>NC_077234.1:172672438-173365722 GCF_027887165.1 Monodelphis domestica
CACTATTCCCTCTAATTATAATTCTTCTAACTACCCAGGTGATAATAACATTTTTTAAGAATTACCAATATTATATTTTCTCATAAGATTACAAATCATACAAGCTTATTGGGTCCCTTAAAACATTTTTTTCCCTTTCTCAATTACCTTTTGATGATTCTCTTGAGTTCTGTGTTTGGGCATCAAATTTTCGGTTTAAGTCTAGTATTTTCTTTATGAATGTTTAGACGTCTTCTATTTTATTAAATGAACACACTTTCCCCTGTAAGAATATAGTTAGTTTTGCTAGGTAGTTGATTCTTGGTTGTAGACCCAGATCGCTTGCTTTCTTGAATATCATATTCCATACCTTCCAGTTCTTCAGTATAGGTGCAGCCAGATTCTGTGTTATCCTAATGGTGATTCCATAGTATCTGAATGACTTCTTCTTAGCAGCTTGTAATATTTTTTCCTTGGTCTGGTAGTTTTTGAATTTGACCATAAAATTCCTGGGCATTGTCAACTGGAAATGAAATACAGGCAGTGATCTGTGGATTCTTTCAATCTCCACTTTTCCCTCTTGTTCAAGAATGTCAGGGCAGTTTTCTTAGATAATTTCCTGTAGAATGATGCCCAGGCTTTTTCTTTCATCGTGATCTTCTTGTAGTCCAATAATTCTTAGATTCTCTCTTCTGGATCTTGTTTTAGGTCTGACATTTTGTCAATAAGGCGTTTCATATTTTCTTCAATTTTTTCATGCTTTTCATTTTGATTTCTAGATTCTTGATGCTTCATGAAATCATTTGCTTCTAGTTTTTGGACTCTAATTTTTAAAGACTGAATTTCATCTCTGGCTTTTTGGTCATCCTTCTTCTGGTCTGATTTTCTTTGGAGGTCATCTTTCATCTTCTTTGCCTTATTTTCAAGCTGGTTACTTTTGACTTTCAGGACACTATTTTCTGTTTCCAGATGACTTTTTCCTTTTAAAGCTCTTTCCCTAATTGTCTTCAGCCTCTCTTAATTGTTTTTTGAATTGAATTTTGAGTTCTTCCAAAGTCTGTGTCCAATTCATTTGAGTTTCTGTGTTTTTGTTTGGAGTTCCTTGGTCTTCCTCTGTTCTATTTGCTCTTTGTTCATTACCAGTACAGAAGCTGTCATTTGTAATTTCTTTTTTATTTTTTTCTATTGTTTACACATATTTTTCTTTCTTTCCCTCCTGTTACTGGCTATAATTTTGCCCTCTGATCATTTGCTGGATCTGTGGGTTTGGGTTATTCTTTCCTCAAGGGACTTCTTCTTTGCTTTGCTGATTGACTAGGTTAGGCTCATGCTATTGATGAGCCCCAAGGTGAGAACTTCCCCAGCTGGCAGCAAAAGCTAAAGGTGTAGGTGAAGGGAGCTGTGCTTTCTGCCCTGTTAGCAAGGTATTCTACAGCCTTTTCCCTGGGATAAGAGTCAGTTGGATTCTTATAGCTGCTCTCAGTGCATTCTATGGTTGAGGGTTGTTAGAGAGAGCTTCCCTGACCTCTGAAGGCTTCTTATTTGCCCTGTTGATGAGATTAAGCCACATTAGAGTTGATCTGCTTTGCTATATGTGCCTTGAGGCCAAAACCTCCAGAAAATGCGGTCTAGGCAAGATGGATTATTTTGGTTGTGTCTAGGTTGCCCTATCTGTGCTTCTCCAGCTGCTTCCCTGCCACCTGTGTTCAATGGCCTGCACCTGGCACAGTTGTGTCAGCAAGGCACTCCCTTTGGACTAGCACCCTTGACTGCCCAGAGATTCTAGTCACAACTGGAGAATCAGCACTATAGGTGGGGGAACAGTCCTAGGATCTTTCTTCTTCTTTTTCCTTGAACCTGAGAGTTGAAGAATTCAGGAGTTTTTTTGGTGTACTTTTTAAGTTGAATCTAGAAGGAGGGTACCCCAACTCATTCCTCTTCTTATATTTGGTTTTCTGTTCCCTTGAACCACTTTTGTTTTTGATTGATGTGGAAGGGCTTTAGAGATCTGGACTTTTTGCTGTGTCTATGCCACCATCTTGACTCCAATTCAGGTTGTCCATCAACTTAAAATTCAGAGCAGATTAGAAAATTTCTGAAAGTGCTTACCTTATAACCCTTTAATATATTCCCCTAATTTCCAGATGAGGAACCTGAAGCCCAAAGAAAATATGACTTTTCCAAAATTTTATTCATGTAATAAAATACAAACATCCTAATATTCAAATCAACTCTTATCACATTTCTCTATGAAATCACAGAATAAATTTAAATATTTATCTTCCCACAACACTAACCTCCCAAACATAATTGGACTTTTCAATACATGTTACTGAGCTCATTCTAGTTATGGTACTGTCAATAATTAGCTAGATAGCCATGGTTGATTTACTCCATTGCTCTCTGACTCAGTTTCCTCAGTTGTAAAATAAGATGGTCATGCTACATTAATTCTAATATTAGTTTGTGACTTTTCAAAAAATATTTTGATAATCATGTTTGATTTAATTAGTTTCTTTTACAATATTTTCATTGGGTTTCTATAGACTTTACCAAACTGATAAAGGTGTTTTTAAAAGAAAAAAATTTCAAGAATCCTTGGTATATCAATGTGCTGATGATATGTTCACAGAGATATCCAGGAACCCCTTGTTGCTTTTTAATTTTGTTCGCTTTTCTCCTTTGCCTCTTTGTGGTATGGAATTCATCCTGACTTTTGAAAACTCTCTCAGTTCAGTACAATACTACTTTGAGAGTTACTATGAAGCTGGAATGTCTTGAGCTAGCAATGAAGTCTTTATTTTTTATACAAAGACCAAACTGTCTATATTTTTCAGGGTTCATCACTAGATTGATGGCCTCCAACATTTAAGATTTTATTTACTTGCACTTGTAATTAGATTCAAATATAAACATACACATGCATAAGTATTGTAAAATTCTACATAATTGATTCAGTTATGGAATTATTTTTTCATAGGCTGAGGAAATACCCAGGTATGAAAATTATTGAAACGTTTATTCATAAGTTAAGTAAGTGGTTGTGCTAAAGAGTGGGGAGTGAAGATGAGGGTAAGGAGGTGGGATCTACTTCATGGAAATTATGATAATTTAATAAATAACCCTTTAATCTTATCTTAGAATAAGTTAGAATCCCAAAGTCATTACTCTTCATATAATCTCAACACTTTCTGTAAGTGTCCAGAATAAGGTAAGGTTTGTTTACCAACATAAGCATAAATGTTCAAGTAAGTCCTATAGAGATGACATTTACAATTAATAATAAATGTAATAGCAAATGTGTAATACCAAGGTCACATTATTCAATCTAAAAATCAAAATCCAACATAAACCAAATCATAAAAAAATTCAACAGTGAAGTGGCACTTTTACTTTATAACTTTACTGCTTGGATTTCAATTCATTTCAGAAATTAAACCATTCTATTTCTTGAGGAAAGGAAACTTTATAAACCAATGTGTTTTTTTTTTTTGCCTTGTGAAGGATTGCAGCACTGTTGTATGGGTATATTTCATTACATTTTGAAGAGCATTACGTTTGGAGTGATAGAACTTGTGTTCAAATCCTGCATTTGCTATTTTCTGTCCATGTGCATTTGTTTAGCATTATACCTCTAGGCATCAATTTCTTATTCATCAATCAGAAAACTTCGGCTGTGCACTGTCTAACATAAAGCTTTACATCTCATGAGATTTAAGAATACCTAAATTTAGCCATAATCACAGTACAGATAGCTATATTAAAGAAAGCTATGTTGTATATATGAACTTTATAGCACATTATATACATGAGTTTGTTTCATCCTTCCTTTAGTAGACATTGCAAAATAATTGAAGTTTCATTATTCTAATCCTTATAATAATGGGAGAAAACTTGGTAAATGTTGTTTCTTTATATTAGAACCTTTATCTTCATTTTTGGTCTAATATTATTTTCTGATCACAAATAAGTGCCTTATACATCTTTCAACTGTATTTCATTTGGCTGAATGTAGTGTTGCCCTTGTTGCATTTGCTGCTTCAAATTAACTCCCATTTCAAACTGAAATTTGCTTAGTGCTCAATTCTTTTGTCTGTCCCCTAAAGGCAGTGTTTTTTTTTGTTGTTTGTTTGTTTGTTTGTTTTTAAACCCTTACCTTCTGTCTTAGAGTCAATACTGTGTATTGGCTCCAAGGCAGAAGAGTGGTAAGGGCTAGGCAATGGGGGGTCAAGTGACTTGCCCAGGGTCACACAGCTAGGAAGTGGCTGAGGAAGGCAGTGTTTTACTCAACAACAAAAATTAATGAAAAATAAGAGATCATGTAAAGTACTTCTAAAAATCTTCCTCAAATTCTTTCCCCTCTAATAGACAAAATAGTTTTCTCATACTTAATCAGAAACATATGGATATGAATTCTAATAAAATACATGCAAGTTTAACAGAAAATGACTCAGGTAGTCAATAAACATGTTTAATCTCTTAGATACCACAGAAACCAGAAAAGTCTCTCAAGATGGTCAATGGATAGGTAACAGTTTCTGCCTAATCTTTTCTGACAAAACATAAAAACAAAAATAGTGACAAAAATAATCAGAGCTGGAAAGAATCTATTCAAATATACTTTTTCATGTTATTTAAAAATAGTTTCTAAACCTCAAATTTAGGAAGGTACAAAGATTTAAAGCATTCACTCCCCTTTAGGCAATTTTTAAAAATAAAAAAAATCTATGTTTGGAGGAATTAAAACTAGGTCTTTGTCTAGACAAAAAAGAAAAATCCAACTGTTTATAATTTGGTGTTTAGATCATAACCATCTAGTTCAAATGTTGAGATTGTGGGTCCTATTTTCAATGTCCTGTGTTCTTTGTAATGTCAGAATGGTACTGGAAAACATGAATAATTATAAAAATTGTCACTTTTCTTTCTCTCAGAAGTGAAAATATGTTGCTAAATCAAGCATTCCTATATCCTTGGGGTATGTAAAAGATATAAAAATTCACTTTTTATACTTTTATTTATTTATTTATTATTTTATTTATTCTATTTTTGTTAATAAATGTGTGGAAAAGGACTATATTTCACCTATATTTAGAAGGTTAAGTACATAGATATTTTTCCTATGAATAAATAAATGATAGAGATATGTTTGTATTTGTTGCTGATTTTATATATTTAGAAAGTACATTTAATCATCATTTTAACAGAGAAAACAATTCATTTGATTTTGCAAAGACAATGAATGAGTTAATTTTAACTTTTTTTTGGCATGTGGATAAATATATACATATACATTATATGTACACATTACACAAAAGTTCCCTTAGAGAAGAAATATTTGGGGTCCTGCACCTATTAGTGTTTTCATATTTTAGAGAATTAAATATTTTCATAATATACAAAACCATGTACAGAAGTGTATTTATAAGGACAGGTGAACATAGCATACACATACATATTTTTCTTTAGCAGTGTAATGTCATATATACATATTTACATAGCTATATATAAACAGTGAATCCAGAAATACCTGTGTATATACATACATACACCTCTATATTCTCATATGATTTAATGTCTCATTTACAGAGACACATATATGCTCCTATATCCAAAACATTACATACCTACATATTTCTATACACACACATATATATGAATATATATACATATAACATTTTTGTATATAAACATAATTAAATCTTATAATGATCTCTAATATTTTATAAAATATTATTATTCTACTTATACCTTATATTACTCAGAGGTAAAGTTGTGAAAAACTTAAGACATGAAACCATTTAAATATTTTTTACTTTTAAAAATAAGAGATATTGAAATTTTAGATGGAAATTATATATGTATATATATTTATATAAAGTATATAGCAGGGAACAAAATATAAAAATATACTTATTTAACAACTATTCAAAATCAGTTAATTTGATATCTATTTTCTATATATAAGTGTTTTTATTCTTTTATTTTGCTTTGAATTAAGTAAATATCATTTTGAAGATTTGTTTTTAATGAGCTTGTCATTTCTTTGCAATTCTAAGTACTTGTTAATAAAACATTCAAATTTTTAAAATATTATTTCTACAAAAATTATAATTTGTCAGTTTGAAAAAGATGCTTTAATACTTTATGTAATCTTTCAATGTAATGCTCAAGTATACAACAGATATAAAAGAAAATATTAATCAATTTTAAAATATCACACACCAGATAATTTACAAAATTATCTGAAAGTAAATACTTTCTAAAGTATAATAAGGAAGTTGGTAAGAAAAAAGGTATAGACAATAACTCAAATTACAAACTTCTCCAAAACAATTGAATATGCAATAATGAATCAGTAGAGAATGTCTCACTTTGTGTATTCCACATTTTACTGTTTACTCATAGCACTAGAGATAATTTTTTTTAAAAGTCTTTATATTGTGATGATGGTGTTATGTCATATGTAACAACAACAATGACAACAAATTGATACTTTTAGTGTTGGTCTAGGCAGACAGATGTCTATATAATGAAACCTTGACACTGTTGGCATCCTACTTGGCAGTTTCTGCCATGATACCACAGACTCACTGAATTAATGCTGATACAATGTGGTGATCTTTTTAAGGATTTTCACATCTGAGCAGTGACATTTGTGCTATTACATGATTTTTATCTTCTTATGTATGTCTTTTCACAAACATCCTGTCAACCATGTAATAGTGATATAAGGCAATTCTCTTTTGTAGTTAGAGAAATTCTATGGGAATTAATTAAAACAGCATAAGAGAACAGAATAAACTAAAAATTCAATCTTTTATGATTCCATTGGGATATAGAAGATATTACGGAGTTTAAATGTCAAGCTCGTTTCTTTTATGAGCATTTCATATACATAATTCCTATTGACATAATTAGTGCAAAAATAGCATTATGGGATGTTGATTTTAACCAATAGGAATTGTCAGTTGGGCTGGTATGTAAGTGTACAAGTAACAGAAATTTAGATGTAGATCTAGAAAGCACTGTGACCAATAGTTACTACTGCCATTAGTTTGAGTTCATTCATCATAGCATCCTGCTCTCAGTTTTAATTCTACCCTGTCAAAATGGGAACTCTGTATATGGATTATACATTATATTGTTCTAAAAAAGGCAGACAATGGCATCTTACCCAAATTTACCTCTTCCAGGGTTTTAGCACTAGTGTAATTTTTCTCACAGAGATATGAACAGTGTGGATTTATTCAAGCTTACCATTCTCTAGTTATTGGAATTGGGTAAAATGATAACAGTATAATGACCAAACAAGCCTAATGACTATATAAAAACTTTCATTCTATGTAAAGTTCAAAAAAGGAAAGAAATAAAATATATATAAAGACAATCCCAAATAGTTGCAAACCCATTCCCCACTGCATGGCTATATACTATTTAACTGGTTTGGGGGAGGCCATAAGGCAACAGATTAAGAAAAATCCACTTTACATGTTTATATCTTGATTTTCTGTCTACCATTAGAAAATAAGAAAGTTTCCTCTAATGCAAACCCACTAATTACTTGGTATATATTTACTGGGGAGAGGTAGCAGTGATCCAGGGGGGAAAACTGTGTAAGGGAATAGAGGAGTTGATATAGGAGAATAAACGACCAATTTCCAACTGCTGATTCCATTGATTTCTGAATAACAGTTCTATCACTTTCAGTAACCTTGACCTCAGCCTCATAGCTTTCTTACTACTGAAATTCAAATTGATTTGAAAAAAAAAATCTTCTAAGACAGTGATGGAAAATCTTTAAAGAAGGAATGTTGGGCCCCATCCCCCATTGCACCACTTAAGACTGAGTGTAGTCCCTTTACCCTCAAACTGTGTGCCATGCTCCTTACCCAGCAAGTTCCAGGGAGCCCTGCCCCATCTTACCCCATACAGGGGAGGGAGAAGGCACTCCCATTTGGATGCTGGTCAAAGTGGTGGGTAATATGAGGAATGTCCTCAGTAAATATAGAGAGGGAGAAGGGAAAATCCCAAGTGCTCTGCTCCCCTGCAGCTCTGCAACCTGTGTGGCACTGACCTTACCCTCTGTGTCCTTCCATTGAACTACTGAGAAAATGAACAGGTGATGTGAAAAAAATATCCTCAGTCATGGTAGAGAGCAGAAAGGGAGCAGCTCTGCCCCAATCCCTCTACCTTTCTAGTAATGGGGGGGTGGCCATATGTCAACAGAGAGTACTCTGTGTGCCATCTTTGGCACCTGTGCCACAGGTTTGCTATCACTGTTATAAGGGTACACTGTAGTTGGGGTTTTAGTTATCAGGAAATAAATAAGAGGTAAAAAAAATAAAAGAAAGAAAAGAACATCAAGAAAACCAGAAGGGGTAGATTTTCAGAAAGTAATATAAATATGAATTGTGGCACTAATTTTTAAAAAAAGGCATTCACCCTCTCTAAATGCAAACAGTATACATAACAACTCTCAAACTGTCAAACATGGTCCTCCTTGTTCTTTATTCTTCTATAGAAATATATTTGTTGGTTGATGATTATAAAGTTTATGAGGGTTTTTTTTAAGAGTTAAAGGCTATTGCAAGAACAAAATTATAGACTTTGTAGGCAACACATTTAATTTCTCTTTTCTCTCCCTATATGATAAGCTGCCACTGTCCTATTGTCAAATATCATTTTCCTGGAAAACATAGGGGGAAAGAGAATTTTTCTTAATATTAATTGGTCTTTAATTTTTCAACAATTTAGGAGAATATCAGGAGAAAGGAAAGGAAGCCTAGAGTTTTGTTTTTTTTTTTTAAATCAGAAGCCAGTCTGAAGGCATAGTAAGATGGGTAAATATTATTCCCAGCATAGATTCTGTTTCAGGTGTAGTAAGCATTGCCAGCAAAGCCTACAAACCAGAAAGACAGAAAAATGAATCCTACTACTGATGAGGACAGTATTTTCAGGCAGAAGCAGAGATGCTGGAATTAGGGGAAGAAAACTTCACAGAATTGAGGTACTACTCTGTCATGTTTAATCTCTCAGGAGAAGCACTAATTCCAAAAGGCCCAGAAGGTAAGAGTAGACAAAGCAAAATTCTGATACAGGATGTCACCTTGGCTAGAAGCCTGCTATGAGATACATCTGTAATGAAAACTGCCTCCTCAATTTATAGAGGAAGTTGTAGTATAGGGTGGTTTGAGAATATTCCACTAAATTGAAAGCAGAACTTAGAAGAGGAAACATAGAATTTGAGATAAACAAAATGAAAGTGACTTGGGAAATGTTTGTATCACCAGGGTTACTACACAATACCCAAATTACTTAAATCATGAGCATTGGTATAGTTTCCCCAAATATGAACCATCAAATCAAAAATCATTCAAGGACCTCCCCAGGTCTGGTGTTCATAATTAAGGCCAGAAAGATAAGATCACTTCACAGCATCTGAAATGGAAAGACATGTTTAATGAGAGAAAGAAAGAGATTTTGTACCGTCCAATTATTATCTTTTTTGTATTGTCTTTTGGTTCATTTTTTATATCAGTAAAGGAGGTGAATTTTAGAGTTATTTCCAGGATATTTTAAAATTTAATACAGGCTTGATAAACTTAACTCCTGTTAATATTATCTCTCTTCTTTGTACTTAATGAATTGATTGGAGGAAAGGCAAATGATTTAAACTGTTTAATTTCATAATTTACAAGGTATAATGAATAGTTGTTCAAAGCTATCATATAATACCTCTAATTTCATATATTTTGAAAAGAGTTTAGGATGCTCCATGGATATAGAATTGAATTAATGAATATCTATAATTATTTGAGAATTAGATCCAAGGATGAATAAATATATTCTCTTATGTTAGGGTAAAAAACATTGAATATCAGTTTCTCCTTTGTGTTAAGGTCATATAAAACTCATGTTTCAATATCTAATTAACAATTCATGGTCCTCTACATTATTTTGTAATTGCTTCTCTGAGGGACATTTTTTATTGACTTTGTTTTATTTTTTTAATTTTTTTTCCATGCTTATATGATTCTTGTTGTCTCCCTACACGCTTCCCTCTCCACTCCTTGATCTGACAAGCAATTTCAATGGGTTATACATTTATTTTCACTCAAGTCCTCTTTCCATATTATTCATTTTCAAAATAATCTTTTAAAACCAAAACCCCAAGTCATATGCCCATATAAACAAATGATAAATCATGTTTTCTTCTGGATTTCTACTCCCACAGTTCTTTCTCTATATATGGATTGCATCTCATAAGTCCCTCAGAGCTGTCCTGGATCATTGTGTTGCTTTTACTAGCAAAAATATGTATAGTTGTTCCTTCTGTGATGACAAAAAAAAAACTGCTGTAAAACGAGGAGATGTGCCTCAATTGGGGAATGGCTGAACAAATTGTGGTATATGATGGTGATGGGATACTATTGTGCTATAAGGAATAATGAATCAATGGACTTCTTTAAGAACTGGAAAGACCTACCTGAACTGATGCAGAGTGAAATAAGCAGAAGATGATCGAACATAACTGACTTCGCTAACTCAATGACATTTTGAATGGTCATATCCTATTCCTCTTACATGGGAGAAGTACTGGGCTACTTGAAGGACTATGAATTATATAATCTTGGGTCAACAACTTTTCTTTTATATAAAGTAACATTCTTGAGCTCTATAAACTAGCTAAAATTCTATCTGGATTATAAGCAAACCATGAAGGACTTAAGGTGAGTCATTTTTTCTCTTGTCACTTATTCCAAAATTCTCATTGCTGATGTAGTTCCTGATACAGACTTTAAGACAAAGTCTGTTTCATTTTGTTATGCAATTTATTTTTGGAATTGACAAATTCCTACCCCCTAAAAAAACTCTCCTACTAATGTGCCTGTTCAGGCAAAACAAATAACTGGTACTAGCCATGTCCAAAATGTACATCTCATTTTGCATGCTAAATCCATCACCTCTCTGTCATTAAGTGGATAGCATGTTTTATTATGCTGGGATATTGTTAGTGATTGCATTGATCTGAAATTTTAAGTCTTTCAAAAAGTTTGTTTTTTCAATAATTTTGTAATCATAAAAATTGTTCTTCTAGTTCTGTTCATTTTCCTCCATAAATTCATACAATTGTTTTTCAATTTTCTCTGAAATTAGTTTATACTACATTTTATATGTCAAAATTTGTTTAGGCATTTCCTAAGCATGGACAACTCCTTGATTTTTTGCTATTTGATATAACAAAAATATTATGAATATTTTGGACATATAGGGCATTTTCCTCTTTCTTTGATTTCTTTGATGTATAGACTTACTAATATTTCTGGATCAAATTGTATGCACAGTTTAGTAAATCACGGGTCATAGTTTCAAATTACTTACCAGAAAGATTGGATCAACTCAGAATTCTAGAGAGTGCTCAATGTGTCTATTTTTCTATATATCTTCCAACATTTTATTTTTCCTTTTTTGGTAAAATTTTCCATTTTGATAGTTGAAGCAGAACCACAGAGTTGTTTAATTTGCTTTTATCTAATTAATAGGGATGTGGTATTTTCATGTGTTTTGGTATCTTGGATTTCTTTCTCAGAAAAATAACTGTTCACAATTTTTGACCATCTATTAAATACTGAATGGAAAAGGGACTGAAGTTCAAAAGAAGAAGACCTTACAGGACAGCAGGTATGCAATAGCCCTGCTATCCAATCCATAGACTACATCACACACACACACACACACACAATACACACACACACACTTTTTGTTATAAAGGTTAATACATTTAATTAACTTCAATCAGACAATCAATCAATATTTATGAGTGCTTATTTGCCAGGCATTATATTAGGTACTGGAGACATAATTTTTGCCATAAAGAGTGTACAGTCTAATGGTATAAATGAAATTTGAGACTTCTGGTAAAAGAAGACATTTGAGAAAGAATGAAGACTTAAAGAAAATTATGGAAATTAGTAGTGTAAGGGGGAACAGGAAAGGGATGGTTTTTCACCCTTATAGTATGCAGAATGGGGGAAGGAGAACTTTCTGGGTTTCGGGAAAACCAGAGAAAATTACTAAAGCCTAGATATGAAGTGTTTTTCTAATAAAACCACCAAAAGGCCACTGTCACTGGATCAAAGAGAATGTGACAGGGAATTAGACATTAGAATATGGAAATAAAGGAGTCTAGTTTATGAAAGGCTTTTAATGCCAAAGAGAGTGTACTGTATTTGATTCCAGAGGCAGGAGGTAGCCACTGAAGTTTATCAAGTTGTTGGAGGGGATATGTTGAGCCTGTGCCTTAGATAATTCATATTAGTGGCTGAATGGAAGACATAGGAGAATGGAAAGAAACTTAAGGTATGCATAGGCACCAGCAGATTGTTTTAATAATCTGGGCATGAAGTGATAAGAGCCTGCAGTAAAATGATGTCAATTACTTGAGAGTCTATGGAAAGAGTAGGATGGGAAATCTAAAATGGGATTCTCCATTTTATTCCCCAACTCTAATGGGTGTGGGTGAAGTGACAAAATTATTTCAGGAAAAATATAGACCCCATGGCTAGAAAGATCTTGGAACAAAGTAAGCATTTAATTATTTGCTGATTGATTTATTGATTGATTGAGTCCAGGGAGTCCCAGATATATGTTTGAACAAATCATAAATATATTTTTGACTATTAAAATTTAGTTTTGAAGTGGTAGTGATGGAGATGTTTGTTTTTGCTGTGATTTAAATAATCATTTTGTTATACAGGTATCATATTCTTATACACAATGGAATGGAAGAAGGGAGACAGGAGAAAAACAGAACAGACATCAGTGACAATTAAAAGGCATACAAAAGAGAACTTTCTTGGAGAAGAGAAAAGTGTTTTCAAAATTGAGGTCCAAATGAATAAACAGGTAATTAATTAGAGCTCAAAGAAATTGGTGCAGAGGACTAGATAAATTAATCAATATGATCCAAGAATAAAAAGTCTAAATCAGAATCCAAATAAATAAATAGTCATCTAGATCAAGGCCAGGATTAAGAGATCCCAAGGGTACTGAGGTAAAGAATTAGAAATCTGTAAGGAGAGTGCAATGTAAGGAGGAAGGTCAGAATGGGAAAAATTTAAAAAAATGAAGCACATGAAGAATTGACAACCAAGCTTATTTTACACAGACAGAAAAAGCTTCATAATATTACTCAATCAAATAATATAAAATTCATAAAGTAATTAGCACAGTGCTTGCTATAAAGTAGGCACCTAATAAAATGCTATCCCCCTTCCTTCCTATACTGAATATGCTACTGGAAAATTCACCTACCCTCTAAGGTTGTGAAGATCAAATAAAGTAACATGTAAATACCCTAAAACTTTAACATGCTACACAGCAAGAATGCATTATTTTATTTATATTTTATTACTAATGTTATTGATATAATCACCATCAAATTATTTCTTGTGGCCATTTTATCAATAAAAAGATTATGTGATGTAGAAGATGTTTGAATGTAAGCAACAATCATATCTTCTCAATGATATTAGATCCTGATCCATTGAAAAAGGCATACAGAAACTATTTAGATGCTGTGAGTATCCATTATCATATTCTATATACTTCTATCATCAGGACACATAATGTATCAGAGGGGATCTAAATGATGATACAATATCTGCTAAATGAGAGTCAGAACAAATACCTCATAATCAGTGTATTTCAATCCAAGGTCAAGAAAGGGTGACTAGAGAAATGTGACAGAATATGACAACTGGCATATGTTTACTTGAAAACTTTCTCAAGAATCTAATAATTTTATCTGTGATCATGAAAAAGCATTTAGGTCATACCTTAATTTTGAAATCAAGGACTGAAAGTCATTAATTTTATTTCTCTTCATTTCCAATTCAAAAACACCCTCTCAAAAACTAAATATAGTTTATTACCATTCATTATTCAAGAAAAAAAAAACAAAGAACTTAGAAAATGAAAAATGAAGTGAAAAGTCCAAATAATATTTGTACTATCACACAGAAAGAATTCCTATATATCTCCATAGGTGTATAAGCACATGCAAAGTTTTTGCATGTGAGACTATATGTATTATATACACATACATATAAAATCTCTTAGCAAAGACTTAGTAATTCAAATGGCATATTAGATTAAACTGAAATATAGAGTTGAGTTATTTGTAGAAACTATTTTCTTTCTTTTTTGCTTTCTTTCTTATGTTTTTTTCTTCCTTCCTTCATTCCTTTCTTTCTTCCATATCTATATCTATCAATTTATTACATATCTAAGGCACTGGGATAGAACCCTATGGAGATATTCCAGATGTACACATGTCTACATGCATGAATATACATATACATATGTATATTCCAATTTAAATATATGGATATACTTATTTATATGTCTTAAATATAATTATTTGAAGCTAGTCATCTAAATAGTTAGGTTGTGTTACTAAGGGAGCGAGAATTTTATGTTTGATTCTCCTTGGACTGTGGAGTAAACAATTCTGAATCATCATCATCATCATCATCATAATTGCCTTAGTCATTAATGTCACCATCACTGTCATTGTCATCATCATCGATATCATTTACTTTACAGTTTACAGAGTTCTTTAAATACATTTCCTCATTTGATCCTCAAAACTTCTCTAAGAGAGAGATGCTTTTATTATTACAATTTTACAGATGAGGAATGTGGTTGAGAGGAAAGGCAGATGACTTAGCTAGAGTTGAATAACCATTTCTTTATCTACTATGACATCTAGCTAATTGCTGGTTTCATATGCATGGGGTAGGGTAAGAAGAAAAAATGAAAAACTATTTCACTGCTCCGAAACTCCTATTCTATTACCACTGGGCACCCAGTTATTTTACTTCTAATTAGAAGGAAAATTGGGTAAAATTAGGGATAACTAATTTACTCATGTTGACTGCCACTGGAAAAAAAAAACAAAAAAACAAGCAAATACTTCTCATGACTAAAGACAGTTGCACTATTTTCCCTCTGATGTCTACCTCCTCCATCTCTGTTTTTAAATTCAAAATGATGGAATTATGATTAATGCATTTTATCAAATTTTCTTTCAAATGTTTATCTTTTAGGATAGAAAAGTTGTATTCAAGATTGTTCCCCTGCCCCTAGGATATAGGTTTAACTTGAAATTGAATAATAGGATGAGAGGTATCCTTGAGGCTTTGTATATACACACAAATTAAAATAGAAAATTGAAGCCATTATTCAAGCTATTCATGCCAGGAAACACTTTCACCTAAAAGATCTCAATAATTGAAGCAGAAGTGTGTTTGTAGAGTTAATTATTTGGACAATCGCCTAAATCTCTACTCCACTGAAAATATAGAAATAGTCTGATAGGTTATTTTATTCCCCTGGATTTATTTAGTACTGATTTAGTACATTCTCTTTTAAAGGCCTCAGGAGTGACCCCATAATATTTCCTTAACCTATTTTACTATTAGCAAAATTTGCTGTTTGAAAATTCTTCTATATGCTGTAGGTATTTTAAATCCTAAGGCTACAAAGTAAATCTTTTTCCTTTCTCTAATCCTTGCTGGAGACAGACAACAGCTGGTCATCATTTTCTGGAAAAAGCTTTTTTTATATAAGTGAATGTAGCAAAATAGCTCCTGATGATCAAATCTATTTAATGTGATCCATGTTTATAGTCAAATCAATACATTAGACCCAGAATTCCACTTTAAGTATCAAATTCTTGGTCTTCCATTGCCTTTGTCAACCAAATAAAAATAATATTCTCAATCATGAACATTATGGCATTTGAGTTGTGCAAATTCAGTCATTCACATTAATGATCTCATTTTAATTGTCATTTTGATAACCTTCAACATTTATGGAGATGCATAGTAGAGATAAAAATTAGAGGTTCTATGTGCCCCCTATGCTTGTCAAGCTTTGCATCTGTCTCCTCCCTACATTTCCACACAGAGGCAATGGAATCCTTTAAACTCTGAAGAGTTCAAAGGGGATGGGAATTAAGATTTTTTTGAGCTTATAACAGGGGAAAGGACTCACCATTACACATATGCTTTACATTGAGGAACAATTAAAATACAGAGCAGAGAGACTAGAGATGATGAGTTATTCACTCCTTTCCTTTTTTAAGACCAGGGTCATTCTGACATTGCTACCCTGACCCTGCTATTATAATTGCCACTCTTCTCTTCTGCATTTTATGGGTTATTTCATTGTTATCATTGTTAGGAAAGGGGAATATGAGTAAACTTTACATTTTGTTATATTTACATTTATTAAAATTTATTTTCAATATTAATTTGGGGTACAAGAGAGAGTAATCCAGATTAGCATCTGTAAGTACCAGCAGAATTTAAAGCAGCCAAACATACTCTTCCAGAGAACATTGCCTCCAGAGGCAATGAAGCTGCAGAATGCCAATGAGACCAGTCACAGTCACTCTACACAGGTATAGAGGGTAGAATATTCAGGATGTCTATAAATACTCACATGAAAACAGTACCATCAAGCTATGAGGGAGCAGAAAGGGTGCACTGGGTCTGTAGGAACCTTCTTATACCCATGTGACAGTAGGGAAATGGTAGAGCTCAGAGCAGGGGACCTGCCCAGCCCAAGCTACTTGGATAGTATCAGGAAAGTGGCAGTGTGAGGACTAGCCCAGCCCATGAAATAATGTGGGGACTTGTAGCATGGGGTGTTGAATACAGGTGGAAAAAATACCTGCAAATTGACCCTGAACAAACCAAGAGGCCACCTCCTCAATAGACATATCATGAGGAACAAGGACAGCTGAGCCTACTCCAAGTACCCAAGAAAAATACTCTGTAATCTTGCAACAGTGTGCCACTTATCTCAGGAATAGAGAAGATACTCAGAAGATAGATGAGGTAATGAAGTTGGGGAGGGAGGTGACTAGAAAAAAATGAGCAAAAAAATCCCATAACATTAGAAAGATAATTTGGTTACAGAGAAGACTAAAATGCCAACTTAGAAGAGGGCAATAATGTTGAAAAAAATCCTGTAAAGCCTCAAAGGAAAGTATGAAATGGTACCAGACCCCAAAAAACTACTAGAAGAGCTTGAAAAGAAGTTAAAAGAAAAGAAATATTAAGAAAATTGACAGAAAAACTCTACACCTGTGGAAAAAAGTTCAAGGAAGAAATCAACTCTGTGAAAACTAGAATATTCCAAAGGAAAGTGTAGTACAAAAATATTTTGAAGAAAACAGCTCTCTAAGGAATAGAATGAACCAAGCGGAGATGGGGCAGAAAAAGAAAATAGAGCTAGGAGAGACAAGCTGAGAATTATTGTATTACCTGAAAACCATGATGAAGAAAAAATCTTGGATATCATGTTATAAGAAATTATCAAAGATAAATGCCCCAAGATCCTTGAACTGGGAAATAAAATTGAAATTGAAAGAATTCACAGATCATCTTCAGAAAGAAATCCTCAATTGACAACTTCCAGGAATGTGATAGCCAAATTGAAGAGTCACCTAGCCAAGGAAAAAGTACTTCAAACAGCTAGATAGAAACTATTCACATGGAGTTACAATCAGAATCACACAGAACCTAGCAGTTTCTATATTAAAGAATTGGAAAGCATGGAATATGATGGTGAAAAAGGCTGAAGATTTGCATTTACAACCCAGAGTCACCTATGCAGCAAAACTGAGTATACTCTTTCAGGAGGAAATAATGGTCATTCAATAAGACAGAAGTTTTCCAAACTTTCCTGAGGAATAAGACAGACCTAAACAAAATTTTTGAAGGCCAAATATGAGACACAAGAAAATCCCAGAAAGGCAAACAAAAGAAAATTTAACGTACTCATTAAGGTAAAATTTTCTATATTTATACTTGGAAAGAGGATTTCTATAATTTTCAAAAATTACTCTCCATAGTAGAGATGATGAAAGGAATTTACTCAGAAAAGGTGTGGAAAAGTAAGCTGATTATGATAATATGATGTATATGACAATATATGATGATATGATATATGTAATTTTGATATTCATATGTATGCATATGAATGATGTACAAAATCAGACAAGGGCTGAAAGAGGGTTGCACTGAGAGAAGAGGGAAGGGAGAGAAAGAATGGAGTAAATTATATAAAATAAAGAGGTGAGAAAAATCAATACAGAGAGGGGAGGATAAGGGTGGTGATGTGAAATGCTTTATTCCTTTTACAACTTCCTCAGAGGGAAAAACTAGTATGCTCAGAATTCCATTGTACCCTACAGAGAAGTAGAAGGGGAAAAAGACAGGGGAAGCAGGGGGCGATTACAGAAGCAAGAGTAGAACAAGAAAATCAAGATGGAAAACAACAGACCAAAAAGTCCCCCCCTCCAATTCCTAACCAGCTTTGTGACAACAATATTCAGATACCTTTCTATTTCTCCTTACATAATAAAATTGATCCTTGTTAATTTCAGTACAACATTGTTAGGGAACATAATGTTATGACAGAACAACAAATATGTGCTTTGATGATATGTACACATGTACACATACATTACACACATATAAGTATACAGTACATATAGACATGTGTTCACACATGAGCACATGCATTACATGTGTGTATAATATTTCAATATACATTGTATATGTGAACACTGTGTATATAATGTATACCTATAGAAAATATGATCCATGTCTTAAATAATATTCTACCTTTGAAAATTTGCATATTGAATACATTTACTGTGAATGTGAATATCCTGGATATTTTTCATCCTAATCACTTTAAACATTATTCTCTTCTTCCTAATCTTCTCACAATATGGCATCTTCTCTAGCATCCATTTTACTTTTAATTTTTTTAGCAGATTTTTAAAGCTATAAATGACAGACTACGTCATTAGTTTTAAATTATATTCTTAGGATACAGACATGTTCTATATTACTACAGTGTCCTAAAAACTTAGAACATGATTATGGGCCACTCAAATTTTACACAAACCAAATTTAATGAAAATCATTGATTGAATTTGGATCAATTGATATTTCATTTGACAGCTTTCTCCATACCTGAAAGTGTGCTATTATAACATTTTATGTTTTCTTATAATTAGTTTATAATTCTCAATTTCTCTATGCCAAGTTTGCTCGATTAGATTTTTTTAATAGAGACATTTAGTTCATATAGTTTACCTGATGGACCATGGTCTCAAGCTAATAAGTATGAGTCAAAATTTTATTACACATCTTCTGAACTCTACTTCAGCTTACTTTTAACTCAACATTTTGTAAAGTAAATATTACTTTAGAGTCTGAATTTTTAACCTCCTTGAATTAAAAAAAAATACTTATATTTAGTACTATTGGCACTATGTAATGGATATGGCTCATCGTTATATACACAAATATACAGAAACCTAGAAAATAGTCATAAATGATCTCTCCCCACAATCTGAAGTTGCAGTTTCCAGTTGACATGTCAGATCTATCAGTGAAAGTTAAGATCCTATAAACTAAGGATCGTTTCACTTTAAGCTTTATTCCTGGCATATAAAATGCATTTAATATATGTGAACTGATTTGTTAACTGTTAAATGTTATAATTTATAGAAGTAAGCATTGTCATTTACTTTTTCTTGGGAATTGTGTGCATAATCCAGTAGATTTGTTGAAATTATGAAATGTATAAATATGAGTTTTAAGAAAATTAAAATTGCAGAAAAAATGAGCAATTATAGATTTTATGGAAAATGTCAGAAATATTCATGTATAGAATCAGATATGTAATTAATTAAACTTAATATCTGTTTTAAAAGGCCATTGCCAGATTTATAAAATATAAATATATTACATTATGCACATATACATGCATATATGTACATACATCTTGAAAACAATTCCAAAACAAATAATTCAAATAGATACAAATTTTGAAATTAAGTCCTCCAAGGTAAATAACTTGAAAATTTTTTTCTAGTAAACTCAATCTTTTTTTTTTCACTTTTTATGTTTGTAATTCCAAAGTTGGAAATCATCAACCTTAATCTTTTTCTGAACAATTTTTCACTATAAAACATGATTAAAACTGATCGTCCACTCATTAATCAAGTCTGTCAGGCAGAATGAACTCTATCCTTCACAAGACAATCCATTCTACTTGTGAAAATCTCCATATTCTATATTAATATAGAAAAGAGAGAGTGAGAAGAGATCTCCACAGCCATATATATATATAAATACCTCATCTTATAGATGAGGAAACTGAAGCCCAGAAAATTGAAGTGGCATGTTTTATATCTAATAGCTAATTAGCATTAGAGATTTGTTTCCTTATCATTTAGCTTAAATCTGACCTTTTATAAATTCTACCTATTCCTAGTTTTAAAGCCAAGCATAACAAATCTAAATTCTCTTCCTTGTGATAGCCTTTTAAATTTGAATATATATTTATGTATATATATATTTATCATACATATTTATATATATATATTTAATACATGTGAACTGATTTGTTAACTGTTGAATGCTATAATTTATAGACGTAAGCATTGTCATTTACTATTTCTTAGGAAAATATATATATTACATATATATATATATAAACATATATATGTATACACAGTGTGTGTATACCTATACACACATATGTGGGTGTGATTTACATGTCCAGTACTATTTGAGAAAAGTAATATTGAATTATTTTATTATTAATAGTATTTCTGTGTGAAATAATTTTTCCCTTTTTCTCCCAATGACAGGCTGAGCCAGACTGTTTATAGGATGAGGATACTCTCAGTCTCTCTCCCCCACCCCTAACCAATCAAAATGATTTGAGATCTTTTGTCATTTGTTAAAATTTTTAAGAAAAGGATAAATTCTATAGATAATTTGACTCATTTTGGAAAGTAAGTTGTGCCAGCTAAGTGATGAGATGGAAAGTGTATCCTGGAGTCTTCCCTGTATGGCCTGAGACCTGCCTTACTTGTAATAAATAAAGAGGAAAGAGGGAATGTCTCTAAGTCCACTTCTCAGAACTATTCACCAATGGAAACAAAAGTTAGGTCTAAAGTTTGAATTGTCAGGTCAATCAGAAAGAAAATATGGCTTCTTATTTAAGTGAGAGATGAATTTTTTTTGGGGGGGGATCTTTTGCAGAAGAAGTTGGCATTTGTCAGCAGATAACTGCATCTACTAATAAGTAATGCCCTTCTCTGGGAAATGGCCTCATATTGTTTATTGGTTGATATCAGACACTACAAATGTTAGTTTAAAGTTTAAACATCCCCAATTCCTTCATATGATTCTCATATGGCATGACCTTTACTCTTGTCATTGGTAAAGTTCTTTATTACAGAAAAATCAAAGGTCAACTAAAAAATTAACAAAGGTACTAAAAATTATTCTTTAATATAATCCTTTATGGTTTACTAAGTGCTTACTGTATAACAATCCATGAGTGAGTTACTCAAAGTATTATTATACATATTTTGCAGATGATGAGTAAACTATAACTCAAAAAGGTAAAAAGGAACTAGAACCTGAGTCACATGTCTTTCCTCTTTTTCTCTCCCAAATTAATTCCTGGGAAGAACAAAAATCAAAACAAAACTTCCTTCTCATTCTTCTTTTCTTGGCTAATTGTGCATAATTGCAATACTGCAACTGTGATTTTTCCTATTGTATCACCACATTACATTGATTAACATGATATATACTGTGAGCAACAACTATATATCAGTAACAATTACTTATAAAGAATATGAATGAATTTATCATAGAATGTCTGCTGAATAATTAAATCCAGACCATTTTAGGTGCCTACTCAAATATAATTAGTGCAATGTAATTAGCATCTCCTTGTAATTTCCAAAATGTAAAATCTTGGCTCTTTCTGACCAGTTGCTAGCCAGAATGAGGAAAGAAATGCCTCAGGTCTCAATTTTTATTTGTAAAAAGGAATAGTAGGGAAAGAAAAAATATATAAATAACTGAAATTTGTTTTCCTCCTTCTTGGTTCACAATTAAATTATTTTCTATGTGTTACATAAGCAATTATCATAAATGCACTTGTTAATCAGATAGCATGAAAAGGCAATAAGGTGAGTTAGGGAAATAAAGGTTTTGTACAAGGACCTCCCCCATAGTTGGCACTGTGGAGACAATATGCAACTTGGCTTGTGAGGCAGGAATAAATTCTGTGTCAGTTAGGCCTTATAGCTACAGTAAATAAAATGATATGGGAAAGAGGCCAAGAGATATACAATAAAAATAAAGGAATTTAAAATAAATTCATAAATGCATTTTATAAATAATTTTCCTTAAGGCACTGTGCCATTTGTTTCATCTCTAACTGTGCCACTGATTTCCAATATATTGCTGACATATTGTTGATTCAGTATACTGGGGAATATTGAAACCAAGAAACTCTATCTCTAAACAGATGAAATGTAGTAAGATTAGAGACAATGATTTGAGAACCTAAAGAGAAAAAAATAAATACAGTTGGGGGTGGGGTATGGATAATTTAATTCACCTTGATCATTTCTCTTCTATTCCATGAACTCCAGTGTCTTCCTTTTTTTGGCTTGGATAAAGTACAACTTCTCTCTTTATCTCTTTAAGGCTGTCACTACAGTGCAACAACCTATTTTGCCAGCCTCAATGTACATTTCTCTTACTCCGCAGCATGAGATCAGGAAGATGCAAGACGGATGGTGGGAAAAAAAGGCAGAAGAAATCCAGCGGTTTGCTGATATGAGAAACTATAAACAATTTTTCAGTGCCCTTGAGACTGTCTATGGGCCATCAAAACCCACCACCACTCCCTTGCTATACTCTGACGGTGACACTCTTATAAAAGATAAAAAAGGCATCAGCAACAGGTGGAAAGAACACTTCAGTCAGCTTCTCAACTGACCCTCTTCAGTTGACCAAAGCGCCCTTGACCAGATCCCCCAAAACCACTCCATTGAACAACTAGATGTCCCTCCTTCAATAGAGGAAGTCCAAAAAGCCATCAAACAAATGAGTGCAGGCAAGGCATCCGGTAAAGATGGGATCCCAACCGAGGTGTACAAGGCCTTAAATGGAAAGGCGCTCCAGGCATTCCACATAGTGCTGACCAGCATATGGGAAGAGGAAGACATGCCCCCAGAACTCAGAGATGCCTCCATCGTAGTCCTATACAAGAACAAAGGCTCACGAGCAGCCTGTGACAACTACAGAGGCATCTCACTACTCTCCACTGCTGGAAAGATCCTCACCTGTGTTATACTCAACAGACTCCTGTCATCTGTTTCAGAGCAGAACCTGCCTGAATCACAATGTGGCTTCTGACCAGATCGCAGCACCATCGACATGGTCTTCACAGTGAGGCAAATGCAGGAAAAATGCCTTGAGCAGAACCTGAGTCTCTACATTGTCTTTATAGACCTGACAAAGGCGTTCGACACAGTGAACAGGGACTCATTGTGGGTGATCCTCAGCAAGCTCAGTTTGTCAAACTGATTTGTCAAAATTTGTTAAACTGGTCCAGCTCTTTCATGTCGACATGACAGGGGAAGTCCTATCTGGTGGAGAGACTTCCAATCGCTACAATATCTCCAATGCCGTGAAACAAGGCTGTGTCCTCGCTCCGGTGCTATTCAACCTATATTTCACCCAAGTATTACAACATGCTGTGATGGATCTAGACCTGGGCATCTACATCAAATATCGACTGGATGGATCACTATTTGACCTTCGCCGCCTGACTGCAAAAACAAAGACAACAGAGAGACTCATCCTGGAAGCTCTCTTTGCAGATGACTGTGCTCTCATGGCTCACCAAGAAAATCATCTCCAAACCATTGTGGACAGGTTTTCCACCTCAACAAAAAGGTTTGGCCTGACTATCAGCCTCAGCAAAACAGAGGTGCTGTTCCAACCTGCACCAGGGAGGCCAATGCACCAGCCGTGCATTACAATCGATGTCACGCAGCTTTCTAACGTCAACACTTTCAAGTACCTGGGCAGCACCATCGCCAACGACGGGTCCCTAGACCACGAGATCAATGCCAGGATCCAAAAGGCCAGCCAGGCACTCGGGCTGCTGAGCTGCAAAATCCTCCAACACAGAGGTGTAAGCACTGTGACAAAGCTCAAAGTGTATGACGCAGTGGTCCTCAGCTCACTCCTGTATGGTTGTGAGACATGGACACTGTACCAGAAGCAAATGAAACAGCTGGAGCAATTCCACCAACGCTCCCTCCGGTCAATCATGAGGATCTGATGGCAGGACTGAATTACTAACCAGGAAGTCCTCGACAGAGCCAACTCCACCAGCCTCGAAGTCCTGGTCCTCAAAACCCAGCCACGATGGTCTGGACACGTCATCCGCATGGACCCACAGCGAATACCAAGACAGGTATTCTATGGTGAACTGTCAGCTGGACACAGGAAACAAGGCCGACCAAAGAGAAGATTCAAGGATCAGCTAAAGTCAAACTTGAAGTGGGCTGGCATCACACCAAAGCAACTAGAACTCGCTGCCTCTGACAGAAGCAGCTGGTGAACCCACATTCACCATGCCGCCGCCACCTTTGAAGATGAGTGACGTGGACATCTTGCCGCTGCGCGTGAACGCCGACACCAGGCCCCAATCGCACCTCCCGTAACAACCGGCTTCCCAGGACCCATGTGCCACAAACTGCGCCTCAGTCTTTGGACTCCAAAGCCACATGAGGGTACACCATAGATGAAACTGCACAAAGACAATAGTCATTCTCGGTCACCGAGAGACTACAATATATATATATATATATATATACTTACTGTGCCATTTATCTTGAGAATATTTCTCTTTTTCTTAAATGACATTCTTTCTCCCATCTTTATGTCATTATATTCCCTTTGTCCCATGCCTGAGGAAGATAGGTGACCAATGGATTAAACACAAGGCCTGGAGTCAGGAAGATGTAAGTTCAATGTGGCCTTTGACACTCAAGTGTGTGACTGGTCAAGTCACTTAACCTTGGTTCCTTGATCTTTAAAATGAGGATAATGAAAAAAAAAAAAACTTTCCCCAGAGTTGTCATGAGGACAAAATGAGATATTTGTAAAGTGCTTGACATAGTGTTTGAAATATGGCAGACCTTATATAAGTTTTAGCTATTTTTTTTCTCTCCTTTCTCCTTCATAACCTAGTTCTCATGGTATCCTTTGTTTCCTGTAAGGCTGGGCTGAAGTACCACCATCTACATTAACTCATTTGGAGATAAAAAAGCTTCAGCATATGTTAGGTAATCATGAACATGATAGCATGTGATAGTGAAAATAATGCCTGCAAGATGAAGGTTTGAATCATGTCTTTAATCCTTAATAGTTGCATGATTGATGGGCAAATAACTTAAACTCTATGAGGCAAATTTCTAAAACATATACTCAGTTATTCATATGCAATGGTCTGTGTCAGTGTGCACTGATAAAATTAGAGGATCATTAACATATCATGTAACAGTAGCATAAAAAATTGAATCACTCCTATGAGCTAGACAAGTGGTTTTAAAAATTATTCTTGATATTCATGCCTTTTTTCATATATCACAGATATTTTCAAATGTACTTTTCCCTGGTCATCTGCCTACCAAGACATAAGTAATAACAATTTTAAAAATGAAGAAAAATAAGCTATTTAACAAAATTAAGTAATACACCAAGCCTGCCTGACAGTATTTGCAATATTTTATTTCTAAGGATTACACCTGTCCATTGAGGTACAGTATTTCAGCTATGCTTAAGGGTAAACTGTGGCAGAAGCAAGACTTTAATTTACAAATGGATTTTTAGATCAATAAAATCATAAAAACTCAGAGGATTCATAGCTGACACAGCTTACTAAATAATTGAACTATACTATGCTAACAAGTAGTTGTCCTTTTTCAATTTGAAGTTCTTCAGTAATGGAAATATCACTACCTCCTAAGAAATCTCATTTCTATGTTTTGGACTGGTTTGATTATCTGTATGTTTTTAATTCTTTTATTAAACTATTATAAAGCTAAACTTAATGCATACATTTCAGTCCATAATGCAAGAAAATTCTATTCAACAAAGTGCACCAACAATAAAGACCAAAAATAATTGTATTTAATTGTAAAAAAGTTGTATTTGAATTGGGAATGACATTAAAACCTAGAAAAAAATTAAAAACTTCCAATTAAATACCAAATTAGAAATCTTGAAAATCAAGGAAAAGATTAACAAATTGAAAGTAAAAAAATAAAACATTGAAGTAATAAAGTAAGGGTATGCTTTTATGAAAATTTAAATAAAATAAACTATTGGTTAACTTTTTTACAAAAAAAAAGAAAACCAAATTGTCAGTATCAAAATTTATAAAAGCAAAATCACAGCCTTTGAACAAGAAATTAAATCAATTATTAGAATTTATTTTGCCTAAATACCTTCCAACCAATCCAACAATCTAAGTGAAATAAATGAATTTTTACAAAAATAAAAAAAATCTTCATTGCCAAAAGAGGAAATAGACTACTTATATAAAGTCATCACACAAAAAGAAATTGAACAAACCATCAAAGAATTCTCTGAGAAAGAGACCCTAGGGCCAGATGTATTCTACAAAAAATGCAAAGAACTCTCAACTCCAATAATACATAAATTCTTTAGAAAAATAGTAGAAGAGGGAATACTTCCAAATACTTTTTTATGACACCAATATAGCACTGATACCTAACCATGGAAGAACTGCTCAATTAAAATACATAATGTATTTAAGCTAAAAAGAAATGCTGATTATTTTTGAGTTATGTATAGAAGCAATTTTTGCCAATTATTTTCTGATATTTTAGGATTCAGATTTTTCTCTCATACTTCCCCTACCTTTACAGCAAATAAAGATGCTGTTGGAGTCTGATTTCAATAGTCCAGGCATGAGCTGATAGAGTACTGCATCAAATTAGTAGTGTTTGGGGAGAGAAAAGCAGCATATATGAAAGGAGTTACAAAGGCAGAATGATACTTTGTGCCAAAGTTCTTTCTTTTTCTCTCCAAATTAAATACCCTAGGTTCAATGAATAAGTTTGCATAATTTTCTCCAGTCCTTTCAATATTCTATACCACTTCATTGGATTTATTCTACTTTTTAAATGTCTTCCCTAAAATATGGAATATAGAAACCACTACAATACCTCCGATGTGGTCTTTCCAGTACAACAGAGAGTTAGGACTATCATTCTCATATAGACACTTTACCTATTTTTCAACAACAACAAAAAAATTAATTCCAAATTCTCTCCCTCCCTCCTACCCTTCCACCCCCCAATTGAGAAGGCAAGAAAAAGGTTATCAATTATACCTGTTAAATCCTTATATATTCATGAATATGAATATATACACCTCTGTGTGTGAATATATACACATGTGTGTGCCATGTATATTTATAATTCTATTTCAAATTGCGAAATCATTTAACCTGTTTTATCTTTGGAGGTGAATACATTTTTTTCTCGTCAAGAGTCCTTAAGAATTATCTTAGACCACTGCTTTGATCAGAGTGTCTGTCTTTCATAATCAAACATTAAAACATTGTTCTTAACATGTACAATGATCTCCCAGTTCTAACTTCCCTTTGAATCAGTACATGTAGGTCTTGCTATGTTTTTTCAAAAACCATCCTCTTTTCATTTCTTATAGCACATCAGTACTCCAACACAGTCATATTCCACAATTTGTTCAGTCATTTTCAAATTAATCAACATCCTCTCAGTTCCCAATTATTTGTCACCACAAAATCCCTGATATAATTATTTTTGTACATATGGGCTGATACCAGTATTAATGGTTGGGAGGTATGAATATTTTATAGCAATTTTGACATATTTTCAAATTGTTCTCTATAATGATTAGACCACTTCACAATCCACCCAGTAATTTATTAATGTACATATTATCCTGCACGCCCTCTAATATTTGTCATTTTTAGTATGTGTGAGGTGGTGTTTCAGAGTTGTTTCAATTTCTCTTAACAATAGTAATTTAAAATAAATTTTAGAATATAGATAGCTTTATTTCTTTTGAAAATTTCTTTTTTTCATATCTTTTGATCATTTATCTATTGGGGAATGGAAATTATTTTACAAACTTGACTTAGGTCCCTATGTATCTGAGAAATTAGGCCTTTATCAGAGAAATTAACTATCAGCTCCCTAAATTGCCTTAGGTTTAAAAAATCTCATTGTGATCTTGTGTTGACTCTACTACTTCAAAATCTGATTTGCATTATTATTTGAAAGTTATTTGGAAGATACGTTGAGAGAGTTCAATTGGGTCACGTACTGTTCTTCCATCTAGGTTCTGAATGCCAATATACCTTTAAAATTAATAATTGCCATGTTATACTTTTGACCCCCTTTATGTTTGTAGTCAAAAGTCACAAAAAATCCTTTTCATATACTTTGCATTTATAATTTTATATTGTCTGCAACATGTTGCACATATAACTACATATAGGTATATACATATGTGTCTACAGATAAATACATAGGTGTGTTTGCACAATCAATTAACAACCATTGCTGAAGTGCTCATTTTATATGCAAGTACCTGTGCACAGTCCTCAATATATTTAATATAAGACAGTGTCTGCCATCAAGAAAGTTACAGGCTACTGGATACCATGTTCTTAACTAGCCTCACTTTCTAAATTCACCTTACTTATCCAAACTCCAACCTTCAATTAGCCGGAATGATGAAAATATCACCAGAGTCAATATAGACTTCAGTTTCTTGCCATGTACTTCACAATCTCTCTCTAGGACTTCATTATCCCATAAATAAGAAATTTCTGAAAAATAGAGATCTTCTAAACTGGAATACATTGCTTAGATATATAATAAGTTGCCTGACATTTTAGTTTCATAAAGAATGGCTGGATGATCACTGGAAAAGGATATTACAGGGGTCTTCAAAGAGAGATTGGACTTGATGACCTCAGAGCTTCTTATAACATGAGTATTCTATGATTCTTCGATTTAAACAAAATTCCAAATGCCCATTTTCTATTAGAAGGTGTGATGAAAGGCTAAGTAAAAGAGGAAGTTAAACCACTGAGAATTAACTGTGGATTTCATTTATTCCTGCTGTTCATGTGCTACATTCACAGAGAGAATTGATTTGGATTTATAACCATGGCGAGGCTCATTTCCAACTGAAGCTGCCACAATTTCAAAAGAGAAAGCATACTATAGTGGTTGATTCAGTTGTCTTTTGCCTAATTAAAGAATACTAAATTATATTAATTTTATATAGCAAAATTTAGTCCATATATTTATAATAATTTAAATCACTGATAAATTTCCTTCCACAGTGAACATTTAAATTATATTGGTTTTGTGTCTACTTTTAGAGAAAAAAGTGATAAATAAGAAAAACTCATCCATTAGGACTCGCAACTGATATATGTCTACCTGTCTGTCTATATATCTGGTGGTATAGAAGACAGAGTATGAACCTGGAATAAAGCTGGCTATGTGACCCTGGATAAGCCAACCCCTATTCATTTCGGTTCCTAATCTGTAAAATGGGAACACACTGGACAAGGAAATGGCAAATTGTTCATACATTCATTTGCATATGTGTGTATAAACACATACAGAGGTAATTTTATAAATTATGAATATATATGTTGAAATATACACATATATGTATGTTTGTATCTAGATAGATAGCATAGATAGCTAGGTGGATGGATAGATGGATATAGAGAGATTGACTAAATAGATAATGTTTCTTTATGTAATGTTTCCCTCTATTGCCCAGACTACTAATGCACCAGACACATACAACCCAATTTTGATACTGATCAGCAGAAGCTTTGACTTTCTCTGTCTCAAATCTACTCTGGTTCACTCCGACTTAGGCAGATTGGAGATCTCCCTGCTCAGAGATTGATTCATCACACTGTTCCCAGATAAAGCAGGCAGCTCCATTGTAGTTCAAAATCCAGAGTTCAAGAGCTCCACCCACCTTATCCTTCTGCAAACAGCAAGAATTCTTAATATGCACCAGCCTATAAAGCCACAGCTGATATTCTACTGTCAGACAGTATAGATGAGATTATAAATACTTTTAAGTAAGAGAAGGTTTTAAATTTTTTTATGACTCTTTATTCACCTGAACAGTAATGGCATTTTAAAGCACTGTGCTGTGGTGGTGGTTGTTTATTATTTTAGTCTCATTATATCATTTTTTCAAATGTATTTGTCCAATATCATTTCCTTAGGTTTTACGGAATTAACCAGGCATTTTTGAATACTCTTATAAAAATGAATACACTTTAATTCTTTCTCTCCCGAGAGGGTAAGAAATCCTTGGTGAAATGGTGAATACAAATAAAATACAACAGATTTCTTTGTCACACAGAAAATTGATTTGATTTTGATGATACTCCATTTACATAATTACAATAACTTTCTTCTTTTTTCAGTCATGAGTAATGATGTCTGGTAGAAAAGAAGCCTCGTATATGCAATTAAGGCCTCATTGATCATTGAAAGTCAAGTAAGGTGTATTTGCTTCCCACCAGAATATATAACATTTTATATATATATATATATATATTTATATATATATATATATTTATATAATATATATATATGTGTGTGTGTGTGTGCATGTGTGTGTTTGCACTAAATATATTATTCTATTCCATTTATGTATATATTAAGCTTTGTACAAGTTCTGTAAGTTTCCTGTGATGCTTTCTGAGCAGTATTGCAGTACATACTTTTCAGATGACTCATTTCACTTTGCAGTGAGCATCTGCTCAAATTACCAGGAGGGCATTAAATAAAAGCAAGCATGTGTGCATCTTTAAGATATTAGGCATGACCAGCTGTTTTATATTCTCAGAACCTATTCAATAATAAAAGACTACCACACAACGTACAGGTAATGGGAGGAAGAAGGCTTAATACTATTGCTCAGCAGTCTTGGTGCTTTCTAAAGCATGCTGGTAACTGCTGGCCCAGCATGTGGTCATGTCTAGTGCCAAAATCCTTGTCTAGAAAGACAAAATAATTCAGAAGTACTAATAAAATACTCCCTTTAGAATATAAAATATTTAGGTATTCATTACGAAATAACTCAAAAGAAAGAAGATCTCAGCTCCATTTGTCCTTTCAGGATATTTTATCAATCATCCTGGATAAATGCAGATATTCCCTTTAATGCAGGTAAAGACTGTTGTTTCTTTTCTCTTGTCCACAATGATTAATTATGAGTATATCATTAGAAATTCTTCCCCTAAATCATTAAAACACATTTCCTTTATCTCAATTTTTCTTATTAAAGCAAATTCTAATCAGGTCACCTATCCAATGCAATAATTGAGTTCAATTGTGTGTTAGACATTGTACGAACTGCTGTAAGGAAATAAACATACAGTTACCCCCCTCAAGGAACTTTCAGTCTTGTATGAAAGATTTACACATTCAAACATAAATAATAATGGATAAATACAATGCAACTGGGGCTATTTCAAGACAGTATTCATACAGTAACTAAACATTCATTCAGGCAGACTGCACTCATAGAAAGAAGAAAACTCTTTGATGGGCTGTTGAAGGAAGGCTTACTGTTCACAAAGAGAACCAATTATATCAGGTGACAAAAGAGATCTAGATTGAACTGTGCCTGCCATTAAATAAATGCTTTTTTGCAACATAAAGAATTGGAGAAGAAAATGTGACTTAGATAAAAGAAAGAGTTAAAGATAGGTTAAATGATATATAAATATCCTAACTTTGGAACAAGAATATCAACACATGGGTCCAAATATTGCAAACTGTGTCTGATCACCTCACATAAAAGATTGCAGAAGTTTGGACAATTAAAAAAAACGCAGACATAAAATTTGCATGCTTCTGTCAACTGCCTTTCATTCCTTACATTATGGGATTAAATCAAGCAGGAGGTCATCCAGATTCCAGTCCCATTGGGTATTATACCTCATGCTTTTAACATGCTCTTGCATTAGATGTTAATGCTGCTAGCCTTTCTTCTCTTTTTTCCCCTTTCTTTTTGCTATTACCTTACACAATAACTGAAAAATAAGGCCTGTACTAGAAATTTGAATTCCCTTACCAATCCTATGCCCCCAAATCTGTTTTATATTAGTAATTTAGAGCTAATGTACTTTGCAGAAGTTCTCTTGGTCCTGAGGTTTTCACACCTGCCATGCAATGCTGAAGTTTCTAAAGAAGGCTACAAACTTCATTTTGCTATGAAACTTGCAGACCTCAAAACTTTTTTTTCATCAAAAAATGAACATTTTGTTTATGTAAAGTGCATTGCCCTGAATAATATTCATATGTGGATGAATCTTTATTGATCTATAAATCCTATAAGGCCTTGGGATCTGGTCTCCTTCTTTATGCTCTGAGGACAGTTAAGAAAAATAGGGGTTCTCAAAGTTAGTATTTGCTGGAAAAGGAAAAAAAAAGAGATTAAACTCTGGTGAACTTCTCTCATCACTGAAATGACCTGTCAAGGGAAATAACTTAGAGGTTAACACAAATTCATTCTATTAAAAATGTGAGTCTGAAATATATTTTTGAAAGGCATCAAAATGAACCATGAATAACATGAAATATTACAAAAGAAGAAGCCTCATCAGGCCCTGAAACTCCAATTGTGTGTTACTGATGCATCTGAAACTTCAAAATCATTCAGTGTTGGTAGCAGGAGAAGGGTCAGAGAACATGAGTGTAGGTTTTAATTAATGAGAAAGAAGGAGCATTCTTTGTCTAAAGCCAAAACCTGGGATAAATATGGAATCTAACAGAATATTATTTAAAAAAAAAAGTTCACATCCTCATCCATTCTAGAGAACATACTACAGGTTAATCTGATAATTAAGGATATATTTTTCTTAAAGTTAAAAGTAAGAAAATAAATAGAGGCAATTAAATTCTGCAATGAACAGAGCACTGGGTCTAGATTAAAGAAGGCTTGAAATTAAATCCAGTCTCAGACATTCCATCTGTGTGATGCTGGGTAAGCCACTTAATAGTTGTCTGGTATAGTTTCTTCTTCTGTAAAATGGGAATAAATTAAAAATCGCCACTACCTCCCAGCATTTTTGGTAGTATCAAATGAAAACCTATTTGTAAAGTGCTTTGCAAACATGTATTATTTAAATACTAACTATTAGTCAAGAAGCAGTTAGCTTTTTACATGGACAGGGAGAAAAAAAATGTAATCGTATGTTCCTATATTTAAATAAATACTTCAAAAGTCAATTTAATCTCATCCCCTCATTTTATAGATAAGAAAGTAGAGACAACAAGAGGTTAAATTATTTGTATAAAGTCACAGAGAATGTAAGCAGCAATGCCTTGTTTCATAGTCAGGTGATCTGATTCCAAATGCATTGGTCATTCCACACTATTATGAAAGAGAATTGTTTATTCCCTTTGTCTATTTTGAGTTAGTACTTACTAAACTCCCACTTAACACTTTGTTAGCAAGTAAGAAAATTCAAAAGTCACTTTTTTGGAGAACTCCACCCTGTTAACCCCCAAAATTAGAAACTTGTGAGTCATATGATAATAGTTGACACCTTCAGAGGATGAGAGGTGGATCCCAAAGAACTGCCCCCTGTGCAGTGCTAGGCAATTTGGAAGCTGTGATTGGCCCCTGTGAAGAGGGGAAAGGACAGGAAGTGACTATAAAAACTCCTGAAAGTCTTTGTCTTGAATATTGAGCTTGGAGCTTCAGCTGGTGACTTGCCACTTGGAGGTGACTTGGGATTTGGACCTTGGCTTTGACTCAAGACCTTGACTCTTGGACAGTTTCTTGGGTGAGTGAGTAGCTGGCCTTCCTTTCCTGACTTCTGGAGAGATTAGTTTCAGAGAGGCCTTCCCTTCTTGGAAGCGGCCTCCTGGGTGGAATACTGGTCCTTTGGTTGAGGGTTAACAATCCCTGCTGGGTTGAGCCAAGCACCAGAGCACCAGAGCACTAGAGCACCAAAGCAGTATTTAGTGTGATAGGCTAGACATCTTCTCTACCCTCTTTTTGTATTTCTCTACTTTCACTCTACATCTTTGTAAATAAAAGTTATTAAGTCATTTTGACTTGAACTATAATATTTGAAAATTTAGATCACCATATTATTTTAAAATTCTCACATATTTAGTTAAACTTTAAATTAAATTCTTTACACTATCTCTTATAGATTTACAGATAGACAAACAGAACAACAAATAGATCAAATCAGACAGATTTATAGGTATGTAGGTAGATAAAGATATATATAGACATTATTCTCTCAGTTCTGATACATGCAAAGAGGTGGTCATAAAATTATTATTAAATATGAACCCAACAACACTACAGATAAAACAATCCCAAAGTACTTTGCTTTTATTTCATCAGAAGCAGCAGGGATTGATTTTAGAAGGGAAATTTACAAATAAAATCCTATTGAGTTTAATGAAAGAATGTAAGAAATAAAAACCCTGGCCATCATTCCAAAAGTGGAGTCCAAAGTCATGTTAAAGAAAGGCAGAACCAAGATGATGAAGTAGAGGCCACAATATAGTCAAACTTTCAAAATTCCCCTTCAAACAACATTAAAATGATGTCTCAAATCACATTATTTTTTTTTAAACCCTTACCTTCCATCTTGGAATCACTACTGTGTACTGGTTCCAAGGCAGAAGAGTGGTAAGGGCTAGGTAATGGGGGTCAAATGACTTGCTCAGAGTCACACAGCTGGGAAGTGTCTGAGGCCAGAATTGAACCTAGGACCTCCAGTCTCTAGATCTGGCTATCAATCCACTGAACTACCTAGCTACCCCCTCAAATCACATTTCTTTGTGACAGAGAAAACAAAATGGTGAGACATGTTTAGTCTAAGACAATTTATATAGTCAGCAGAAAAAGTCAGTGAATTTGGGTAGGGATAAGCCTGGAGCACATGTGGTAGACATGTCACCAAAGAGTCTCTATAGCAGCACCAAAAGGAGACTTGAAGGGGATCAGACAATTGTAAGAAAGAGATCACAGGGAATCAATTTTTGGCACCGGGTGTGCGACCTAAAGCTGTTTGGCAAGTCAGTTCTGGATCACAGTTCCAGGGTAGAGAAGAGTGCTTCTGGTAAGTGGCAAAGGAGTAGGGGGACCTTGTCACAGTTCTAAGGTATAAAGGAGATCTAGTACTTTTGAATGTAAGGAAACAGGGGAAATTACTGAGTCGGGACCAGAATACAGAACAGGAGAGCAGTGGAAACATTGCTCTTTGGATCATACTACATTGAAAGGAACAAAATCTTGCAGACTTCCAGAACTAGCTCTGAAAACTACAGAATGAAAAAGTTTGAAGCTTGGGACAGTGTCTCAGGTGAGCAGCATCCAATTGTCACCCAATTGTCACATAAAGTTTAACATCAAGAAATAAGCTGGGAAAAATAATTCAATAGGGCAATGAAAAGAACCTGACAAGAAAAAGTTACTATAGTGGCAAGGAAAACTAAGGCATAAAAACAGAAGAGACCAAGAAAAAAGTTATAATCAAAGTGTCAAAGAAAAATGTTAATTAGATACATACCCAATAAGGATTTCTGGAACAGCTAAAGAAAATGCAAAGATAGGATTGACTGTCCCCTTGACTACTTTTTAAATTTAATTAACCCAAAGTGTAGATACTCCTACCTAACATTAAGTAAGGGAGTTCCACAAGCCACTTACTAAAGTGCATGATAACTCCAGAAGTGACTAACCATCCCCTGAGCAGTGCTAAGCAAATTTAAAGACTGCTATTCATCACTGTAAAGTAGAGGAAGGGACAGGAAGTGCCATAACAAGGACTATAAAAGATGATGAAATTCCTGTGCAAGAGGTTTTAATCCTGAATTTTCAGGTTGGAGGATGTTGGACTGGGCCTATGGCTTGGAGCTTTGACTTGGACTTGGGACTCTGGATCGTGGACTGCTTATGGTAATATTGCTCCTGGATCTTCTCCTTTGGAGCTTAGAGCAGGGTGAATGAGAAGCTTACCCTCCTTTCCTGGCTTCTGGAGAGATTAGTTCCAGAAAGGCCTCCCTTTCTGGGAAAAGGCCATGTGGATGGAACCCTTGTTTAATTTACCACTGGGCACTATGGTTGGGGTTAACAAGCCCTGCCAGAGTTGAATGGGCACTGGAGCAAATATTTAATGAAGTAGGATAGACATCTTCTCTATCCTCTTTTTTATTTCTATACTTTCATTTTTTCTACCTTTTTTTAAAATAAAAGTTGCTAAAAGTCATTTTTGACTTTGGCTGTATTAATTTTAAAATTGACCACCATAGTATTATACTAAAATTCTCATATATTTTGTCTAACCATAAAATTTAATTCCTTACAAAAGAATTAAGGTCATGTGAACTAATATAAAATAAATGAAATCAGAAGAAAAATTATTTACAGAAACCTCAAAGAAACAATAACAATTTTGAAATATTTAAGGAGTATATTCTGATTTTTAAAAAAAAGTATTTATTACAAATACCAACTTGAACAGGTTTGAGAAGGAAGATCAAAGGTATTAGAACACTATGCCTGAGTCCCATTCCTGTCTCTCAAATTGATTTGCTCTGGGCCCCTTGTAGGAGCCACTATGTGCCTTATCAACAAAATGAGAAATTTTTCACATACTTGTGAAATTGGAAACTTTCTCGCTATCTACCTCCCAGGGATGTTGAGAAGATGAATGAGAAATATGTAAAGTGTTCTGACCTCTAGAGTAAAACTCCTTATCTAAAATTATTATCACTCTTAAGTGGCAGTAAAAGCAAAGGGAGTCTAAACAAGTCCAAGAGACTTCTGCTCCAGATTGACTTCGTGCCAGAAATATTTCTATAACTAAACCAAGCCAACCTGAATATTCACAATTCTCACCTGGCCATGTGAAAGATAAAGAAGGGAGATTACTCTTTTTCATTGATAAGTAGCTTTTCTCTAGCATCAGATCATTGTAGCTTGAAAACAAACAAAAAATAAAATTTCAGAAACTTCCTTCCAAAAATTTGAATAAACATATTATTATCTTCTTAGAAATACATTTTGAGAATGTCAGTGTGAAAAATTAGAAATATAACAACATTAAAATAAATATTTCTTCTAAAGATTATAATGTATGTAAGCCATTTTTTCTTCCATTTCCATTTTCTAAATATGAAGCATCTTTAATGGATAAAATAACAGCATGTCAGTGTCATTCCGTATCATCTACTTGTTAAATATTTGCTTATAAGTTTGTAAACTTCATCTTGTAAGTGTCATATGCTAGGTTATCAAGGAAGCAGTATAATTACTGAGAGTCCTACTTCTTTGAAAGGGCATGCCCTCTATTACTGTAAGTGCACTGAATCTTCAGGAAGAAATGACAAGTTGGTCAATGAGCAAGGAGGACTAGGGACTCCTCTAGTAGGGAAAAATCCGTTAGTAAAATTAGATACGGTTCAACAATGACAAATGGGTCTTTTCCACTAGTAAATCTACTTCCTCCTGCTTAGTTACAAGTTTTGAAGTTGAAAAAATGTCTTTGGGTATTAGTCAGGAGGAGCTGCCCTTTGGAATGTCATTTCCATAGAACTGGTTGTCTGTCCTGAACCCTGCAGGGTTAGGAGTATGAATGTCCTCTTTTCCTCTTCGCTAAAGTTTACTGATAGCACTGCCCTTTGGAGAGAAACACTTTCAAAGAGAAACATTTTGAAATATGGTTACACTTTATCAAAATAATGGGAATTATTCCATCCCTCTAAAGAATTTTCTTTGTGCTTACCTCCACATTATTGCCAATCTAGTCTGCAGGAAATGTAGTCTTGGAAATAGTTTTGTAGCTCTACAGGCTTCCCTGGATCATTTTCTTTTCTTCCTTTCACAATTTACTGTAGCCTCACTATCTTAGCCTTGTCCTCTGTTTTTAAGCCCCCTACTTACCCACTATACCATCTGGAAATGTTATTAACTGAATATCAATTATGTTTCTGCTGAAATACCTGGGATTATCTGAAATATTATTCTATGCTGTATCATCCTACAGGATATAATACTAAAACTGCCACATACTATATCACAAAAATGCCAAAACCTGTGTGGGCCCCTCCATCAACTTATGATTACTGTCAACAAGAGGTTAGCAATTGGAGAAAACAGTAAAGATTGGAGAATAATGGCATCTGACACGTCTCCACAGCTGGCAGAGACATGCAGCAGATGAAAAGGTAGCACGTGATATAATTTTCATTTCACATGGAAGCTACCTACTGCACCATACAACATTTCAATCACCTTTTAGACCTTCTGTAAGAATTGTCCAGTTTTGCTTTTTAATGCAGGGAAATAAAGTCCATGAGAATTGGGGTATTTATTTAATACTGAATTAGATATATTTTTCATCCCTGCCATTTTCCCTTTTAGGGAAAGGTAGCAACCAGCTTCTGGTGCATGTATTCTAAGACTCTGTATATATTCTAAGATTCCAAATGATAGATGAGAGAAAGTTTTAGTATTTCTTCTTATTCTTCTGCAGTCCCATTCTTTTGTCTTTGTAATTCACTTAACCTTTATTTCCTAGCCCTTAATACTCTTCTGACTTGTAATCAATACAAAGTATTGATTCTATAATAGAAGGTAAGGGTGTTTAAAGAAAAAAAGTATCATGGAGACATTTTTAAGAGTATCCTTATTTTTTATGTTTTCTAATTTTTGAGGTGTAAATAGTCTCATTGAAATTTTATACATTGGTCTTTTAAGGCAGATTGAACTAGCTCCAGAAAAGCACTGTGAGCTTATGAAATCAAAAGAGAATAATATGGCAGTACCTTGAATTTTACTCCACAGAAACAGAAGAATGTGTAGCAAGGTTACTTGGGAAAATCTATTCAAGGTGACTGCTCCAGGAAATCAACTTCTACAAGAGGGGCTTTATGTCACAATACTAACTCTTGTTAAGGTTGGAAAAGGTCAAGATGACAGGGAGATAAAATTTGGGGTACAAAATGAGAGTGGCATGTTGGGGAAGAAGCCAAATAATAACATAAGATCCTCTGGTGTGTGTTTATATGTCATTATGTATGCTTTCATTTCTGTGCATAAATATACATATGAAGAATAGATAAAAGAAAAGGACACACTTAACAATATCCCTGAATGTGACTGGAATAACTTCTTCCATTAAAATAAAATAAGACTAGGGGAATATTTAAAAAATAGAACAAAATAATTTATTGCATACAAGAAATACATAAAAAAGACAGAAAGAACTCTACTAAATGGTTATGAGACAAATAAGATTATGGTATTAAAATCAGAGAAAAACAAATCATAAAAAGAGAACCATAGAATAATAAAAACCAATATATACTACCACTTGCATTGTCCTTTAATATTTGAAAAGCTCTTTGACTATTTTATCTCATAGTAATTCCATAGTAATAAAAAATAATTCTAGAAAAATCATTAGCACTCATCTCAAGAATTAGAAAAAAGGAAAAATGTAATGAATTAAACTCCATTTTAAAAACATACAAATTACATAAAATATTTGGGAGTTTACCCACTAAAGAGAATTATAAAAATACATATGTGCAAGAAGCCTTTATAACAAAAAGGTGGAATTAAATAATTACAAAGATATTCTTTACTCATGAATAGAACATGTCAACTAATGAAAATTGCAATTCCTTTATAAACTTAGTACTATACCACACTGGTAGTTGAAATAATAGTAGTCTTTTGTAATAGACAAGGAATGAAAATAGGTCAAATCATTAAATAGAAATCTTGGAAAACCTTTTTTTTTAAAACAGGTCTTAAACAAATAATGCATATTTAATGTAATATTCAGCACAGGACACACTGATCAGAGAAGAAGCCCAGTGCATTTTTTTCTGACAGTTTATTTTATAAAGTAGAAATTTAACTGAACATTGTAAATATTATATAGGTAGAACTAAATCCTGAACACTGTATTAATTTTGGGGGTAGCGGGAAAAATAAAGCTTTCCATTTGCTATTAATGTTGAACATATTGTTTTGCCTATCTGTGATTCTATTTCCAAAGAACCAGTATGAGCATTAATGTAATAGTTTTGGAAAAGAGTTTGATCTCCCTGTACATCTAGTGGACATAAAATAATTCTATAATATAAAGAGGTGCACATAGCTAACCATATTATTAGTTTAACAAATGTTCCAAAAGGCTTTGTGTACATTATTGGCTGAGTAAAACTCTAGAACTTTCTTTCATTTTTTTCATTGATTTCCTATGTTTGACTCCAGTGTAAACCTTTTATATTTAATACATGAATTCCTTTACTTGACCTTCTATTCCCAATAATGAAATTGAAATTAAAAAATACATAAATTTAATAAACACGTGATCCTTGTGATTTCAAAAATCCATGTTTATATTAATGTTTCTGTACTTTCAGAACATGTGAAATAGTTTAATTTAGTATACATGTATTAAGTGCCATGTGAATATACTAAGAAGAAAAAACATATTTCCATTCTTGAAGTATATGCAAATCTATAGAAAAGGAAAAGCATTCACACACTTGAAATAATGGTTCTTCAAAAAAAACTTTACCTTCTGTCTTAGAATGAATACCATATATTGGTTCTAAGGCAGAAGAGTGGTAGGGCTAGTCAATGACTTGACCAAGGTCAAAGAGCTCAGAAGTGCCTGAGTCCAAAGCAAGGCTTCTTAGCCTTTGGTTGTGCAGTAAATACTTTTGACAGTCTTATGAAGCTATGAACCCTTCCCTGGATGATGTTCTTAGATGATTTAAATAAAATACAGAAGATAACAAAGAAAATAAATTGAATGGAAAGAATACTTATATTGCTATCTCTAATTATCTTTGTTTAGCTAAATATATATCTATACATGTATATAGATAGTTATCTAATGACATGCATACACATGGTGCATATATGTATATATGAATTTAAAATAAGTGTATGGACATACATGCATGTATCTGTAGATGTACTTTAATAGATGAAAGAAGCACTAAAACTTTTCAAAGATACTATTATAGTGTAGGTAAATGTATGCTACATGTATATGTATATATTTCTGTAACTCTAGAATAAAGCAACTGCAACATAATGTCATAAATTCATAGGTGATGTTTAAATAAAATGTCATGGGAAAATTAAGCATGTAGAGATCTCTTAGTAATGGAGAGGTCAGGGAAAACTTTACGGAATAATGTCTGTTTCTGTTGGAGTTTTAAAGGAGAAAGGTTGCAAATGAGCAGGTATAGGTCATAGTAATCAAAAGGTATGGCAAATAATGATGTCCATTCCAGAAAAGGGAGCATGTGAGCAAGCAGATATAAGTAAGAATGAATAGGATGAAAATGAAACATTATTCCCAGTAAACTGGCTTGAAATTGGAGAATATGGAAGGGTAAAGCTGGAAAGTTACTCTAGCACCAATTTCTGGAGATCTCTGAGCGTCATAATATACAAATTCTTGTATGGTATGGAATGGGAAGCAAATAAAGTTTTTGAACAGAGAATGACTAATCAATGAAGTTCAAAAGAGAGATTGTCCTGTGGCCACAGTATGAAATAAAGATTGAAGAAGGCAGTGACTATGAAGGATAGAATATGAAGCATGTGGCATAAAAATCTTAGGAAAGTTTATGAAGGCCAGAATTTGGTGGGGAAATAGGAATACAATGGGAAAATATATGTATATAAAAGTTATATACATATATATGTATAACAGGTGTTACAAAGATAGGATCAATGGGATTTCAAGAGACTTACTGAGTGCAACAATTAAATGAAAAAGAAAAAGAAAATTATTCCAAAGTCTTTGCCTTCAGTAAACTTCTTTAAACATTATTTTTTCAAAGTACATAATGCTACATTTTAAATAATAATTTTCTGATACTTTGCAATCCATTTTTTCCTCTTTTCTATCCCTTTCACCTTCCCAAAATGGCAGGTATGATATTATAAGTTGTACATGCATTAGTGAAAAATAAATATTTCCATATTCATCATGTTGTAAAAAAGACACATTACTTTCACTAGAGAAAAATTCATGGAAGAAATAGTGGAGAATCTTCATTCATGCCAGTGAATAGTCATTTTCTCAGTATGCTTTTAACACAAAAATACCCAATATGCAATATATGATGTTGCATATAAAATATATTGGGAAATTATCAGAAAGATGTAAGATTACAGGAAGAAGACAAAGAGGCATTCATGAAAAACTGTGGAGGTGACACTGATGAAACTGGACTTCAAAAGGTCAATAGGAATTTTATAGTCAAGTACAAAAAAGAAGAATATTTAAGTATCAGAGAAATAAAGCAATTAATTTTGGGGGGGTAGCAAAATATTGTGGATATTCAAAGGACAAAGACTCATTTGGTTGGCAGAAGTATGTAATGTACATATAATATAGACAATAGGAGAGGATACTGGGAATGTAAAGTGGTTTCACATTTTATGGGGTTTTTTATGTTAGTCAAAGAAGTTAGAACTCTGAATTAGAGGCACTATAGAACCAGTCATGATTTTTAAGCAAAAAATATGGTATAATGAGATTGATACATGAAAGAGATTATTCTTGGAGTATCATAAAGGACAAGTTGAAGGGAAGAGATAATGAATACATGAAGATTTGTACAGACAATATTGTAACAGTGCAAATAATTAGTGGGTATGGCTCTATCAAGAAAATAACAGAGAATATGAAGGGAGTGAATCTGAGTTGTTCAAGTAAATGGAATTGAAAGGTGTTGGTAATAAATTTAAGAGAAGAAAGAGAAATAGAGGAGAAAAGCATAAATACAGGATTATAGAGATGAAACACAGTTAGTCAACCTGTAGATAAAAATAATGAATTCAAAACAAAGATCAAATTTAGTCCAGTAAGATAGTAACTTTTCAGTGGAACAAGATGGGTTTGAATTGCCAGTGGGAAATACACATGGCAATGTTTTCAAAAGAGTTGAATATAAAAGTGTGACAATCATGAGAGACCTAGCAGTGGAAGATATAGATCTGTTCATCATTTGCATAGAGGTGATAATTAAAGTGATGGGAATGAAGTAAATCACCAAGGTACTTTACCTTTACCAAAGTAAAATACACAAAAACAAGAGTACTGAAGCTTGAAGGAAAAAATACTGAGAGTTTAGGAAGATGAAGCAAAGGAGTTAGAGAGATGATTACAAAATGATGGAATAATATATTTCAATATAGCAGAGGCTATATAAGGTAATCTAGCTAACCTCTTCATTTTACAGGTGAACAAAATGAAAGTAGTAGTATATAGTGGTAGTCTCTTGGTGACCGAGAATGACAATTGTCTTTGTGCAGTTTCATCTGCGGTGTACCCTCATGTGGCTTTGGAGTCCAAAGGCTGAGGCGCACAGTCTGTGGCACGTGGGGCCTGGGACGCCAATTGTTACGGGAGGTGCGGTTGTGGCCTGGTGTCGGCGTTCACGTGCAGCGGCAAGATGTCGACGTAGGTCATCTTCAAAGGTGGCGGCGGCATGGTTAATGTGGGTTCTCCAGCTGCTTCTGTCCGAGGCAGCGAGTTCTAGTTGCTTTGCTGTAATGCCAGCCCACTTCAAGTTGGACTTTAGCTGATCCTTGAATCTTTTCTTTGGTTGGCCTTGTTTCCTGAGTCCAGCTGACAGCTCACCCTAGAATACCTGTCTTGGTATTCTCTGTGGGTCCATGCGGATGACGTGTCCAGACCATCATAGCTGGATTTTGAGGACCAGGACTTCGATGCTGGTGGTGTCGAGGACTTCCTGATTGGTGATTCGGTCCTGCCATCGGATCCTCATGATTGACCGGAGGGAGCGTTGGTGGAATTGCTCCAGCTGTTTCATGTGCTTCCGGTACAGTGTCCGTGTCTCACAACCGTACAGGAGCGAGCTGAGGACCACTGCGTTGTACACTTTGAGCTTCGTCGCAGTGCTTACACCTCTGTGTTGGAGGACTTTGCAGCGCAGCCGCCCGAGTGCCTGGCTGGCCTTTTGGATCCTGGCATTGATCTCGTGGTCTAGGGACCTGTCGTTGGCGATGGTGCTGCCCAGGTACTTGAAAGTGTTGACGTTAGAAAGCTGCGTGCCATTGATTGTAATGCACGGCTGGTTCGTTGGCCTCCCTGGTGCAGGTTGGAACAGCACCTCTGTTTTGCTGAGGCTGATAGTCAGGCCAAACAGTTTTGTTGTGGTGGAGAACCTGTCCACAATGGTTTGGAGATGATTTTCTTCATGTTCTTCATTTACAGGTGAACAAAATGAAAGTAATAATAGCTGAAATGTATATAGAATAAGAGGGGAAATAGCATAGTAAATAGCAAGCCAACCTTTAGTCAGGAACTCATAGGGTTTTAGCTCTTCCTTTGAAACATTATGTCTCTGTGACCTTGGGCAAGTTATTTAACTTAACAAGGCCAAAGATAATTAACACTAAGAATTTAAATTGTGGAACTGCTGCTGATTAGGAAAAGCTTCCCAAAGAAGGTGATATTTGTGAGTAAGAATATTTACTTGAAGAAGAGAGTCAGGAAGCACTGGACACTGAACAATTTCACACAATACAAAAATAAAATGACTATTTTAACTGTCAACAAGTAATGTTACCTTATGTAAAATTACTTTCATAAACTTTTGGCTCAAGATCATCAAACTACTTTCTACTTAAAGTATAGATATATGCATGTATGCATATCTTGGGTGTATAGGTACATATGGATTCATGTATATATCGACTTGTGTATGCATGTGTACACATAATATGTATATGTTTATAATACATATCTATAACCAAATTAAAGGAAAGGATGAAGTATAAGGAGTTGCTATACAGAAGTTTAAAAAAAAAAGTGAAGACTCTGCCTTTAATTATCATTTACAAAAGAAGTGTAAATCATGTAAAATAGTCACTAAAATGAGATTAAAAGCCTATTGGTAAACCACTGGTTATCCTTATCAAGTTAAGATACAGGAAAACCAAAGTCAATAACAGTTTTGGGCAAAAAAATCCTGTGTAAGAGATTTTAAAAGATGGCAAAAGATTAGAAGCAGTATATCATTATGCTTTAGCAACAAAATAACACAGAATCTAAAACAAGTCAGGAGAAAGTTTGATTTAAGAGGAAATTCAGTTATAATATTACAAGAACCTTTATCAGTAAAATTGGCAAGAGAACTCTTAACATCTTATTGCTTAATATATTATGTAAGGTATCCCAAAAGTCTTAGTGCAGTTTCAGGTACTAAATCTTGACATTGCACTAAGAGTTCATTATGTAGGATTTCGAAAAGTAAAAATATGGATTAGTTACATTATCCCAAAAACATAATAGAAAATCCATGTATTAACTAAAAGTGGTTTAAAATGATTTACCTCTAGGAAACCTAGGTTAAGAAATTCTATTTTATGAAATTGCTGAGGAAAGAGGAGATATCTAAATAAATTACCATATCTCCCAATAAGAAAGGAAAAGCCATCAATAACCATTGTCTCCAAAACCATTTTTTTCAAATTCTATGAAATATTTATGAATTACTTATTCATGTATTGATAAAAATTAAAAAGGAGGCAGATTTTTCCCCAAGTGATTTTTTTCAAAGTGATGACATCTCATAATAATATAATTCATTGATCATACAAAATCTCACTGGGTTTATTATTTTTAATAATAAATGTCATTTTGTTTAGTACTGTGAAATATTCTTTAAAACTTTATTTCATTGTTGGGGGTATTATTCCTATGTTTTCTAAATGATAGCACAGAAGCAGCCTTGTTCAATAACATTCATTAGGAATAAAACAGGGAAATATATGATTGTCAAAGTTGTTTTCCAACATGATGAGGATGTTCTACATGAACACCCAATGAATTGAGGATATTCCTTTTTTACAATGATATTATACACTAAACCCTGAAATATTACATAATCTCACTTTCCTGACTGAACCTCAACAAAGTCTGAATTAACAATGAATAACAGATAAACAAAAAAGATTGAAGAAACAAAACAAAATGTCCAATGTATTACATGAAGATCAAGTATGAATGAACCAGTATATCAAGCTGTTTATCTAAAGAAGCAATTGAAATTAGACAATAAGCTGGCTTCAGGAATGAGTAAAATAAATTGTTCATGTGAATTATTTAAAAGGTGTGCCATACCTTCAATGATTCAGATGGTCTCCCTTACATAAAACCAATTTTTCACACCATTTTACTTCAAAAGGATAATATATTGGGGTGAAAATAAAATAGAATCATAACAAAAGCCTCTGCTCCAGTACAAACACAGAAGATCATTTAAAAAGAGTATATTTGTTATTTTAGAGAGTCAAGTTGATATGAAAAATAAAATTTCTAAGTTGGAAGAAAAAACCTCCAACATGTACCTCCAACTCCTGCCATACAAATCCAGAAAAAAGAGTCACATTCTTTTACTAGAAGACCTCTACTGAAGGACTTTTCTTAAATATAATGGGGTGAACTAAACAGAATTAAGAGGCATTTGAAGATGGGCAGAACATCTGGTTTGGGAAAGGGATTTAATCTGAAAAGAACCAGGGCTAAGAGAAGTATGACTCATTGATTTTAGTTTCCTCTTTTGTCTCTCTCCCAGATCTTGCCCTCCTGTAAGTTCTGGATTTTTTCAGATTAATTCCCTTAAGTGAACAATTCATATCACATTTTATAAATGGATCAATATTTTTATATATTCCACTATGTATACTTAATTTTTATGTATGAAAAATATTCATCAATAAAAAAGCACTCTACTTGTTTTGGTGCTTTCAGTTTGTCTATTCATGTCAAGGTTTTAAATGACTATTTTTTAGATATGAGAGATTAAGTCTTTTACATTACCTTTGTACAATACTAGGTGCTAATAAATTGAAAAGGTGATATTTAATAAAGAGATGTTGATGGAATCAATGGGTTTATAAACTTCTTTTAAATCTGTATATTAAATTATTTTAATTTAGTAACATTCAAACTCTTGAAATAAAATTACTTTTTTCTTTAAATTATTACAGCCTGTCTTTGATGAGTGTGTAAACATATGTGAAATATGTATACAATATATGTAAAATACATGCATGTCCACATAAATGACAGAATATAAAGGGATATATATGTAATGAGATATTTTCATTATACATAATACATATACCTTCCTTATTAAATGTGGACATTTTTCCAAATCATGTATGAATATATTTATGTGTATTATATTTAAACAAATATACACACACACATATATATACATATATATACAAATATATATATGTATATATATATAAATGTATATAAACACATACACACACACACATGCATTTATTTTTGGTAACCAGTGGGTTTATTGTATGTTTTACCAAAATATCCACACTTAGTAAGACAATAATCACTTGGAGATTATTTTCTTTTCTCTGCAAACACCACTTTGCACAGTCCTACATCAATCATCCCTGAAACTAGTGACATATATTTTTCAAATAGTTGGCTGAAGTTAGAAATGCTACCTAGATTTGAAATGTTTTCTCTGTCTGAAAATGACTAAACTACAAGACTCTCAGAGTTGTGATAATGACTTCACTAGTGTTATCCCCCTGCCCTCACTAAAGAAAATATGGGCCAATGGGATGAATTATCACTTAGGAAGAAGAACATTCATGGTGATATAAATAGTGCCCATCTGTCTTAAGTAGGATGCCTAACTCAATGAATGTCATATATAACAATATTAATAAAATCATCTCTGCTTCTGTTGATTAACCAATACAATGATATTAAAAAGGAGAAAAAAAGTTCTTGTGGATTTCCTCTCTAATGAATACTGACCTTGTGTAAATATATTGTAAAATTTCTAAGAAATAATTGTTATTGACATTATTGATGAGGTTATTAACAAATATGTTCCTAAAGAAGTGATAAAGCTGTGACAGTTTTCCTTGATATTTAAACTAAATACACAGATCATCATTATTTTCATAACTCTATCTAAAATGCAAATAACCCTAAAAACTAAAGAAGCAAATTTCTAATATCTAATTAAATGAAGAAGATCAAACAAGAGTATATTAGCTACTGTCAGGGATTTATTTAGCATAGTAATTTCTAAGATTTCTTAGGGAAAATACGGATGAAATCTAGCCTCCTATTCTATTTTTGTAGTCTTTTATGTAGATTCAGTAGCTTTTTTTTCCCTTTAAAATATATTGAACATATCCTCAATATTTAACTGACTCAGGAGATGACAATTCATGTTACTGATGTAGTTTCTTGGAAACCCAAATTAATAAAGCAAAACAAAATCAATTGAGCCAAAATGAAATAAACAAAACAAAGCAAAAAACAAAAAGCAAAGTCCCCAAAGTGAGAAAGAATTTATTCATAATCAACATAAAGTTGAGGAAGCTAAGTTCAATGGAATCAATATTATGTTCTTTTTAATATCTTTTATTTTCTGTGGATAAGTAAACCCTCTTTTGTTTACTCAGATATATTTAGAACTGAAGAAAAGTAAGACAACCAAGATTTCATTGTATGTCATATATTATATCTATATCTATCTATCTATAAATACAATAATAAACATTCATAAACAAAAATATAGCTTTAATGTTTTGCATTCATGTTATGTATATATAAATTTGCAAAGTGTTTAACAAATATTTTACCCATATACACATACATTTGGTAGACATCTTTATTGTTTTTTTTATTGTTATGAGAGGCCTCATGCAAATAATTACAAACATTAACAGTATTTGCCTATGACAGACTCAGATGTGACCTTGTTTGTCATCATCAATCACTTCATCAAATTAGCTACTTAAATGAGTATATCCTTTTGTTGTGAGAGCATATTCTCAGTGTTAAGTGTTAATGACCAATAAAATGTCCCCAAAAGATGTCAGCTTTTGCTTCCTTCTTGAAATCTTCCACATGCTGAGGGAAATATGAGTACGTGAATTCTGATTGACAGCTATCAACTATCAAAGAGCAATATGGAATAATGAATTAAATTACAGTCAGCTGTCAAAGAACCCTATTATAAAAGGGTAATTGAAAACAAATTCCTTTATCTTCTGGACTAGATAGGACATCTGGTTTTGATAAAGCATTTGATATACAAAGACATAATAAATAAGCATCATTAAACCATTTGGATAAAAAGAGAAGGGAATCTATTAGAAGACTATTGAGAAGACTTTCATATCCTCTTAAAAAGGGAAATGGATACAAATAAAACTTGAAAATAAACTGTAAAGCATGCTTGGACATATTTAGCATAGGTAGATTCACAATTCTGACAACCTGCATAATGCATATAGGTGAAGATACATATATGAAGATATATAGATGGGGTGTTCCACAAGGATTAGTATTTATGGTGAGAGGGCTTGCCAAGTCAATTTCAGAGCTATTCACCCACCTTTTTATAAACTCTTACAAATGTCTCCAAGAAGTTATAACATGTGAAGCAGTGGCCATATGCCAGAAAACTTTTCTCAGAAGACAGGCTACACCAAGTTGAGAGTAAACAATAGTCCTTGAATCAACTGATGAAATTGGGGATGTCTACTTCATGCTTGTGAAGATTTGACCCCAATGGAATGGACAGATGAGAACAATTTGTTCCAGTGGTCATGAAAGCAACAAAAGCAGGAGATATAAAGTGCTTAGAGCTTGGTTAGAAACTGAGAATATCAAGTTCATCTGCTTTATCCTAGTTTGTTGTCGGTGGTCCTGACTTTGGTCTTGCCACTGGACTTCAATGACACCGGAAGAGAGAGGGAAGCTTATCAAACTTGTTCAATTCTTCCTCATTTAAATAGATTCATGAGAGTAAAGATATTATCCCACCCTATGATATTTTTGGTCTTCTTTGAAATAGAGAATGAAACAAGATAGGCATATATGCATAAAGCTATTTATTTATATCAATATAAAACATATATATATAAATTAATAATATATAAAATATAAATTAACAACAAATTTGAGTTGAATTATCTATATAATTTGAGGGAAAATGAACATTGTGTTGTCATTTGTCAGGACTCTAGAGAAATCTCTAAAGATTATAAGACATTAACTTAAATTGGAAGAGAGTTTCCTCACTAAAGAATTTTCCATTCCATTGGAAGCAAAGATCTAATCCCTTTCTTTATAGGTGTATTATTTCAAAAATTGTCTAAATTCTTCATTTCCCTTTGCACATGAAGGTATGACATTAAAATATAAAAAATGACTATACATTTATTTAGTACTGCAAAAGATTCCTGTGTGAAGACTGGAGAATCTAATAACTTTATTGTCATAATTAAATATCTTCAGAATGCCTGGGGGAAATGCTGACATAGAACTACTGTAATACACATTTGAACAAAGCTCAAGAGAAATAGAGGTTTGAGTCATTTTCCCTTGAAAGACATTTTAAAAGAAAAAAATAGTGCAATGATATCATACTTGGCAGAATGGAGTAAAAATTACCCAAATTTTCTCTTGTTATTTATCATTTCTGTGTGGTTTATTAGATTTACAAGATTGAGAGGAGGTAAAGGACAATGTCTGAGTAAATAGATAATGATGATAAAGGTAACACAACTGCATGCAAGTAAAGGGACAACTTGTTAAGCGTTTTCCTTTTCTTTCCTCTCTTTTCTGCACATGCTTGTTACAAAACAATATTTGATTGAAATGCAACCTCTAGAAGAAAAGACTCATTGTCAAAGATGTCCTTCTTTATCATAAGAATGAGTTTGTGAAATTATGTTGGTCAATTACCAAACATCTTATCTTTCTTGAAAGAACAACAATTTTAAAAGTTCAAAAACTGTTCATTTGTGGAAGTTGTAATATTTTATTGGCTTTATGCCTAATTTAATTATATTAGATTTAATTTAAAATGTTTGTTCAAATGTTTTTTTTATCAATTTGGATATGCATATAGTAGGCATTTAATAAATGTATATTGGTTGACTGACTGACTTGATTGCCTAGGCTTTTTTCCCCTTCAATAAAGTGAGTGTTTGAAAGACATAATGTTTAAGGTGCCTTATCATTCTAATCTATGAAATAAATTCTCTCCATATTCTAATTCATGCTATTCTCAAAGTATCTGGATTGATATAACAACTCAATCATCTGAGAAAATGAGTAATAAGTTATTTCACTTTACCTCATAATCCTAAAAGGATCTAAAATGGTACTTTTAGGTATATGATCCTATGACATTTTAGAAACAAAATATTTTAGCTTTTCTTTTTCTTCATTTTTTATAACCAGTTTACAAAATTACATATATGTATATGCAATTTTGTAAACTGGTTATAAAGAGAGTATATATATATATATATATATATACATATGCTAATTTAAAAAAAGAGTCATAAAGAGAGGTTATATATATATATATATATACACATATATATATGGTCATTAAAACTGAAAATGTAAGACAACAGGAATTTTATATCGCTGTTATCTAACCTTGTTTTCTAATGTTAACTTAGTCTCTAGTGCCCCTAAATTAATATGCCTTCCATCTTTGTCCCCAAGCCTCCCTATTAAACCAGATTTATCTTCTCAGGAGCTCTGAACTGATATTATTCATCATTTTTCTTAACATTGCAATTAGCCAATCAAGAAGTCATTCAATTACTTTATGATATTTATCCATTCACTCATATCAATAAATAACCATTACCTAGACAGCTCCCCCCTTTTATTTTCATTTTTGCACAACAGGAAAAAGAAAGAAATGTAATATTTCAACCCAATTACCAGCTCATCTCCACAATTCATGGGGAAATCACTTTAATTATAATATATATTATATATTTTCTATAAATATTTATAATTATACTTGCTTTCTTGTTCTAATAATCTCAAAAAAAGAAAAATTTAGCATTTATATAATGCTTTAAATTTTACAAAACACATTACAGATATGAATTCATTTGATCTTCATAAAACCCTAGTATGTAGCTGTAATAATTATTCCATTTTTTAATGATAAGGAACTGGAGACAAGTAAAGGTTAAATAATGACTTCTGCAATGTCACAAAGCTAGTAAGTGTTGGAAGTTACATTCATACTCATTTCTTCTAGACTCCAATTGCCTAAATAAAATTATTAACAAGTGATACAATTCAGTATATCATTAATTGCTACATTCTAACATCTAAATGATAAATATTGTAAGGCTTTAGAAAAGAGGTGCTAACATAGGTTGGAATAGATGGCAAGTCTTATTGGAAGCAGTGGTAATTGTCTAGAATTTCAATAATAGATTTATAGGAAGAGATTCATTAGAGAACAAGATAAAATTTTCATCGAAAGCAATGGCATGGAGGAAGAAATCATATGAACCATATTTTAATAAATAGTCTAAAGTTAGAGAAAAAGTATACTGACTAGTTCATTTTTGGGAAAGAGGCAAATGATGAGACAGCATTTAGATTATAAAGAATTTTCAGTTACACAGAATTTGACTTTGACTCTCCAGAAAAGAAGCAATATTTCCTTCCATATCTATAAAAATGTCATTTTTGAGAGATTTATCTTATACATTTTCTTGCAAACTTTGAGTTAATTTTTATATTTTCAATTTTTTGGCAATTTCTTCTTAATAGACTTTGATCTTACTATATTGATTCTTACTTTTTTTTTATTTGAACTTTGAATTTTGAATTTTTGAATTGAACTTACTACATTGATTCACTATGAGAAGGAGTGAACTAAAATTGTACTATTGGTGAAAATTTCCATAATATCTCCTGAGATTTATCCTTTCAAGAAGCACAGGAAGATTTAGGTAATCCTTTCATAACAATTCTTAAAAAATCATAATACATTATAGTAGATCCATGTGAAAGAGAAAGTGTCCTCATTAGTTTGTGGTAGTATCTTTGAATTTGATAGTATATATAAATGCAAGCCATCAATTCTTACATCCTTCTCATGGGACCAATCATCTGCAGCTTAATCCTACTCCAGTACATTTAACCTGGTACAACTGGAAAGCCTATACTACAAAAACAGTCCATATTCTAATATTCCAAACCTTTCACTGGCTTCCTGCCACACTTTGGATCCAATGCAAACCCATACTCTTAACTTGAAGACGTGTTTTGTTATGCTTTGTTTCATACTAGTTTATTATACTTTTTAACCTAGTCACTACTAGTTTATTATACTTTTTTAGCATGATACATATAGAGTAGTTAGATGTGCATGATTCTACCAATACTTTTTCTTCTCCTTAGCAAAAAATAGAAATTCTTGCAATGTTTATTACTACATTTGTGAAATATCAAGTGTGAATGGAGTGAGAGATATATGCTTGCTAACTAATTTGAACTTTGTTGATACTTTCTTATACATGACAGGTTGCATCAATGAAAATATCTTTAGTGATTATGTCACATTTAGAATAAAGAACATTGATTCATTTGTCTCTATAATTATCATCATTAAAAAGATACTACTTATTACTTATGTGTTTGACACTAGTACCATGAGATTAATTGGCATTACATATTTTTATTAGACCTAGTCTTTTCCCAAGGAACATAGCATCTTTGAAAAATGATGTAAAAGAATTTTAATCAATTAACCAATCTATTAACATGAATTAGAGGAAATAAAAATATTGCAAATCTCATTAAGTGATGACTAAATAAAAGAAAAAACTAAATAGGAAATAGTAGTGCTGAATTATTTAATCCTTATTAATGAGTCAACTCATTTATTAAACACCTTATTTATTATAAGCAATATGACAAATGCTAAAAATATAAAGAAAAGCAAAAACATCAATTAAAAATTACCTTGGCCCTTAAGAAAGTAACATTTTAATGGAGAAGCCAAAATGCAAACAACTATGTATAATCAAGGTACATAAAGAATAAACCGGGGTATAATCTTAGAATGAAGGCAGTGAGATTAAGGAGAATCCGGTAATGCTTCTTTCTGACAGAATTAAGCTGAGACATGAAAAAAACTAGAGAAACTAGGAGTCAGAGATGAGGAAGACAAGATTCCCAGCTTAAGGGATAGTTGTTGCAAATGCTTACAATCAAGAGATGAGGTATGGAAAAGCAATGAGTTAAATGTCACTCTATCACAAATTAAGTGGAGCAGAGTTAGATACAAAAGACTAGAAAGTTAGAAAGAAGCAAGGTTGTAAAGGGATTTGAAAGCAATTATTTTTAATTTGTTCCTAGAGTTAAAAGAAATATTAGAATTTAATGAATGGATGGTAGAAATATTTATTGTTATCTAATTAAAGAAACATTATCTAAAAAACCAAACTAGTGAAATCTTAGTTTAAAATAATATAAACGTATTTCTTCCTCCTCTCTGCCTCCAGTATAAGAATAGGAATAGTGCCACTATATTCTCTACTCTTAGATCAGATCAGAAGCACAATGTTAAGCTTTGGACAATATATTTTAAGATAAAGCTAGAGATTGTTTAGAGAATATAGTTGGGGATGTGAAAGTCCTTGAAATCATGCTTTATGAGTATTGGTTGAAACTGGGGAAGGTGAACTTGGAGAAGATTAAGAGAAAAGTTGGCAGCAAAAGGAATGACAAAAAGTGCAAGGGGCTACCTGTTGTTCAATGCCCCCATAAGAAGATTCAAATAAAGACTGGATAATCGAGCATTGGGGATATAGAAGGGATTCATATTCGGTTGCATATTGGAGAAGATGGTGACAAGAAGTCTTATTTTTCTTAGATGTAAAAAAATGTATATTATCTTAATGTTTATTTAAGGACTGCTCTTGTTTTAAATGAACAAACAGAACAAAACAAAACCTGCGAGTGAATATGTTCTGGTCACAAATTTGGAGTTGAAAGAGATGTTAGAGCTTATATATCTAATCTCCTACTTTAACAAATTAGGAAACTAAAGTTCAGAGGATTTTCCCCAACTCATATTGTTATTAATTGTCAAAGGCATGATTCAAAACCAGATCTTTCTGACTCTAAATCAAGGAAATAGTGACTTATCAAGCACCTATGTTCAAGGCAAAGTAATAATTTTTTATAGTTAATAATTTACCCTTTGATTTATATTTCTAAGGGAATATAATGAAAAAATTTGACATAGTATATACCAAAATTTCACAGAAAGTCACTGGAAACAGCTGTACTTTTACCTTCACATTTTTCTATTAATATACACATCTTTCCTTCTGTTCTCCTAAAAAGAATACACATTTGAGTCCTCCCCCCCAAAAAAAAATACATACAGGCCTTGAATCAGAGACCCATTGTAATTCAAAGATCATATTCTCTCATTTTTATGTTTGACTAAAGTTAAATATGAGACTGACTTCTCATCCCAAAACCTAATTCAACAACACTGTCTATGCTAACCTCTATCAGTTGTTATGTGGATCAGGGTGATTTCTTTGCTAGGTCAAAGATATTTGGAAATGTATTGTAACTATTTTGAACTTTATTCATATTTTCACTCTCTGTGGTTGCTTATATAAATAGATAAGCCTGTGCAAAGTCTGAGTATTGTTAAAAAATCTCTAGTATACTTGTTGATCTAAATCATTATTTAATGTTTTTAAGAGATTAAAGTTATATCTACACAGGGTGACTGGATAATTTTAGAAGTGAAAGCTCCAATTCAATTTAGTCAGCTTGTCTTTTCTATATGAGAGTCTGCTAATGGAATCAGACCTTTAGTTGGATTGTGAAAAACACAAAATTAGACCTATAATATGGACACCCTCTGTAGTTATAGCATAAGCTACCTAATTGATTTTGGATCTAACAGAGTGCTACTCATTTTATTGTTCTTAAACCTCCATTAAAAGTTTAATCAAAGAGATTAGTGCTAGAATCTCCTAAACTCTGATACAGGCATGACTGAGAGACTCAGAAATGACTCAAGCATTCATTGTCAAAGACAGAGATATATATGAGTGCAACATATACCATATTGTTATATCACAAATATCAATTATAGTTCATATAGACGACTTTAAGGAGTTTGACAATCAACTCTGCCTGTAAGGTTTCTCTAGGAATACACACAAACATGCACAAAAACATACATACATACATAACACAGAAATGTACAAACATTGCTAAAAACTCCTGAAACTTCACTGGGCTACCTATGGATCTAATATAGAATATACCTTCTCTCCTCTGTAGTCACAAGTAACTAATGTCATGATGGATAGAACTCTGACTTGGGAATCAAGAGACATAGTTCAAATATTGCCTCATAAACTTTTTTTTTAAACCCTTACCTTCCATCTTGGAGTCAATACTGTGTATTGGCTCCAAGGGAGAAGAGTGGTAAGGGCTAGGCAATGGGGGTCAAGTGACTTGCCCAGGGTCACACAGCTGGGAAGAGGCTGAGGCCAGATTTGAACCTAGGACCTCCCTTCTCTAGGACTGGCTCTCAATCCACTGAGCTACCCAGCTGCCCCCTCATAAACTTTTAAGTTGTGTCACCCTAGTCAAGTCACTTATTCTTCGTCTTGCTTTTCTTCAACTACAAAATGGGCACCTAACCGACAAGGTTGTTATAAGGATCAATGAAATAATATTTACTTAATGTGAATAAACAATTATGAGATAAAGAAATTAAAACTGTCTTTAGTCATATGGAAAATGTTCCAAATCCATTTTAATTAGAGAAATGTAAATTAAAAGATCTATGAGGTAACATATCATAGGTATAAAACTGGTTAATATAAAAACATGAAAAAATATAAATGTTGGAAAGGATTTGTAAAAATTGTGACTCTAACATACTTTTGGTGGACATTGGATGTGATACAACTATTTGGGAACACAATTTAGAACTATGTGCAAAGTGTATGAAATCGTGCATATCCTTTGACTCTATAATCCAACTACTAGGTCTATATCCCACAGAGATCAGAAATAGGGAGAAGGACCTCTTTGAAATTTATATATATATATATATATATATATATATATATATATGAATTTTATAGTACCAAAGAATTGTAAATCATGGGGATTGTGACAAGGAAATCACTTTAAAAGACTGATATATATTAATTTAAGGTCGCCAAGGAATTCAGCTATGTAATTCCTAAATGAAAACTCAAGTCAGCAGTCAATCTTTTGTGGAGTTTAATTACAACAGGAGGAAGAAAGGAATTAGAGATAGAGAGAGAGAAAAGGGAGAGAAGGGAATAGGGCTTAAATACCCCTTCTGTTTGGGCTGGGCCAAAAGGCCCAAGCCCTTAGATAGCTGGGGCAAAGAAAAGAGATCAGTCCCTATTACTCACATGACCAAAATGGAGAAACAGTCTCAGAAGCCCCCACCTTCAGCTTCCTTCAGAGCAAGCTTCTCAGAGCACACTCCAACCACTCAGACAAACCCCTCAACCCCCACCCTGAGTCTTCAGAGCCCTCTATCTTTAAGGAAACCATCCAAGTTCCCTCCCCTCAGTTCTCATATCTACCAATCACTGTCCATCAATTTCCCTGTGCCAATGGAGGCTCTAGCTTAACCCAGGACCGCCCAGAGGTCTCTGGCTTTGCACATGTCTGTTGAAGGTCATATTTTCAAATAATTAAATCTTTGATCCTTTGCTACAGCCCTTCCTAAATCCTGTTAACCTGAGTAGGGTAGAGATTGGAATAATTAAATTTTGATCTATGCTGCAGCCCTTCCTCAATCCTGTTAGGACTGAGTAGGGTGGAGATTGATTCCAAGTATCTCCATTGTATCAATTCTAAAATCAATCATGACTCAAAGAAATTCTTGTTCTATGCTTAAGCATAGGTCAAAGTCCTTTCCATTGTTCAGCAAAAGGTTTCTGTCCTAAAGTAATCTTAAGAAGGGAGGAGGAGGAACCTCCCATGCCAATGGGGTTTACATTCCAATAGCCAAGACCCACTATCAATAGGAAATTTTTCAAGTATGAAATTTCCCAATGGTGAAATTTTCAACATTTATAAGTCTAAGAAATTTTGAGGTTTACAGGATGTGCAGCAATTGGGGAGTGTCTGGACAGATAATGGCATATAATAGAGACTGACACTATTGTGCTACAAAAATTAAAAAAGATGAAGGGTATAGTTTCAGGAAAGAAAACAAAAACATAAACAAAAAATGGGCATATCTGAAGTGACAAGAATCAGGGAACTATCATGCACAATGGCAGCAATGTTGGAACGATGATCAACTGAGAAAGACTTGGCTACTTTGAATAATATATATGAGTCAATTAAATTCCAAATGAATCATGATAAATGCTATGTATCTCCAAAGAGACAGCTAATGAACAACTTTGATTTAAAATTAAAGTATAACTTGCTCACCTTTTGATATTATTTTTAGCAATGTTAATAATATGTAAATGTGAATTGCATAATTTAATATTTATAATAAATTTAATATTGCTTACCTTCTCAGTAGTTTGGGAAGAGATTGTGAGAGAAAGATCATTTGAAACTCAAAATTTAAAAAATTATTTAAATAAATTTTATATATAATTATATATGTATATATAATCAAGAGAATGTGTCCATATATATAATATACACATACATACCTATACATATGAATACTTATACACATACATATATGCATATGTGTGTATATATTCTTAACAAAGTTTCTGGCCCAAAGTCGGTGAGATATATATATCTTCCCCCTACCATTATTTTTCTATACTTCTTTAAATAAGCATTGCTGTTTTAATAGAAGTATAAATGAAAACTACTCATAGTTATTATTATAGAGATTCTGATACCTCATATCATTATTGTAATTTTGTAATTTCTATACTTCCTATTAAATAGAAAAAAGATACATTTTATAGTTATGATCATAGGTCACTGCTGCTACCTTCATGGACCTACATACTAATAATTCTATCTTTTTTTTTTTAGTAATGGTAACATCAAATTTCCAGTGGAAATATTTTCCTTTGCCTGGTCGCTTATACATATGTGAATATGCATTGAAATGTATTCCATGTTTAGCAAAAATAGAACTATTACAACATATCTGTATATTGTTAAAATTAATTGTGGGCGGACTCTGAATATATATAAGGTTGTTGCCAGGGATTTAATTTCTAAATCCTGAAATGAATTACTAAAGTAAATGGAATTTATTGTGGTTTATTTACAATATTTACAATAGAAGGAAGATATTAAGGAATGAGAGAGAAAAACTCTGGCTTCTTCTTATATCAGGGAGAATTTCTAAGTCCCAGCCAGGGGAAGAGAGTCTCAAGAAGTTGGGCCTTTCTTGGAGGCTTCTGGACTTCAGAAAGGCAGAGTCATTAAGTCAGCTTTTCACTCACCAATGGTAACACTCTAAAAGAAGTATGGGTGTTGGTCTTCTAGTAGCCCCTCAGTTCTTCACTCCAAGCCCGGTGACTACCTCACTGTGTTCTTCATTCTTTTTTTCCTCTACTTAAAGACCTTTTTCTCTTGCATCACCTCCTCTAAAATTTCACATCTACCAATCACAGCAGACACTTTCCTCCATGACTGTCCATTCTTTAGTTCTCACCTTCTTTGGTTAGATTTTATCTTTTTGGGTTACTTAAATCCTCTTTTGGTAAGTTTACCTTTTGTAATTACTAACACCTTTTTGTAGTTAAAATCTAAAAATAGATTGTAGCTTACAATTCTAGTTTCACTATAAAGGAAGAGCTAAGTACCTTCATTGTTACAATTTTTTCTTCACAATAAAGAGCTAAATATCTTCATTGTTACAATCAGGAGATAGCTAAATCCAATCTTCACAATATAGATATTAATTTAATATTTATTTACTACAAATTTGGTATTACTTCTCTCAGTAAGGTATAAGCTTCATGAGGACAGGTAAATTTCTTTTAAAATTATCTTTCTATTAAGAGTATCTACCACAGTGTGGTACATAGAAGAAAATAAATCATTATTGAATGGAACTCTGGTTTGAATTAGTTGTGATAGTAAGTTATATATTCTTCTCTAGTACTATGCACATGTCTAAAATATGACTATAGCCCAATGTCCTATTGGTCAAAATTAAAAAGAAACATCCTCTTTTTAATTAGAAAAAGACATAATTTTATGACACACTTGAAAATTCTCTTAATACTTTAAAAGTCATTGAAAATTGATATTCTTTTTTTAAACCCTTCAGAGAAAGTTTTCCTAAAACTTTCAAATATTTTTCAAAAGTTTCAGCAGCTTTTTTCTTCTTTTTACAGCTTATAAATGGTGAAGTCATTTCTCTACCTTAGATACACACACACACACACACACACACACACACACACACACATATATATGAAAATTAAATTTTAACCATTAGAGATTTTGACAGCTAAACTACAAATTCCTGAAAATAAGGGACTCTCTAGAAGTACTTTATATACCAAACTACCATACAATAAACTGTCTAGATTACTGTCTGGCCTTCTTTTATCCATGGTGCTTTCCTGTCTATCTCTACTTCACTAGTTGTAAACCATAGCTTAGAAAATGCTGGTTCTGCATACAAAAACCCTTGGGAAAAGCACAGTCCTGTTAATTTACTGGTGGCAGAGAGAGAACAGTTGTCAAAGTGCCTGGAAGCAGACCAGCAGACTGTTGACTTAATTATACCAGACAACAGAGCCAACATTTTAAAGCTGTGAAAGATGGCGATTTTTCACACTCCCTTTTCTCTTCCTCTCCCCCCACCTGAATCTGCTCAAATAAATCATTCAAACTATTAAGAACTATAGTGAATATTGCCAATAGTTAGGTCTTCTTTACTCCTTGTCATTAACTAGCTTTACATCTAGTTGGCATACCATAAATAACTTATCTCAAATTACTCCAGATGCCAATTAAAATCTCAAAAAGTTCAGAAGCCAGATCCTATGCAGTAAGTGGGGATAAGGCATTTGTAAGACAATGAACTAAGCAAAGTATACCTCAAGATTCAGCACTTCAGCCAAACTTTCAAGAAAGTAGCTACCTTTGTTATAGAAAGAAAACAAAATAACTACATTCAGTTCAAAGATCACATTGATTCAACAATTCCTCTGGAAATAAAAGGCAAACACTTGTCTAATTTTATATTTGAGTTTAAAATTACTTGAAAATACTCAAGGTCAAAATTGTTCTAAGACATGTAAATGGGATTTTAAGACTTATTCCCTGAATTCAATGGAAAAATTCATATTTCTGATCATAAGAAACAAATACTATTTAGCTTACTTGTTATGATATATATGTATGTATGTATACATATTCAGAAGATTATACACACATATACTTGTTATATAAATAAATGTATATATTGACTACTGCTACAATTGGCATATTTTAATTACTAACAAAGGTGATACTATATTACTTCAATTCATGAAAATGAACAAAATGAAAGGATTAGACAGCAGAAAGCACAAAGGAAAAATGGAAGGACAGATGATAGGTTCTAATACAGTGCAACGACTTGGATGAAAGAAAGGAATCATAAAGAAATATATGACGAGCAAAGAAGGTAGATTGCTTAGAGACAGAATTAAAGACAACAACAATAGTATTCTAGAAGTTATGAAAACTCCAAAGGGTACAACTTCTTAAAAACATGAACATGAGATTAGATCCCTTGTGGAAGAATATGACTGAAATTGGAGCAGATTCCTATGTGAAAAGATAAGTTTTATGTGGATGAATACAGGCCAAGGTGAATTATTGGTGATAAAAAATGATATTTAAATATGAGTAATGTAACAGTCTTGGAGCAGGGAGAAATGGTATTAATATCACTAAATAGACCAATAACAACAATAAAATAATAATAGCTAGCATCTATATTGCATTTACTATTTGCAAGGCCCTGTGTTAACTGCTTTATACATCGTATTTTATTGAATCCTCCCAGCAACCTGTGACTTAGATCCTTTTTTTTTTTAATTCCCATTTTTCAGTTGAGGAAACTGAGACAAGAAGGTTAAGGTTAACCACCTCATGACATATACAAGCTCATTTGCTAGTAAATATTGGAGAATAATTTAAATACAGCTCTTCACCCTAAGTCCAACATTCTTCACTCTATCGAATAGCTGCCCCATCCAAAAATGAAGAAAAAAATGTCAAGAAACTTACCTTTAAGTATATAGGAATGTGTTATAATTTGGGAAAGGATATTGACAATTTCTTGCAAACATCAATATTTCACATTTATTTTGGATTCCTAAAGAATTTAATTTCATCCCTATTTCATTTCACTTTTAACTTAATTTTACATTAACTTAAATCATATTTTATTGCTTTTTTCATTTGTCTTTGGGAAATTATGATATTTTTAAGACTACAGATTTCTCTCCAAAACATATTCCATTTTTTTAACTTCAATATTTTCCAGTGGTATTGTGTGACTTTAAATTATAGAAAACATGATTGAAAATTTAAAGTTGTATCTCACCCAAATGGAATGGAAAGACATATGTTAGGTTTTAGTAGGAAGCAACATATTATGAGTAAGGAGCTGTGTGAGTGAAGTACTGACAATCATAAAAATCATAATGATAATAATAATAGATAGCATTTATATAGTGCCTACACCATATGTCAGATTCTAAGTTAAGGCCTTTACAAATATCATCTCATTTGATCATCACAATAAGCCTAGGAAATAGATGCCATTATTGTCTTCATTTTACAGTTGAAGTACATAAGGTTAAGTAATTTGCCCAAGGATAGACAGCTAGTTTTACACTTGATATGAACTCAGGTTTTCCTGAATCTAGGTCAAAAATAAAAAAAAAAATCATCACAATTGTACAACCAAAAATCAAATAAAATAAATTCTCATTTATTCAATGTTAAGATACATAGAGGAAAGAACTTAGGAATGAGTAAGGCTTCTCCCTTTAGGCATTTAATAGAAATACATGAAATAAATTTAGACAAGAGGATAAGAGGTATTTTTGGAAGGAATATCCATATTGTTGAATTTAAAGATCTATCCAAATTTCAGTCTATTGAGGCTATTACTATATTTTTTTACATTTTTATTATTATTTCTGTCAGACTATGAAGATTTATGACAAAATATAAATTAGAGAGAAAATAGCTGATTCAAAATTCAAAAAAGTAAAGAAAAATCACATGAAGTTAAAGTTGAGAAGATAAAATCAAAGAAATTAAAGATGAGAAAGGTCAGAGAAATATTTTAGAATTACCTAAAGACAATCATGTCTGATCTCCCTGATTCTGGATTTGGTTCTCCATTTTTATGTTACTATTTGAATATATTAGATGAAATCTCTGTGTCATTATGTAAAGGTAATAATTAAGTTCCAAGCTTTCCACCCTGTAATGAAAGAAATAAAATAGAAATCTTTATGCTGAGGAGACTATTATATCTATTAGAACTGATTCTGTGAAATAATTGGGTTTTTTTAAAATGAATCACTGAACTGATTTGTAAATCTGAAGAAATAAAGAGTGGGCAAAGATATACATGACATGACAGCTTGAAGGTATATAATCTACCTTCATTGTAAATATTTTTTACTTTATTTTACATGATATGCTATGCTACAACTTGAAATGAGAAAATATAGTCTAGACTATATAATTGCTAGTTAGGTTCATAACTGGATTGAAGTAAGATAGGAAGGTAAAAAAATGCAGCAAAATACATAGATTTATGGCATCTTGATTCCCTGTGGCAATCTCTGTGCACAAACTAGTTGAACCAATTTAATTCTTATAGCCATGGTATGTAGATAATACCTTAAAGGACTAATCAACATCTTAATGTCAGGCTATTTTTGTTTTTGCTTCCATTTTATCACTTTACAATCAGTTCTCAAATCTTTTCAATCTTGCTTTCTCTCTAAAGATACTCATGACCTAATTGTAAAATGGGAAGGCCTCTTCTGAGTACTGATCCTGATTAACTTCACTGCAAAATGTGATGCACAATCTCAGAATCATTCTCATCTCTCATTTTCCCCTCATTGTTCATACCCAATTACGTACCAACTTTTCAATTCTTTCTTCAAACTGTCTCATACCTAGATACTTATTTCTATGTTTAGAGTAATTTTGACTTAAATTGTCAAAACCAATTGCAACTTTGAATAAAGGATGCATGTGAGAAAAAACTAAAGCATAAATATAATATCTTCAACTCAATATATTTATACCATTTGTTGATTCTAAAAATAAAATGAAAAATTGATAAAGAATAATTAACTAATTTTAATTACCACATTTCTTAGGGAACATTAACTAATATAAAAGTTTAATGATATAGAAACCATTGACCACAACAGTTTAGATTCCAAGTTTATTTGAAAAATATTATTGAGGTTGATAAATGATTTTATGGCATCACTGGACAAAACAGTGAAAGATAGCTGGTTTTAAATTAGGCATGCTGAAAGATTGGCTAGAATGTTCAAATATAATATTGATTTAACTAGAAGAATAAGAAATAGATTTGAAATAGAAGATATTTTTCAGTATTTCTACAGCATTTATCTCCATTACCAGCAATAATAGAACTACAGTATATTAACTTCATTACGTATATATATAAAAGATATTATGTAACTAATTATCAGATATTTTATTTAAACCCAATTTATCCTGGCTCATTTGCCAATTCACTATCCAATATCATATATAATTTCTTTCACTCGTTGTTATTGATAAACATGAGTTATATCAACATATGACAGAAGATTTGAACTCATAGTTTCCTGATTACTATGCTAACCTTAGGACTACTGAACAGTAATTTCTCACATTATTATTATTGTTATTGTTTTTATTATTATTTGGATATATTGGTAATCAAAAAGATACACTAATGTGCTAAAAATGCTTCAATGAATTCTCACACCAATTAGAAATCTAGATACAGAGAAACAATTTGTTATGCTTGAGTCAGAAGATCTAGTGTTCAATATCACCTGTGCAACTTTCTTCTTTATTAAGTACTTCTGTACTACTTTGCTTCCTTTTGTTTGCTTGATATTTTTTTTAATTTATACTTTGTGCCTTAGAATCAATACCAAGTATTGGTTACAAAGAAAAAGAGCAAGAAGGGCAGTGCATTTGGGGGTAAATTGACTTGTCTGGAATCACACAACCAGAGAGTTTCTAAGGTCAGATTTGAACCCAGGATCTCCTGTCTCCAGGACTGCCTCTCTATCCACTGAGCCACTTAGATTCCCTACTTCTATTTTTTGGTAGAGAGAAGGGGATAGGAGAAGCCAGTTAACATCTTTGAGTCTTTGTTTCTTCGTCTGTGAAATGTGATTTTGGGGCCAAATGTGGTCTTTGGATCTGATACTACCATATCCATGAAACCTAGAAATCATTTGGGCAGGTGGGTGGTACAGTAGATAGAGTGCTGGGTTTAAATCTGACCTCAGACACTTATTAACTGTGTAATCCTCAGCAAGTCATTAAATCCTGTTTGCCTTAGTTTTCTTATCTATAAAATAGCAAACCATTCCATTATCTTTGTCAAGAAATTGCCAAATCAGTTTACAGAAAGTATAACACAATTGAAATGACTGAACAAGAGATCATCTAGTCCAATTTCTCATTTCATATGTGAAAAAATATGGAGTCAACACCATCTTAGACAGAATTTTCTCCAAGATCTTACATGAAGAAATTAGTGGGTTTAAACTTTCATATTTTAAGTATTTTAAATTTACAAGAATTTATTCTCTCTCCTTTCTTCTCTCATCCACTCCCCACCCTTTGACATGAATGGGAATCTAGTAAAAATGTATAATTATTAAAAAAAAAACAATGTACCACTAAAAAATTATTATTCTATATATTTTAGTCCATCATTTTTCTTTCAGGAGATAAATGGTATTCTTTATATAGTTGGTATTTTGTTTAGTATTTAGTCCTTCAAAGTTGTTGATTTTTATAACATTTTTGTTATTCTATAACCTGTTTGTCTAGTTCTCTTCATTTCATTGCATATCAGTTCATATTATTTTTCCTAGACTTCTCTGAAGCCATTCCTTTCCTCATTTCTTGCAAGACAAAAGTTACCCATTACATTCATATGCCATATTTTCTTGGAAAATCCTCTGACTCCTTCACAGATGTCTTTTAGCACTAAGTATTTGATCATATAAAATTCAGAATTGCCTAAAGTTGAGTTAAAGATGGACAAAATAACCTCTCAAAATTACTTCCAGCTATATAATTTCACAATTTTGCAGCAGCAGATAGATTTAATATAGACACAAGCATATTTAGGTAGACATTTATTTTGAAAATGATATTTGTCTTATAACACCAACAGCACACATGGTTTTTAAAAAAAATTCAATGGCACAAAGGAAGCTTATGCTGCCTAAGTGTTGACAAGCCTGTCATCTGGTTTTTAAAAAGTTTCCAACTTATTCCAGAGATAATAAGAGCCTGATCATCGATGAGTATGCAATTCTGCTAATTAAAGAAGAGGGGGATAGAAGGAAAAACATAGAAATAAAGAGTGAACAAACTGGCATTTTTTATTTTAAATAATGGTGTTCAAGGCTTCACTAAATAACCTCTAGAATACCATCTAACTGACATTCCTTGAATGTTCCTAGAATCTATAGCAGTTAAAATTAGGTTCCTTTGCTAAAAATATTATATTTTTAGAGGTTTATTTAAGATTAAGAAATAAAGAAAATGCAAAATAAGAAAGCACATGTCTAGGCCCAGAGAGCCAATTCACAAATACTCACATCTTGCCTGCTACATAGAGAGCCCTGTGTGGTAAGAAGCAGAAGTAGGAAGAGACACCCAGTAGGCTTTATAGTCAGTTTAAAAAGAAATTTTTATCTTGACCAGGGGGGAATCTCAGTGATATTAGAGGGCATCCAGGAAACTAGAGCAAGGACTCCTGGGGATTGAAGTTTGGGGTTCAAATCTCCATTTTTTCATTCCCCATTTGAGTATTTGGGAAAAAGAATTTCCCCACAGGATCATGAAAACATAATAAACTTAAGGATTACAATAATTTGAGGATAAGAGGAAAAAAAGAACAAAACCAATAATTGCTAGATGCATTGACAAAATGCCAGTTATGGGGCAGAACCCTTTGGCATGAAAGTATAGATACAAATAAATGTTCAATCAACCACACCCAAAGTTCATTCTTAATCTTCTTGTGCAGCTTGTGGTCTGGAGGCTTCCTCATGGTGTCTTTTCCAAACAGCTCAGTTTCTAGATTGGGAGAGGTATCATCTTTCTTTACCTAAAATTCTTCTTAAAAGGAATTTAAACTTTGCAATTTAAAATAATAATATTTTTACATTTCCCCATTAAAAGGGTGATTTAAAAACATGGATCACTTAGGGATGCATGGCTTTTTTTTAAACCCTTACCTTCTGTCTTGGAGTCAATACTGTGTATTGGCTCCAAGGCAGAAGAGTGGTAAGGGCTAGGCAATGGGGGTCAAGTGACTTGCCCAGGGTCACACAACTGGGAAGTGTCTGAGGCCAAATTTGAAACCAGGACCTCCCATCTCTAGGACTGGCTCTCAATCCACTGAGCTACCCAGCTGACCCCTCCTTTTTTATTGAAAAAGATTCCAATTTAAAGTTACTAAAAATAAATATGAATCAATTGGTAAGAGAAATTAAAAAGACATCAGAAATCCAAATTAAAAAATAGTTTCTGGATGAAAATGTAGACTATCAAAGCCTTATGTGTAAAAATTCCATTTAAAGGAAAAATAAATCTATAACAGGTCCTTGAATCAGGGTCAAATTAAAATGATCTAAGCAAGTAAGCATTTACCCAGTCAGTAGCCAGGACTACAGGAAGTTTGCCACACTATGAAAGACAGAAAAGGGACTAGATTATAGGAGACATGTAGGAGTCAAGTTTGGGGATACTCATCTGTAAGTATTTTCAGAGTGAGTGTGGACACAAGGAAGGCCTATGTCGTAACAAATGTTAAACATAGCAACCTTGAGTCTTCATACTAGGTTCAAGAACTTTGTATTGGCTTAGAAGTGCATCGATCCATCCTGGATTGGTTTATCTTTAGCCCTATGTATTTTAAAACATATTACTTCAAAATCAAAAAAGCTAAAGAAAATCTTAATACTGGTGACATGTGCTTCAAATATAAAAAGGAGAGAAAAAATAACACTGAAATAGTATATTGCACAAGCAAGAAAAATATAATAAGAGTTTTTTTAATTCAAAAATATAGCTTATAATCATTGACACGCTGTTGTCAGCTAAGAAAATATAGAATGCAAGGCTTTCTCACCAAAATTGAGATTCATTTCCTCTTCTTACCTGGCCATGATCCACTGTGAGTACAAGCAGATGAATTGAACAGTAGTACAAATGAGTAATTATCAATAGCCCCCAAATTCTCAATAGCCCAGTTAATTACAATATCAGACAAACCCACCATCATATTTCACATGAGTTGCTATATGGCATTTTAAAAAGCCTATGAATTGATGGATATTTGTCATAATTTTTACAAACATAGCAAATCTTTCAACCCTAGTAAACATATTTTTAAACAAAGTAAAACTCATTTTGGGTTTAGAACATCATTAAGAAATCTAGATATCATTCTGGTGGAAGTAGTGAGCTGAAGAGTTATAAATGAGGGGTGCTCCTTTTTGGAGGCTTCTAGGGGTACTGCCCAACTTCCATTCACATTTTTATAATGTGGGAGGTGGGGGTTATAAAATGTTTTTCACTTCAACTGTTAAAATGGGCCTTACCTCATGGTAGGGGCAGGCAAAAATGACCAGAGATTCTTAAGAAAATTTTGAAAAATCATGTCTAAAGAACCCTTAAAATTACAATTAAATTCTTGGATTATTAAAGTTGTATATAGCTTTTGATGAAGTCCATCTATCATCATTGATGTGACAATTAACAAAGGCAACATATGATCTTCAATGGATCGAGTGACAAGGGTTTTAGGCAAAATGTTCATGGGCTTATACACTGATATTTTGTTCTTCAGCAGAAGTAAAGGTACAAATTAAAGATCAATATATGGAAAACAGTAGCTTAAAATGATTCAGTATAACAGATAGTATTGAATGCAGTAATATATGAACTTAAAATTACAAAGTTAAACCTTAGACAAAACAAGAAGCAAAATGCAATAGAAATACAGAGATTTTTATAAAACACGGAGTCTGAAATGCCTTAAAAATATAACCTCCAATCTCCTTAAAGTTCCTTGGGGTTTTTTTTTATCCATTTAGATGTCTATTGTCAGAAGGCAGATTGGTAAAGGTTAAGCAGTGGGGTTTAAACGACTCCAAGTGACTTGCCCAGGGTCTGTGTGAAGTGTCTGAGGCCAGATCTGAACCCAGGACCTCCCATCTCTGGGTCTGACTCTCAATCCACTGAGTCACCCAGTTGCCCCCATTGTGAGGAATCTCAAATTCGGCTAAAGAGGGAGCAGAATTTTGCCCCTGGATCACATGATCACATGTAAATGAAAGAATTAATATAGTTTAAAGATATCCTTTTAAAGTAGCCATGCTTTAAGTTTCTGTTTGGAAAAGTCTCTTCCTTCTTTCCCTTTATTTCTCCCCTCCTGTGATCCCCTGCTCCCAGTCCACATGGAGGCTAATCATAGCCTAAGGGAAAATTACACCCGTTTTTTTACGAACTGATAGAAATGAGTCCTGGGCCTGGGGCGAGCGGTGTGCTCTGAGGCTAGAGTTTGCTGGGACTGGGCAGGTGGGTCACCAGGTGATCAAGATCTAGGTCAAACAGGTCCAGATTAAAGGCAGGCAGAACAAGCAGGGGGCTGGGGCCAGGTGAGCGTCAAACAGGTCTGAAGCAGAGGCAGGAATTCAGGGCCAGAAGCCAGGAGCCTGTGATCAATCTAATGGTTGGAACAAGCTGAATCAGCAACAGCTTTGCGAGGGTAAAAAAACCTTGGCCAGAGAAACTTGGCTTCAAAAAAAATTCTAGGTATTGGCTATGAAAAGCTGAACTTAGTAACAGTAGAAGAGAAAAGAATCAGAAGATTGAGGGTATTTCTTCTTTCCAATGTGGTAAGTCGTAACTGTAGCAGTTAAAATTAGGTTCCTTTGCTAAAAGTATTATATTTTTAGAGGTTTATTTAAGATTAAGAAATAATGAAAATACAAAATAAGAAAGCACATGTCTAGGCCCAGAGAGCCAATTCACAAACACTCACATCTTGCCTGCTAGGTAGAGAGCCCTGTGTGCTAAGAAGCAGAAGTAGGAAGAGACACCCAGTAGGCTTTATAGTCAGTTTAAAAAGAAATTTTTGATCTTGCCCAGGTGGGAATCTCAGTGAGATTATAGGGCATCCTGGGAACTAGAGCAAGAACTTCTGGGGATTGAACTCAGGAGCTCAAATCTCCATTTTTACAAATCTATTAAAAATAAAAATAGAATTGAGTTTTCATCACATACTTTTTCAAATGTACTTTTATTCTATTTATTTGGGACACAAGATGGGAATTACAAAATAAATAGTTTATTTGCATATCAATCATTTTTGGTAATTATAATTAGCTTAAATGGTGATAATACTACTAATAAAAATAACTAAAATAACAGCAACCAAAATTTAGAAAGAGATCATTATGGTTTTAAAAGTGGCTTGCTGTATTAGATAACAACTCATTAGGGAAAGTGATGGAAGTGTTATTATCTTCATTTTGTGGTGTAGGAAACTAAAACTTGGACAGGTTATTTGCCAATGATAACATAGTACTTAGTGTTAAGCATAATCTAACTAATCTCTTTAGTCTCACTGTGATGACTTATTGGCTGTATTTTCCTTGTCACCTGACAATTTGCCCTTCATTTTATCCCCAATCCTTTACTCATTATTTCAAATCCTGTTTAATGTGGTGCTCTCAGAGCCAAATATAAATTTCTTGAATTTACTTGGAAATATGGACTAATTCATAATTATCTGATATGAAACTAAATTGTTGAGAGCAGAATTGATCAGACATGGCCATTGTAATTCAATCTGAATGATATTAATAAACTATACGAAGAATTGTGAGAAGTCTGCTAAAGCAAAATAGATAGACAAATAGCTATATATATATATGTATATATATATATATATATATATAGAGAGAGAGAGAGAGAGAGAGAGAGAGAAAGAGAGAAAGATTTTAATTAGTTGAGTGTAGATGAACACATGCACCTTTGTAGACCAAATCATTGGTAAACAGAGGTCATATCTAGGTTATGCCTCAGTGAAAGGAATGATGAATGAAGTGAATAAAAACAAAGACATACCTATCATAAAGAGCATGTCCTGGGTAAGTTAGAAATGTAAAAAAGAGAATAGGATGCCTGCTTTTTTGTTCCTTTGGTTAAAATTCTCCTTCAAATAACAATTCACAAGTCAGTGCTTATTGAGAATGGGTTGTTACATTCTGTCCTTCCCTGGCATTTAACACAGTGCCTGATACATAGTAGGTATTTAATTCATGCTTGTTTGTTTGATTGCTTTAAGTTTTACTATGTTATTTGCATAGGAATGTAATACTTTATTATGTAGTTTAATATTCTTTGTGATCTTTATAATATAGGTGATTAAAATATATTCCTGAAAATAGGGATTAGCTTTGAAAATCCTCCCAATACTGAAGTTCCCAGTACAGACTACTCTTTTGCATGCAGAAATCTGTTATTTGAAAATGCCATAATTTTCTGTCTATTCATAGATGAAACAAACAGCAGCATATGAAATAAATGTATTAAAATGGTCCACATTTGCAAATATAGTAAATATATTTTGAATCGGTCAAGTACCATTGATGGTCTCTCAGACCTTCCTCTTTCTCAACCAACTCAAGCTTCAGTTTCATTTACCACTTAATATTCATAAAGAGATATTAATTTAGAATATAGAACAGAAATTAAAAAAATATATCCCAATATCTTAGATATCCACTATTTCTCATCCTGTCATGGTCTATGAGGGACAGTGGGCTCAAACTTATTCTAAAACTACTTTGGAATGGGCTGAAATTTAACTCAATTCCTCTGTAGCATTTGTTTTACTAAGTTCAAACCAAAAATATTGATATAAATAAAAATATTAAAAAGAAAAACTATGTATGGATGTTATTACAAAGCAATGACAAATGATCTTTGAAATATTGAGGTAAAATAAATGGCACGACAATACTGTATTAATTTTCAAACTCTATTCCAAAGAATTTTGACTTCTGGGATATTATAGAGTATAATACTATAAATGTGTGATAATGAAAAGAAAGCATTTATTTTTTAAATCTATTATAATTTGATGATAGTTAGAAGGAGGATCTCCAATTAAATGATCTGGGATCTTAATACAGGGACAAGGATGACTATTATATTTACAATGACATTAAACTGGTAGGGATAGTGGTAGAATATCAGAGTCAGGACTGAAAAAATGCATTTTCAAAAGTCCAAATTATGCTCTATCTCCAATAAGATATGATTTAATTGGGTAAGTATGAGATCTTATCAATGTACTTAAAATACCAAATTGAATAATTTAAATAATTTAAATGAGGCAGTTGGGGCAACACAAAACTTTATCTTCAAAATATCTGTATATTTTAGTTGACTTCAAGTCTGAAGTGGTCAATTATCATCAAAAGATAATATAAAAAACACTATTGTGATTTAAGCTTTTATTATCAGATGTAGAAAGTCTATATATCTTTTTCTCTGAATCTTCTCTCTATATCTCTGATCTGCTCTGTTTCTGTGTCTCCTATTTGCTACTCTATCTTAATATTTCTGTCTCTTCTTTCGTGTTTCTGACTCAGTCTCTCTCTCTCTCTCTTTCTCTGTCTCTATCATTTTTAGTTGGATTAGACTCACATATAGTTTTTTAAAATATTGACTAAAAATAATTTCCCTATAAATAAATAACTAAATCAAAAGAATTAATTTTAGTTTTATAGGTTTGATCTAATAGTAAAGTAATTCCAAACAATTCTATTGTTTTAATTATCTCATAATAAAATATGAAAAAATATATTTTAGAATTAGATAAAATAAAAACTTCATTTATATAAAAAGAAAAGAGGTAAAAAAAGAGGAAAATTACTCATTAATTCTTAAATTTACTAAAATAGTTTTTAACACTATTTCTCAAGATAAAACTAAAGACATTTCAGTGAGATCAATTAGAAAGTAAGTGGCTAGAATCTGATGCATATAATTTTATATTATTAAATAAATGTGGAAAATGTGTTTAATTTTAAATAATTTCAAAACTCTTTTATAAAAATTTAGTGAAAAAAATGACCAGGTTGTTACCAATACACTATAATAAATCCTGAAATTAATTATCTTAATTTATAAACCTAGCAGAGATCAAATTTTTGTTGTATCTTTCACAGACATGAAAATAAACTAAAGAGGTAACAATCTGTCTTTGAAGAAATATTAAGAGATAAAATAGGTCAATTTGTTCACATAAGATAAACATTTTATAAAATAAAAGCAATGCATGCCGAATAATTAGAAAATAGCAAAATAATATTTTACATCAAACTCTTCTAATTAAAATTTTATATTCAAAATTTATTAAAAGGATCAAAACTGATCATAAATAAAATTTATCTTCCAATTGATAATTGGGCATGGCATACATGTAAAATTATTAAAAGAAGAAACATAAATTTTCCACAACTACCCAAAATTATTCATGATTTTCATAATTATGTGAAGTAAGCCACATTGAAATTGATATCTAAAAACTATTAAATGTTCAAATAGAAGAAAAGAAACAAAAATGAAGCTTTCATGGTTATGATAAAATATGAACAATGTCATACAATTGGTTGAGTTGGTACTTAAAATATCCTTCTGTGTAGATATAAACCACTCCCTAAGTTTGATTCAGCTTAGGTATTAGGTAGATGATATTTTCTGTCTCCTTCCTATATTTCCCTCTTTTTGCTTTATCTCCATTTTTATTAAAATTTAATTTTTAAGTGCTACTAGCAGATTCTTACCTTGAGAGTTAATGTTTTACATGGTTACCACAATCTTTTAAAATTAATATTACATTTAATAAATTTACTTTCATTTATTACACTTCTTAGAAAATAGTATTGAAGGGCAGCTAGGTAACAAAATGGAGAGAGTGAAAGGAGAGAGTGGAGGGCCCAGAGGTCATATCTAGATTCAAACATTTCTTAATTTTGTGATCTTGGGCAAGTCATTTAAGCCTAAGTGCCTAGACCTTACTACTGTTCTGCTTTGGAACTGATACTTAATATAGAATCGAAGACTGATTGTAAGAATTTAAAAAAAAATATATATATATATATGTGATAAGATTAACAAAATCTTAGTTGACTTTCACCTACTGGCATTATTTCTAGGGCAAGATCCCAATGACATTATCTAATGTATATTATGTAGGAAACATTTCTGTACAAAAATTTTCCTAGTTGGAGCTTCTCTAACAGCAATAATAACAATAATTACTACAATAACAAACCAGAAAAAAAAATGAGTCCTCTTCATTGGATAGTGGCTGAGCAAATTACATGTGAATGTAATGGAATATTGCTGTATTATAAAAAAACAAACAAACAAACAACCACATTCATTTAAACTTCCCAAGGTTAGAGAAAAATATAAACTGATGAGGAGTGAACAAAGAATTACAAAGAGAATATACATAGACTGGCTACACCAGTCTATTGAAATGCAACAATAAAGCAACATATGAACATTATGTATTCAGGTATAAAAGGTTGAAAGGAGAGGGTGGTCAAAACAAGATTTAATTGAAAGCTATTAAATGAAGGACAATATTTGTCAGGGGTGAATATATGATTGATATATAATTAATATATGTACTATGATCTCTTCTTTTTAAAATGTATATAAGGAAAAATATGTGAAAGGGTAAACAAATGGCAATGTTGTTGTTCACTTTTGAAAAATATACATATAAAAATGAGATGATGTATTCTTTAAAATATAATCCTCAATCTTATTTTTAAAAGTAAAATGTTGATTTGATTGTGAGTTCATAAAGTAAAAATAGTCTTTACTTCATGAATTACTATTATCAGCCTCTCTTCTTACATTTTTGTTTATATATTTGAATTTCTAGATTTATCAATGAAATTTAAATGAAATCAATATAAAAATAAAGTATTACATATAACAAAAAAGAGTTTGCCTTAAAAATTTATATTGATGTCTGTGAATATTCACTTTCCATGACATGACATACTTATTCAAAATCTGCAAGCTGTATTAGAGTTGGTGTTGGCATAGAAATAAAAATTTTGTAATCCTACCTTAAGCCTTAGGAGTTCTGCACTGAGAACTAATTGAGGGAAAAAGACTGAGGACTTAAAAAACACACACATTCATACACACACAGTCCTGTTGATGGAGGTGACCACTATTCTAAAGTTAAATTCAGTATTCTCCTTTAGACAGGAGCTTTATTAGCATGTGTTTATTAACACCTCTGACAACTCCATAAATAAAAATTAGAAGTTGAAAAATGCAACCTTTTACTAGAAGAAATGACTGGCAGTTAGGAATGGAAAATTTATTTCTGAAGTACGTAACAAACAATATTTCTTCTGGGTAGAGTAATAGCTAAACTGATCTCAGAGGCAAAATATGAAGTCAACACTTATTTTTATTTGAATAATTTTTTTCTTTAAATGTCATCTTTCCTTTGCTTAAACAGAAATGACTAGTTCTTTTAATTATAACTTGACTTTTTATAGTCATGTTCCTCTGTATTTAGTCTATATTGATCCAAAGGTGAGAAAGTAGAGATTGAATGTATATGAATTCTTATATTTTGGAGGTACTTTCTATTCATGTATATTTTGTGGAAAATAAGATCTGAATCTACTCATTCCAGTTATTCATTATTATAAATACTTTTCTCTCCTAATATTAAAAATATGACTACAGAGGAAGGAGCTAAGTCACAGAGTGGATTGGGAACCAGGCCTAGAAACAGGAGGCCTGGGTCCGAAATTGTCCTAAGACACTTCCTCAATTTGGGATCCTGGACAATCACTTAACCCTATCTGCATACCCCTTATCCGCTCTGCATCCTTGAACTAATATGCAGTATTTATTCTGAGATAGAACATAAGGGTTTAAAAAACACAATTCTAATACACAAAGGACTATACTTCTTATAGACTCACTAAATAATACAAATCTAAAATTGATTTATTCCTGTATACTTTAGGCTAAGTAACAAATTAGGCTTATTCTAGAGTCAAGCTATAAATGAATTGAATCATCACAGGGTTCTTATTGGATGTTATGTCCTTTATTTCCCTTCTATAAAGAAAAGGGACTGCTATTTATATTCCCTTACAAAATGACGTCCTGTCCTGAGCTATCAAACTGACCGAAAAAATTAGTATAAAGTGGAAGACAGAGAGACTCATCTCTATAGTATCATAACAATAGATACAGCATTGTTAACCCCAGCCATATTTTCTTGTATAAATCCAAGATGAGGAATGAACTAGGATTCACCAGCAAAAACAATGGCAGATGAAGGGCAACTGGAATGTTATATCAGACATTAATTGGTCAATTCAAAAAGTTATGCAAAAACCTCTGACAAAGGTCTAATTATGCAGATTTATAAAGAGGGAAATCAATTGTACAAAAAAAATCAAACCATTCCCCAATGGATAAATGGGCAAGGGACATGAATAGGCAATTTTCAGATTAAGAAGTCAAAACTTTCAATAAGCACATGAAAAAGTGTTCTAAGTCTCTTATAATTAGAGAAATACAAATCAAAACAACTCTGAGGTATCACCTCACACCCATCAGATTGACTAACATGACAGCAACGGAAAGTAATGAATGCTGGAGGGGATGTGGCAAGTTGGGACATTAATTCATTGCTAGTGGAGTTGCGAATTGATCCAACCATTCTTGAGGACAATTTGGAACTATGCCCAAAGGATACTAAAAGACTGTCTGCCCTTTGATCCAGCCATACAACTGCTGCATTTAAACCCCAAAGAGATAATAAGGAAAAAAGACTTGGACAAGAATAGTCATAGCTGTGCTCTTTGTGGTGGCAAAAAATTGGAAAGTGAGGGGATGCCCTTCAAATGGGGAATGGCTGAACAAATTGTGTTATATGTTGGTGATGGAATACTATTGTGCTCAAAGGAATAATAAAGTATAGGAATTCCATGGGAACTAGAATGATCTCCAGGAATTGATGAAGAGTGAAAGGAGCAGAAACAGGAGAACCATATACACAGAGATGGATACACTGTGGCACAACTGAATGTAATGGACTTCCTTTACTAACAGCAATGCAATGATCCAAGAAATTTCTGAGGGACCTATGAGAAAGAACACTATTCACATCCAAAGAACTGTTAAAGTAGAAACACAGAAGAAAAACAGCTGCTTGATCACATGGGTCGATGGGGACATGATTGGTTATGTGGACTCTGAGAGATCACCCTAATGCAAATATTAATAATACGGAAAAAGGTCTTGATCAATGACATATGTAAAACCTAGTGGAATTACTTGTTGGCTATGGGTTGGGAGGAGAAGGGGAGGAAAAGAACTTAAATCATGTAACCATGGCAAAATATTTTAAATCAATTAATTAAATAATATATTTCAATTCTTAAAAAAATAAATATAAAGTTAATAAAAGTCAAGAAGTTATGAGAAGACACTTCATGAGGATAGACAGATTTTTAAATTTTAAAAATTCACCAGGAAAGACTTTGATAAAATGATGTAAAGTAATGTGAGCAGAAGCAGGAGAATGTTGTATACCAAAACAGTAATAATGCAAAATGGCTCAATAAATATTAGCAATTTTGAGATCAAGGACAACTTGAAGGACCTCAAGATAAAAAAAGCTCTCCCACTTTCTCAGGAGGAATTGACAAAGTCTAAAGGCAGACGTTCTTGTCTCCATGAGTTTTTCCTCTAGTGTAAATTATATGTGACTTCCTTGATGCAACAACAAAAATAGAAATATGTATTACCTATGTCCATATGTACCACCTATATTGTATTATCTTCTACCTTTGAGTTTGGGAAGTTTGGGGGCTGAGGAGAGGACATGGATCACAAAATGTTAGAAAATTATTATGATTTTATATACTTGTCATCAAGAAAATAAATAAATGAAAGATTAAAATAACTAAAAACACCTTCCTTATATCAAAAGAAGTACTTAGGAGGTATGTGATACAGAGAGTTCTGTGCTTGGAGTCAATTAGTCAATCAATAAGAATTTATATGTTCCAGATATTGTGCTATGTACTGGGGCAATAAAAAGCGATGAAAAACTGCCCCTAACCTTAAGGAGCTCACAATCTAGTAGTTAGGAAGATATAAGCTCAAATCCACTTACTAGCTGAGCAAATCACTATCTTCTTCAGTTTTCTCTTCTGAAAATGGTGATAATAATAGCAACTGCATCACAGGACTATTGAGAAAATAAAATAAAAAATAAAACATTTAGCACAGAGACTGGCATATAAAAGCACATAACGTTTACTTTCTTTCTTCCTTACCTCTCTCCTCCCCTTTTGTCCTTCCCCCCACTTCTCTCTGTCTCTGTTTCTGTCTCTCTGTCATTGTCTCTCTCTGTCTGTCTGTCTGTATCCTCTTATTGAAATTCATTTTAATCTTTTGATAAAAAGTTTTGTTGTTGTTTATAAATCTATTTTCCCTGCATTTCCCTCTTTGGGAATGTTTATGAATCTTATTAAGAGATTTCTGTAGTTTTATGTTAATTGATGGCATCAGTGCAATTTTATTTATATCAATAAAATATAATTTAACTATTATGAGTGTAAATTCCACCTTTAGATTATAATTAAAGAATTCTGTAAAAATTATTTGATGAAAAGAATACTAATGCACAAATCAGAAATTATTTGACACACTGATACTCATTTACTTTCAATAACAGCTTATGTCTTGTTTTTTTCTCATTTCCAAAGTGAGAGACTTATACTATACAATCCGTGAGGTTCTTCCCATTTCTGGTTAATGTTTTCCAAACAACACAAATCACGATCTAATGAATAGCATGTAAGTTTTAAAATCAGGCCTGATTTTCCTTGTATTGGTACTACATGTGTGACTTTGGAGAAGACAGAATGTCTTTCACCTTCAATTCCTTATTTGTAAAATGAGGAGTTTTGCTTAGAGATCTTCTAAAATCCTTTTTATCTCTAAATCTATGATCCTACAATCATGACACTACTCTGTTGAAAAAAATCTTCCATAAGTCCCTCTTGCCAACTGAAAAAATATAAAGTAGTTCAAGACCTTTAGTGTGTCATTTCCTATCATATTTTGACTCCTACTTACAGGTTTGAACTTACTGATTTTTATTCTAATATACAAACTCCCTGCTCTAATTTCACTCTAATTAAACTATTGCACTTGTGTGTCTTTATTATATCTGTTGCTTTGTCCATTGTCCCAGGATCCCTTACTTATCTATTTTCACATGTGGAAATACTAGTCATCCTTTAGTCCACATTTCAGTGTTATTTCTTCTATGAAGTACTCTCCCTTGATGCTGGACAAAAATAATTGTTCCTTTCCTGGAACTCCTACAGGAATTCTGTCTATATCATGTACTTGTCACTTATTACATACTACTTTGGATTGCCTGTATGTGAAAGCATCTCTTTTCTATATTAGAGTGGAAGTTCCTGTAATACAAATGCTTATATATAAAATGCAAATATATATGTAAAAATATATACATGCATAGGTATGTATAAATATGAAGGCAGACCATGTTTTACATATATTTATAATATATAAAGACAAATGCAACATACTCACACATAAATTCTGGGCCAAATATATGCAACCCAACATAGTGTGCTAATTATATACTGCATTTGTGAGAATGAATGCATTGATAAATGAATGGAATGAAAACCAACATCACCGGTGGAAAAATCTTAAAATGTCTTCCCTTTTAAAAACTGGTCAGTGTGCTTAATTTTATGCACAAAGGAAGTACATTTTCCTTTGAAATAATTCAGGCAAGAAAAGGTGAAAGGTTACATTTAAGGGTCTTGTAAATAAATATCAGAAATATATATTGACACAAGCAAGTATTTTTACTAGGTCAGCATATATCATTAGTATACATTAGAAATACATTTAAGACAGATCGGCTTGTAAGGTTAACAGTAAATGGCTACTTTCAACATAACCCCTTTGCTTCTTTATGTCAGATGATATTTTCAGTACACTTAGTGGATGCTTTTAAAAAAAAGGATTCTTAGAACCTTTCATCTTAATTTTTGCTCTACAGTTCTCTGAAAGAATCAATAAAGAGGCAAGCAGTCTCTTGAAAGGACAACATCATTGCCCTATGATGTGAACAGTTCCATGAAATTAGAAAGGTGAGGTCCATAAAATTTTGAACTGGCTTAAACATCATCCTTTGAAAATTTACAGATGAGGGAATTGGTATGGAATTTTGAAAAACCTATTTTGTCTCTACTTAGATTTCTATCTTGGTACAACTACAATATCAGGAAAGGAAGTAGAAGTGGAGAGAAGCACTGTTTTGTTATATGGAATCAGGAAGAGAATTTGTGAAAGATAAACAATGAAGTAAAGCTATACCAGTAATGGAATAGTACAAGCCTTCATATTTAGAATGAAGAGAATACATTAAAAGGGAAAAAACACAAAAGCATTTATAGCTCAGAAAGAAAAATTTTACATAACAAAGAATTAGTAAATAGGTAAATAACCTTGATTTCCACACTGCAATGTAAGCAGTTTGGCAGCTACTAGATAGCATTATGAAAATGCTTATTGAGCACAGATGTTATCAGTTTGATTTCTCCTCAACCTTGAGAACATACTAGGTAGAAAAAAGTCATATAGCAACTCTATTATTTAACTCTTATAAATCTGAATAATATATTAATCTTTCAGATTATTTCTCAGAGGAATTACAGAGGGGATTCATGTATCATTAAACTTGTTAATTCAAGGGAATAACCTCTAGTATCTCTAAAAATCTAAGACTTAGCAAATTTATATGTGCCTAAATAACAAAAGAAAAATGCAAAATTCTCTAAAGTTTTTAAGTCTCAAAAAATCCACTTTATTATATTTAGAAAGTTTTTAAAATAATATTTCCATCAGATTTATTCTAATGTGGTTGCTATTGTTATTCAAAAGAAAACATTTGTAATCATATATTTGGCACAAATATGTTAGGTCTGTTCACTAAATATTCTTCATTTATGTCATAAATATTATGTGAAGGTTTCAAATGATAAAACAAAAAAAAGAGTTATTTAGGATAGAATAATAACTGAAAAAAAAGTCTATCTTTAATAGTAAGCTTTTTATTTCAATAAAAGTTCTCCCCTGAAGTGTATTGACTTTTAAAGTCATTCAATTTTATTGATATTGAAAATCAATAGTTTATCATCATCTTCATCATTAATATGCCAGGCCTTATGGTAGATGGTAGGGTTACAGATTTAAAGAATTAAACAACAAGTACTTGCTTAGGTTAAAAAAAACCATAAAAATATATAAAGTTATATGTATAATTTAATTATAATTTGATTATTTGAAGCTTTTTGAAATTTACTTCAAAGAGAAAAGGTATGATAAAGTAAGACAACTATTATCTTCAGCTGTCAAAGTTTCTGGGTCTAAATTCTTACTCTGCTACTGACTCTAATCTTGGACATATTTATTTTCCCTGGGTCCCAAATACTTCATCTGTTCTTTGAAAGGGTTTGAAGCAAATAATTAATATGCTAAATATTAGATAGAGGGCTATGCCCTCTAATTTTAAAAATATGATAGTATGATGATGTTAATAGAATGATCCAATTCTTTTGTTTATGTTAAAATATATTAATTAGTAAAAATATTTATGAAGTGCAACCTGTTTGCCTAGCACAATATTATGTACTGAGGACATGATAAAAGTCAAAATAGTTTCAAATAATTTACTAAATATTAATTATGTGGTCTGTTACTTTAAAGTTATGAATATAAAAGTGTATCTTCAAAAAATGTCAGTTTCTGTGTGTGATTTTTAAGAGGGTATATATTATATGGATAGAGTGTCACATACATAAACATGTTAACCTAAAATATCATATACAAATATAAAAATTCAGAGGAATATATAAAGATATACACATATATTTTTAAGGGAGAGGTAGTTTACACCTGCACACCCATAATCCCACACCTCAGTTTATATATTCACCAGAATTAAGAGACAGATAATAATTAACATGTTCGTATGTTAAACAAAGACAAAACTTGACTTCACCCACTTCAATTTTTATTAAACACACAAAAAAATTAGACTGAATTTGAAAATGAGTGTGACATTAGATGACTATATGGGCATGGTCCTAGTGGCCTTTAAGAAAGCTAGTAGCATATGACTCCTGGATATATACTGGAGTTTGAAGAAGGGTTCTTTCTCTGCTCTGCAATTGGACATTGGATTTGACAGTGTTGTTGGCACTGAAATAAGGTGTACAAAAAGTTATAAACAGAAATATAGAGTCTAGGACCGGAATATTTAGGGAGCCTGGTATCTGGCTGAAGACCAGAGAAAAGCTAATGGATTCAAGAGAGAAAAGGCTTTGGAAGTTGAGTTGAATTGTAAAGACACAAATTACTTAACAATCATTTAACCAAGGAGGAGATATATGAAGGTAAAATTTTAAAATAAGGAACACTGGGCCTCTATAATCCTGGAAATGATTACTTTGGTCACATGTGTTTCCCAAGTGTATGTATAATTCACTAGCAATGTATTCAAAGTTTGACTCTATCTTCTCAGTGATTCTATATATTTATTGGCAAGTATACTCTCAGATGCCTGGGATAGGGGGATAATTTGTAAATGTTACTCTTAGTATTTCACATTAATAAAAGCCATTTCTTTGAATGAATTATATATTCTTTAGTTTCAGAAATATAGATTCACATTATACTCTTTAAACTCTGACATTAGCTTAAAGTTCTCTTGGACCATGAATGCTATTATAGTATGAGAATATAGTATCTGGGTAGGAAGTTACCATAAATATAGAATCTAATGGAATACAGTATTTTGTCTCCCAATTAATAGGGTCTCAAAATATTTCTAAATACATATATGTATTATTTTTATGCTAATAGATCAAAGAGAAGTCCTGAAGTCTTCAGTTTGAAACTTAATATAATACCTGAGGTAAGTCTCATATCCTTGAATCTCTGTTTCCTTATTTGTAAAATAGGGACAATGTATAAAATAGGAACAATATATTTTTCTCCATTTCTTTCTTTTAAGAGATGAGTAAATTGAATTTTGGTGAAGCTAAGTGATTTATCCAAGGTCAGATAGGTAGTAAATAGTAAAGCTGGGTTCAAAAACCAGTATCCTGTCTTCAAATCCAATATTCTTTTAACTATATCACTTTGTCTCCTGTGAGAGTACGTATGCTAAGTGGTAAAGATTACATATTATCTGAGTTATCACTGAATTAAGTTATTGAAATCTGTAAGGTTTGTTTTCAAATATAAAATAAATATTAATTTAAAATAGTTATTGAGTGTTCTACTCTGGATGATAGATCATTTACAAATTTAACAACACATATCAATGTCTTTGCCTCTTGAAAGCATAGAATAATATTAGACATTGCAGACTAACATAACTAACATACAAGAGGTGAAAAGACATTGTCCTAGGGCACTTATTCTGTACAAAGTTTACATACATGCTTTCATTTCTTAGATTCTGGAAGTTGAATTTTTGGTGAAACCTGTGTATAGTGGAGGACTACTAAAGGTAATATTAAAAACAATGGTAAGGAATAATGTGGGAGCAACAGAGAGAACAAGTCAGGAAAGTTGGGGTAAAGAAAAGATGAATACAGAAGTAAAAATGTAGGAATAAAAGTGTAGGCGGAAATACTTGAAACAGCTAAATGGAGGAAGCTTAAATCAAGAGCTACATATAACTGTCAAAAGTTGTGTGAGTTCCAATGCTTTAGAAAATTCTTCAGCATTTTTAGCACATCACACACACACACACACACACACACACACACACACACACACACACACACACACACACATATATATATATATATATATATATATATATATTCTGTTTTGAATCCTTCTTGGAAACTGCAATAAATTTAGAATATGGAGGACCTTAGTTCAAAAACTGATTCTAATAAGTTATACTTTTTATCTATCATCCTGAGAAAATAGTTCTACTTTTTTGGGACCAAGTTTCCCCAAATTTAAATTGATGAGATTGGCTAGAAGACAAAGTAAAAACTGAAGCAATGCAACAGACTTAGGTTATGTTTGTGCTATAGCATTCAAATAAGTAATGTTTCTTTAAATATGACAAATACTTAAATGTATTTGAACCTATGATTTCACTCTCTATACCAGGTTTTTTGTTCCCTGAGCCACCTAGTTGCCCCTGTACAATACATTCTTATCCTCAATTAAAATTCTTGAGTCACTAAATGTTGTGTCAAGGGAAAAATATAGACTGTGGATTTAGATTTTGCATGGAAAATCAGAGTTCAGGGGCTATGCAGTGTTAACAAATAATTTGTTTCTGATTCTGTTCATCATGGAAATTGGCCAAAGTTATGAATTATTTATAGTTTCAATGGACCAGTTTCATAATCTGAAAGATTATATTGTCAGAAAATGGAGTAAGAAGAAATCAAGAGGTGATAGACATAGGTTTCAAAATGGAAAAACAAAACAAACCACATCAAAAATTAGATAGTACAAAGTAAGATCATAGTCAAGAAGCTCTAAAAATCTTATTACTAACATGAACCAAATTTTCTTAGCAGTTCCCTAGATATTACCTACTGTTGCTGGCTTAGATATAGGTTTTTTTCCTATTCCCATGTATTATATATATATATATATATATATATATATAAATGTATATGCTTGTGTTTTTCTCTTTTAATAAATATAAGCTTTTAAGCACTGCAAAAGCTGTCCTTAACATGAGGAACATTTAATATATTTTTGGTACTTTTAAAATATATTTATCAATTGTATTTTTCTACTTGCACTTTTTCTCTAAAAATATCTTTATTTTATGATATGGTTCTTAGCAAGGCACAGGGGTGTGATAAATTGAAAAACAGAAAACAATAAAAAAGTATATAAAATTATTTTAAAATAAGTTATCTTTCTACTCATTTCCCTACTTTAATTTTCTCAAATTCTATGATATTTGCTTAATAAATCTTAATGTATTAGAAAGTACAGTGACTTTGTAGACATCATATTTGAGTATAATTCCTATCTATAACACATTTGTGAGACTGCAGTTGCATTACTATACCTATCTGTGATGCAGTTTCTTCCTATGCTAAAAAGGTATATTAGGTGCTATCTAAAGCATTTTTCAGCTTTCAAATAGTATGCTATACTATCATGTTTTGTGGGGAAGAACGGTCTCTTGAATTTGGGGTCATAAATCAGGCAAATTTGGCTCTCTAAAAAAAATGTTTCTTAAACTGGCTTTAGTTGCTACTTTTACATATATGTATTGACTTCCTTGAATTTGTTACTAATTCAGTTGCATTCCTTCATTTCAGCATTATTTTAATAATATAGCTCATTATTGAATAATATTACCTTAGCATCTATAATTCAGAAAGGGAAAAGTCAAACATTTGATCTTAAATCTGCAACTCCTTTTAGTCAGCCCAATTTGCAAATATTTATTTCATAAATTATTTCTAACCATAGAAATGCATGTTGAAATGAATTCAAATGTAAATTAATCATGCCTAAAGAGCTATTATTTTGTGGAAGACTGAGATATAAAAGGGATATTGAAAAGTGTACTGATTTAGGGGAAGAGAATTTATTTGTGCAGAATCCAAAGGTTAGTTTATGCATTATACAGAAAATAGGAAATATAACAAAAATTTTTTTAGAAAACTTTCTCTCTTTAGTCTTCTATAGAATTAGAACTAATATTTTACTCCATGAAAAGGATAGGCAAAGACAGTAAGGCTTAAAACCTGTCAATAATATCAGTAGCTGCCAACAGTTTTGGGGAATGTAATTCAGTAGGCTTCAGTAATTCAGAGGCTTACAATGGAATTTTTTTTTCTTATTTCCTCGACCACAGTGACTAGATTTGATTGCACTGATTCTCAGTTCTTTCCCTTTACATATTATCTCCATTGCATCTTTTTCATGTCCTTACTTCTCTCCAACTTCACTAGACTATTAAAGAAGTTTTATAATCAGCTCCCTTACTTAACTGTTTTCCTTTTACAAACCACCTTATACTCTACTATCATATTGATATTCTAAATGCATTGCTTAACCCTGTGCCACTACACTAGCCAAGAAGTTTCACTGTCTTCCTACTGTATTAGGGATAAAATTTAAAATATCCTCTTTGGCATTTTAAAGCTTCCACAATCTGGCTCCAGCTTACTTTTGTACATATTTTGAAATTACTATTTCCCTTTGTAAAACAAAAACAATTTGCTGTTTGTCTTTAAAACTTTACCTTCTCTCTTTGAATCAATGCTGCGTATTCATTCTAAGTCAGGAGAGTAGTAATGGCTAGGCAATGGGGATTAAGTGACTTTCCCTGGGTCCCAAGAAGTATCTGGAGCCAAATTTTAACCTAGAACATCCCATATGTAGGCTGACTTTAAGCCACTGAGCCACCTAGCTGCCCCCAAAGCTGTATCTAGGACAAGATCATCCATCTCCTGTCTCTATCTCTTGGCTCAAAAGTTAATCCTCATAATTAGAATGTTCTCATTTCTCATCTCTGACTCTCAGAGACCTGAACATCTATTAAGGATTGAGTCAAGTATCATCTCCTATGTACTGTAATTCTTGATCCTTCTATTATTCTTTGTATATCTATTGATGTCTTCATGTCCTGCCTACTTCTACCTACCCCCTCACAAAATACTGTCAATGCTGGTATTTAGATAACTATTTTCACGTGTTTTTACCAAAAGAATATAACTTCTTTAATTACAGATATTCTTTCTTTCCTTCTCTTATATCCCCAGTACTTAACACATTGACTGAGCAATCATAAACTTTTAACAACTACTTAAAAGTCTGACAAACACATAAATGTTGAATGTGATTTATTTCCTTTCCCAGTATAACTCCTAATTTGTGTGTTTATACGGGAGGGGTATTAGAAGGGAGGGAAATGGTTTATGGTATGTTTCTTCTGCAATTGTCATATCTCAAAACTTTTCATATAGCCTTAAATGAACATGAAAAGGGTACCTTTAACATACAAGCAAGATATAGTTTTATATATACATATGGCCAAATAGTAGAGTTTGTAGAAGAAATATAAATATAAAAAGCTTGGAAAGATAGGAAGGAAGAAGGTGGTGAGAAAAAAAACTAAAACAAAACAACTTTAAAAGTCAAACAGAAAGGTTTTTAATTGATCCATCCTAGGTGGCAAAATGGAGCCACTGCAATTTATTGGGTCAAGGGGTGACATCTGTGATTTAGGAAAATCACTTCAGTAATATTCATTAGAGTGGAGAATAACTTGTGAAGGGAAATCAGTTTTATTGCTATTTCACTGGTCTAAGTGAGAAATGATAAAGGCTTCTCCTAGCAGCTAAGTAAAGAAAAATAGGCATATACCAGAAATTTTGTGAAAGTAATAATGACACAATATGATAAAAAGTTTGGATATATGGGGTGAATATGACTCCACATCTCCAATTCTAGGTGACTGGGAAGATAGTGGTACACTTGTGAAAGGAGTGGTGGGGAGAAGGTAAGGCTTGAGGGTAAACAAAATGAGATCTTTTTAGAATATATGGGTTTTGAGATGTCTCTGGGACAACCAATTTGAAAATATCCAAGAAGATAATTGGTATTGCACTGCTGGAGCTTAAAAGTATGATGAAATTCTAGTACATAAATATCAGAATCAGATATACAGATGATAATTAAACACACTGGAAGTAATGTGATCACTAAGTTGGAAAGTATTGAGGAAAAAGGAAAGAGAACCATGACAAAACATTGGAGAACACTGTGTTGTATAACTGTGTTGTATATTTATATCTGGGTATAAACTAAATGAAAATCCATCAAAAATGAATGATAAAGAATATTCATGTAGTCAAGGACAAAAGTAAGGGATAACAATATCATCAATATTTAGAGAGATAAAAATATCTAAGATGTGATGATTCTGTCAAGTCTTCTACAAATCAGTCAAGATATTTGAGGATTAAGAAAAAGTTATTTATTTATCAGTTAAAAGATCACTGGTCACTTTGGAGAGAATAGTTTCCTATTAATGATGGAATCAGAGATCAGACAGTATGTGGTGGAAAATCATGGGTGAGATGAACAAGAGTAGATAGCTAGATTTTCTACATGAATTTAGCATAGAAATATAAGAGAAATCTAAGATGATAACTAGTTTGGATGACTAAGTAAGTGGTTTTGATTGCTAGAGAAGACAGTGGTTCCTTTATAAGCACCAGGAAAGGAGACAGGAGAGAGAGAGAGAGAGAGAGAGAGAGAGAGAGAGAGAGAGAGAGAGAGAGAGAGAGAGAGAGAGAGAGAGAGAGAGAGAGAGTCAGAAAGAAAAAGAGAAGGAGAGTCAAAAATAAAAAAAATAGTGTTGGCTGTCATGGATATGAGGGAAGAAAATGGGACTAAAAGTACACATGATATCTTGATAAGGAGAATGCCCATTTTTCATGGGATATAATATTACTCTTCATAATAGTAAAAGGCAAGATTATGTGTATTTGCTCTCAACTTTAATGACTCAGAATCTATGTAGGACATAGGCCAGTAAATACATATTTAATTATCCTCAAATTATTGATGTTGTCTGAAAAACTTCAATAGTGAATGAGTGTGAAATAAAGAGATCTGAAGGCATCTTTTTAAAATTGAGAATATTTCCCATGATTATATGATTCATGACTTTTCCCACCCCTCTTCCCTTCCCTCTCACAGAGCTCACAAACAATTCCACTTTGCTATATATGTGTTATTGTTCAAAACCTATTTCCATGATATTTATATTTGCAATAAAGTGATCTTTAACATCAAAACCCAAATCATATCCTCATAGAACTATATGATCGATCATATGTTTTTCTTCTGTGTTTCTACTCCCACAGTTCTTTCTCTGGATGTGGATAATATTCTTTCTCATAAATTCCTCTGTATTGTTATGGATCATTGCATTGCTATTAGTAAAAAAGTCTGTTAACATTTAATTGTGCCACAATGTTTCAGTTTATGTGTGCAATGTTCTCCTGGTTCTGTTTCTTTTGCTCTGCATCAATTCCTGGAGGTTGTTCCAATTCACATAGAAATCCTCCTTTTCTTTATTCATTTCAGCACAACATATACCACAATTTGTTCAGCCATTCCCCAATCAAGTGATACCCCCTCGTTTTCCAATTTTTTGCCACCACAAAAAGCATGGCTGTAAATATTCTTGTATAAGTCTTTTTCCTTATTATCTCTCTGGGGTACAAACCCAGCAGTGGTATGGCTCGGTCAAAGGGCAAGTATTCATTTAAAGCCCTTTGGGCATAGTTCCAAATTGCCCTCCAGAATGGTTGGACCAATTCATAACTCTACCAGGAGTGTATTATTGTCCCAATTTGGCCACATCTCATCCAACATTCATCACTTTACTTTGCTTTCATATTGCCCAATCTGCTAGATGTGGTCATACCTCAGAGTTGTTTTGATTTGCATTTCTCTAATCAGGAGGGATTTAGAACACTTTTTCATAGGCTTATTGAGAGTTTTGGTTTTATCATGTGAAAACTTCTTATTCATGTACCTTGACCATTTGTTGGTTGGGGAATGGCTTAATTTTTTTTGTAAATTTGACTTATTTCCTTACATATTTGGGAAATTAAAACTTTGTCAGAGAATTTTGTTATAAAAGTGTTCTCCCAGTTTCTTGCTTTCCTTCTAATTTTGGTTGCATTGGTTTTAGTCCAAAAATTTGTACAAAAACTTTTGAATTTTATATAATGTGTCATTCCTTGTACATTTTGCAATGTTCTCTATCACTTGCTTGGTCTTAAATTCCTTCCTTTCCTACAGATATTGTAAAGAGAAACTGTCCTATAGGGATGTTAGATGTTATAACTCACCCAGGAACTCCTCAGGGCCACTTAAGCAATAAACCCTTGAATTATGAAAACACCGTTTATGTTAATAAGAGGAATAAGGGAATTAGTAGGTATGACCCTAACACTTTTCAAACAACCTCCACCCAACTCCTAAATCCCCTTCTTAAGGGGAGCCCTCTGTTTCTTCTCTGGGCCCTGCCTACAGTTCCCTGTCCTACCTAAAATCCTTTCCCAAGTTATATGACTTAACCTAATCTTCCCACCAGTAAGTAATAAAGAAAGGGAAAAACCCTGGGTTTGGCTGCTTATACTAAGTAACCCAAAGTTGTAGATGGAAAGCTGTGGATTACCTTAGCCAAGAGAAATTCTGGCAACTGGACCACTGGCAGATGATCTTTGGACTCAGGGAAAAATTGGTTTTCTCCAAACAAATCCTCTACCTAGATGTCAATGATTTCTCCATGAAATCCTGGCTATGCAGGGAAAATCTCTTAGAGCAAAACCCCTCCTTTGGCTTGATGGAAATGTGGGCAGAAAGACAAAATCTACTTCCAGCTCAGATGAAATCCAAGAAGGAAGTTAAGTTCAGATATTTTCAGTTTTAGACTCCCACAATTCCTTTCTTACCCAGAATGCTTTCTGAGGTAATTCCCTTCTTTCACTAACCCTACAAACAAGTTTTGTGCCTAACTATATTCCTACAATATGCAGGTTTACAATTACGATATACTAATCTATGTTTATCTAATTTATGTGTGATTTTACTATTCATATTTAATTCATTTATCCATTTTGAATTTATCTTTGTATAGAGTGTAACATTATCTTTGTATAGAGTGATCTAAACTAATTTTCTCCAAACTGTTTTCCAATTTTCCCAGCAGTTTTTGTCAAATACTGAGTTCTTGTCCCAAAAGTTGGAGTCCGTGGGTCTATCAAATGCTAGCTTACTGAGGTCATTTACCCCTAGTTTATTCCATTGATTCACCCTTCTGTCTCAGTATCATATTGTTTGGATAACCACTATTTTATGGTAAAATTTAAGATCTGGTACTGCTAGGCCTCTGTCCACTTTTTTCCCCATTATTTCCTTGATAATCTTGATCTTTTGTTCTTCCTGATGAACTTTAAATTTTTTTCTAATTCTATAAAAAAATCTTTTTTGGTCATTTGATAGGTATGTTAGATTAAATTAGATAGGATTGTCTTTTTAAATATATTAACTCATCCTACTCAGGAGCAATTAATGCTTTTTTTTTTTCCAATTGCTTATATCCAGATTTGTGTAAAAAGTGTTTTGTGTTTGTGTTCATATAATTCTTTATTTGTCTTGGCACATAGATATCTAAATATTTTATATTGTCCAGTGTGATTTTAAATGGAGTTTCTCTTTCTAACTTCTGCTGCTGAGTTGTTTTTTTTGGAAATATATAGAAATGCTAATGATTTATGTGGGTTTATTTTGTACCCTGCAACTTTACTAAAGTTGTTGATCATTTCCATTAGCCTTTTAGTCTACTTTCTGGGATTCTTTAAGTATACCATGATATCATTTGTAAAGAGTGACAGTTTAGTCACTTAATTTATTCCCTTCAATTTCCTTTTCTTCTCTAATTGCTACTGCTAGCATTTCTACTACAATATTAAATAAAAGAGGTGATAATGGGCATCCTTGTTTCATTCCTGATCTTAATGGGAATGCTTCTAACTTGTCCCCATTGCAGATGATACCTGCTGACATTTTAAAATATATACTGCTTATTATTTTGAGAAATGGCCCTTTTATTCCTATATTTTCTAGTGTTTTCAATAAGAATGGGTGTTAAATTTTGTCAAAGGTTTTCTCTGCACCTATTGAGATAATTGTGTGATGTTTGTTGGTTCAATTATTGATACAGTCAGTTATGTGGATAGTTTTTCCTAATATTAAACCATTCTTGCATTCCTTATATAAATCCCACCTGATCATAGTAAATAATTCCCATGGTCACTTGTTTCAATCTTTTTGCTATTATTCTACTTAAGATTTTTTAATTTACATTCATTAATGACATTGGTCTATATTTTTCTTTCTCTGTTTTTTGTCTGCCTGGCTTTGGAATCAGTACCACATTTGTGTCATGAAGAGAATTTGGTAAAATTCCTTCTTTGTTTATTTTGTCAAATAATTTGTATAGTATTGGCATTAATTTTTCTTTAAAAGTTTGATAGAATTCACTTGTGAATCCACCTGGCCCTGAGGATTTTTCCTTAGGAAGTTCCTTGATGGCTTATTCAATTTCTTTTTATGAGATGGGATTATTTAAGAATTTTATTTCCTCTTTTGTTAATCTAGGCAATTTATATTTTTTAAATATTCATCAATTTTACCTAGATTGTCATATTTATTGCCATATAATTGAGCAAATTCATTTTTGATAATTTAATTGCCTCAAGTTCCTCTTCATTACAGGTGAGATTTCCCCTTTCAACTTTGATACTGTTCATTCGATTTTCTTCTTTCTTTCTTAATTAAATCAACTAGTATTTTATCTATTTTATTTGTCTTTTCAAAGTACCAGTCCTAATATTATTTATTAATTCAATAGTTTTTTTACTTTCAATTTGATTAATTCTCCTTTTATTTTTGATATTTCCAATTTAGTTTTTATTGGGAGATTTTTAATTAGTTATTTTTTTCTAATTTTTTAAGTTTAAAGCCCAATTCATTGATCTCCACCCTTTGGTTTTGATATGATGTCTCCTCATTGTCATTTTCTTTAATGAGATCAGTAATTGTTTTCTATAATTTCTCTTTGACTTACTTGTTTTGAAGACAGAAATTTAGTTTCAAATTAATTTTAAATTTTCCTTTCCATGAACCCTTGATACTAATAATTTTTTTATCCATTATGATCTTTAAAAGTGGCATTTAATATTTCTGCTTTTCTACATAGGTTTGCAATATTTCTATGCCTTAGTACATGGTTGATGTTTGTATAAGTATCATATACTGCTGAGAAGAAGGTATATTCCTTTTATCCCTGTTTAGGTTTCTCCAAATATCTATTAATTCTTAATTTTTTTCTAGCATTTCAATTACTTCCCTTTAGTCTTATTCATTTTTGGCTTGATTTGTCTGGTTCTGAGAGGAGACAGTTAAGATCCCCCACTAGTGTGGTCTTAATATATATTTCCTCCTTGAGCTCCTTCAATTTTTCCTTTAGAAATATAGATGCTATACCATTGGTGAAGAGATAAGTAATAATGATATTACTTCATTGTTTATTGTACCTTTTAGCAAAATAAAATCTCCTTCTCTATCTCTTTTAATCAGATCACTTTCTATTTTAGCTTGTCTGGTATCATGATTGCTACTCCTCCTTTTTTTACTTTAGAAGATACATAGTATATTCGGCTCCATTCTTTTACCTTGAATCTATGTGTGTCACCCTGACTCAAATGTGTTGTTTACAAACAACATATAGTAATATTCTGGTTTTTAATCCACTCTGCTATCTGCTTCCATTTTATGGGTGAGTTCATCCCATTCACATTCATAGTTTGTGTTTTGTGTATTGCCCTCCATCATATTATCCCCTTTAAATCATGCTCTATTACCTTTCTCTGTGTTCCTCATCACAAGTATTTTCCTTTGGTTACCCCTCCACTTCCCTCTCCCTCCAATTGCTTCCCTCTCCCCTTGTCTTATTCCCTTTCTATTTCTCTGTGGGGTAAGACAGAATTATACACTCCACTGAGTACACTTGTTTAACCCTCTCTGAGTCAGTTACAATAAGAATAAAGTTTAAGCATTGCCCATCACCACCCTCATCCTCCCCTCTGTATAACGATTTTTCATGCCTGTTTGTTATATAATTATGATCAGATACCATATTCATTCACAAATTATTTAATTTATTAAATATTCATTTGATGTATTTATTATTATCTAATATCTGACAGATCCTATGACCAAAGCCCCTTTCCCTTTCCCACTTCTCTGCCAAGACCAATAACCCCTCCTCACCCCAGTACCTGGCCAAACCATGAGACTAATCTCCAGTAAAACCTGGCAGAACATCAAGACTTTGATGTCAGGTCTAGAAAAATAATCTTCTGCATCACTGAATGTCAGGACTGAGAACTTCTCACTCCCAGAGAGAAAGGCTCCCAACTCCCTTAGGGACATTCAATAGACTGACCCCAAGTACCCCAATTTTGACCAATTAGAAGCAACACAAGTTACTTCATTGCAGATTAATACCCTATAAGATGTTACTCCCTTCTCCATGCAGGGGGAGACCCCTAGCCATCTACATGTTTTGGGTTCCCCCTTACTTCCCCTTTCTCCCCCACCCTTCCTTTCCCACAATAAAGCCTTACTGCATTACTCAATGTCTGTCTCATTTATCTTGGTTCAGACTTCAATCAGTCAGATTTGACAGTTTTCTAATTTCTAAAATTAGAATGATTTAACAAGTACATATGAAGTGCCTACTATGTTGACTGTCCTATGTTATATACTAATACATATGAAGATATAAATAAGACAGACTCTTTGCTTCCAAAAAACAAAAAAAATCATATTTAGTTTAGTAATATCATTCTCCCTTCTTTCCTGATGTAACACATGAAACATCATTTCTATAATTATTTTACATTATAATACATGTGAAAATACTTTGAAAACTATACTAATCAATTTAATCCAATGAGTATTTATTCAGTACCTATTATGTGAGAGACTTAATAGGGCAATGAGGATTCAAAATTGATAACAGAATTGCTTGCCTTCAAGGAGTTTGTATTCTGCTATAAGGAAATAACAAGAGAGGTAATGAAATGCTTAATATATATAAATAACTTCAAGAGAATGGGGAGTCACTAAACATGGTTAATTCACAAAATGCTTCATGGCATAATTCCCAAAGGATCTAAGGAGTCTCACATGTGTGTTTGTGTGAGTGTCTGCATGTGTGTGCTTATGTGCAGGTGTGTGTAGTTCCTTTCAAACACTGCAGAAAACTTATGCAAAGATATAGAGGTAGGAGGCAGTACGTCATGATGAGTAGTAATCAGAAAAATTTGTTTGAAATTTAGAGTGTGGAGGTTGGTGGGTATGTCAAATAAGTCTAAAAAGATAGGAGAAACCTAGTCTATGTGTAGCTTTAAATGACAAAGGTGTTTTCATCATTTAACAAACTTACACAAATTCAAAATATCAATTTATGATGAAAACTACTTTGTCAGAGTCAGATCTGATGTTGAGGTAAAATTAACAGAAAGACAGAAAACAATATGGAGGTCGTTGGAAGTAATAGCTAACTCTATACTAATGAAAAAGTAGACCAATCAAAATATTAATGTATAATAGTGGGTTAGAGGTTTAATAAGAATAAGCAATATAGGACTATGGAACTGTTAAAAATCCAACATGATGCTAAGACATATTACATAAATATTAAAGTATATAATAGCTTCAAAGTTTGGAAGCCTTTTTCTCTTCATTAAATTGTTCCTTACTAAAAAATACAGTCCTTGGATCAATCCAAAGGATGACAACAGAATTAAATAGCAAATTAAGTAAAGGGTAGGAGAAGCTACAAAATCTTGTTTATTTTTATTCTCATTCATTTATTTTCACTTGTAAAGAGATAAGCTCAGAGAAAACTGGGAAAATCTTTATCTGTGACAAGACATATGGCAGGGACATACATTCAAGAAGGAACATTCAAAGAATCTCTTTAACACCCTTTCAAATTATATGTTTCTAAGATCATTTACTTTATTTGTCAATATTTTCTTACATGATTCATAATCATTATCATATATATATATATATATTTATGTGTAAGACTGTATATACAAATATGTACATTTACATGTATATTCTATGTCCGTTTAAAGGTAATGACTAACATCTTGAGATAGGTTAAATAAGGCTTTTGCCATGTGTGTTAATGGTAAACATGATTTGACTTACAGAATATCTAATAAATTCTGAGGTCAGGTCAGAGGTCAAGAATGGATATAAAATTTGATTTTCTCACATACAGAGCACAGATGGCATAAAACCTCACTTTCTTCAAGCAAGACCTCTATTTCCCATCATCTCCATAGCTATAATCTCCTTTCCTACATCAAAGTGGCTCTTGGTTTAACTCACTTCTCCATTCACCTACCCAATTCCTGTGATCCCATTCCAGGAGAATGTTGCCTTTGGTTAAATTCATCTTTCCAAACAGCAGCCATATCCCCTCAGAGAATACTCTTTCTTTTACAGTTTTAGAGCATCACTGAATCTAATGCTCCTATGAGGGTGACCAAGTGTTTCCAGATTTATTCCTTTTTAAGTACCATTTTACTTTTTGTCATAATTGGTCTCAAATGTTTTGCATTTTAATTCTGCTTCTTATGTACAATATCCAAAGCAGGTGATAAAATTATATCCATAAAGGAAATAGAGGGCTTTTTTTTTTCCCTTTCCTTCCATTGAACTATAAATAATTGTGAAAGTAAAACAGTTCAGTGGAGACCAGGACATATTTCTTGTCCTATTTGTTTTAAATGAAGAATATTTCTTTTTTCTTAAATAAAGAATATTATTATATTGTATAGATAGAATACTAATTTTTATTCCAATTTTGAACTTATTTACTTCCTTGTACAAGATCTCCAGTTATGTTCATTCCATGTTGATGGAGCATTCCTTGTCATCAGTCAGCAAATTAGCCAGTCAAAAACATTTATTGAATGCTAATTCTGGGTGTTCCCTCAAGATTGAGTTTAAGGGTAGCCAGGTAGCATAGTGGATGGAATGTCAAGCTGAGAGTTGGGAGGACCTAGCTTCAAATATGACCTCAGGTTCTTCCAAGCTGTGTGAGTGTGGGCAAATTTCTTACCCCCCAATTCCCTAGTCCTTGATGCTCTTAAGACAGTGGGTGAGGGTTTAAATTTTTTTTTTTAAATATATTTTATTTGATCATTTCCAAGCATTATTCATTAAAGACATAGATCATTTTCTTTTCCTCCCCCCCACCCCCCATAGCCGACGCGTAAGTCCACTGGGCATTAGATGTTTTCTTGATTTGAACCCATTGCTTTGTTGATAGTATTTGCATTAGAGTGTTCATTTAAAGTCTGTCCTCTGTCATGTCCCCTCAACCTCTGTATTCAGGCAGTTGCTTTTTCTCGGTGTTTCCACTCCCATAGTTTATCCTTTGCTTATGAATGGTGTTTTTTTTTTCTCCTGGGTCCCTGAAAGTTGTTGAGGGACATTACACCGCCCCTAATGGAGAAGTCCATTACGTTCGATTATACCACAGTGTATTAGTCTCTGTGTACAATGTTCTCCTGGATCTGCTCCTCTCGCTCTGCATCACTTCCTGGAGGTTGTTCCAGTCTCCATGGAACTTCTCCACTTTATTATTCCTTTGAGCACAATAGTATTCCATCACCAACATATACCACAGTTTGTTCAGCCATTCCCCAATTGATGGGCATCCCCTCGTTTTCCAGTTTTGGGCCACCACAAAGAGCGCAGCTATGAATATTTTTGTACAAGTCTTTGTGTCCATTATCTCTTTGGGGTACAGACCCAGCAGTGCTATGGCTGGGTCAAAGGGTAGATATTCTTTTGTCGCCCTTTGGGCATAGTTCCAAATTGCCCTCCAGAATGGTTGGATCAGTTCACAACTCCACCAGCAATGAATTAATGTCCCTACTTTGCCACATCCCCTCCAGCATTCATTACTTTCCTTTGCTGTTATGTTAGCCAATCTGCTAGGTGTGAGGTGATACCTCAGAGTTGTTTTGATTTGCATCTCTCTGATTATAAGGGATGTAGAACACTTCTTCATGTGCTTGTTAATAGTTTTGATTTCTTTATCTGAGAACTGCCTATCCATTTCCCTTGCCCATTTATCAATTGGAGAATGGCTTGATTTTTTGTACAATTGATTTAGCTCATTATAAATATGAGTAATTAAACCTTTGTCAGAGGTTTCTATGAAGATTTTTTCCCAATTTGTTGTTTCCCTTCTGATTTTAGTTATATTGGTTTTGTTTGTACAAAAGCTTTTTAGTTTGATGTAGTCAAAATTATTTATTTTACATTTTGTGATTCTTTCTATATCTTGCTTGGTTTTAAAGCCTTTCCCCTCCCAAAGGTCTGACATGTATACTATTCTGTGTTTACCCAATTTACTTATGGTTTCCTTCTTTATGTTTAAGTCACTCACCCATTTTGAATTTATCTTGGTGTAGGATATGAGGTGTTGATCTATTCCTAATCTCTCCCATACTGTCTTCCAATTTTCCCAGCAGTTTTTATCGAATAGTGGATTTTTGTCCCAAAAGCTGGGATCTTTGGGTTTATCGTATACTGTCTTGCTGAGGTCGTTTTCCCCCAGTCTATTCCACTGATCTTCCTTTCTGTTTCTTAGCCAGTACCAAATTGTTTTGATGACTGCTGCTTTGTAATATAGTTTGAGGTCTGGGACTGCAAGGCCCCCATCATATGTGTTTTTTTTCATTATTTCCCTGGATATCCTTGATCTTTTGTTCTTCCAAATGAACTTTGTTATGGTTTTTTCTAAATCAGTAAAAAATATTTTGGGAGTTCAATGGGTATGGCACTAAATAGATAAATAAGTTTGGGTAGGATGGTCATTTTTATTATATTGGCTCGTCCTATCCATGAGCAGTTAATGTTTTTCCAATTGTTCAAGTCTAGTTTTAGTTGTGTGGCGAGTGTTTTGTAGTTGTGTTCATATAGTTCCTGTGTTTGTCTTGGGAGATAGATTCCTAGGTATTTTATTTTGTCTAAGGTGATTTTGAATGGGATTTCTCTTTCTAGTTCTTGCTGCTGAGCTGTGTTGGAGATATATAGAAAAGCTGATGATTTATGTGGGTTTATTTTGTATCCTGCAACTTTGCTAAAGTTGTTGATTATTTCAATTAGCTTTTTGGTTGAATCTCTAGGATTCTTTAAGTAGACCATCATGTCATCCGCAAAGAGTGATAACTTGGTCTCCTCCTTGCCTATTCTGATGCCTTCAATTTCTTTATCTTCTCTAATTGCTACTGCTAGTGTTTCTAGTACAATGTCAAATAGTAGAGGTGATAATGGGCATCCTTGTTTCACTCCTGATCTTATTGGGAATGCATCTAGTTTATCCCCATTGCAGATGATATTAGCTGTTGGTTTTAGATATATACTGTTTATTATTTTTAGGAATGACCCTTCTATTCCTATGCTTTCTAGTGTTTTTAATAGGAATGGATGTTGTATTTTATCAAAGGCTTTTTCTGCATCTATTGAGATAATCATGTGGTTCTTGCTAGTTTGCTTGTTGATGTGGTTAATTATGTGGATGGTTTTCCTAATGTTGAACCAGCCCTGCATCCCTGTTATGAATCCTACTTGATCATGGTGAATGATCCTTCTGATCACTTGCTGGAGTCTTTTTGCTAGTATCCTATTTAAAATTTTTGCATCTATATTCATTAGGGAGATTGGTCTATAGTTTTCTTTCTCTGTTTTTGACCTGCCTGGTTTTGGAATCAGTACCATGTTTGTGTCGTAAAAGGAGTTTGGTAGAACTCCCTCTTTGCTTATTATGTCAAATAGTTTGTATAGTATTGGGGTTAACTGTTCTCTGAATGTTTGATAGAATTCACAGGTGAATCCATCAGGCCCTGGGGATTTTTTCTTAGGAAGTTCTTTGATGGCTTGATGGATTTCAATTTCTGATATGGGATTATTTAAGAATTCTATTTCCTCTTCTGTTAGTCTAGGCAGTTTGTATTTTTGTATATATTCATCCATTTCTCCTAAATTGGTGTATTTGTTGCCATATAATTGGGCAAAGTAATTTCTAATGATTGCCTTAATTTCCTCCTCATTGGAGGTGCTGTCCCCCTTTTCATCTTTAATGCTGTGAATTTGCTTTTCTTCCTTCCTTTTTTTAATTAGATTGACCAGTACTTTGTCTATTTTGTTTGTTTTTTCAAAGTACCAGCTTCTTGTCTTATTTATTAAATCAATAGTTCTATCACTTTCGATTTTATTAATTTCTCCCTTAATTTTTAGGATTTCTAATTTGGTTTTCTGCTGGGGGTTTTTAATTTGATCGCTTTCGAGTTTTTTCAATTGCATTTCCAATTGATTGATCTCTGCTCTCCCTTGTTTGTTAATATGAGCTTTCAGGGATATGAATTTGCCTCTGATTACCGCTTTGGCTGCATCCCAAAAGGTTTGAAAGGATGTTTCGCCATTGTCATTTTCCTTGATGAAATTATTAATTGTTTCTATGATTTCTTCTTTAGCTAAACGGTTTTGGAGTATCATATTGTTTAATTTCCAATTGGTTTTAGATTTGGTTTTCCATGTACCATTACTAATCATTATTTTTATTGCCTTGTGATCTGAGAAGGCTGCATTCATTATTTCTGCTTTTTTGCATTTGTGTGCTATGTTTCTGTGACCTAATGTATGGTCAATTTTTGTGAATGTGCCATGTGGTGCTGAGAAGAAGTTGTATTCCTTTTTATCCCTATTTATTTTTCTCCATATGTCTATTAATTCTAATTTTTCTAAGATTTCATTCACTTCTTTTACCTCTTTCTTATTTATTTTTTTATTTGATTTATCTAAATTTGATAATGGTTGGTTTAAGTCTCCCACTAGTATGGTTTTATTGTCTATTTCTTCCTTCAATTCTCCTAGTTTCTCCATTAGAAATTTGGGTGCTATATTATTTGGTGCATACATGTTGATTAATGATATTTCCTCATTGTCTAGAGTCCCTTTTAACAAAATATAATTACCTTCCCTATCCCTTTTGATCAGGTCTATTTTTGCATTGGCTTTATCAGATATCATGATTACCACTCCTGCCTTCTTTCTATCAGTTGAGGCCCAGAAGGTCTTACTCCATCCTTTAATTCTGACCTTGTGGGTGTCAACCCGCCTCATGTGTGTTTCTTGAAGACAATATATGGTAGGGTTTTGGATTCTAATCCATTCAGCTATTCGTCTACGTTTTATGGGTGAGTTCATCCCATTCACGTTCAAAGTTATGATTGTCATTTGTGGACTCCCTGGCATTTTGATTGCCTTCCCTAATTCTAACCTTTTCTTCTTCGGCTCTACCTTTTAGTCCAGTGATTTACTTTGAATCAGTCCCCCTTGTCCCCTCCCTTGATGTTTCCCTTTTTAGTCCCTCCCTTTTTGTTCCCTCCCCCTCCCCCCTCTCTTTCCCTCCCTTTTTGTTCTCCCTCTCCCCCTCCCCCCCTTGGTTTTCCCTTCTCCTTACCCTTGTTGGGTAAGATAGAATTCAAGATCCCAATGGATCTGGATGTTTTTCCCTCTCAGAGTTGATTTCCCTGAGATTGAGGTTTAAGTAAACCCCCCCCCCTCTCTTCCTCTCCTTCTTATAGGAGTTTTCTTCCCCTCCCCTTCCCCTGTGAATCTTTGTGTGAGAACCATTATTCTATTTGGTCTTTCTTTACCCCCTATTTATACATTACATTTTCCCCACATATTAGTATACATAGGTTGATATAAATGTAGTCCTTATAGAAGAGAGTTTGAGTAAAAGAAGATAACATTTTTCCCCTTTCCTTAATATTTACCTTTTCAGGTATTCCTTGCTCTTTGATTTTCGGTATCAAACTTTCCACAGAGCTCTGGTCTTTTCTTTGCAAAAAGTTGGAAGTCTTCTATTTTGTTGAATGCCCATACTTTCCCTTGGAAGTAGATAGTCAGTTTTGCTGGGTAGCTGATTCTTGGTTGGAGACCCAGCTCTCTTGCCTTTCTGAAGATCATGTTCCATGCCTTACGATCATTCAGAGTAGAACTTGCAAGGTCTTGTGTGACCCTGATTGGCATTCCTTTATATCTAAATTGTCTTTTTCTGGCTTCCTGTAGGATTTTTTCTTTTGTTTGATAGCTTTGGAATTTGGCAATTACATTCCTGGGAGTTGTCTTTTGGGGGTTTAGTGTAGAAGGTGTTCTGTGAGCTCTGTCAGTGGCTGTATTGCCCCCTTGTTCTAGAATCTCTGGGCAATTTTCTTTGATTATATCTTGTATCACCATGTCCAGTTTGGTGTTTATTTCTGGCTTTTCTGGGAGTCCAATTATTCTTAAATTTTCTCTTCTCCCCCTGTTTTCCAGATCTATCACCTTGTCGGTGAGATATTTTATGTTCTCTTCTAATTTCTTGGTGTTTTGGCTTTGCTTTATTAGTTCTTGCTTTAAAGCCTGGTTTTCTTTTACAGTTTGGTCAAACTGGTTTTGTAGATGCGTGAATTTCTTTTGCATCATTTCCCACTTTTCCTCCCAGAGGGCTTCCATCTTTTTGGTCCTTTCTGATTCAAATTCTTCATGTGTTTGTGGAGAGTTTCTATTTCCTTTGGAAGATTTTGGAGAATTTTCTTGTATATCTTCTTCTATCTGCTCTGTATTTTGTATTTTGGCTCCATAGAATGTGTCCAGAGTCGCCCCTTTCTTCTTATTTTTCTTGGTATTTTGGGGCTTCTGTGCTTCTGTAGAGTTTGTCATCTCTGAACGTGGAGGATTGGCTTTTCTTGTCTTTGTCTGGTGATCAGAGGCTTTAGTCCTGGGCAGATGTTGGTTCTATGAGCGTTCCCTGGGTTAAACTGAATATGCCTCACTGGAACTGGAATGGAAGGGTCGGACCACAAGGCCACACTCTCCCCCTGGCTCGATTTCCGGAAGTTGCCTTCAGAATCCCTGGCCGTGAGGCTGTTTCGTCGGCCTGCGGGGGGATGGGCTGCCGGGGGGATGGGCTGCCGCTTCCCCAAGCTCCGAGAGCACAGACTTTCACTGAGACTTGGATAGCAGGATCCAGCCCGTGAGGCTGTCTTGCCCGCCCTGAGGGTTGCTGTTGTTTTGACCAGCTCTCTGCAGCGGAGGCCCCAGGCAGTAACTTTCACCCGGACCGACCAGCTCTTTGCAGTGGAGGCCCCAGGCAGTAACTTTCACCCGGACTGGGACTTGGGTAGAAGACCCTGAGGGTTGTTGTTCCTCAGACCCTGCTCTCTGAGCCCGGCTTGGCTGCCGCTTCCGGGAGCCTTGGACTCTGCGCTCCTACCCCTGAGGTCCGAGGGATCTCGGGTTCTGGCTTTTAAGGGGAGCCGTACCTTTTGAACCGGGTCCAGGTCCAGGAGGAGGGTTCCCAGGGTCTGTGCTGTTGATCGTTTTGAATTTCAGCGGCTTAGGAGCTTCTAGTTTGAGATCGGTCGGGAAGGGTTTTCCGGAGATCTGAACTTCAGCTTTCTCTAAGCCGCCATCTTAACCGGAAGTCGAGGGTTTAAATTTTTAAAAAAAAGGATTCAACATGAAACAAAACAAAATAAAATAAAACCAAAAATGTATAGTGGGATTGAGGAAAGAATTGATTAAAAAATTCAGTGATTTAAAAAACCTATACAAGCCACCAGAATTTACTCAGAAATCATTTTGTTAGTAAACAAAGTAACAACTTATGGCAAATATAGAAAAGATTCTTCAACTAGTTATCAAAAGGTATAAATTATGATAAATTTATTCCATTGCTATATTAAATAGCAAGTAAAGGAAACTGGAAATAGATATGCTAAATTTATTTATTACTGTTAAGTTTTTTAAAATTCACTGCAGTAACTCAATATATATAAAATGTAGAGAAATACCATGGAAACACTCTTTGATTTATTATATATTAGTATTAGGAGACAAAGAGTTAACTGATATGTGATATCAGTGGTTTCGGGAACTCCCAGATGAAAAACTCCTTGTACCATTGTAGGACATCTAGTTCTCTGAAATGTATAATCTTAAAATGACATAAAATGATAAAAAAGTTAAATACCATTTCCAGAGTTATACAACCAATTTATGTTGGAGAAAGGACTTTAACCTATGTTTTACTGAGTTTGATAAGTGTTTTTTTGTTTGTTTTAATTTGGAATGACATGATTAATGACAATGATTACTATAAGAACAACACAATTAAGAAAAAAAAGTAGGTCTTTAGGACTTCCATTTTGGAGCAGAGGTGGCTCTTTTCATAATGTAGGTGAGGTGTCTAGGCCAGAGGACTAAACACATGTTTTCTTACCCTGTATTTTCTTTAATCCTTAATCTTTAATAAACCTCATAAAAATATAATACTCCTTACAGAGAGAAACTAATTTCTACCTGCCTCAATCTCCCCTAACGTTTAACTGTTACAGTTGGTGACCTAATGGGAGAAAATACTCTCAATCTTCTGATTCTTTTCTGATCTTAAGTTCAGCTTTTAATAGCTAGTGCCTAGAAATTTGTTTGATCCATGTTTCTCTGGCCAAGGATTTTTTTCTTTTACCCTTGCAAAGCTGCTGCTTGTTCCAGCCATTAGATAGCTCACAGGCTCACTCTGGAACTGTTAGATTTGCCACCCACCCCACCTGGCTCAGCTGCTTCTGCCTGCCTGCTGCTGCCAACATCATTTTTGGACTCCAGGCTCCAGAGCTGTTAGCAGATTGCAGCTCACCTGCCCATCCTGGCTGCCCGCTCTGGCTCCCGGCCCTGCTTGCCTGTGTTCCTGTCGTTCCTGACCTACCCCGGTGCACCCGATCCTTGCTCGACTCAGATCCTTGGAGCAGATCACTCAGGACTCATTTCTACCAGCTGGTAACTATTGGCCACGTGGGCAGATGGTAGCGGGGGAGAGAGAAAAGGGAGGAGAACAGACTTTTTTCAAGCAGGAACTTAAAAGCAATGGCTATTTTACAAGGATGTCTTTTACTTGCATTGATCCTTTTACTGACTTCACGTGCATTCCTTTTAGCTAACTTTGGGGAAAAAACTCTGCTTCACAGCGAACTGAGAGCCAGGCCTAAAGATATGCAGTCCTGGGTTAAAGTCTGTCCTCAGATACTTCCCAGATGTGGGGCCCTGGATGGGTCCCTTAACCCCCATTGCTTAGCCCTTACCACTCTGTCTTCAGACAATAGACATATAAATGGATAATTATAAACAAACAAACAGCCAAAAAAAACCAAGGAACTATAAAGACTGGAGGTTATATATTTTAAGCATTTTGGACTCCAATGGCTTATTAAAAATCTCTGTATTTCTATTGTATTTCCTGATTATTTTGTTTAAAATATAATTTGTGATTTTAAATTCATATATTACTGGATTCAATGTTATTCTCTTATACTGTTCATTTAATGTACTGAGTCTTAAAATTCTGTTGCTTTTCCCATATAACCATATATTGAAAAAATATTATTGAATAAGCCCATAAAAAAAACAGCCTTTCTATTTTTGCCTTTATAAATTGTCACATAGAGGACAGATGGACTTCAGAACTGGTTACAATTGTATAACAATGGACTTCCGGTCAAGATGGCGGCATAGAGAAAGCTAAAATTCAGATCTCCTGAAACCCTTCCCTACCAAAATCAAACAATATGCTCCTAGGGCACCGAAATTCAAAATGATCAACAGCATAGACCCCGGGAGTCCTCCTCCTGGACCTGGACCTGGATCAAAAGGTACATCCCCCCCCAAAAGCCAGAACCCGAGACCACTCAGACCTAAGGGGTAGGCAGAAGGAAGGTCCTAGGACCCATCCCCCCCAACCCAGAGCGCTGAGTCTGAGGCAGCAGAGGCAACCTCAGAGCCCCACGGCTGGCTAATCTGAAGGCCACACCCTGAAAACAACCTGACCCAGTTGAGGGGGAACCCAGATATCAGGGAAACAGAGAGAGATGGGGGAGCTTGTAACCCTCTGGCTGGATCCTTCCAACCAAATCTCATGAAAAAAGTCCCTGCCTCAAGGCATACTCAGTTCAACTCAGGGAAAACTTAATCTCATCACAAGGGCCAAGCCAGGCTTAGAGCATGGAACTAAGGCAAAGGAGAAGCATTTGGAGGGTGCCGAGAAGAAGAGGGCAGTAACAGGGACACACCAAAAATTCCTGGCTTCCCGGGGAAGACAGAAAAACAACTGCATAGGACGGACAATCTAACTAGGGCTAAAACCTCTGAACGCCAGACAGAGATGAGAAAACTAGTCCTCCCCACTCAGATAGAGATGGCAAACTCCACAGAAGCACAAAAGCCCCAAAATTAAAAAAAAATAACAAGAAGAAGGGGACGATTTTGGACACATTTTATGGAGCAAAATTACAAAACACAGAGGAGATAGAAGAGGAAACACAAGCAAATGCTCCGAAACCGTCCAAAGGAAATGGAAACTCTCCACAAACCCATGAAGAATTTGAATCTGAAATGATCAAAAAGATGGAAGCCTTCAAGGAGGAAAAGTGGGAAATAATGCAAAAGAAATTAAAGCATCTACAAAACCAGTTTGACCAAACTGAAAAAGAAAACCAGGCTTTAAAGCAAGAACTAATAAAGCAAAGCCAAAACACCAAGAAATTAGAAGAGAACATAAAATATCTCACTGAAAAAGTGACAGATTTGGAAAATAGAGGGAGAAGAGATAATTTAAGAATAATTGGACTTCCAGAAAAGCCAGAAGTAAACAGCAAACTTGACATCATAATACAAGATATAATCAAAGAAAGTTACCCAGAGATTCTAGAACAAGGGGGCAATACAGCCACTGACAGAGCTCACAGAACACCTTCTACACTAAACCCCCAAAAGACAACTCCCAGGAATGTAATCTCCAAATTCCAAAATTCTCAAACAAAAGAAAAAATCCTACAAGAAGCCAGAAAAAGTCAATTTAGATATAAAGGAATGCCAATCAGGGTCACACAAGACCTTGCAAGGTCTACTCTAAATAATCGTAAAGTATGGAACGTGATCTTCAGAAAGGCAAGAGAGCTGGGTCTTCAACCAAGATTCCGCTATCCAGCAAAACTGACTATATACTTCCAAGGGAAAGTATGGGCATTCAACAAAATAGAAGATTTCCAACTTTTTGCAAAGAAAAGACCAGAGCTCTGTGGAAAGTTCAATATCTAAAAACAAAGAGCATGGAATACCTGAAAAGGTAAATATGAAGGAAAGGGAAAAGGAGAAAAATGTTATCTTCTTCTTTTACTCAAACTCTCTTCTATAAGGACTACATTTATATCAATCTATGTATACTAACATGTGGGGGAAATGTAATGTGTAAATAGGGGGAAAAGAAAGACCAAATAGAATAATCTTTCTCACACAAAGATTCACATGGGAAGGGGAGGGGAAGAAAACTCCTATAAAAAGGAGAGGAAGAGAGTTTTAACTTAAACCTTAATCTCAGGGAAATCAACTCTGAGAGGGAAAAACATCCAGATCCATTGGGATCTTGAATTCTATCTTACCCAACAAGGGTAGGGAAAAGGGAAAACCAAGGGGGGGTAGGGGAAGACGGAAAATAAAAGGGAAGGGAAAGAGAAGAGGGGAAGGGGAGGGAACAAAGAGAGGGACTAAAAAGGGAAACATATCAAGGGAGGGGACAAGGGGGACCAATTTAAAGTAAATCGCTGGACTAAAAGGTAGAGCCTAAGAAGAAAAGGTTAGAACCAGGGAAGGATATCAAAATGCCAGGGAGTCCACAAATGACAGTCATAACTTTGAACGTGAATGGGATGAACTCACCCATAAAACGTAGACGAATAGCAGAATGGATTAGAATCCAAAACCCTACCATATATTGTCTTCAAGAAACACACATCAGGCGGGTTGACACCCACAAGGTCAGAATTAAAGGATGGAGTAAAACCTTCTGGGCCTCAACTGACAGAAAGAAGGCAGGAGTGGTAATCATGATATCTGATAAAACCAGTGCAAAAATAGACCTCATCAAAAGGGATAGGGAAGGTAATTATATTTTGTTAAAAGGGACTCTAGACAACGAGGAAATATCACTAATCAACATGTATGCACCAAATAATATAGCACCCAAATTTCTAATGGAGAAACTAGGAGAATTGAAGGAAGAAATAGACAATAAAACCATATTAGTGGGAGACTTAAACCAATCATTATCAAATTTAGATAAATCAAATCAAAAAATAAATAAGAAAGGGGTAAAAGAAGTGAATGAAGTCGAGTAAAATGACAATGGAGAGACATCTTTTCAAACCTTTTGGGATGCATCCAAAGCGGTAATCAGAGGTAAATTCATATCCCTGAGTGCATATACTAACAAACTAGGGAGAACAGAGATCAATCAATTGGAAATGCAAATAAAAAAACTCGAAAGTGATCATATTAAAAACCCCCAGCAGAAAACCAAACTAGAAATCCTAAAAATTAAGGGATAAATTAATAAAATCAAAAGTGATAGAACTATTGATTTAATAAATGAGACAAGAAGCTGGTACTTTGAAAAAACAAACAAAATAGACAAAGTACTGGTCAATCTAATTAAAAAAAGGAAGGAAGAAAAGCAAATCAGCAGCATCAAAGATGAAAAGGGGGACATCACCTCTGATGAAGAGGAAATTAAGGCAATCATTAGAAATTACTTTGCCCAATTATATGGCAATAAATACACCAATTTAGGGGATATCAATGAATATATACAAAAATACAAACTGCCTAGACTAACAGAAGAAGAAATAGAATTCTTAAATAATTCCATATCAGAAAATGAAATCCAAAAAGCCATCAAAGAACTTCCTAAGAAAAAAATCCCCAGGGCCTGATGGATTCACCAGTGAATTCTATCAAACATTCAGAAAACAGTTAATCCCAATACTAGACAAATTATTTGACATAATAAACAAAGAGGGAGTTCTACCAAACTCCTTTTATGACACAAACATGGTACTGATTCCAAAACCAGGCAGGTCAAAAATAGAGAAAGAAAACTACAGACCAATCTCCCTAATGAATATAGATGCAAAAATCTTAAATAGGATACTAGCAAAAAGACTCCAGCAAGTGATCAGAAGAGTCATCCACCATGATCAAGTAAGATTTATACCAGGGATGCAAGTCTGGTTCAATATTAGGAATACCATCCACATAATTGACTACATCAATAAACAAACCAACAAGAATCACATGATTATCTCAATCGATGCAGAAATAGCCTTTGATAAAATACAACACCCATTCCTATTAAAAACACTAGAAAGCATAGGAATAGAAGGGTCGTTCCTAAAAATAATAAACAGTATATATCTAAAATCATCAGCTAATATCACCTGCAATGGGGATAAACTAGATGCATTCCCAATAAGATCAGGAGTGAAACAAGGATGCCCATTATCACCTCTACTATTTGACATTGTACTAGAAACACTAGCAGTAGCAATTAGAGAAGAAAAAGAAATTGAAGGCATCAAAATAGGCAAGGAGGAGACCAAGTTATTAGTCGCTGCAGATGACATGATGGTCTACTTAAAGAATCCTAGAGATTCAACCAAAAAGCTAATTGAAATAATCAACAACTTTAGCAAAGTTGCAGGATACAAAATAAACCCACATAAGTCATCAGCTTTTCTATATATCTCCAACACAGCTCAGCAGCAAAAACTAGAAAGAGAAATCCCATTCAAAATCACCTTAGACAAAATAAAATACCTAGGAATCTATTTCCCGAGACAAACACAGGAACTATATGAACACAACTACAAAACACTCTCCACACAACTAAAACTAGACTTGAACAATTGGAAAAACATTAACTCATGGATAGGACGAGCCAATATAATAAAAATGACCATCCTACCCAAACTTATTAATCTATTTAGTGCCATACCCATTGAACTCCCAAAATATTTCTTTACTGATTTAGAAAGAACCATAACAAAGTTCATTTGGAAGAACAAAAGATCAAGGATATCAAGGGAAATAATGAAAAAAAAAAAACACATATGATGGGAATGCCTTGCATTTCCAGACCTTAAACTATATTACAAAGCAGCAGTCATCAAAACAATTTGGTACTGGCTAAGAGACAGAAAGGAAGATCACTGGAATAGACTGGGGGAAAGCGACCTCAGCAAGACAGTATACGATAAACCCAAAGATCCCAGCTTTTGGGACAAAAATCCACTATTCGATAAAAACTGCTGGGAAAATTGGAAGACAGTGTGGGAGAGATAAGGAATTGATCAATACCTCACACCCTACACCAATATAAATTCAAAATGGGTGAATGACTTAAACAATTGTGGTATATGTTGGTGATGGAATACTATTGTGCTAAAAGGAATAATAAAGTGGAGGAATTCCATGGAGACTGGAATGACCTCCAGGAAGTGATGCAGAGTGAGAGGAGCAGAACCAGGAGAACATTGTACACAGAAACTAATACACTGTGGTATAATCAAATGTAATGTACTTCTCCATTAGTTGCGGTGTAATGTCCCCGAACAATCTGCAGGGATCTAGGAGAAAAAACACCATTCATAAGCAGAGGATAAACTATGGGAGTAGAAACACCAAGGAAAAGCAACTGCCTGACTACAGCGGTTGAGGGGACATGACAGAGGAGACACTCTAAACGAAACTCTAATGCAAATATTAACAACATGGCAATTGGTTCGAATCAAGAACACATGTGACACCCAGTAGAATCACACGTCGGCTATGGGGGGTGGGAGGGAGGAAAAGAAAATGATCTTTGTCTTTAATGAATAATGCTTGAAAATGATCAAATAAAATATTATTAAAAATTTAAAAAAACCAATTGTATAAAAATCTTTGAAAAATTTAATATGCTAAATATCTCAAAAGATGTTAAGGATTTTTTGAATATGATTTTCGTAATTTTTTTTTAACAATCTCTGGTCATTTTTGCCTGCCTCTACCATGAGGTAAGGCCCATAGCTGAAGTTAAATACAATTATAAACCCCAAACTTCTCGCATTTCTCAATATGTGAATGGAAGTTGGGGCAGTTAATCTCAGGGCATTGTACCCCTAAAAAGGCACAAAAAAGGAGCACCCCTTTATTTATACTCTTCAGCTCATTATTTTACTTCCACCAGAATGATATATAGATTTCTTGATTATGTTCTAAACCCAAAATGAGTTTTACTTTGTTTAAAAATATGTTTATTACCAATGTTGAAAGATTGCTATGTTTGTAAAAATTGTGACAAATGTCCATCAATTCATAGGTTTTAAAAAATGCCATACAGCAACTTATGTGAAATATGATAGTGTGTTTGTTTGCTATTGTAATTAATTGGGCTATTGAGAATTTTGGGGATATTGATATCTACTTATTTGTACTACTGTATTTTTAAAAATGAAAAAATCTTACCTTGCTCAATTCATTTGCCTTCTACTCACAGTGATCATGGCCAGATACAAAGAGGAAATGGATCTCATTTTTGGTGAGAAAGCCTTGTATTCTATATTTTCTTAGCTGACACAGAGTGTCAATGATTATAAGCTATATTTTTTATTTTTAAAGCTCTTTTATTATTATATTTTCTTGCATGTGCAATATATTATTTCAGTGGTTTTGTTCTCTCCTTTTATATTTGAAGCACATGTCACCAGCTATAAGATTTTCTTTAACTTTTTTTACTTTTTAGTACTATAAGTTTAAGATACATTTTCCAATGCATACCCCCAAAAAGCTTGTGACTATAAAAATGATGCCACTAATTATTTAAAAAATTATGGGACTTTGCTTAATGATTCTGTCTGATTCCAGGATAAGATATACACACAAGAGCCATTGCACAGAGTCAAAGAAAAGCCAATCCAGGATGGATTGATGCACTTCTAGGCCAATATAAAGGTCTTGAACTTATTGTGAAGATTTGAGGTTACTGTGTTTAACATGTTGTTAAGACATAGGCTTTCCTTGTGTCCACACTCACTCTGAAAATACTCACAGACGAGTATCCCTGAAACCTTGGCTCATAATCTGGTCCCCTTTTCTGTCTCTCATAGTGTGGTACCTTTCTGTAGTCCTGGCTACTGACTGGGTAAATGCATTATTGCTTCTATCATTTTGATTGGGCCCTGATTCAAGGACCTGTTATAGATTTATTTTTCCTTTACTTAGAATTTTTTCACATAAGACTTTGATAGTCTATATTTTCATCCAGAGTTTTTTTTTCTTTTTTTCTTTGGATTTTTCTGATATCTTTTTAATATCTCTTGCCAATTGATTCATATACCTCATACCTCAGCCATGCATCCCTAAGTGATCCTGTTTTTTTAATCACCCTCTTAATGGGGGAATGTAAAAAATATCATTATTTAAATTGCAAAGTTTAAATTATTTTTGAGAAGAATTTTAGGTAAAGAAAGATGATACCTCTCTGAATCCAGAACTGAAGTGTTGGAGAAGACACCATGAAGAAGCCTCCAGACCACATGCTGCACAAAATTGAACTTTGGGTGTGATTGATTGAACATCTATTAGTATGTATACTTTCATGCCAAAGGGGATTGCCCCCTAACTGGCTTTTGGGCAATGCGTCCAGCAATTATTGGGTTTTTTTTTCTCTTATCCTCAAATTACTGTAATGTTTAAGTTGATTATGTTTTCGTGATCCTTTTTGGGAAAACTTCTCTCCCCAATAACGATCAAATGGGGGCTGTAAAAATAGACTCGAATTCAGGACTCCAAAATATAAAAAAAGAAAAAAAAGTAATAATATAAGTTAAGGCAAATTGAGAAGAGCAGGACCGAGAATACATTTTTATTTGTATCATAAGAATCTGAAAATTAGTGTCTTCTGTTTCATGATAAGCTGAATCAGAAGCAGGAAGATTTGGGTTCAGTGCTCACCTCTGTCACATCCTGGCTATGGTTCTTGATAAATCATTTAACCAGTTAGTGTCCTACACAGCCCTCCAAGACCATAAAGTGTTGACATGCATTGGTAGAGTGAGTTCATGGTGTTCTCTATCTCTGTCAAAATCCAAATGGATATAGTTCATATATATGCGTGTGTGTGTGTGTGTGTGAGTGTGTGAGTGTGTGTGTGTGTATGTTCTTTTAAGTTTTCATATAAATCCTTTTGGAGGTAGTTAATATAAGTATCGAATCATTGTCTTTATAATGATTCAGCAAGCTATCAAATCCTTGCCTTATTGATAATTTGGTAGTAGCCCTGACTCTTGAAAACTGCGTTTATGCTGAACAATAATAAACCGACTGGTATTGTGACTCTATGTCCTTCAATAACGCTAGTTGGGGTTCCATTTTATCTTTCATACTGTGAATCTTAAAATTTCTCAGATTTGTGAATGTTAAAAATTCTGAGACTCTACCTTAGAACATTTGGTCAAGACCATTCCCCATTTTAAACAATGAAGGTACTTGATCAGGAATGTGAGAACTCTAACATTACTCCACCCATACTTAAGCATACTTTAGGGGAAGATAAGGTTGTAAACTCTCTACTGAACAATGGAAAGTACTTAACCCATACTTAAAGTAAAGCTAAAAAACCTTAAGCTGGGTCTATTATTAGATCTAATACAAAAAGGTGCTAAGTACCTATGAAGGTCAGGCAACTTGCAAACTTGCAAGGGACAAGCTTAACAAAAGAGGTGTGAAGTTTTAGTCTACTCAGGTGTGAATGACTCAAAAGTTTAGTCTACTCAGGTGTGAATTAAGAATGGTCAGTCCTGTGAAAACTTCTACTGCGATTGGTAGATGTGAAACTTAGGGGAGGTGACATAGGAGAAAAATTTTTAAAGGAGGCCAGAAGGCCTCTGGAGAGAGAGAATTCAGCCTTGGAAGCTGAAGTGGAGCTCAGGAGCTGAACTGGTGGGTCTCTCTGAACACTAGAATCTTGCTTGGGACAAATCTTGTGGTGAGTGGATTAAAGACTGACTGATCTCTCTCTTGAGGCTTAAGCCTAGGCTGGCCTAGCCCTTTCTCATTATTTCCTCTTACTATCTCTCTCTCCCTTTCATTAATTCTTTAATTTCTATTAATTAAAATCTACATAAAACCCAGCTAACTTGGATATATTTAATATTTGGGAATTTTCCCATGGCGACCACTATACTTTTTGTTTGAAACCATATTTCTGCGGTCACACTTTAAGTCAACCACTCTTTTAACTGTAACAATACTCTTTTAAATCTAACAGTTTCCTTGAGACTATAAGGAATGATGCAATGCTATGAATAAGAGTCTTAAATACTAAATTTATAAAGTAAAAAAAATCATAGACCAAAAATTATATGTACATATGCATATTGATTCACATTTATGTATATGTGTGGATAAATATATAAACATATAAACAAATTATTTCTAAGACCATACACCTACTAAATCCATATTTATATATTTATTCATGTATACATTTTAATAGATACATGTGTCATATCTACATAGTTGATAGACATTTATTAATACCTACTCTGTGTCATATTCTATGTGAAAAATTGGGAATACAAAGAAAGGCAGAAGGAATTCACAATCTCAATGAGGACATAATTAATAAAGTGGATTTGCAAATAAACTATATGTAAGATAATTTAGAAATAATCAACCAAGAGAAGTTACTAGAATTGAGGATAATTAGAAAATATTTCTTAAAGAAAGTGGGATTTTATAGGGTTCTGGGATGAAGCTAAGAGGACAAAGGGGTAATTCAGGACTGGGGTTAAGACAGTGAGAATAAACTGAGTCAGTGATATCTCATTAGAAAAATAATAGCAAGAAAGCTAGTGTCACTTAATGGCAGAAAGAAAGGCCCATGATAAAGATTTAGGAAGACTAGAAAGGCATGGGGGAGAAAAAGTAATGAAGATTTTAAGTGACAGAATATTTTAAGTTTAAACCTGGAGGTGATAGGGAACCACTGGGTTTTATCATATAAGGAAATGACATTGTAAGACCTATACATTAGGAATAACATGTTTATATCTCAATGGAGGGCAGATTAAAGTGGGGAGAGACATGACTGGAAATGAATCAGAAGCCCATTGCAAAAATTCAAATTTGAGATGATCAGGTCCAGAATCAGGGTGGTAGCACTGTCGGAGGAGAGAAGAAGATATATGAGAATTGTTTGGAAGATAAAATCAACACACCTCAGCCACAAAATGGACATAAGATTTGAGATATAGTGAAGAATTAAAGATTAGCCCTAGGTGACTGAAACATAAACTCTACAATATCATAGAAATTTGGGAGGGATTGTATTAGGTTTTTGTTTTGGGGGACAAGTATAAATATTTCAAATTTTAAGAGATCTAGAAAGATCCAGATTAATATGTCTTAATGGGCAGTTGGAGATGAAAGACAGGAGGTCAGCAAAAACTGAGGGATAAATAGAAGATCATAAGCACAGAGATGATAATTAAATGCAAAAGCATTGATTAAAACACAAAAGAACAGAAGATCAGCAAGTCCAAGAGTCAAATCAGTCCTTCCATATATATTTCTGGTCATCTAATTATGTTTTATATGCTTTTTACCCTATGGAAATTTGTATATTTCTGGCAAAAGGAAGAATTGAGGAGACCCTAGAATGGAGCCCTCTGGGACAGTCAAAAATAGCTGGTATGACGTGGATTCAGCAACGGAGTCAGATGAAATTCAGATAAGTAGGAGAACCAAGAGAGGGTAGAATTAGAATTTAAAAAATCCTAAAGAGAAGCTAATATCAAGAAGAGGGTAATTCACTATGTCAAGGCTATCAAGGATCAAAAAAGGTGACAAAAGAAGAAAGTTCATTTTATTTGAAAATGAACAGATCAATGATAACTTCAGAGATTACTTTCAATTGAATGATGTGGTCAGTATCCAGACTGCAGAGTGTTTAGAAAAGTGATGGCAAACTTATGGCATAGGTATCAAAGATGGCACACAGAGCACACTATGTGGGCATGGGACTACCCTCCTCTCCATTCCCACCCCCCACTGAGTTCATTACTAGAAAGGCAAGGTGACTTAGATAGAGCTGCTCCCCTCCCCCTCTCCAATGTGATTGACATTTTTTTCATATCACCCACCCCTCTGCCTAGCAGCCCAATGGGAGTGCTTTCTTATTCCCCTGTGTGTGTGAGAAGGGTCCAACATTATGTCTCTAAAAGGTTTCACCATCACTGGTTTAAAAGTAAGTTTGAAAACTGGGATTGGAGAGATGTTGATGGCTTTCTCATGAAATTTACTCTTTAGGGTGAGAAATGTTATGATGTAATAGTTAGTGAGGATGAATGGATAAACTGAGGGTTTTTGTTAAATGATAAAGGTATTATATATGTATATATATATATATATGTATATATGGGGAACAGGAAAACAGGAATAGTAAGAAGATTTTGAAAATAAGTTATAGTGGATTTGACAGAGGGGATACTCTACTGGAGAAGAAGAGATAGAATATATGGTTGAAGTTGGAAATAATGGAAGAATGAATCTAAATAAAATAAAATGATATGGAGCTCTGGGTATGTAACCATTTTTTCACCAATAAATTATGAGACAATATTCTTTGGTTGAGAGAGAAGGGTGGGGAGAGTACCATGAGACATTTAAGGAGGGATGAAAAGTTTTAGAAAAGTGTTGTGGTGAGTGGGATTGTGAGCTAAGTAGGATGGTGTAAAATTATTGTCTCAGAACTGAAAGACCATTTGGGATTATGTTATATAAATATGCATATGGAGTGAATTTGAATGGTTGTGTGATTGTCTCCATCTTCATTCAGAAATGTGTGTAGGAGTGAAAGGTGAAAGCAGTAGATAGTGAGAATGATCCAAGTCTAAGGCTGTGGAGAGCCCAGTTGGCAATATGATAAGGAGACAAAGGACTCAAGAAAACAGGATAATGTAGGATTCAACTGGTACATGAGGCAGTAAAGATGGCGGGGGGGGGGGGGAGAAAGTGTCTAGTGCAATGCTAATGACCTAGGAGATAACTGCTGGGAAAAGGGATTGTGGTTCCTGATATGGAGAAAGAACAAGATTTGGATTTGCAAGGCAGAAGATGAGTAGAAACTGTTGCAGGTCATGAGTGGGAGTCTGGTGATGAGTAATTGGATCTGAGAGCCTTTATTGCCATAAAGAGAGAGAGTTAGTCTGCTTGGGAGACTAGCAGCTACAGAGAAAGAGTAATAAGAAAGAGTGATAAGAAGAAAGGAGGATAGGAAAGGTTGAGGCCAACATTCCTGAAAAGGGCCAAGTGGAAGAATCAGGGCACCATGAATGGGGCTATGATTTTCATTTATTATGACAAAGAGAAAGACTCTTATAGTGAGTAAAATATTAAACATTACAACATCCTTTGGGAGTGTTACTTTCCCACAAGATAATGTTTATAAAAATGACTTCACATATGAACATTACCAGAGTTGCTATTACAGATGTAAGCAACTTGAGAAACAATGTTTGCTAATCTTTTCTTAGGGAAAGGCATGTTTGGTACTTTCTGCATGATGTTACAAAGACTTCTTTGCTCTTCAAAATGAGGAGGAACTCGGGATTTAATGATGACCTTTGTCTGAGAGCAACAGTGCCTTTGTGTAAGAGATTGGGACCTTGTTAGCAATCTTTGGCAGACATGGCTGCTTTCCTCAGTGGGCCTCACAAGAAATTATAATAGTGATTGGATAAGGAAATTTCAGAGTCCATGAACGTGGACATTCTATAAGGGTCTAGTAAATATTAGAGTCCCTAAATATCAAGCAAGTCTAATAAGTTCACTTTTTTCCTAGGCAAAAAAGTCCATTCTTTGGCATTTATGGATCGTTTTTTCATAGATTCAAAAAAAGCTAAATGAAACAAACTATATTCTTTTTAACTTCCTATATTATTTCTAATGGTTTCCTTCTTATAATATTATATTGAAAAATAACTTGGAAATCAGAGATATGATATATTTCTGTGAAATGATGGGGAATTTAATAATATATAATTCATAGACTGGGCCTGAGACATTATCCCCAGGACAGCTCCAAATTGTTTTTCTTATTCTCATGAGAGGGTTCACATAGTTGGTCTCTGGTCTGATGTTTGCTGGCATGCAAAAGTCATGAGAGGTCCTTGATCTTTTCTACATACCATAAAAGCTTCCTTATGCCATAAAATGAGACTTCCTAAAATTTAACTCCCTTACCAGACCCTCACAACTTGAAAGGTAAACTATTTATGTTTTCTTAGGGGAAGAATATTTTTCAGCAGGCCATGTGTTTGACACCTAGTATCAGATAGTCAGATATTACATTAATAATAAGTATAAATATTTAAAGCAACAACTCTTATGAAGTAACTACTGTAGCATTTTTTAGATTTCTTTCTCAAGCATTTGAAATTGCATATTCTCTGAAGATGTCACTTCTTAAAGAATCTGATTATAGCTTTTCAGCTCCTTTTCTTGTATACTGTCTTTTCCTATTCGAATTTAAGCTCAATGAAGACAGGAAACATCTTGCTTGCTTGTGATTATAATCCTCAGGGTTTCTCTCAATTCCTGACATATTATAAACATGTTTGTTCTGTCTCTATCAGTGGTAAAACTTGTGCCTAAATTTCTTGTCTGAACTGGGTTCTCTACAGTAACACTCAGTGATTCCTCTTATATGAAGTCTGAAATTTTCCAAAGCACTTTCGTAACTCCTCTTCTTATGATAAACTTCCAAGGTAGGAAAAGAAACAACTATCCCCATTTTCCAGGTTTGAAAACTGAGACACATGTTAACTAACTTATTCAAATTCAAAGATGAAGTCCTTTAAATCTTTATAATGTGACACTCAAAGGAAATGGGAATAGGAAATAAATTCATTAAAATGATTTTTATGGGAAAATAATACTGAGACAAGAGATGAGGAAAGAGAAAACATCTATATAATACCTACCCAGTACCAGGAATCAGGAACTAAGATCTTTAAAATATTTTTTTCATTCAACCTGCATAATAAGCTTACAGGGCAGAATACCCCTATTTTACACTTAAGTCTAAGGCAAGGAGACATTAATGACTTACCAGAATCACATATTTAGAAACTATATGAGTCTGGATTTGATCTCAGATCTTCCTGAGTTATGGCCCAGAATTGTATCCACTCTTTATCCAGATCCCTTTATAAAAAGATATGAGAACACAGAGTAGGTATTGAAGTCAGAACTTCTGCATAACAAGTAGAGATTTCTACTACTGAACAATGTAGGTAATTAGGCCATAATGAATGATTGATTCAAATTCTTTACTAAGACTCTTAACAATAATTTATTCCTAATTTTGTTCCCTAAGAGTTTTTATTTTTAATTTTTTTGCTTTATTTTGTCCATTAAAATGTATCAGTTTCAGAAAACCTTCTTGTATTGTGGAAGTCTTAATTTGAGATCTGTGAATTGTGGAATCTCCTTCTTGCTTGGTATAGCACCCAAAAAATTGTGTACACCCACTCTGCATGGGCATGTGCTAGTCAATGACAAATCAGAGATAACTAACTGCCCACCTGGGCTTAAGCCACCATTGGCACTTGTGAGGCAGAGGAAGTGACATAGAAAGCAGCCTCTGGAATTCGCTCACTTCCTGTGGACAGAGCAAGGCGGCAGTTCCTGCTAGGAGCTTGAGCAGGGACAAGTCCTGCAGGCAGCTTTCTTCAGATTGGTCATGTGAGTCAAGGACTGATTCTCCTTTCTAACTTGGCCTTCCAGGTCTAAACTCCCTCTGGTTCTACCAGAAGGTTGAGTTAACCTCTTTCCCTTTCCTCCTCTCTTCTTCTCTCCCTCTCCCTTTTCTCACTCCCGTTGTGATTAAACCACCATAAACTCCATTCTGACTTGAGTGTTTCATTTAGGGAATTACATAGCTGAATTCCTTGGTGACCATAAATTAATATATATCAGTCTTTTAAAGTGATTTCGATATCACAGTCCCATGAACTCCCAAAGATTTCATGCAGAGAAATCATAAAATCCATCAATTTAAATGGGAAAATACATTCCTCTTTTCATGAACATCCAAGACAGTTTATGAATTAAATTTTTGAATTTAAAATTTCTTCAGTTTTATATTTTTTAATAAATACATTATTGTTGTGAAAAAAGGCCCTTTAGGCCTCACCAGACTTTCAAGGGATCTATGAAACAGAACATATTTTTTAAACCATTTATAAGTAAAGGGACAAGAATAGTTTTTGTTGTTGTTCAGTCATTTGGTCATATCTGACCCTATGGACCACACACACACACACACACATACACCCATGTAGAGATAGATAGCCTGTTCCCTAAGGAAATAAGAACCCTTCTATCTGAATTGTGCTTGAAAACTTACATGTAGGTTTGTCTTCATCATCAAAACATGAACTTCTTTAGAAAAGAGATTTTAATTTTTTTTTTATTTTTATTCCTAGCACTTAGCACAACACTTTGAACGGAGTACCTATTTAATAATTCTTTTTTGCTTTCATCAATAAAAGCAATACTAAATGGTATGCTTTGGGTGTTTTTAGAAAACTGTATCTGAACAAATTGATGATCCAACAAATGTGCATAATAGGAAGGAATATAGGAAAATAAGATGAGGAGAAATAGCACAAAAAAGATACATTCTCTTCCCCTCATAGACTTGAGTTCCTAATAAAAGAATTGAGATGGAGGGCTAAATTGAGGTAGAGGGAAACAAAAATGCATCTAAGTCCTGTAATGCTAAGATACTTTAAAAATATTTCATATAGTCATTCATATAACCTCAAACTGAGCTCAAGCCAAACCATATGTACATCTATTTCACTTATGTAAATACCATCCTGTTTTTTAAAGGACTATCATATTTCAGCTTCCTTAAAGCAATTTTAACTACTCCATTCCTTACCATATTATAAGATGTTTGAGAAGACAGGATTAGTTATGAGGAGCTTATTGATAGTGGACTGATATAATTATAGCACTGTTAATGAAAGACAGGTTCTAGAAGCTGGGAATAAGGCATTAGAGAACACTAGGAAAGACGAAATTCCTTATCTATCGCTCCTTTAAAATTTTCAGTAACCTTCATAATGAACTTTGTTCTCACAATACATTTAAAGATTCAAGACATTTCTTGTAACAAAGTAAAACAATTAAGTAAAATGAATATGTTTTATCTCATCTGAAGGTTCGTGCAATATTTCACTACTGCAATATACCTTCCACATCTTTATAAAAATTAATAAAGATTCCTCACTCTATGATGGGAGAAAAATCAAGTTTTTTTTAACAAATAAGCATAGTCAAGCAAAACAAATTTCCCTAACGCCTATCCGCCTATCTTCACATGCAAGCACACACATACAAAGTATATATATATATACATATATATATGCATATATACATATATATATGTATACATATGTATACATATATATATGTATATGTATGTGTATATGAATTTAATTTCTCAACATTTAATTCTCTACTATATCTAGAGAATCATATCATACAACCAGGCTTTACAAGGAAGGAAAAATGCAAAAAAATCAAAAACAAAAACAACAATATAACAATTTTGGCTAATGGAATATGCAATATATTCCACATTCATCAGTAATATCCTTGGCAATAAAGGGAAGGAAATGCATGATTCAAAGCCTTTCTTGAGGCAATTAGTTATTATAATATTTATATTTTCTAAAATACAAACATTTCTAGATCTCATGAAATTCATGGATGGCATCTTCAAGATTGATATTAAAAATGTTAATATCAATCATCTAATGAGCAGTTATTAAGCACCAAACAAGTTCAGATACTGTGCTTGGAAGTTCAAAATGATAATATAACAAAAACTCTACCTTCCACATGTTTATCATTTCTAGAATGATATAACATGTACACATGACAACATATACCAAACAAATATTATATAAATAAATTGTAAATTATTTTGAGGGAAAACACTACTATCTAATGGGGATCAAGAAATACTTAATTTGACCTGAGATTTGGAAGAAATTAAGCATTCTTAAAGGCAGAGGTAAAGAGAATGAATATTACAGGCAAAGAAGACCCACATAGAAAAAAAGTATAGGTGTAATTAACAAATAAAATATTGTACATGCAGAACAGCCTGAAGACCGGCCAGCTATATCATAAAATGCTTTATGAGACTAAGTTCAAAAATAAGTCCGAGAGAGCAAGGTGGATAGAGTGCAATGCCTGGATAGAAATAGTCCTGGGTTCAAATGTGACCTTTTTTTGTTTTCTAGCTCTGTGACCTTGTATTAGTCACAAATTCCCAATGGTTGATTCATTACCCCTCTTCTAATTTGGAACTAATATTTAGTAGAAACTTAAGATAAGGGTTTAAAAAAATAAAAAGATAGGAAACTTTGTTCAACAATACATATACATTCATATTAAAATCACACATTAAACATTACAATTTGAGTGAAAAATAAACTGTATTACAGATAAAACATTTACCAAGGGTTTCATATTAATTTATTGCTAAACTAATATTCTTTTATTTTTAATATGATTAGATCAATATCTTAGAACAGAAACAAAATTACAAGACTGAACATATGTGTTTGTGTCTGTGTATTCAGTAAACATGATTGTGCTTTATAATAATTTTTAAAAATTGTTAAGTAGGATGCAAAGATGTGTTTTCCCTTCTCAGTGACATTGAAAAAATATTATCTATAGCTCAATTCAACAAGCATTAATTAAATGCTTATTATATGAAAATCACTCTTTTAGTACTGGAGATACAGGGAGGGAAACTAGGGATTCTCAGAGCTGAAGGTTAGAATGAAGTGAATTTCAGACATGAGAAAAATATTGGATGGTAGATAGTTGTACAAAAGAACAAAGTTGGGGGAAAATTTAATAAGTAAACCAATCTGAGTAATTAAACAATTTTGACTAGAATTATGAAGTAATGAAGGAAAGTACTATAAATAAACATACTGGAAAGCAAGTGGGGGTCATATTGTCTTTAATATTCACTAAATTGTGTGTGTGTGTGTGTGTGTGTGTGTGTGTGTGTGTGTATGAGGAACTTTCCATTTCATGAAAAGGGAAGTTACAGGAGATTTTTGAGTGGAGTAAGATTTTCATTTTAGAAATATTAATTTGAATATTTGGTAGAATTCATTTGTCAATCCATCTGGTTCTTGGGACATTTTTTTAGGAAGTACGATGACGATTTATTCAATTTATTTTTCTATGATGGGGATTTTAAGTGTTCTATTTCTTTCGTTGTTATTTTCTATAGTTTATGTTTTTGCATACATCTATTTTACTTAGATTTTCAGATTTATTGGCATATTTCAGGCAAAATAACTTACAATAATTGCTTTAATTTGTCCTTAATTGGCTATTTTGCTGTTTACATTTTTAATACTGGTAATTTGTTTTCCTTTCCTTTAAAAAAAATCAAATTAACAAGAGTTGATCTAATTTTTTTCATAAAACCACTTCTTAACTGATTTAGTAGAGCAGTAGTTTTCTTCCTTTCAAATTTGTTGATCTCCATTGATTTTGAGGATTTTCAGTTTGGGATTTAATTGGGGATTTTTTTTTAGCTTTTTTGATGTAGTTACATGTGTAATTCATCCAGTTAATCTATCTCTATTTTGTAAGTATTTACTGGAATAACGTTTCCCTTAAGTACAGCTTTGTATGCATTCCATAAATTTTGGTAGGTTTTCTACTTACTTTCATTTTCTTAAATGAAATTGTTGGTTGTTTCTATGATTTATTCTATGATTAATTCATTCTTTAGGATATAATTATTTAGTTTCGAATTAAATTTTAGTCTTTCTGCTTTTGTTGAATATATTTTACGTAATTCTTGTCTGAAATGTATACATTTAATATTTCTACTTTTTCTACATTTTGTTATGATGTTTTTATGATCTATTATATATTGAAATTTTGTAAAGGTGTCATGTACTTCTTAGATGTGTTCAAGAATCAATTATACCAATTATTCAAAGAACAACTAAAAGAAGGAAACTATAAGTAAATTAGATGAACTCAGAATAGTATACTTGTCAGATCTCTGGGAAAAAAAATATTTTAAGACCATGCAAGAGTTAAAAAAAATTTAAAAATGTAAAATAAATAATTTTGATTACATTAAATTAAAATTTTTTATATAAATAAAACCAATGCAACCAAAATTAGAAGGGAAGCAAAAAATTGGGAAAAATCTTCATAACAAAAATCTCTAACAAAAGTCTAATTACTCAAATTTATAAAGAGCTAAATCAATTGTACACAAAAATAAAGCCATTCCCCAATTGATAAATGAGCAAGGGACATGAATAGGCAATTTTCAGATAAAGAAATCAAAACTACTAATAAACACATGAAAAAGTGTTCTAAATATCTTTTAATCAGAGAAATGCAAATCAAAACAATTCTGAGGTACAACCTCATACCCAGCAAATTGACTACCATGACAGCAAAGGAAAGTAATGAATGTTGGAAAGGATGTGGCAAAATTGGGACATTAATGCATTGTTGGTGGAGTTGTGAATTGATCCAACTATTCTAGAGGACAATATGGAACTATAGCCAAGGGATTCTAAAAGTCTGTCTTCCCTTTGATCCAACCATAGCACTGCTGGGTTTAGATCCCAAAGAGATAATAAGGAAAAAAGTCTTACACAAGAATATTCATGACTGTACTCTTTGTGGTGGCAAATAATTGGAAAATGAGGGGATTCCCTCTCATTGGGGAATGGCTGAACAAATTGTAGTATATGTTGGTGATGGAATACAATTGTGCTCACAGGAAAAATGAACTGGATGAATTCCATGTGAACTGGAATGACCTCCAGGAATTGATGCAGAGTGAAAGGAACAGAACCAGGAGAACATTGTACACAAAGACAGATGCACTATAGTAAAATCAAATGTAATGGACTCCTCTAGTAGTAGCAATGCAATGATCCAGAACAATTAAGAGGGATTTATGAGAAAGAATACTATCCACATCCAATGGAAGAACTTTGGGAGCAGAAACACAGAAGAAAAACAACTGTTTGATCTCATTAGTCAATGGGAATATCATTGGGGATATAGACTCTAAATGATCACCCTAGTGAAAACATGAACAATATGGAAGTAGGTTTTGATCAAGGACACATGTAAAATACAGTGGAATTGCGAGTCAAAGAGAAGAGGGGCTGGGAGCAGGGAAGAGAAAGAACATGACTCTTGTAACCAAGGAAAGATATTCTAAATTGACTAATTAAATAAAATTAACCCAAAAAAAAGCAAAGAACAATTAACTCCAATGCTACTTAAACCATTTTTAAAAATAAGGGAAGAGGGAAACCTTTTAAACTCTTTATGACCAAAATATGATACTGATACCCAAAATGAGAAAAGCTAAAACAGAAAAAGGAAAAGCATAAATCAATTTCCACAATGAGTATTGGTGCAAAAAAAATTACATGCACAGAGATTATAGCATTATAGTATGAGAATCACCATGATCAAGTGGACTTTGTACCAAAAATGCTGGGTTGATTTGGAATTAATAATACTGTCATCAGGATAGACCACATCAATGTCAAGACTATCAGAAATGATAATTTCAAGAGATGCAAAAATATATATATTCACAAAATACAACAACCATTCCTTATTTTAAATTTTTAAAAATATTTAAAACTTAATAATACATTGAACCTTAAAATAAACAGAACCTTATTTAAAGTGATAAATGGAATCAAAAAGCATCTTCAAGCATTATCTGTAATGGGGATAAATGTAAAATCTTTCCTAATAAGATTTGGGGTAAAATAAAGGTGTCCATCATGGATAGACTGAATCAATATGATAAAAATGACAATCCCAAATTGAACTGCCTATTCAGTGCCATAGCAATTAAATTACCTAAAAATATTTCATAGATATAGAAAAAATTTTTTTAAAAATCAACCGGAAGAATAAAAGGCTAAAAATATCAAGGGATTCACTGAAAGAAAATATGAAGGAAAGGGACCTAGTCATATGAAATTATAAACTGTAATAATGATAGGTGATAATCAATATGGTATTGGATAAGAAATAGGCTACTGGGTCAATGGACTAGATTAGGTAATCAACAAATGGCAGTTAAGGTCCATAGAAATTAAGGGTTTAATAAATCCAAGGTTTCAAGTGGGCGGAGGGGTTACTATTTGACAAAAAGTAATGGGAAAACTAGAAAATAGTATGGAAGAATCTAGGCATCAATCAACATATTGCTCTACACAATAAAGTCAAAATGGATATCCAATCTAGAAAGAAAGGGTGGCACCATGAACAAATTACAGGAACATGGAAAAAGTTTTTGTGTCATACTTATAGAAAAGGAAAGGATTTATGACTAAAAAAGATATAGAGAATATTACAAAAAATGAAATGGAAAGTTTTTATTGCACTGTATTTAGAAAGTTTCATACAAACAAAAATATGTAACTAAGATAAGAGGAGAAACAAAAAATTTTGGGAAAAATCGTAACAAGTATCTGACAAAGGTCTCCTCAAATATACAGAGAACTGAGACAAATTCCTCAAAAATATAAAGCATTCCCTATGTGAAAATGACTAATGGATTACAGGAAGCTCTCAGGAGAAGAAATTAAATTTTTTACAGTCATATAAAAAGTGCTCCAAATCAGTATGGATTGAGGAAGCAAAAATTAAAACAACTCTGAGGAATCATTTCATATCTTTCAGATTAGCTAATGTGAGCAAAAAGGAAAAATATAAATTTCAAATGGGATATGGGGAAATTGGGAGATTAAAATAATGTTGGTAAAATTGTGAACTAATACACATTCTAGAGAGCAAGATAGAATCTGGCTCAAAGGGCCATAAAACTTATCATACCTTTTTACTCAGCAAGACCACTATTGGATCTATATCTGAAAGACATCAGAGATAGGGGAAAGGATGTATCTGAACCAAAATATTTTAGCAGCTACTTTTGTAGTGGCAAAGAATTGGAAACTGAGAGGTTGTCTATCATTTGGGGAATAGATGAATAAATTGTGGTTTATTGTTGTAATAGAATACTATTGTGGCATAAGAAATGACACAAAGGATTCATAGATGCGCTCTTTGTAGTGGCCAAAAATTGGAAAACTAGGGGATGCCTTTCAATTGGGGAATGGCTGAACAAACTGTGGTATATGTTGGTGATGGAATACTATTGTGCTAAAAGGAATAATAAAGTAGAGGAATTCCATGGAGACTGGAACAACCTCCCAGAAGTGATGCAGAGCGAAAGGAGCAGAACCAGGAAAACTTTGTACACAGAGACTGATACACTGTGGTACAATTGAAGGTGATGGACTTCTCCATTAGTGTCAATGCAATGTCCCTGAACAATCTGCAGGGATCTAAAAAATACTATCCACAAGCAGAGGATAAACTGTGGGAGTAAAAACACCAATGAAAAGCAACTGCTTGACTACAGGGGTTGAGGGAATATGACTGAGGAGAGATCTAAATGAACACTATAATGCAAATTCCAACAACAGGGAAATGGGTTTGAGTCAAGAACACATGAGATAACCAGTGGAATCATGTCTCGGCTATGGGAGAGGGAAAGGTGGTGGGAGGGGGGGGAGGGGAGGAAAAGAAAATGATCTTTGTTTCCAGTGAATAATGTTTGGAAATGACCAAATAAAATAATGTTTAAAATTTTTAAAAAATGACACAAAGGATTGGTTCAGAAAAATCTGAAAAGACATGATTTGATGCAAAGTGAAGTGAGCAGAACTAGGAAAACAATTTATACAGTAAAGGAAATATTATAAGATAAGCTATGAAGGACTAAACCATTATCTAAAAGCATGTTTACAAGATAACAACAAAGGAGTCATGATGAAAAATGCTATCCACAGTCAAAAAATGAATTACTGGAATATGAATTTTAAAAGTCATCTTCTACTTTATTTCCTTCATGGATTATTTTTATTACATGTATGATATGTGTTTTCTATCAAGTCATGAGCAATAAATAAATATGTATTGCATAAAAACACTGGTATAAACTATAGAACATTACTGACTGCCTTGGTAAGGGGATGGAGAAGTAGGGTGGAAGAAAATATGAATCATAAAATGACAGAAAAAAATTCTCAAAAATTGTTTCTATTTGTAATGAAATGATTTGTTTATTATTTTAAATAAATCTAAAATTATTTTGAAAAGAAATATCAATTTGGCAGCTGTATGGAGCAGTGAAACACAAGAAATAGAAAATTATTTTAATAGAACATGTGAAAAATTATTACTGTCAAATATAGAATGAGGTTTATATGAGTAGAGGGAGAAATAGATGTGAACATTTTTCAAAAGACCAAATTATATACAGAGCTCAAGAGAGAGGGGAGAACCAGGGTTTCTTGAAAAATTGAAAAACTGGATAACTATAAAGCTTTTGGTGCCCTAAATTGATAGTTCAAAATTCAAAAGTGAATAGCTAGCAGGTAAACGTAATAAGTTTCATGTGGAGACATGATGCATTTAAAATGGTAGTGTTTATACAGTTGTGGTGTCCAGGGGACAATTGACAATTTGGGACAGAAGGTCAGGAGACAGATTAAGTATATATACTTAATATATTTAATTTATAAAATATATTATATATGCTATATATATATTTATATGTGTTTATATATGTTATATATGTGTTTTATATGTGTGTTTACATATGTATGTATATATATATATGTACCAACTGCACAGTATTGATAACTAAAGTCATAAAGAGACAGAGAAACAGACAGACAGATAGACAGGCAAAGAGAGACAAAGTAACAGTGAACAGCTATTACACTATTGCTAAAACACAGTACGAGGAGGAGAAAAAAATCAAAGAAGTTTGGAAAATCAGGATGTGAAGAGATTTAAAAGTTTAAAGTTGACCTTGGAGACAACTAGGAGTCACTGTAATTTGTTGAATTTATATGGTTTGGGAGGTGGGAAAGAAAAAAAGAGATTGACATAATATCTGTCTTTTAGGGAAGTCACCTTAGCAACTACATAAATGAAGGACTAGAATGAGAAGGGACTTGAATAAAAAGGTGGGGTGGAGTTTGCAATAGTCCAGACAAGAGTTGATGGGGACCTGAGCTAAGGTGAAGGCTAAGGAAGTAAAGAAGAGACTATTGATTTGAATCAAGAAGAAAAGAGAATTGAGGAAGCTGAGATTCACAGAAGTCAATATGACATTCCAGAAATCATTACTAGGAAATAACATTGTAATGGAGGAGATAAAGGAAGGAGGGAAAGAGGGGAGAGTGAGTGACAGGATTGTTTCTCTCCTCCATTACTTATGGGGAGAGGTAAGCCCAGTACTGTCTCCTTGGAAAGGGTGTCACTCCAATGAGATGTTGTCTTGAGAAATGGAAGACAGGAGACTGGAGAGGGATTGATTCAATGAGGTGGCACTATGCCTCCCTCAGAGGAGCTTAGGGCCCCAAAGGTCAAATGTGTCTCTGTGAGGCAAGATGACCCCTTGTAATTTCCACTTGCCAAGGGGACATCAACTGCCAGTCCCTGGGGGTATAGGTATGGCCAACTCTCAAGGAAAGCATGACAGTTTCCTTGGTCAGAGATACTGAGTCGCAGGGGTTTGGAATCAATCCCCTCCTTGTGAGAAATAAGACAAAATCTTTACAAAGTTATCATAGTTCTAAAGTAACAATATGTACAGGATAGAAATTCATATCTTCAGATTATATGCCTAAAGCATTTTCCTTTCATGATGCTTCTTTCTACTCTATAGATAATATAAATTTGCCAAATAATGAAAATCATTTTTCATAAGAGTATATGAAGGTAGAAACAAAAAAAATTTAATTGTGAATTAAAAGAAAGGAATGGTTTTGTTCTACAATATGAACTTCTATTTCTAGACCCAGTGAAGCCTGGTAGCAAATACAAAGAACTACAGAAATGTGGCCTTACCTTTTTGTGTGTATTTCATGCCATAGAAATAAGAAAGTCCAAAGAATGGAATAGGGGTATTGATCAAAGTGTATGGGATAATGAAGAAAGGAAGAAAGATTTATCTCAGATGTTACTTTTTCCTCTAGCTAGGAAAACAGTGTTTTGACTGGGTAATATCAAGAGAGAGAGCAGGGAAATGAGATTATCTAAAAAGCTGTAAAGATTTTAAATTCCAAACCAATGGAAAAACATGTAGTAGAAATTTCTGGCCTGTTGAGACACAGCCAATGCTTTTATTCTTCAAATAGGAAAAGGACAATTTTTTTCCAAATTTAGATCAAGTTAATTAAATTTAATTCCTGACAAATATATATATATATATATGTATATATATATATATATATATCTCATTTTCTTCTTTATAACTGACCTCAAAGCAAGAGAATATTCACCCAACAGACTAAAAGTGTGCAATTAAAGGAGAAATAAAGGGAAACAACACAATAGTAGCCATGTACTTGATCCTGATAAAAAGTTTCCTCTAACAGCCAAGTTTCAAGTGATGCTGTTTATTTCAATGATGCATGCATTTGGAATCAGTTTACAGAAAGGAACAGTCATAGAATGTTAAAGACTTTGTTTTTCTTTATTTTTTGGTTTGCTACTGATTTCCTGAGGGGGAAAAAAACAGCTATGTGAAATATGAAGCTCTTGCACACACCTGTGATAATGTAGATCTTAATATCAATGGATGGATAAAACATTTCCATACATATTTCAGGGAAAAAATCTATATAGTCATTTGTTCAATAGGAAATATATAAAATCATCCTCTAAGATGATATTTCTTGTCATATCAAATACTGTATCAAATACTCTATCAATATAACATCTCTTATTCGAGGCTTAATAGCATTCAGGAATAATATTATTTGGGGAACCGGAAAAGGATAAGAAAAATGTTTTGAGTAAAAGCTATACATATCAAGCAAGAACTTTGTGTGTAAACACATTTGATCATTGAATGTTAGAAGATACAGTGTTAATCTGAATAGTTCAATTTCTTCATTTGAATGAGGATATGGAGATTTTGAGAGACTGTGATACAAAAGGGTAAAAATAGAAAACTGATACAGTTATGAATTTGTCTTCATGGATTATGAAAATTTTAAAACTTTTATTAATTAATAATTTATTATAACAATATTTTCCAGACATCATTTGTATTAATCAATAAACTTTTTGCTGCAGACTGTTAAGGTAAAATTTTAGGGTTGTTGACTGAATTATATTAGTGGTTGCCAGGGATTAAAATTCAATCCCAATAAAATACTCAAGTCAGTTTGGGATTTTATGGTGGTTTAATTACAATAGGAAGAAGAAATTAAAAAGAAGAAGAGGGAAAGATTATAAGATTTTCTCCTCTTTGACCTAAGCCAAAGGGAGTTCAGAGGCCTCAGCCAAAGGGCTTTCTCAGAAGATTAAATCTAGCTTGGCTTCCAGCCAGGAGGTCTTTTCCAGGATGAGGGGCCTCCTCAGAGGATAGTGCCTTCATAAGGTAAAGGAAGGGGGGAGTCAGCCTTAATCACTCACCAAGGCCAATTTAAGGAAAATGCCTCACCTAAACCAAGCTACAGAGCTACTCCCAGTAAACTCCACTGCTAAGTTTGCCAAAGCCATAAGCCCGATAAAAGGCATCAAGAGCTCCCAATGTCACCAAGCCAACAATCACAGGAAGTGATGAGAAATATATAGGCAGTTCTTTACATCACTTCCTGTGCCTCACATGTACCAATGGGGGCTTAAGTTTGGCTTAGGACAGCCCAAGGGGTCAGTCAGTTGTTTCTGATTTGTCACTTGCTAGCGCATGCCATTTTTGGCCATCCTCCCCTATAGTTAATCCTTAAGTGGGGATGTATACATTCCTTGGTTGCTAAAATTCTAAAGACTAAGCACGGTGTAGTAAATCTAAAATTCACAACACAAACATAGTAGTATATCACCCTTTCCACAATCAATGCCAAAAGTGTTTTTTTTCCCTTTGAACTGCTTAAATTTGACATGATTTGTGCCTTTAGCATTTCTTAACCTAGTCCTGAGGAAAATGCCTTATTTCATTACTGAACTATGATTCATAAAGGATAGGGGTAGAGATAGATAACTGAACTTTAATTTCATAAGACTACAAATTATGAAAAAATTTTCTTTACCAATTAAAGTCAGCATTTTGTCTACAACTTATTCTCTTAGAATGTTATCAAAAGCATTTTAAAGGGTGTGAATTGCTCAGGGTCACATACACAAGATGGTTAAAATGCAGAACTTCAACTCAAGTCTTCCCAAGTCTTTCATGTACTTGATCACTCTAGTTTTAGAAAACTAAGTCTTATCCTTCAACATGATCTCTAAATCTACTTTCCATATCCTACATTATTTTTAAAAAAAAGATCTATTACAAGAACATATTAATTTTTTTCTTGTGTCCAAGTACATCAGAACTTCAGTACCCCAAATCATCAGGACTTCAAAATCATTGCTGATATATTCTAGGTCTCTTCTAATGTTGTCATTTGTTTTCTTAAATGGTCTTAAAATATTTCTTATCATGAATCAAAAAAGTGTGCAATGTAATTTCTATAGTAAAGGCAATTAATTCAACCTTATTTTAGATGATAACTTAACATAGTTTCTAGCAACATATGTGCCTTAGTTAAGTTTTTTTCTTCTAAAATGTATTTATTTTTATTTTATTTTAAATATTTTGTTTTCCCCAAAACACCTGTAAAACAATTTTAACATTCATTTTTTCTTCCTCCTTCCCCTCCCTAATAAGGCAGGTAATATGATGTAGATTGCATATGTATTATCATGTTATAAATATTTCACTATTCATGTTGTGAAGCAATACATCCCAGAGAAAAATTCATAGAAGAAATAAATGAAGAATATGTTTCAGTCTGCATTTGGACTCCATCTGTTTCTTCTATAGCAGGGGATATTCTTTTTCTTCATGAGTCCCTTGGAGTAGTCCTGGATACTTGTTGATAATAGTTAAATCATTCATGATTGATCATCATACATTATTGGTGTTACTGTGCACAGTGATCTCCTGCTTCTGCTCACTTTACTTTGTATCATTTCAAATATTTCTTTCTGGGATCTTTTGTAATCATCTTGTTTGTAATTTCTTATGGCACAATAGTATTCCATTACAAGCATATATCACAACACGTTCAGCCATTCCCCAATAGATGAGCATTCTCTAAGTTTCCAGTCATTTGCCACAGAAGAACAACTTCTATAAATATTTTAAAATATATAGCTTTGTAGGAATGTTATCCTCTCCCAGGATCATGCACGGTGTTCTATCTCCATCCTTTTGTGGTTGCCAAATGTAAAAAATAAAATTGGGACTCTGGTCCCTATTTCTCATAAAGAAAACTTTTATTAGTATCACTTGGATAGGTAAAGCTAGGAAATATAATTAAGGTACTTTCACACTATATTTTGATGATATTTTAGTGGAGTTCAAAAGGAAGCTTGTTGAGAAGGAAACAGAGTTTGGAAAAGATAGGAACCTAGATGACTTGGCTCCTACTCTCTTTTCATCTTCCCTGAGAGAGATTTCTGAGATTACTACACAGGTAATAAGGGATTCCCAGATGTGAAAGGATGATGGAGAGTTGAAGGAAGATCTCCCCTATCAGATAGATCGGGGGTAACCCCAAATGTCGTGGCATGGAGCAGACCCAGAAATATGTATGTATATATATATATATATATATATATATATATATATATATATATATATATATATATAAATAATCCAACATTTATTTTTTCTCTTCTATTTGTTTTGTTGGTTTTTGTTTTTGTTTTTTTGAGAATTGATTCATATTCCTGTAAACTTAGCAATGTATCCGAAAGTGATTCTGGTTTTGGTCAATTCTTCCTAAGGGGAGATCATATAATTATCCTAAAATCCAAGGTTTAAAATCTTTTAAAGCAATTTTAGGAAAAGAAAATTGCCAATATCCTGAAAAACAGAAAGTGAATCTTTTGGAAAAGGTATCATAAGGATGACTACAGAAATCATACACATCAAAATATCCAGAAAGAACTTTGCGATATAATAAACTGAACTTAAGGGAGTTGACTCTATCATTTATTCATATATCATTTTTATATCAAAGTGTAATTGACTTTTTGTCAATGCGTCTATCAATCATTATTTGTTTTCTTTCTCCTTTTTTCTTTTCTTTACCCCTTATTCCCCAAATTGTTATAATTCCCTCTATGTAAAGTTCAATATTTTATGCACCTCTAATAAGAAATGGGAAGACTTGACATGTTAATCTCCTAGAAAACCCCAATGAGGAGATTTAATATGCAGGTCTCCCAATGAATCAGAGGGGATTGTGTGAAGGGAACCCTCTCCTGGCATCATGCATTGGGTCCTACCTGCATCCTTCTTTCTTAGAGCTACATCACATCACCTAGCAGAATCCTGAGACTGTGGTCTACACTCCTGATCCAGACATGATGGGACTTGAAACCAATGTGAAAAGAGAGGTTAAAAAGACTTGAATGTGGAAGTACTGGGTCTCTATCCCAGGTGACACTGCCTGGGAGCTGCTGTGGTAGCCAGGCTGAGTCAACCCATGTGGTTAGGGAAAAATAGGCTTTTTCTCTCTATCTCTATGCCTTTACCTATCCAAGTGAAACTAATAAAACTTTATGAAAAATAGAGACCAGTGTCCTAATTTCATTTCTTTCCGTTTTTGCTCCTTTCCCCCTTGATCACCTTAGGAAAAGCTTAACAATTTTAAAAATTTACAATGGAAATGTTTTATTCATTTGAGAAATATTAACATTATCATAAAAATTATTGCATCAAAACATTGCGCAGTATTTTTTTCATTAGTTCCTGATGCAACCTCAAGTTAAAAACTGCAACCTTTCTGGTCTCTTTACTGATTTCTGCAAATTGATTTCATGTGCCTGAATCTTAGAAAATAAAAGACTTTACTTGAAATTTGTCTTTTGAAATATACCTTTCTCCAACATCAAGAGCATCACCATTAATAATTGTTTTCCATGAGAGCAGCTGGGTGGTTCAGTGGACAGGCCTAGAGAAAGGAGGTCCTAGGCTCAAATTTTGTCTCAGACACTTCCTAGTAGAGTGACACTGGGAAAGTCACTTAATCCCCATAGTTAGCCTTTACTTCTCTTCTGCCTTGGAACCAAGACACAGTATTGATTCTAAGATGAAATGTAAGGGTTAGAAAAAGAAAAATAATTATTGCTTTTCAAGTACTTTCTTCTTTAATTCAAACATTTTTAGTGTATTTCAGACAGGTAATCTTTCAGTTTGAGGTCAGTTTCCTATCATGTCTTTTAACAAAAAAAGGAAGAAAGATGACTAAAGCTTTGTAAAAGCACTGAAGGCTATTTGTGAATACTGTTTAGTTCTGCTAGACTAGTGGAACTGATATAACAAATGATGCTAAATACATTTTCTAATATGAATACAGTCAAGATTGCTTCCATTTCCTTTTAAAGAATGGCATTTTCCCCCTGTATGACCTTTCATACTCCTACTAGCATGAACACAAATAATCAAATCAGAACTCATAGCTATTGCTAGATTTGCCTTTGTTTGTAGTCTTTGCAAATCACATATGAAATATTTTTCTTTACATTTTCAACAATGCAGAAATTTCTCAAATTTCATTTTTGATTTTTAACTTCTACTTTTACTACCAAATACAATATCTTCAACTCCATACAGATAATTTCCACCTGTTTTTTTTTTCCAAAAGAACCTCTAACTCTCCATAGCCAAAATTAAGTCCCCTTCCCCTCCCAACCATAATTGTTTATCCTTCTGATTTAACTTTGTTCAGTTTATAGGTATTCTTCCAATGATACCAGAAATCTTATGGTAATTTTTTTATTCGTCCCTCTTCCTGTCCCACACTTCTCTCATGAAATTGTTTGCCAAATCATATGAACTTCATAATATTTTTATTGCAACTAGTCACTCCTCATTGTCATTTCAATTCAAGCCTTCATTGGGAAATTGGAGTAAACTTATAACTCACCCTTTCTCTACTCATTCTCTTCAAATGATTTTTCATATTGTTCTCAGATTCAACTTCCTTTTGTGTTAGACAGTTAAATTTCTCCTCTGCTCAAAATTTTTTAATGATTCCATCTTGAATATACTATAATGTTCAAATTTAATTTTTAATTGGCATTCAAGGATATCTAAAATTTCATGCTAATAGAGCTATACTTTTATCTCATATCTCTCAGACCAACATAGTTAAAGATCTATGTGTCATTTTTGGAAAAAGTGATCTATTCTAAATTCTCTCTCTCTCTCTCTCTCTCTCTCTCTCTCTCTCTCTCTCTCTCTCTCTCTCTCTCTCTCTCTCCATCTCTCTGTCTCTGTCTGTCTTTCTCTTCATCTTTCTCTGTCTCTGCCTTTCTCTTGTTACTTTCTCTGACTATCTCTGTCTCTCTTTCTGTCTTTCTCTTTCTTTGTTTCCCTGTCTCTTCTTTTCTCTTTGTCTCTGTCTGTCTCTTTCTCTCTCTATCTCTCTGTCTCGGTCTTTCTCTTTGACTTTCTCTGTCTCTCTTTTTCTCTTGTTTCTGACTTTCTGTCTCTGATTATCTCTCTGTCTCTCTCTCCTCTTCTCTGTTAGTATATATACCTCTTTACTCATTGGTCCCAGTAAAAACATCTTGGAAGTTGTTCTTAATCTTTCAAACATCAGTATGTTTCTGTCTCCTGCATTTATCTTGGGCTTTCCTTAAATATGTATAATTTCCCTTAAAACTAAGGTATCCTTTCTGAGATGCTTAGTAGAACACTAATAGGGGCTTTTATACAATGTTTTTTTTTTTATTTTTGTGATCCACAGAATACCTTGAATGTAGGCCTTTTTTTCATTTTCATTTTTAAGGGTATCCACTGAAAGTGGCCTCAGTGTGGTAGAAATATTTGTTTAACTGAAGTATTTCTTTTCCATTTGTCATTAGCATTGGTTTATTATTATTGTTCTTTGAATGTAACCATAATATGAGATCCTAAACTATAGCTTAATTACTTTTATGTGCATCTTGCTCTAGTTTTTAATGTCTAACCAATGAGTAAATAACTCAAACTACTCAGAATCAAGTGTAAATAGTCCTTGAATTTGAGCGAAGAAGGAACCCCTAGCTGAGGAATAATTAGTGCATCTACTAGTCATTAAGTGACTTTTGTAGACTTGCTAAATAAGTGAAATTCTTTTCTTAATATCCAACTTTTCTCCATCTCCATCCTTCAATCTTGCTCTGGAATGGCCCCATTCTGGTTTCCCTTTGCCTAGAATTAATGGCACTTTTAAATTGTGGTATCTACCTTCTTCCCTATTAATAATGCGTTCCTGATCACCTCCTGACAGATCTATGTTTTGATCTCTGGTATCTGCCCCTGGCTTCTTGCCTAGTTACTTCACCTGCCTGTTTGATCTCATCCCTTGTGACCAGTGCCTTGATCCCTGCTTACCCTTTGGCTCAAACACTAAGCTTTTAATATCCAGATCACAACCTTGCTTTGTCTCTGAATTCTACTGTTGTGACAGGCTGGCTGAAACAAGTGTATTGGCTCTCTGCCTGATTCCAGCGTGGTATGGGACAGGCATGCCAGAAAACATAACTGTAGGAAATATACTCTGAAAAAAAAATATCTGGGGACTTATAGATTTTATCAAGAAACTTCAAACTGAAAAATAATGGTTGGGGGACATTTAACTAGATCTGATAAACCAGCCACTAGGAAGGGAAATGCTTGTAACATTGATGTAATGATAATGGTAATGATAACAATAATAAAAACAATGGATGATGTATTCATTTTTTCACAAGAGGAAATAACTTGGGAGACACAAAAATGTATTCATTAGCAGAAGTCTAATAATCACAAGAATAATAATTCACAGAATATAGGTTTCATATATGTATATGAAATATATATGTAAAATATTTGTGAAATATAAAGCAGAATAAAATTTAAACACATAACTATTAGTAACTATACTAATGTAGGAAAATTGATATATTGTTGAAAGGGTAATATAGTGGATAGCTAGTCTTGGGATTATGAAGATGCAAGTTTGAGTTTTCCCTCTGGCATATAGAATATAGGGGGAAATAATTCAATATCTGTGTTTTAAGCAACTTTATAACAATATAATTTACAGATTAACTGGCAATTCCTATTAGTAAAACAAGTTACTATGTTGTTAGGCAACTATGCTGCTAGAATCACAGATATGGAAAAAAAATGAACACAAAATAATACATAAAGTAATTGTGATACATGGAAGAATAGGCATCATTAGATGATGAAACTAATTATTGAGTCGCTGAGTCCTTAATTTCAGCAACAACCCAGACTGTCTTCCCTTTACTTTATTTCTCACTTTCTGCATTTCTTTCTCTTATCCAATGTAAGTTAAGGAGAATAGGGATTGTGAATTAACATTGCCCAGCACAGAGTAATCAAATAATAAATTATTTATTTATTTATCCATTTAAAAGCCAAAGAGGTTAAGTGATTTGTCAAAAGCCATGGAGTTCTCAAAAAGCAGAAGGAAGAGTTGACTTCATATCTTTTGTATTCTAAAACAATGTTTTGTTTTGTTTTCTACTAAACTCTTTTGCAATTCTGACAAAAAGTTTCCAGTATTTATTTGTCATAATGGAAGAATTATCATTTTGGTTTTGAAGTAATCTGATTGCCTGTTTCAGTGGCATCAAAAACACCATTATGGCAAAATTTTAGCCAGTATTTCCAGTGAGAAAATGGAAGGGAGAAGATAAAATGAGAATGATAAAATTATATAAATTTTAAAAAGGGAGCTCTAATTTTACAAGGTATAGATACCCAAGCCATTTAAGAGAGATAGTAAGAATATATGAAGGTAATTGTAAAGACTCCAAATCATATTATAAAATTAATTAAATTCTTAAGTCTAGATGAAATTTGAATATATTATTGATTTAACACTATTGGTAATATATCAAATATAATACAAAATACAACATGAGTCATGAGAATAAAAAAGGAAATAGGAATCAGAGTAGAAAATTATAAAAATACAAAAGGAAATTGGTGGGGGGGAGGAAAGATTCTAGAAACAATAGACCAGCATCCTTGATTTAGATTATCATTAAAATGGTTGGTACATACATAGAAGCAGAACTGATCATAATAAAGAACCAACATTACATTATCAAGAACTACTTAGGACAAACTAATCTTATTTGATTTTTGTCTTGTTTTGTTTTTGGTGGGATTGCTAAACTAGCATTGAGGGAGATTCTATGGATTCTCTTTACAGATTTTTAGCAAACCTTTTGATAAGGTATACATTTGGAGAAAAAAAAACATGAAGAGATATATATAGAATCAATATACAGTCAGATAATTTCAGAAATGGTCAGATATCCAGTATAGATGATATCTTTTTTAATTTATAAATATAGCAAAACTAGGAAACATAATAAAGTTACTTTTACATTATATTTTGATGATACTTGAATGGAGTTCAAAAAGGAGCTTGTAGAGAAGGAAACAGAGTTTGGAAAGATAGGAACCCAGATGAGTTGATTCCTACTCTTTTTTCATATCCCCTAAGTGAGATTGCTGAGAGGTACTACTCAGGAAATAAGGGATTCCCAGATGTAAAAGGATGATGGAGAGTTGAAGGAAGATCTCCACTATCAGACAGGGGTAACCCCAAATGTCCTGGCATGGAGAGGACCCAGAGATAAGCCTCCCCAGTGATCTTGTCTCAGCGGGGGAGGGTTGATTGTCTCCTGTTAAAGTTGGTTTCAGAAACCTATTCAAGGTTCTCAAATTAAACCACTTGAAAAGAATCTGACTGCAAAGTAAAGTTTAATGACTCAGATAAAAGGCAGGTAGGGGAGATGGAAAGAAGGATTTGGTGTCTATAATTTGTTTATCTCTCACGGTCTTTTGCTCAGATGGCCATCCAACCATTCTGAGTTTCTCTGTCCCTTCCAAAACTATTATAATCTATCTTAAAGCTAAGAAATGACGCAACTGATGAGCTGAAGGGGTAGCCGTGTTCTCCTTGACAGTGAGTCCATGACTCCCTCACTTTGAGGGGTTTGATTCTCAGTTAAGATGTTCCTTGAGGTATCAGACTGATGATACCATTTAGCAGAAGAAACTTCTGGACCTTAAATTGATACTTCTTTATGGCACTTGGTGAGGTCTTCAGCAAGGAATCCTGCTGGTTGAGGTACCAGCTCAAATGTCTCAGAATTCCTTATTTATATTTCTCAGGTCTCTCCTCATCTCCCAGGATGCTTTACTTTCCAACCAAAGTTGCTGTCACTCAAGTTCTTCTTGCAAAATCCCATCTTTCCCTTTTGCATCCTTCCTTACAGAAGGATAGCTAATAAAGTGAAAGATAAAGTCAGAACCCCCCAAAGATGGAACTATTAGATGTAATTTATTTGATATGAATACAATTCTTTACTTTGGTCCATCTTCAGAAACATAAAATGATGAGAGAAACAATTATTCTGAAAAAGGAATTTTCCGGTTATCATGAACTGCAAATTCAATATGAGTCAAAATTGAGTTATAAAGACAAGAAAAGAAAATGATATTGGTTCATATTAATGTTAATAAGGGTGTAGCTCAAAAGGAATGGAAAGTGACCAGTCTGGTATATTCTACTTTCCTAAGGGAATAGAGTAGAAAAATATGTTCAACTCTGAGTGTCACAATTAAAGCAAAATATTGTTAAGCTGAAGGATCTTCAAAAGAAAACAAAAGAATTATGAAAAGTCTTGAGTCTGTGAATAGAGGATCAGTCAAGGGAAATAAGAATGTTTATCATGGAGAAAATATGAATTGAGGAAGGAATTTTGGGCTATTGTTTTTGGACTTACATATTATTTTCTCTATTTGAATGATTGTCATGAGGAAGTATTTTTTCTATTTTACCTCCAAAATCATTGATGTTGAATAAAATCATAAAATAAAGTAAAAAGTCAAGAATGTATAATAAAGAAAAAAAGAAAAGAAATGCTGTAAATAAACCAGATGTTTTTAAATATATATATAAAAATATATTCAAAATAGAAAGGATAAGAAAGGAAGAGCCTATAATTTGGAGGAAATTGTCCATTGTTAGTAGAAGACATTTATTTTTTGTTTCTCTCATCTTTGTCAATAAGAAAGATATTTCTACTTAAAAGAGTGGTATAAACATAGTTAGAACAACCTAAATTCCCAAATTATCAATGAACTTATAAGTGAATATAAAATTGTGTACAATGAACTGAAGCCTCTGTACCTGGAAAAATTATTGAAAAACATAATTCCAGAAAACTCTCAGCAATTTTTGGAAAAACAAATTATGTGAGAGGGCAAAGATTCCAAGATACAGGAACTAAGACAACTTTTGCTCTATTTTTTTAAGGGGGGGAGGAAGTGAATGCCAATAAATAGCATTGGGTAAGTTTGACATTGATCCTAACAAAATCTATAGTGGAGTATTGAACAGATATTTAGTGAGTATTTAGAAAAGAAATTAACAACCTCCAATGGATTTTAAAGGCTTATTAAGGATAAAAAACTTCAAAATTAGCCTCATTCTACTTTATATATTTAGTAGGCTGGTAATGCAATAGATTAATTGTATCTGAATTCTATGAAAGTATTGGGTAAAGTATCATGAAAAAGACTTGAAGGAAGGAAGGAAGAAGGGAAGGAAAGAAGGAAGGAACAAATGAAGGAAGAAAGGAGGTTAGGAAGGAATGACAATGCTTGGCATATGGCAAGTGCAGTATAAATGCCTATATCTTCACCCCCATTTCCACCTGACCTATGGTGACAACTTCCTGATATTTCAATTTGCAAATGACATCAAACCCTGGAAAATTTCAGTGTCTTCATGAAAATCACTTTCACTAAAAATAAAAAAACTAAAAAATAGTCCCAAATATCTACATATCTACATATGATAGGATTGGCCAATAATGAATATTGCCCATTCTATCATTTATAATTAAATAGTCCATAGAGTTAATATATCAGTACATATAACTTGAGCAAATATTGCATATAGATGAATATATGAGTCTAGAACCAAAAAAGAAAAGAGTGGGTTTCTTTGCTTTTGTGGATTTAATGGTTGGTACCTTTCCCCTGAGATAAAATCATATATATGTGTGTGTTATTTATGCTATATATAGTGTGCCTATCTATCTATCTTCAAGCATACATATATATATACGCATTTATGTTTATGTCTATACACTGATAGATGCAAATATGTGTATATTATAATGTGATATGAGCCATGTAAATGCATAATCTATAAAAAAATAATGTCATATGTGACCCAAAAGGCAGGTGAGAGATACATGTCAGACATGAATTGGATGTAACATAATAACAATGAATATCTGTGCTGGAATACAATTGTAAAAAAAATATCATCAGGGAGGCATGACTAGGAAAAAAGCATTCTCATTAAATAATGATTTGGAGGGAAACACTTTGGACAGCCCATAAGCTTTACTGGCATCTATTCAATATCAAGAGATTAAGGGATATCAAGGTGACACAATGAGTAAAAGTGATTTTTAATTAATTTATTTAGTCAATTTAGAACATTATATAAAGAGTTATTTTGAATGGAGATAGGGTATCACTCACCTCTGCTCCAATCAGAAAATGTATGTCAAATTATATAATAAAATTTAAGAGGAACATTTACAAAACATTATAGTCTTAGAAGAGGAAATCAGAATGGTGAGGACTCTTAAAACTATCTTATGTGAGAAATCATTTAAGAAAATAGTATTTCATCTGAAGATATTATGAAAATATTTCATAATTTTCTTCAGCTATTTCAAGGTGTTAGATGACATCCCCTGTGTTGTTTCTCCAAAACACATATAAACATAATAAAGTAGAGAGGGGAGGCAGATTATGACTCAAGACCAAAAACTCTGTCAATTAGAACTATTCCAAAATATGACAAATCTTACAGTGAATTCTAGGGGTAACCTGAAGGAAGCTGGAAGTAATTCTGAGTGGTGATGTTATAAAGTTATATTAAATAGTATTTTAAGTGGTTAGATTGGATGACTTACAAGGAGGGATCTAATTCTAAAATTCTATAATTTTCTGCTATTTCATGTTCTTCAGGATCATGCTTCCTCATACCCTGTGGGAAGTATGTTTTCTATAATAGTAAATAAATATAACAATAAGCATTTAAAGAAGTTTATTAGATGAAATATTTATGACTTCATACCACATACATTGTGCTCTAGATAGCATTACAAATATTAATAGGTAAATATATTGCAAAGCTTCAGTTCTTACCAGTGGTCTTCTAGACCCCTATTATGTGGTAACTGGGCAATTGTACTTTAAGAAAGAAAAAAAGAATAAAAGCTCCTGAGGTTATTCCCCACCATGTCCCATGTAAATCCTTAAATTTGTACTGAGAGTCTCAGAGTAAAATTTGTATTCATAAGAAGTAATTTCTGGGAACCATATTTAAATCCTCAATACATCTTACATAAAATTTAAGCTAATGACAATATATCTTGAACTTTACCAGCTTTCAACAAAGTATAACTGAAGTGCAGGTTCCTCTGCCAATCTTCTCAATCTTCCATTCTCCTTTTTAAATCTACAGGTAAATCTAATGGCATTGTTATTACAATTGCTTCTCTCTTTAAATAGCTAATTATCTATTCAAAAACATATGAACATTCTTGTAGTCAAAGTCATTTATGAGAAGGTGGAATGATGTTCTGAGTCTGTTATTCATATAAACTCCCAAACTAAAATCACTAAGAAAGTGAATTGAGAAGTATTTTTAAAATTTTTTTTGCATGGAAATAATTTCCCCAGGCTAAAAAATTGCAAATTGCTTGAACTACCTTTTATACACTGTAGAGATAATCAAAATAATATTGCCTGAACTGTGTTATCATCCATAAAGCCTGCCCTTTAATAGTAATACTTTGATAGAATTTTTAATCCCAGGACATTCAAGTATTCATCATCATTAAACATTCATCCTTAAAAACCCATGAATTTGGCATCTGGCAAGTAGTGCTTCTGCTTTTCAAACAGAAAACTGAGAGAGAAGAAGGTCAAGTGATTCAAGATATGTCAAGTCCAGGTTAGTCATTAGTTGAATCTCACCATTTGCAGGATGATATTCTCAGTGCTCGGGTCAAAAAGATTTCTATATTTAAGAAATTGTTCAGAACATAGCAGATATGCTGTCAAAGTAAATGGATGAAAAAACTCAAAATATTCTAAATTAAGACAGTACCTCAATATTCATCATAGTTTGTTTTGCTGAAAACTACAATGCCATTTTTCTAAAACAATTGAAAAAATATAGAATAATAGAAATGGAACAGACCATCAAAGTCATATAGTCTAACCTCTCTCTTGCTGGGCTTATATTTTTTATAACCCCTTTGTCATTGTCAGCTAGTCTCAGCTTGAATATTTCCAATGAATGGAAGTATATAATTGTGATCTGCAATGAAACTAAGACATTATGTTGTCTTATCTACTAATAGTACAAAGAAATTTCAGCCAAGAAATGTGTAAGTAATTTGGCTGCCCAAGGTTCTCTGGTTCTCTGGTTCTCTCTCTCTCTCTCTCTCTCTCTCTCTCTCTCTCTCTCTCTCTCTCTCTCTCTCTCTCTCTCTCTGTCTCTCTGTCTCTGTCTCTCTCTCTGTCTCTCTGTCTCTCTGTCTCTCTGTCTCTCTCTCTCTCACTCTCTCTCTCTCTGTCTCTCTGTCTCTGTCTCTCTCTCTGTCTCTCTGTCTCTCTGTCTCTCTGTCTCTCTGTCTCTCTCTCTCTCTCTCTCTCTCTCTCTCTCTCTCTCACACACACACACACACACACACACACACACACATACATAGGGAAGGTACTTATCTATATTAAAGAACTTCCAGAAAAACTTCTTGAAGAAAGTGAGACTTTGACAGAGAGTTGAAGGAAACCAGAAAAACTGGGAGGAAAAAATGAGGAGGGAGAATTCTATTCATAAAGTATAGTCAGTGAAAATGCTCTGAGTATGGAAAGTTAACATCTTATGTGAGGAAAGTATATAGGCCAATTTCACTGGATCACAGAAAAAAAATGGTGTAATAAAAAGTGTAAGACTGAAAAATGATTATTAAGGTGACAGCTTATGAACCAAATAAAAGTTAATATTTTACCTTGGAAGCAACAGAATACTATTGGAATTGATTGAATAGAGTAGTGGATAACAAGATTAGAACTACATTTTAGAAAAATCAATTCGACAAACGAGTGGAGGGTGAACTGTATTGGAAAAATCTTGAGAGAAGGAGGCCAGCCAACAGTTATTGCAATAGGCTAGGTGTGTGGTAATGGTGACTTAATCTCATTTCAAAGAAAAGAAGGTGGTGAAGAAAGATAATGAAGAGAACATTGATGAAACTTGAAGCAGAATATATATGATGATAGTGGGAATACTATGATCAGTCAGAGATGATACTTGGGTTGTAATCCAGGAAGACTAAATGCAAGGCAGTACCCTTTCTTCTTTAGTAGTAAGGTCCAGGACTCTTTCCATTATGTCGTAATTTCCAGTGTGAGTAAGAGACAATACTATTTTCTATTTGCAATGTAAGTATCAGTTATTGTTTAAACTTGACTTAAAAGCCTTTGCCTTCATATAGTCTTCATTCATTAACTGCAAAATAAGCTTCTGCATTGGTACAGACGAGGTCCAATCTTGGGGGCTCCTCTTGGTGATAATATTACATGCATTCTTTTCATCATCAATGAAGTTATCCAAGGGAATATCAAAAGTTTTATTCAACCTATATCTACAGAAGAGTAGGAGGCCTTGGTTCCAACAGGAAAATTACAAAAGACCTCAAGAGAATCAAAGAGCAGTTTTTTCAAGGATTTCCTCCTTTCCTCCAAGATTTATGAACTTTCACATTCATAATTCCTGATTCTACCCTTCCTTAAAAAGGAGAACATAAAGAAAAACAAAAGCTAAGAGAAAATAGTCTCTTAAAACTGATTAACCAGAGACAAAGATCAGTATTACCTAACTATGCTAAAATTTAAATATGTAGTTTAACATTGGAGCATTGCAACTTATTCAAAGATATACCCACATAACCAAAGACACAGTTATAATGCATGTCACTCAGCATAACTTCCAGATGTTTGATGATCACACATTTAATAATTATATAAACACATGCATATACCTATAGCCACATATATAGTATGTGTATATGTAAACAAACAGCGGTGGAGCCAAGATGGTACAGTCATCCAGAGCATCTCTGTGCCATCATGAGAATCCACTCTAAGCAAGATTAAAATATCACTACAAAACAAATATAGGAATTAAAGAAACAAAAGGGAGACAGACTGAAACAACTTTCAAGAAGAGAAAACCCAAAAGATAAGCAAAGAATATCTGGGGCACTAGGGTAAGAAGAGAGCAGAAACAGCAAGAAACTGTAGAAAGGAAAGTGTCTTGAACAAGCCAAGAGCAAGCCACACACTCCCAACCACACAATCGTTGTCTAAGGTTTCAAAACTATTACCAAGAGAACATCCAGAACCTGAGATCCTGCCTGGGCAAATAGAGGTAGAAAACAATCTGTACCCCTTAAAATTTCAAACCTGTGGAAAATTCCAGAAACATAGCCCAAGGAACTCTAGTCTGATCTTGAAATAAAGACTTAGTTCACACTTCAGGCTGGATAATAGTACTAAGTACTAAGTACCATTTTTTTTGCCTAAACCTCAGGGCAGAGCTCCAAAGGAGGATAATCAAGTCTGGGACTGATTGGATCAAGTACACAGTGAGACCAGAAACTTGAGCCTAAGCCTGGGGTTAGAATTTGATCAGCCCTTGATTTAATCTAGATCAGAGTGAGATCAAAAGCTTACACCAAAGCCTGAGGCAAGTCTTTAAGTTAGCAACATAACAAGGGTAAATTTAATCATCAGGTGGATAGGGTTCTCAGAGCTCTCAAGTCCTCAGAATATCACATAATCCTACCAAGCCTACAAATAGATAGAAAAATTAGCAAACAACAAAAAGCACTAACCCTAAGGACATTTATGGAAACAAATAGCAAAGATACAACACAGAAGGGGACAAAGAAAACAAAGAAAACACACCCAGTTTCCAAAAGAAAAATATGAATTTGTCACAGGTTCTGAAAGAGCTCAAAAAAGGACTTCAAAAACAAATTAAGAGAGGAAGAGGAAAAGTGGGAAAGGGAACTGAAAGTGAGATAAGAAGAAATGGGCCAATTGAAAAAAGATAACCAAAAACTGACACAGGAAAATTAGGCCTTAAAAATCAGAACTGACCATCTAGAAACTAATGATTTCATGAAAAATCAATAAACATTAAAGCACAAAGAAAAAAAGGAAAACATGAAATATCTCATTGAGAAAACAACTGACCTAGAAAAAACATCTAGTAGAGGCAATTTAAGGCTTATTGGACTAAAACCTAAACAACATAATCAAGAAAACACCCTGGACATCATATTCCAAAAAAGTATCAAAGATTATCCATGAAAAAGAAAATAAAATTGAAATTGAAAAAATTCATAGATTAATTTGAGAAATAAATTCTCAAATGACAACTTCTGGGAATATGATAGCTAAATATAAGAGCCAAAAAGCCAAGGAAAAACTAATTCAAGCAGTCAAATAGAAACCATTCAAATACCATGGAACTATAATCAGGGTCACACGGGAACTAGCAGCTTCTATATTAAATGACAGAAAGACACAGAATACGATATTTAGAAAGGCAAAAAATTTGAACTTACAACCCAGAGTCATCTATGCAGCAAAATTGAGAGGCAGAAAGGATGGCATACAGATTCAAAGCTAAAGGCTAGAGCAGAATTTATTATGCATTGTATAAAGTAAAAAACAAAACAGCAGGGGTATAAATCATAATATCAGACAAAGTTAATGTAAAAATTGATCTGATTAAAAGAGATAAGTAAGGAAATTACATTTTGCTAAAAGATAGTATAAAAATGAAGTAATATCATTAGCAAACATTTCTATACCAAATAACATAAAATCTAGATTTCTAAAGGAGCACAATGAGGAAATACATAGTAAGACCATACTAGTAGGGGATCTCAACTTTCCCCTTTCAGAACTGGGTATATCAAACCAAAAAATAAATAAGAAAGAAGTAAGGGAAGTGAATGGAATGCTAGGAGAAATAAGAGTTAATAGGAATCTAGAGAAAACTGAACTGGGTAAAAAGGAAATGGCACATATACAAAAATGGACCATGTATTAGGGCATAGAAATATTACAAACAAATTCAGAAAAGAAAATTATAAATAAAACATTTTCAAATCATAATGCAATAAAATTATAATGAACAAGGGTCCATGGAAAGCCAAATATATTTATATTTTTAAAATATTATATATTTTTTTATTTTATTTAGTCAATTTAGAACATTATTCCTAGGTTACTTGAATTGTATTCTATCCATTCCTCCCCTATCTCAACACTTCCTGTAGCCCACATGCAATTTCACTGGGTATTATATGTTACCTTGATCAGAACCGATTTCAATGTTGTTGATGTTTGCACTAGAATGTTCATTTAGACTCTATATCCCCAATCATATGCCGCTTGACCCATATAATCAAGCAGTCGTTTTTCTTCTGTGTTTCTACTCCCATAGTTTTTCCTATGAATGTGGATAGTATTCTTTCTCATAGATTCAGGATCACTGCATTGCAACTAATGGAGAAGTTCATTACATTCAACTGTACCACAGTGTGTCAGTCTCTGTGTAAAATGTTCTCCTGGTTCTGCTCCTTTCACTCTGCAGCAATTCCTGGAAATCATTCCAGTTCCCATGGAATTCTTCCAGTTTATTATTCCTTTGAGCACAATAGTATTCCATCACAAACATATGCCAAAATTTGTTCAGCCATTCCACAATTGAAGGGCATCACCTCATTTTCCAATTTTTTGCCACCACAAAGAATGTAGCTATGAATATTCTTGTCCATGTATTTTGATTGATTATCTCTTGGGGTACAATCCAGCAGTGCAATGGCTGGGTCAAAGTGAAGACAGTCTTTTAGTGCACTTTGGGCATAGTTCCAAATTGCCCTCCAGAATAATTGGATCAATTCACAATGCCACCAGCAATGCATTAATGTTCCAACTTTGTCACATCCCCTCCAGCATTTGTTATTTTCAATTGCTGTCATGTTAGCCAATCTACTAGGTGTGAGGTGGTACCTCAGAGTTGTTTTTATTTTCATCTCTGTTATTATAACAGATTTGGAACACTTTTTCATGTGCTTATTAATACCTTTGATTTATTTAACTAAAAATTGCCTATTCAAATACCTTGCCCATTTATCAACTGGAAAATGGCTTGATTTTTGTACAATTGATTTAGCTCTTTATAAATTTGAGTAATTAGACCTTTGTCAGTGGTTTTTGTTATGAATATTGTTACCAAATCTGTTACTTCCCTTCTAATTTTGGTTGCATTGGTTTTGTTTGTACAATAATTTCTTTAATCTGATATAATCATAATTATTTTTTTTACATTTTATGATTTTTTCTAACTCTTTTCATGGTTTTAAAATCTTTCCTTTCCAAAGATCAGACATGTATACTATTCTATGTTCACCTAATTTACTTATAGTTGCCTTCTTTATGTTCAAGTCATTCACCCATTCTCAGTTTATCTCGGTATAGGGTGTGAGATGATGATCCAGAACTAATCTCTCCCATATTGTCTTCCAATTTTCCCAGCAGTTTTTGTCAAATAATGCATTTTTGGTCCCCAAAGCTGGGATCTTTGGGCTTATCATAGACTGTCTTGCAGAGGTCACTTATCCCAAGTCTATTCCACTGATCTTCCTTTCTGTCTCTTAGCCAGTACCATATTGTTTTGATGACCATTGCTTTTAAGTATAGTGTGAGATCTGGGACTGCAAGGCCACATTCTTTTGCATTTTTTTTCATTATTTCATTGGATATCCTTGATCTGTTCTTCTTTCAAAAGAACTTTGTTATGTTTTTTATTTTGGTTGTTTGTTTTTTCTAATTCAGTAAAAAGTTTTTTGGTAGTTCAATGGTATGGTACTAAAAAAGTAAATAAGTTTGGGTAGGATGGTCATTCTTATTATGTTAGCTTTGTCCTATACATTAGCAGTTAATGTTTTTCCAATTCTTTAGATCTAGTTTTAATTGTGTGAAGTGTTTTGTTGTGCTATTTATATAATTCCTTTGTTTATCTTGGCAGACAGATTTCCAAGTATTTTATATTGCCTGTGGTGGTTTTAAATGGAATTTCTCTTTCTAATTCTTACTGCTGAGCTATATTGGAGATATATAGAAATGCTGATGACTTATGTAGGTTTATTTTGTATCCTGCAACTTTGCTAAAGTTGTTGATTATTTCAATTGGTGTTTTGGTTGATTCTCTCAGGTTTTTTAAGTAGACCATCATATCATCCTCAAAGAGTGATAGCTTGGTCTCTTCATTGCCAATTTTAATACTTTCAATTTATTTTTCTTCTCTAATTGGTACTACTAGTGCTCTAGTACAATGTTAAATAATAGAGTTGATAATGGGATGTTTCAATCCTGATCTTCTTGGAATGCATATAGTTTATCCCCATTGCAGATGATGTTTGCTGATGGTTTTAGATAAATACTGTTAATTATTTTTAGGAAAGTACCTTCTATTCCTATACTTTCTTGTGTTTTCAATAGGCATGAGTGTTGTATTTTTTCAAAGGCTTTTTCTCTGTCTATTGAGATAATCATGTGATTTTTTTGGTTTGCTTGTTGATATAGTCAAATATGTGTATGATTTTCCTAATATTGAACTATCCTTGAATTCCTTGTATAAATCCCACCTGATTACAATGAATATCCCTTGTGATGACTGGCTGGAGTCTTTTTGCTATTATTCTATTTAACATTTTTGCATCTATATTCATTAAGGAGATTGGTCTATAGTTCTATTTCTCTGTTTTTTACCTGCCCGGCTTTGGGATCAACACAATATTTGTGTCATAAAAGGAATTTTATAGAACTCCCTCTTTGCTTATTATGTCAAATACTTTATATAATATTGGGATTAGATGTTCTTTGAATGTTTGATCAAATTCACTTGTGAATTAATCAGGTCATGGGGATTTTTTCTCAGGGAGTACTTTGATGGCTTGTGATGGCTTGTTCAATTATTTTTTCTGATATGGGATTATTTATGAATTCTATTTCTTCTGTTAATCTTGACAATTTATATTTTTAAATATTCATCCATATCACCTAGATTGACATATTTATTGCCATATAATTGGGCAAAATAGTTTTTAATGATTGCCGTAATTTCCTCTTCATCTGAGTTAAGGGCTCCCTTTACATCTCTGATACTATTAATTTGGTTTTCTTCTTTCCTTTTTTTATTAGATTGACCAGTCCTTTGCCAATTTTATTTGTCTTTTTTTCAAAATACCAGCTTCTTGTCTTATTTATTAGTTCAATAATTCTTTCACTTTTGATTTTATTAATTTCTCCCATAATTTTTAGGATCTCTAATTTAGTTTATTTCTGGTGAGTTTTTATTTGTTCTCTTTCAAGTTTTTTGATTTGCATGTCCAATTCATTGACCTCTGCCCTCCCTAATTTGTTAATATATGAACTCAAGGATATAAATTTGCCCCTGAGTACTGCTTTGGCTGCATCCCATAGATTTTGAAAGGATGTCTCATCATTGTCATTTTCTTCAATAAAATTATTAATTTTTTCTATGATTTGTTCTCTAAACAATTTTGGAGAATCATATTATTTAATTTCCAATTTATTTTTTATTTTCCTATCCATGTACACTTACTGATTATTATTTTATTGCATTTTGATCTGAAAAGGTTACATTTATTATTTCTGATTTTCTGGATTTATTTGTCATGTCTTTATGCCCTTATACATGTCAATCTTTGTGAATTTAACATGTGCTTCTGAAAAGAAGGTTTATTCCTTTTTGTCCCTACTTATTTTTCTCCATATATTTATTAACTCTAATTTTTCTAAGATTTCATTCATATGTCTTACCTCTTTCCTATTTATTTTTAAATTTCATTTATCTAAATTTGATAGTGGTAAATTCAGGTATCCCACTAGTATATTTTTACTATCTAGTTCTTCCTTCAACTCCACTAGTTTCTCCCTTAGAAATTTGATGCTATACCATTTGTTGCATACATATTGATTACTGATATTTCCTCATTGTCTATACTGCCTTTTATCAGGATGAATTTAACTTCCCTATCCCTTTTAATCAGATCTATTTTTACTTTGGCTTTGTCAGAGATCATGATTTCAACTCCTGCCTTCTTTCTATCAGTTGAGGCCCAACAGGTTTTGCTCCAACCTTTAATTCTAACATTGTGAGGGTCTATCAGCCTCAATTGTGTTTCTTGCAGACAACATATGGTAGGATTTTGTTTTATAATCCACTCTCCTATTTGTTTTCATTTTGTGGGTGAGTTCATCCCATTCACTTCCAAAGTTATGATTACCACATGTGTCTTCCCCGGCATTTTGAAATAGACTTCTAGTTCCTTTCTTTCTTCTTTTGATATATCTATTAAACCTGTAATTTGCCTTTAATCAGTCCCCCTGAGCCCCACCCTTAATAAGCTTCCCTTTCTGCCCCCTCACTTTTTGTTCCCTTCTTATTTCCTTAGGGTCTGTTAAGTTCCCTCCCCCTTCTCTTTCCCTCCCTTTTTGTACTCTCTATCCCTCTACCCCACCCCCTTAGTTTTCCCTTCTCCCTTTACCTGTAGAATAAGATAGAATTCAATACCCCATTGGATCTAGATGCTCTTCCCTCTCAGAACTGATTTCATTTAGAGTAAGGTCTAAGTTTTACGTATTAGCACTCTCTTCCTCTCATTGTTATAAGAGTATTCTTCCCTTCCCCTTCCCATGTTTATCTCTGTATGATAAAGATTAACCTATTTATTTTATTTCTTCTAGTATCTCTTGGTGCCATCTCTGATTCCCCACTCCTCTTTTTTTTGCATATCATCTTATAGCACTTATTACCCCAATCTCTTCCTGTGAATGATTCCTCTAATTACTATAATAGTGAGTACAATTTTTGATAGTTACAAATATCATTTTCCCCATATATAAATAATTTTATTTCATTGAAGCCCTTAAAATGTTTGAATAAAAAAACCTTTTCCCCTTTTCCCTCTCTATCTTATATACCTTTTCATGTTTCTCTTGATCTTTGTGTTTGGATATCAAACTTCCCATGTAGTTCTGGTCTTTTCTTTACAAATACTTGGAAATCTTCTATTTTGTTGAATGCCCATACTTTCTCCCTGGAATTATATACTCAGTTTTGATGGATAGGTGATCCTTGATTGAAGACCCTATTTTGTTGCCTTTCTGAATATCATATTCCAAGCCTTATGATCCTTTAGTGTGGAAGCTGCCAGCTATTGTGTGATACTGATTGGTGCTCCTTGATATCTGTATTATCTATTTTTGGCTTCTTGTATAATTTTCTCCTTACTTTAGAATCTCTTGAATTTAGCAATTACATTCCTGGGAGTTGTCTTTTGAGGATTTAGTGTAGAGGGGGGTTCTATGAACTCTTGCAATGTCTATTTTGCCCCCTTGTTCAAGAACATCAGGGTAGTTTTCTTGGATAATTTCTTGTAGTAAAATATCAAGATTTCTGTTTATTTCTGGCTTTTCAGATAGACCAATGATTCTTAAATTATCTCAATGTGTTCTGTTTTCCTAATCCTTCATTGTTTCAGTGATATATTTTACCTTTTCTTCTCTTTTGTCAGTCTTTTGACTTTGCTTCATTAATTGTTGCTCTTTTGCAAAATCATTGGCTTCCAATTTCCTAATTTTCATCTTTAAAGACTGGTTTTCCTTTTTTGGTTTGGTCTATTATGTTTTTGTGGTTTCCAGCTGTTTCTCTAATTGGAAGTTCTTGTCTTTTAAACTGTTATTTTCTTTTTGAACTATTTCCCACTTTTCTTGCCAGAAGGCTTCCATCTTTTTCATAAGCTCCAATTTAAATTCTTCAACAGTGTGTGGACAATTTCCATTTTTTGGAAGGTTTTGGTGCATTTTTTTGTATTTCCTCTGTAATCTGGGTTTTTCCTTCATAAAAATTATCCAGGGTCAACCCCTTCTTCTTCTTTTTCTTGGTGTTGGGTAATTGTTTTTCCTGGGCACTGCTTGCCATTTCTGTGGTGGTTGTTCCTTCCCTTTCCCATTAGAAATCTGTGTGAGATGATCAGGTTCTCTGTGTATGGAGCAAAGGAGTAAGGATTGTGACACCAGCATCTTGAATCTCTGCAGCTTCCACTGTTTGCTGTGCCTCTATGTGCTATCTCCCTGACAGCACCCAGTGTCTGCCATCCTCAGCCTGCTGCGGCCTCTAGATTAGCTGCTCTCAGGGGTAGGTGATTGGTGGTCTGAATCAGCTGCCTAGGACCCAGAGGTGCCCCTCACTCACTCCAGAGTTGCCCCTTGCTCATTCACTTATTCTAACACGTGCTGGCTCTGACTCTGGCTCCATAGGTGAGGTGGGGGAGGGTGGATCGGCTAACCTTTTGGTGGAAGCTTTTTCATCCCATTGTGTTGTGGAAATGCCCAAATACCATGTACTTTCAATGCTGCACCCTACTGTACACTCCCTTCCTTCATATGAGTTCGGTATTTTTGGCTTTTTGAGGTAACCTGTATTGGTTTGTGGTGAAGAAAGGAAGAGTCCTGACTCTAGACTGCAGCCATGTTTACCCAGAAGTCAGAAAGGCAAATTTAAAATTAATTGGAAATTCAATAATCTAATTCTTCTAAACTAGTAAGCCAAAAATGAAATCATAGAAACAATTACAGATTTCTTTAAGGAAAATGACAATGTGGAGACATCATATCAAAACCTATGGGATACAGCCAAAGCAGTATTCAGTAGAAAATTTCTATCTCTGTGTTCCTATAGCAACAAAATCAAGAGGGAGGAGATCAATGAATCAGCCTTCCAATGTAAAAAAAATAGAAAAAGAACAAATTAAAAATCCCCAGATGAAAACTAAATTGGAAATCCTAAATATTAAAGGAGAAATTAACTAAATCAAAAGTAAAAGAACAATTGAAATTATAAATATAACTAGAAGTTGATTCTATGAAAAAACAAATAACATAGATAAAGTATTGGTTAATCTAAAAAAAGAAATAAGAGAATCAAATGGAAATTATCAAAGATAAAAAGGGTAATTTCACTTCTAATGAAGAGTAAATTAAGGTAATTCTTAAGAACTCTTTGCCCAATTACATGCAATAAATATGGCAATCTAGGTGGAATGAGTGAATAGTAATCAAAATATAAATTCCCTAGATTAATAAAAGAGGAAATGGAATATTTAAGTGATGCTATTTCATGAAAAGAAATTGAACAAGCCATGAAGGAACTTCCCAAGAAAAAATTCCCAGGGCCAAATGGATTCACAAATGAATTCTAGCAAATATTTAAAGAACAACTTATCCAAAAACTATGCAAATTCTTTGACAAAATAAGGAAAGGAGTCTTACTAAATTCTTTTAATAACACAAATATAGAACTGATTCCAAAACCAGGCAGACCAAACTCAGAGAAAGAAAACTAAAGACAAATCTCCTAATGAACTTAGATGCGAAAATCTTACATAAAATACTAGCAAAAAGACAGCAAGTAATCTGAAAGATTATTCACTTTGACCAGGTGGGATTTATACCAGGAATGCAAGTATGATTTATGATTAGGAGAATCATCCATATAATTGATCATATCAATAATCAAACCAACAGAAATCACATGATTATCTCTAGAGATACCGAAAAGCCTTCTACAAAATATAACACCCAGAGGACTTCTAGGTAAACATGGTGGCAATCTAGGTGCGAATTGTTTCCTCTGCCCATACGAAATGAAATAGACTACCACAAAAGAACATAAAAATCATCTTTGGAAGATCGGAGGGACTCCCCAGATCTCACAGCAATGAAGGTACATGGGTTTTGAACACTTCCACACTATAAGAGGGAGAGAAAGCTCGCTGCCAAGCGTGAGTTGAGCTGAGCTGCCCTACCCCAACCCAGCGCACTCTGGAGGCTGTAGAAATGGCCTGAGGCAAAATCTCCTCTCCTCATTGTAGTGGGGGGGGCACCCTAGGATCCTTGGGTATGGACAAGGACTACCAGGGAACTACCCCCCAGAGAGGTTTTACAGGGAAAGCCTGCTCACATGGGAGAGAAGAGAACAAAGACCTCATGGGTGGGAGCTCTAACAAACTTTGGGGGCTGAGAAGAATCAGCCTGATGCAAAAACATAAAAATCCTCCCATTTCACTCAGATTTCTGACTGAAAAGAAAAGGGAAAACCAACAAAGGAATGACTCAGAGGGCCCAATATCAACCCTCCAAGAAGAAAGGAGAAAAAGTGACTATTGAAAACTTTTATGGAGAGAAAACGCAGGCTACAGACAAAAAATGATGAAATGCAAACAAAATCAAAACATGCCCCCCCCAAATGGAAATTATCCACAAATCCTGGAAGAACTCAAAATGGAACTCATTCAAATGATAGAACACTTCTGGCTAGAAAAATGGGAACAAATTCAGAAAGAGATCTTCAGTCTGACAGACAAAATCTCACAAATGGAGAAACAGCTGGAAACCTCCAATAGAAGGGCAGACCAAACTAAAAAAGCAAAACCAGTCCTCAAAGACCAGAAGTAAGCAACTGAAAGACAGTGATCTTGCAAAATAGCAAGAATGAATAAAGCAAAGTCAAAAAATTAATGAATTAGTAGAAAACATAAAATATCTCACTGACAAGGTGACAGACCAGGAAAACAGAGGAAGGAGAGACAATTTGAGAATCATTGATCTACCTGAAAAACCAGAGATTAACAAAAATCTAAATGCCATACTATAAGAAATCATCAAAGAGAATTGCCCTGATGTTCTCAAAAAAGGGGGCAAAATAGAAATTAAAAGAGTTCATAGAACACCCTCTATACTAAATCCCCAAAAGACAACCCCCAGGAATGTAATCACCAAATTCAAGAGCTTCCAAGCTAAGGAGAAAATCTTACAAGAAGCTAGGAAGAGAAACTTCAGATACAGAAGCACTTCAATAAGGATCACACATGACCTAGCATTACCTAGTAGCGAACACACTAAGAGACTGTAAAGCCTGGAAAATTGTATTCAGAAAGGCAAGAGAACTGGGTCTTCAACCAAGAACCAGCTATCCATGAAAACTGACTATATAATTCCAGGGGAAAGTATGGGCATTTGACAAAATAAAAGATTTCCAAATATTCATAAAGAAAAGATCAGAACTCAGTGGAAAGTTAGACATCCAAACACAAAGAGCAAGAGAAACATGAAAAGGTAAATATGAAAGAAAGGGAAGAGGAGAAAAGTACCTTTTTTCTCTTTTACTCAAACTCTCTTGTTTAAGGACCACAATTAGGTCAAATTATATATACTAACATATGGGGGGAAATGTTATGAGTGACTTTCAAAAATTGTATGCATTAATAAAGTAATCAGAGAAATCATTTATAGGGAAAGATTGGGGCATTAACATGATTTGGAGGGGAGGGAGAAAAAAAGAAAGAAAAAGGAAGGGGGAAATCAATGATGGTACTCAGATATACTTGAAGATATAGAAATAAATAAAATAGAACAATCTTTGTCACACAAATATACACACAAGAAGGGGAGGGGAAGCATTGTCTTATAAGAAGGAGAAGATGAGTGCTAATTGGTATTACTTAAATCTTACTCTCAGTGAAACCAAATCTGAGAGGGAACAGCATCTAGATCCATTGGGATCTTGAAGTCTATCTTATCCAACAGGGTAAGGGAGAAGGGAAAACCAAGGGGGGGGGAGGAGAGGGAACAAAAAACAGAAAGGAGAGGGGAAGGGAACAAAAAGGGAGGGGCTAGAAATGGAAACATAACAAGAGAGGGAACTAGGGGGACTGATTTAAAATAAACCAAGGGTTTAAAAGGTAATAGCAAAAGAAGAAAGGTCAAAATAATGAGAGGATATCAAAATGCTGGGGAACTCACAAATGACAATCATATCGTTGAATATGAATGTGATGAACTCACTCATAAAAGGTAGACAAATAGCAGAATAGATTAGAATCCAAAAACCTACCATATGTTGTCTTCAGGAAACCCACATGAGGCGGGTAGATACTCACAAGGTCAGAATTAAAGGTTGGAGTAAGACCTATTGGGTCTGAACTGACAGAAAGAAGGCAGTAGTAGCAATCATGATATTTAACAAAGCCAAAGCAATAATAGACCTGACTAAAAGGGAGTATAGACAATGAGGAAATATCACTAATCAACATGTATGCAGCAAATGCTATAGCACTCAAATTTCTAATGGAGAAACTAGGAGAATTGAAGGAGGAAATAGATAATAAAACTATACTAGTGGGAGGTCTAAACCAACCACTATCAAATTTAGATAAATCAAATAAAAAATAAATTAAAAAGAGGTAAAAGAGGTGAATGAAATCTTAGAAAAATTAGAGTTGATAGATAATGGAGAAAAATAAATAGGGACAAAAAGGAATACACCTTCTTCTCAACACCACATGGCACATTCACAAAGATTGATCATACACTAGGTCAAAAAATATGGCATACAAATGTAGAAAAGCAGAAATAATTAATGCAACCTTTTCAGATCATAAGGCAATAAGAATAATGATCAGTAAGGGTACATGGAGAGTAAAATAAAAAATCAATTTGAAATTAAATAATACGATGGTCCAAATTTGGTTAGTAAGAGAACCAATCATAGAAACAATTAATAATTTCATTGAAGGAAATGACAATGGTGAGACAACCTTTCAAACCTAATGGGATGCAGCAAAAGCAGTACTCAGAGGAAAATTCAAATCCCTTAGTGCATATATTAGCAAATTAGGAAGGGCAGAGATCAATGAATTGGACATGCAAATCAAAAAACTTGCAAGCAAACAAATTAACCCCCCCAAAGAAAACCAAATTAGTAATCCTAAAAATTAAGGGAGAAATTAACAAAATTAAAAGTGATAGAAATATTGAACTAATAAATAAGACAAGCAGCATGTACTTTGAAAAAAACAAACACAATAGACAAGGTACTGGTCAAATTATTAAAAAAAGGAGAGAAGAAAAGCAAATTAACAGTATTATAGATGAAAAGGGGAACCTTACCTCCAATGGAAAAGAAATTAAGGCAATCATTAAAAACGTGTTTGCCCAATTATATCCAATAAATATTCCAATCTAGGCAATATGGATGAATCTTTACAAAAATATAAATTGCCTAGACTAACAGAAGAAATAGAATTCTTAAATAATCCCATATCAGAAAAAGAAATCCAACTAGCCAACATAGATTTCCCTATGAAAAAAAATTCAATAATGAATTCTATCAAACATTCAAAGAACAGCTAACCACAATACTATACAAACTATTTGATGTAATAAGCAAAGAGGGTGTACTACCAAACACAAATATGGTCCTGATTCCAAAGCCAAGTAGATCAAAAACAGAGAAAGAAAACTAAAGACCAATATCCCTAATGAACATAGATGCAAAAAATCTTAAACAGGATACTAGTAAAAAGACTTCAGCAAGTGATCAGGAGGGTCATTCATTATGATCAAGTAGTATTCATACCAGGAATGCAGGGCTGGTTCAATATTAGGAAAACCATCCACATAATTGACCACATCAACAAGCAAACCAACAAGAACCACATGATTATCTCAATAGATGCAGAAAAAGCCTTTGATAAAATACAACACCCATTCCTATTAAACCACTAGAAAGCATAGGAATAGAAGGGTCTTTCCTAAAAATAATAAACAGTATATATCTAAAACCATCAGCTAACATCATCTGCAATGGGGATAAACTAAATGTATTCCCAATAAGATTAGGAGTGAAACAAGGATGCCCATTATCACCTCTATTATTTAACATTGTACTAGAAACACTAGCAGTAGCAATCAGAGAATAAAAAGAAATTGAAGGCATTAAAATAGGCAATGAGGAGACGAAGGTATCACTCTTTGTGGATGGCATGATGGTCTACTTAAAGAATCCTAGAGAACCAACAAAAAAAGCTAATTGAAATAATCAACAACTTTAGCAAAGTTGCAGGATACAAAATAAACCCACATAAGTCATCAGCATTCCTATATATTTCCAACACATCTCAGCAACAAGAATTAGAAAGAGAAATCCCATTCAAAATTACCTTAGACAAAATAAAATACTTTTGAATCTATCTGCCGAGACAAACACAGCAACTATATGAACACAACTACAAAACATTCTCTACATAATTAAAACTAGACTTGAGCAATTGGAAAAAACATTAACTGCTCATGGGTAGGACAAGCCAATATAATAAAAATGAACATCCTATCCAAATTTATCTATCTATTTAGTGCCATACCCTTTGATCTTCCAATTTTTTTTTTACTGAATTAGAAAATATCCTAACAATGTTCATTTGGAAGGAGAAAGGATCAAGGATATCTAGGGAAATAATGAAAAAAAAATACAAAGAAAGTTGGTCTTGCAGTCCCAGATCTCAAGCTATACTATAAAGCAGTGGTCATCAAAACAATTTGGTACTGGCTAAAAGACAGAAAGGAGGATCAGTGGAATAGACTTGGGGTAAGTGACTTCAGCAAGACAGTCTATGACAAACCCAAAGACCCTAGCTTTTGGGACAAAAATCCACTATTTGACAAAAACTGCTGGGAAAACTGGAAGACTGTGTGGGAGAGATTAGGTCTGGATCAACACCTCACTCCCTATACCAAGATAAACTCAGAATGGGTGAATGACCTGAACATAAAGAAAGAAACTATAACTAAATTAGGTGAACACAGAATAGTATACATGTCAGACCTTTGGGAAGGGAAAGACTTTAAAACCAAGCAAGACATAGAAAAAGTCACAAAATGTAAAATAAATAATTTTGATTACATCAAATTAAAAAAATTTTGTACAAATACAATGTAACCAAAATTAGAAGGGAAGCAACAAATTGGGAAACAATCTTCATAACAAAAATCTCTGACAGAGGTCTAATTACTGAAATTTATAAAGAGCTAAAGCAATTGTACAAAAAAATCAAGCCATTCTCCAATTGATAAATGAGCAAGGGATATGAATAGGTAGTTTTCAGCCGAAGAAATCAAAACTATTAATAAGCACATGAAAAAATATTCTAAATCTCTGATAATCAGAGAGATGCAAATCAAAACAACTTTGAAGTATCACCTCACACCTAAAAGATTGCCTAACATGACAGTAAAGGAAAGTAATAAATATTGAAGGGTATGTGGCAAAGTGGGGACATTAATTTATTGCTGGTGGAGTTTTGAATTGATCCAATCATTCTGGAGGGCAATTTGGAAGTATGTCCAAAGGGCAATAAAAGAATGCCCTCTGATCCTGCCCTAGCACTGCTGGGTTTGTACCCCAAAGAGACTAAGTAAAAATAGTTGTACAAGAATATTCATAGCTGCTCTCTTTGTGGTGGCAAAAAACTGGAAAATGAGGGGATGCTGTTCAATTGGGGAATGGCTGAACAAATTATGGTATATGTTGGTGATGGAATACTATTGTGCTAAAAGGAATAATAAAGTGGAGGAATTCCATGGAAACTGAAATGACCTCCAGGAAGTGATGCAGAGTAAGAGGAACAGAGCCAGGAGTACATTGTACCCAGAGACTGATACATTGTGGTACAATCAAAAGTAATGGATTTCTCCATTAGTCTCAATGCAATGTCTCTGCACAACTTGCAGGGATCAAGGAGAAAAAAAAAACACTACCCACAAGCATAGGACAAACAGTGGGAGTAAAAACACTGAGGAAGGACAACAGCTTGAGTACAGGGATGGAGGGGATATGATTGAGTAGAGACTCTGAATGAACACCCTACTACAAAAACCAATAGCATGTAAATGGGCTCAAAAATACAACACCCATTCCTATTGAAAACACTTGAAAGTATTCCTCTATATAATATACAATATATTTTTAAAACCATCAGCAAATATCATCTGCAATAGAGACAAGTTAGAAGCCTTCTCACTAAGATCAGTATTGAAGCAAGGCTGCACATTATTACCTCTATTATTTAATATTATATAAGAAATGCCAGCAATAACAATTAGAGAAGAAAAAGAAATTGAATGGATTAAAGTAGGCAATAAGAAAACTAAACTACCACACTTTGCAGATAATATGATGGTATAATTAAAGAATCCTAGAAAACCAACTAAAAGACTATTGAAATAATTAATAACTTTAACACATTTGCTGGGTAGAAGATAAACTCACATAAATCCTCAGCATTTCTGTATATTTCTAACAAAACTCAGCAGCAGGAATTAGAAAGAAAAACATCATTTAAAATTACTGTAGACAATATTAAATATTTAAGTATCTTTCTACCAAGACTAGCATAGGAATTAATTGAACACAACTACAAAACACTTTGTACACAATTAAAACTAGATCTAAATAATTAGAAAAAAAAGATTAATTGCTTATGGTAGTATAGCTAATAGGATAAAAATGTCAATCCTACTCAAATTAATCTACTTATTCAGTGCCATACCTATTGTGAAGATTAAATTTAACTCTCCCCTGATTATAACAATGAAATTAATTAACTCTCCCTTGATTGTTAAGATTGTAAACATCCTACTTAAAAGTTGAGTAGAAATATCTGCCCATTTTTTAAATTTAATCACCAAAAGTGTAAACATCCCACTTAGTCATTGAGTGGGAGGCCTGTGACCCATGTGTGTGATACTGGATGATGAATCAAAATCAATTGACTGCCTTCTGGGCAGTCTTAGAGAAGAGTGCCAATTGTGATTGGTAGACCTAAAATCATGGGAAGACACAGGAATTGACCAAAGAGAAAATGTCTTCAAATAGGGAGTGACAATGTCCTGAAGTTGAGGCTGGTGAAAAGGCACCAGAAGGATCTGCTGACGGGACCTGTGACCCTGTTCTTTTAGACTGACACATTATGAGTGAAAAGCTGAATCTTAACAGCTGAATATTCAGAAGAGAATAACCTTAGGAGAGACCTGTGCTCTTGAGAGAGATTCCCTGCATCCCCAGGGCCTCAGCTATAAGGCCTCAGGTTAAGGACTAACTCTCCCTTCCCAGAGGCTGGGAATAAATTACTTAGTATTTAGGATAGATGTCTTACCTTATCCTCTCTCTGGTTTCTTACTTCACTCTTTTCTATATTTTATAAATAAATTGCAAATAAAATATCTTCAGAATTAAATTCCTTATGACTACATGCTTAAATAATCAAGTCCAATCCTTCAAAAAATACCCCCTTTTTACCCTTACACTATTAAACTACCAAAAAACTTTTTTATAGAATTAGAAAAAAATTATAACAAAGTTCTTCTGGAAGAAAAAAAAATCAAGAATATCAAGGTAAATAATTTTTAAAAATATGAAGAATGGGGACCTTGAAGCACCAGCTCTTAAACTGTACTATAAAGCATTGGTAATCAAAACAGTATGGTACTGGCTAAGAGACAGAAGGGTAGATCACTGGAATAGATTAGGAGTAAATGACCTCAGTAAGCCAGTTTTTGATAAATCCATAGATCCCAGCTTTTGGGACAAGAACTCAATATTTGATAAATGGAAAATTGGAAAACTGTGGGAAAAATTAGTTTTAGATTAGCATCTATCATCCTATACCAAGATAAATTCAAATTAGGTAAATTACTTAAATATAAAGAGTTAAATTATAAATAAGTTAGATTAACATAGAATAGTATGCCTGCCAGATCTGCGGGTAAGGAAGGAATTTAAAACCTAGCAAGAGATAGAAAGCATTATAGAATATAAAATGAATGACTTTGATTATATCAAATTAAAAAGGGTTTGTACAAACAAAACCAATGCAACCAAAATTAGAAGGAAAACAACAAACCGGGAAAACATTTTTATAACAAAATTCTCTGACAAAATTTTAATTTCTCAAATAGTTGAGGAATTAAATCAAATTTATGAAAAATAATTCCATATTATAATCAACAAAAGGTCAATGGACAATTTTAGTCAGTTTTCACAGGATGAAATCAAAACTATCAATAAGCATTTGAAAAAGTGTTCTAAATCCCTCCTGATTAAATAAATGCAAATAAAAACAACTCTGAGGTTCCACCTCACACTGTAAAAATGGACTTGAATCCAGGACTTCAATCCCCAGAATTCTTTGCTCCTCTTCCCCAGAATGCTTTGTAATATCATTGAATTATCACCTGGGCCGAGATCTAGAAGGGGTATTTAACCTGAATTTAAAGGCTTTTGTGGCCTTTCCTGTTTCTGTTTGCAAGCAGTCGCAGCTCTTTTCACAATGTAGATGAGGTTGTCTAGGCCCCTAGGCTTTCTTATCCTGTATTTTCTTTAAACCTAAATCTTCAATAAACCTCATAAAAATATAATACTCCTTGCAGAGAGAAACTAAATTTCTACCTGTCTCAGTATCCCCCAAAATTTTTAACTTAACAACACCTAGCAGACCAGCTAATATGGCAGCAAAGGAAAGTGATAAATGTTGGAAGGGACATAGGAAAATTGGGACACTAATATACTACTGATAGAGTTGTAAATCCATGCAACCTTTCTGGAGGGCAATCTGGAATTATACCCTTTGATACAGCCATACTACTGCTATGTTTATACCCCAAAGAGATAATAAGAAAAAGACCTGTACAAAAATATTCATAGCCACACTGTTTGTGGTGGCAAAATTGGAAAATGTGGAGGTATCCATCAATTGGGGAAGGACTGAGAAAATTGTGGTATCTGATGGTGATGGAATACTATTTTACTGAAAGGAATGATGAGCTGGAGAATTTCTATGTGAACTGGAAAGACCTCTAGGAATTGATGCAAAGTGAAAGGAGAAGAACCAGGAGAACTGTTATACACATAAACTGATACATTGTGGCACAATAGAATGTAATAGACATTTCCACTAGCAGCTATGAAATGATACAGGGCAATCCAGAGAATTATTGTGAAATAACACTATCCACATCCAGAAAAAGAACTGTGGAAACAGAAACATATAAGAAAAACATATAATCCATCACATAGTTCCATGCGAATATAATTAGGGGGTTTATGTTAAAAGATCACTCTATTGCAAATATAAATGGAAAATTGGTTTTGAAAAATGATACATGTATAAAATAGTGGAATTACTTGTCAGCACTGGGAGAAAGGAGAGAAAAGGTGTGGGAAAAAATCATGAAACATGTAACTATGGAAAAATATTCTAAATAAAAAAAATATCAAGTACATACCATTAGACTGATGATTCCCTTCCTTCCACAGTACTGAAATAGCACTTCTATCTTTACTCAGATAATATTCTCTGCTTATAAACAAATAAATAGTACATAAAGTTTAAAATTTTTTCCCAATTAAATATAAACCATAAAATATACTAATGGGCTTTAGAAGTGAAGACAGATTTACTAAAAATTACACTGAAGTAAAAGAAGTTTAATGTTACATATTTTCTTAAAAATCTCTTTATAATCTAGCTCTAAGCATTGTTTCCAGACTTTTTATATGGTACTACCCCAACCTATTCACATGTTCAGTGTTCTAGCCAAACTGACGAGCATGCTATTCTTCATACTGTAAAGATTAAAATTTAGGAATATGGGGAGACTGAGGCAGGTAGAAATTAGTTTCTCTCTGCAAGGAGTATTTTATTTTTTAGAGGTTTATTAAAGATTAAGGATTAAAGAATATACAAGTAAGAAACATGTGCCTAGGCCAGAGGCCTAGACAAAATAACCTCACATCATGGAAGAGACGCCTCTGCTCCAAAACGGAAGTCCAAAAAAGCCAAAAACCTTTGCCACCAGCTTAAATCCTTCCTCCATCTCGACCCACCTCAGAATTCCCGTGAGATTACAAAGCATTTTGGAGAAGTGGAGCAAAGGCTTGTGGGGATTGTAGTCCTGTATTCGAGTCTATTTTTTACAATACATAACATCTCATCTTTTTCATGTTAGAGCACAATCTTTCTTCACCTTACCTCCTAAGAAGTATTATGTTCCTTCAAATCTTGGTCAAATGTTTCATTCCACATGAAGTTCCCTCTGACCTTCCTCCCCAAACCCCAACTTCTACTATCTTTCTCACCAAATTGCATCTTATTTATTTTGTATATACTTTTGATTGTTTGGGGTGTCTTTCATGGTATAATGTGACTTCCTTGAGAGAGAAGAGTAGGGAATGTTTCATTTAGGTCTTATTATCTCCAAAACCTATAACAATATCTTGCATAATGAAAGCAAGATAGTCAGACATACAGACAGATGGACAGTTAGATAGATAGATAGACAGATAGGTAGTTAGGGGGAGAGAGAGAGAGAGAGAGAGAAGAGAGAGAGAGAGAGAGAGAGAGAGAGAGAGAGAGAGAGAGAGAGAGAGAGAGAGAGAAGAAAGAGAGATGAAAGATAGATTAAATTAAGTATTTGTTAAACTAGAAGGGATCTTTGGGGTTTATAGGTGGAGGGCAGCATAAAGAAACAATAAGAATGCATGAGGAGGAAGAGTTCATTAAAAAAATTTACTTTACAGTTTTGCCCTAAACTAGACCTGTTCCTTAGCAATAAAATGTATGCTTACCTTGCTCAACACTTGTTTCAAACCATTCTGGTAAAAATCAATCAATAAATGAATGGATTCATGAATAGATGTTTTTCTTAATCTACAACCATTTAATTAGCTGAATTTTCCATCTTGTGAGTCCATCAAATATTGCCTATACATCAGATAGGAATAAAGCTATTAGCTGAGACCATTAATAACATATTGACCTTGTTGACCTAGCATGTCTTTTTAACAGAGCCATGAAATTAGGGTATAAATCTTGGTAAGTTTGTTTTTGAAGAGAAAATGAAGCAAACTGATAACTTTTATGTTCTCACATCCAATACACCTGCTGTATATGTGTAAGTATACTTCATTACCATAACACAAGAATTGATAATTAGCTGTTTCATAGTATTTACTAAATATGTACACAGTAAAATATCTGCCCACCCAAATTAAAATTTTTTCAGCTCTTATGAAAAGCATTTTCATCTCTCTTCCATATTAAATCTAAGATTTTATTTCCATTTAATAAATAACTAATCTCTGTGCAAGTTTACCTTAATACTTTTTTAAAAGGCTTACTAATAATAAGACAAAGAAATTTGTTTCATAATCATTTCAGATTTTAGATTTTAATAAAGCATACACATTTTTATAATTCATTTCTATTTCATTTGAATGATGCTACAGGTAGAGTAAAATAAATTATAACAAATAAGAGAGACATTAAAAATATTTGAAGCTCTGACTTTTAAATAGCAAGACACCCACAGGGTATAAATGGGCAAAATATTTGATTCTTAAGTGTATCATAGTGAAGTGAGAAATTACTATGGGAATTTATTATTTCATTCAACACATATAAGAACAAAAACATTTATTAAGGAAAATAGGTAATTTTTAACTCACAGTTTTATTAATTTGATTATACTTTTTTCTGTCTTTTTTTCAAATGAACTGGATGTATAGTCATGAGAGAGTTGTTTCTAGGACTTTAACATACTGTCTTTCAGCAAAGAACAATAATATACATCAAATAATGAGAAATGAAAAAATGATTGTTATAATTCAGTGATAGTAAATAAGGGAAAGTGGAAACTAATCAACTAATAAATCTGTACTAAGAGGTTATCATAGAAATACATACATATATATATATATATATATATATATATATATATATATATATATATATACCTAGTTGACTAGCCAGGCTTTTTATAGTGACCATAAATAATCTTTAATCAAATGTGATTACAAATAGTTTTTTCATCCTATGATAAATTATAATAAAATCTATGAAATTCTCATGTGCATGAAGTTAAAGATATTTATTGTATCATATGAATGATTAACCTTCTAACTACTACCAGGAATAAATTTTTGATGAATAATATGAGTGAGTACAAGTTGGCCTTACCAATACCCCATCTATGAATTAATAGGTTTAATCATCTCAAAGTAATTGTGATATTTCATACCCTCATCCCTATCTCCATCCAACACCTAATCTTAAGGACAAACAGGTTGCTTTCCAAGTCCCTAGCATTTCTCCCTCCAGTCTCCCATAAAGTAGTCATAAATCTGGATGAAAGTGAGAGTGTCAGGGGAAAAAATAAAAGCTTGTTTCTTCTCCATGTGCAGGATGACTGCAAAGTTAATGCCATACTGATCCCAAAGACCAGAATATAATTAATTGAGTGAAATTCTGCTATGCTGCCAGATTAAGTTAAACCTCTTCAAAGCTTTATTCATTTATTGCACTGAACTATAGAGAGTTCTTGTTGATACAAGAGGTAATTAACTAGTTTGTGGATTATCCCATCCCTTTTCTGAATCTCAAGAAAGATGTACCAGAACTAGGAAATGTCAAGAGAACTAAATGACCAAAAAGATAAAGTACTTCTATATCAGAATAGATTTAAGTGATTAAGATTGAATATGTATATTCCATATGCAATTTAAATATATATATATGTATATATATATATATATATATAATATATACACACATACATGTTATATTGTAAGGGGTAAAATTAGGGGTAATTGACTGAATGTATTACACTAGTGGTCACCAGGGATTAATTCAACCCCAATAAAATACTCAAGTCAGTTTGGGATTTTTACAGTGATTTAATTACAATAGAGGGAAGAAATTAAGAAGAAGAAGAGAGAAAAGGGTATTGTGACAAGGAAATCACTTTAAAAGACTGATATATATTAATTTAAGGTTGCCAAGGAATTCAGCTATGTAATTCCTAAATGAAAACTCAAGTCAGCAGTCAACCTTTTATGGAGTTTAATTACAAACAGGAGGAAGAAAGGTATTAGAGAGAGAGAGAGAGAGAGAGAGAGAGAGAGAGAGAGAGAGAGAGAGAGAGAGAGAGAGAAAGGGGAGAGAAGGGAATAGGGCTTAAATACCCCTTCTGTTTAGGCTGAGCCAAAAGGCCCAAGCCCTTAGATAGCTGAGGCAAAGAAAAGAGATCAGTCCCTATCACTCACGTGACCAAAATGGAGAAACAGTCTCAGGGGCCTCCACCTCCAGCTTCCTTCAGAGCAAGCTTCTCAGAGCACAACCTCTCCGAGCAAAACCTCTCCAACCAACCACCTTAATCCTCAGACCCCACTATCTTTAAGGAAACCATCCAAGTTCCCTCCCCTCAGTTCTCACATCTACCAATCACTGTCCATGTCTTCCCTGTGCCAATGGTGACTCTAGCTTAACCCAGGACTGCCCAGAGGTCTGTGGCTTTGCACATGTCTGTTGAAGTTCATATTCTCAAATAATTAAATCTTGATCCTTTGCTGCAGCCCTTCCTAAATCCTGTTACCCTGAGTAGGGTGGAGATTGGAATAATTAAATTTTGATCTATGCTGCAGCCCTTCCTAAATCCTGTTAGGACTGAGTAGGGTGTAGATTGTAATTTCCAAGACCTGGTTCTGTCATTCCAAGTATCTCTATTGTATCAATTCTAAAATCAATCATGACTCAAAGAACTTCCTGTTCTATGCCTAAGCATAGGTCAAAGCCCTTTCCATTGTTCAGCAAAAGGTTTCTGTCCTAAAGTAATCTTAAGAAGGGAGGAGGAGGAACCTCCCATGCCAATGGGGTTCATATTCCAATAGACTATCAGTAAGAAATTTTCCAAGTATGAAATTTCCCAATGGTGAAATTTCCAACATTTATAAGTCTAAGAAATTTTAAGGTTTACAGTATAAGAGTTCTCTGGCCTAGCCTAAGCCAAGGGAAGTTCAGAGAACTCTGCCACAAGGCCTCCTCAGAAGATTAAAACTTGCTTGGCTTCCAGCCATGAGGTGTACTCCTCATGAGGAGCCTCCTAAGAGGATAGGGCTTTAGGAGGTAAAGGAAAGGGGGAATTAGCCTAACCACTCACCCAGGTTGCTCAGGGAAGACACCTCACCTAACCCACTCTAAAGAGCTTCTCAAGTCACCTCATCAGCAAGCCACAACCCCTAAACCGCCAAGACGCCCAGCACACTGCCATGAGCCACATGGACCAGAGAGAGAGCCATGTCTCCACAAGAGAGTCCAGGGAGGGGAGGGACATGAAATATATAGACCATTTTTACATCACTTCCTACATCTCACATGTACCAATGGTAGCTTAAGCTTGACTTGGGACAGCCCAGGGCATCTGTCAGTTGTTTCTTATTTGTCACTTGCTAGCACATGTCTGCCATAGGCCAACCTCCTCAACACTTAATCCTGAAGTAGGGGTGTATACATTCCTGATTGCTAGAATTTTAAAGACTAATCAGGGGGGTGGAGAAAATCTAAAGTTCACAATATGTATATACATATTTGTTCTAATTACATATTTGTTCTAAAAAAGCATGGCTAATATCAAAATAAGCATGAAGAGAAAAATAGGTAAAGAATAATTCGTCCTAATGACCACTTGTTAAAGTAGATATTGTGAATATCATAACCATTTTAATAAGATATTTCATGTTTTCCTCCTTTTTTCATTGCTTTGATTCTGCTTTATTTTTTCTTGATTTCTCAGGAAATCATTAGGTTCTAGTTGATCAATTCTAATTTTTAAGACCTGATTTTCCTGTCAGTTTTTGCTTCTGCTTTTCAACTGTCCTATTTCTTCTTGCATCACTTTCATTTCTCTTCTTTCACTTTTCCTCTGCCTCTCTTAACTGATTTTTGAAGTCTTTTTTGACCTCTTCCAGAATTTGTGTCCAATTTTTGCCTGTGTTTTCTTTGCTTTCACTGTCCTGAGAATTATGGCTATCTCCAAATGGAGTTTGGAAAAGGCCTACATGGATGGTAGATGAGAAACATCCACCTAGGGACCTCCCCAAGGCCAGTAAAGCACAAAACTATTGGGCTTTGGAAACCAAGTTTATTTTGATAAATGGAGTAAAGGTAAAGGATAGAAAGGGTCCTGACATTACAGATCTAGACTCAACCCACCTTCTATGCACCTCATGAGAGGTACTCTGCAGTACTTCTCTATGCCCTGCTTATCCACTCCCTGCTCTTACCTAAAAATCCAAATGCTATCTCATTATCTGCTAATATAACTACCCAGATTGTCTTTAACAAGGGTAAGGAGACAGGACTCACTAGTAGCCTGAAACCCCTCTGAAGCCTGGGATTGGTTTGCTAGGTAACCCAGAGTTCAAGATGAAAAAACACTTGGGATTACCTTATCCAAGTTGGTCTTTGACTGGTATCTCTCAGACAAGTTGTTTTCTGTACTCCAGGTAAAAGGCAATCTCTACCAATGGCAATTCTTCATCCTAGGAATTCCTATATCTTTCCACAAGATTAGGTTTTCCCAAAGGATGTCAGAGCCTCCTTCAAGCTTAGTGGAAAGCCAGATCCAGAGTGACAGTTAAAAAGAGTCAAATCCCAAGATCCTCCTCACCTTCCAAAATCCTCTCCCAGGGCTTATATTCAAATTCTCCTCCTTTCCTCTTAAAGACAATCTATGAATTTTCTCTATCCCTTCTAAAGTTCCCTTCTGTGTCTGTACTTTGCTCTTTGCTTCCATAAAAAGTCTTTAGAGTTACAAGCTTTTTCTCATTTGCCCATTTTTTCTTTTTGTAGATAGGTTATGTTTTCTGGGAGGTTAGGTTACCCTCTTAAACTTCAGTCCTTCCTTGATTCATTCCTTAGCTTATTGTTGGGATTTCTGACAGATTTTTTTCTTCTAAGGTGGTACACTGGCCTGAGGTCTGGGGGCTTCCTCCCACTGCTGATTCAATTAACCCTTGAGATGCTGATAGTTAAAGTCTTGCTACAGGCTTGTGTGTAAGCTTTTGAGCTCACTCTGAAATTGATCAGGGCTCCAGGTTTAGTTGCAAGGTTTTGGCCTCATTGTGTACTTGATTCAATCAGGCACATATTTGATTGTCTGTCCTAGAGCTCTGTCTCAAGTCCCTGGCAAAAAGATCTGGTCCCCACTTGGGTAAACCAACTACCCCAAGTTGGGGTTTAAGTCTTCACTACAGGCCCAGACTGGGACTCCTGGCTTGCTCTAAGCCCACACAGATCAACCTACTTAAGCACAGACTGCCATGGGCTTGGATTCTGTACTTCACCACAGGTTTGACCTCTATTTGCCCAGGCAGGATCTCAGGGTCTAAGTTTGGGTTTGGATTCTGAAACTGGGATAGCAAATGTGAGGTGGGGTTATGTGGCTTGCTCTTAACTTGTTTTTCACTCCTTGTTATAGTTTTGCTGACTGCTCTTACCTCTCACCCCAGTGCCCCAAATGTTCTCTGCCTAACTTTTAAGTCTTTCTTTTCTTGAGAGTTGTTTCTTTCTCTCTCCTTGTGGATACTTTCACTCTTGTATTTATTTTGTGGCATTTTTAAAAATATTGATTGGAGGGTATTCTGATGGTGATATTGAGCTGCCCTGCCTTACTCTGACATTTTGGCTCTGTCCTTGGAAGGAAGTGTATTGTAACCATTTTAAAGAAAATGAAAGAAAATTTGTCCTAGAGTTCTTAATGGTTACAGAAAAAAAGTGGTAAGGCTAATATTTAAAACCTATTATACAAATGTGTAATTATTTTCTACTGCACATATATACTACAATTCTTGGTAGTCCTGGTTCATAGAGGAATCAGAAAGTCATCTGAATAAGCCAACATCCACTTGATGGCCACTTAGACTGGTCTTAGAAATGATACTAGACTAACATTTATAGGCTACTAATAATATGATTTGGGGGTTAAACTTTTCTCTTTGCTCCAGGGACATTCTTTCAAAAGTTCTGGTACAAAGAAAATTCAAATGATTGTCTAAAATCAGAGTGCAAAATTAATCTATAATTTCAAGTTATACAAATATTTCACAGCAGCTCTGTGATTAATTTTTTCAAGTCCCTAAAAAAATCAGGCTATGACTCCCCAAACATGGTTGGTACCATGTACAACAATAGTGGGAATATAAAAATCCATGATTATGAATGTGGAAACCCATAAAAATTTATGTGAAAAGTGACTAAATTGGATAAAATTTCAAGGTAATCCAATTGGTTCTCTTCATTGATCAGTTTTTTTTTTACCCCCTTTTAACTGAAAGTGAGATGAATACTTGGATATGAAATAAGCAAACTGAGTATTCTGATGGTATATTATATAGAGTGCTAAACTTAGAGTAAGCCACTGTGCTTAAAAACCAAATTATATATTTATTATCTCTGTGACACTGGTCAAGTCTTTTATTAGGCAAAGTCTCCTCAACTTTAAAATCAGAGAATAATATCTAGTTCAGAGTTGCTTTGATGATTAAATGAATTAACATAAATGAATTGCATTGTAAATGGCAAAGGAAGGAACTTAATTTGATTTCTTCTACATTTCCCTGAAAACCACTTAAAATTATCCTTTTGTCACATTTTGGATCAATGAATCCGTTTTTCATCTCAGAAAAGCTTGGGAAATCAGCAAGAAAAGGTCTTTTTCATTGGGATGGAAGAAGAGTGTGGTCAGAAGCAGACAGCCTGAACAAGGGAAGGCTGCACCCCAAAAGGTGGAGTGGTGAGGGACCACACCCACAGAGATGCCACAGCTCAATCTTAGCTGACAGCAGCCCTGGTGCTAGTAAAGTTTAACTGCCAGGTCCTGCCCCCAGTAAAGTCTAGAAGCAAGGCTGTAATGGATCTAAGCTTCCAAGGAAGCTCCACCTCCACTAGGACAAAAGTTTCAACAAGGAATAAGCTTCCAGTAAGACCCTTCCCCCTTAATAGTAGCACCTCAACATTGCAAAAGCTAATAGTTAGCCCCTACCCCCAATAAAGTTTAAGAGTGAGATCTTAACTATTAGACAAACTACCAGTGAGGCTCCACCTCCAGAGAAGGCCATTAGCAATCCTACCCCTTCACTAGGCAAGCCTGCAATAAGACCCTAGGCAAGTGATGGTGAACCTTTTATAAATGGAGTGCCAGGTCCCACCACTCAGACTAAATGCAGTGCTTTCCCTCACAAGAGTCAGTGTGCCAGGCACAGTTCCCCTACTTTACCCCACATAGGGGAGGGATTAAGCATTCTCATTTGGCTTCTAGGCAGAGGGGTCAGTGAAGTGAGGAATGTCCTCAGCAAATGTAGAGAGGGGAAGGGGAATGTCCCAAGCACTCTGATCCCCTCCAGCTCTCCTGCCTGTGAGCCACTCACCTTATCCCATGTGTACTCCTATTGGACTTCTGGGCAGAGGATCAGGGGATGTGAAAAAATGTCATCAGAGAGGTGGAGAATGGAAGGGGATCAGCTCCATCAGAGTCCTTCTGCCTTTCTGTAATGAATTCTGTTGGGGGTGGCCATGTGCCCACAGAGAGCACCCTGTGTGCCTTATTTGTTATCTGTGCCATACTTTCACCACCACTACTGTAGGCATTAATGCAGAAGCCCCCCACCACGCAACCAGCAACAAATTCTATCCCCCAGTGAAGCCAATAGCAAGCATCAACAACTGCTACAAGGCAGCAATTAGGCTCCACACTCTTTGAACATGCTGCTGAAGTTCCATGTTGTACAAACCAATGAGGAAGTCTCCTACCTGTGCAAGCAGGCAGCAAGCTCCCAAGATGCAAGCCAACAGCCAGGCCCTTAACATTGTAAGCTAGCATTGAGAGCCCACACTATGCAAGCAAGTAGCTGAGTCCCTAACTGTTCTATTTGGGGGGGCACCTACACACTGTGCAAGTAAACACCAAGGTAACCCACTGTGTAGGCCAACAACTGAGGTTCCATTCTGTAATAAACAAGTTTTCCCATTATGCACATCAACAAGTTAAGTCATCATACTTTATAAAACAACAGAGTCCTACCCTTCCAGAAACACACCGTGAAAACCAGCAGCTATGTTGTGAGGCCTGTGCACAACAAAACAAAGTCCAAGTCACAGAATAAGAAGTTTAGGACAGCATCTCATCCAACCTAGGCACAGAAATAAACTTTAATATACTATAAAAGGTGATATGTTAAACTCAAAAGATAAGAAAAAGAATTTAAAAATCTAAATATAAAAAGTTAATATGGTAACAGGGAAATTAAAGGCAAAAATCTAGCAGGGAGTGTTGTCAAAATGACTATGTGTGAAACCTCAAAGAAAAAATGTGAATTGGTATTAGTCCCCAAAACAACTCTTAAAAAAGCTAAGAAAGAATTTTTAAAAATCAGAGTAAAAAGAAAAAGTGGGGGAAATGAGATAATAATAAAATCTTGAAATAAGAATTAATAACTTAGAAAAGGAAGCAAAAAAAATGAAAAAAATATGTACAAACCCAACAAAACACTCCTTAAAAAGTAGAAGACATTTCATAAGAATATGAGGGATAGTAGCTCATTGAATGTAATAACTTGTTAAAAATATGTTAGGCTAGTGGAAGCAAATGACTCCATGAAATATTATGACACATCAAATAAAATCAAAGTAATGAAAAAAAGAAGTTAAATTTCTAACTGGGTAAAAAAATGGATTGAGAACAGATTGAGGAGGAAGAATTTAAGAATTATTAGACTACATTAAAGCCATGACAAAAAAAAAAGTCAAGATTAAAGAGAAAAAAAACATTCTAGATATCAGATTTCAGGGATTTCTCAAGGAAAAGATCTTTGATAAATGAAAATCAGAGGGTAGCATAGGAATGAAAAGAACCCACCAATCATCATCAGAAAATAATCCCAAAATAAAAAATCACAGCACCATTTTAGCCAAATTTCAGAGCTCTCAGTATAAGGAGAAAATATAATAAGAAACCAGAAAGAAATGATGCCTATATCATGAAACTATAATCAAGAATACACAGAATTTAGTAGCTTCTACATTAAATGATTGGAAGGCTTAGAATATGATATTCTGGAAAGCAAAGGAGATTGGAATATAAGCAAAAATTACCTACCCAATGAAAAAGAAGAGAATCTTTTTTTTTGTTCTTATTTTATAATTTTATTTTTTTTAACATTATTTTATTTGGTCGTTTTCATACATTATTCATTGCAAACAAAGATCATTTTCTTTTCCTCCCCACCCCCCCACCCCCCACCCCCCTCCCCCCGCCTTTCCCTCTCCTGTTGTTGGAATTTGCATTATAGTATTCATTTAGAGTCTCTCTTCAGTCTTATCTCCTCCAACCCTGTAGCCAAGCAGTTGTTTTTCATCGGTGTTTTTACTCCCACAGTTTATCCTCTGCTTGTGGGTAGTATTATATATATATTTTTTTAGATCCCTGCAGATTGTTCAGGGAAATTGCATTGATACTAATGGAGAAGTCCATCACCTTCGATTGTACCGCAATGTATCAGTCTCTGTCTATAATGTTTTTCTGGTTCTGCTCCTTTCGCTCTGCATCACTTCCTGGAGGTTGTTCCAGTCTCCATGGAATTCCTCCACTTTATTATTCCTTTGAGCACAATAGTATTCCATCACCAACATATACCACAATTTGTTCAGCCATTCCCCAATTAATGGGCATCCCCCCGTTTTCCAGTTTTTGGCCACCACAAAGAGCGCAGCTATGAATATTTTTGTACAAGTCTTTTTGTCCATTATCTCTTTGGGGTACAGACCCAGCAGTGCTATGGCTCGATCAAAGGGCAAACAATCTTTTATCGCCCTTTGGACATAGTTCCAAATTGCCCTCCAGAATGGTTGCATCAATTCACAACTCCACCAGCAATGAATTAATGTCCCCACTTTGCCACATCCCCTCCAGCATTCATTACTTTGCATAGCTGTCATGCTAGCCAATCTGCTAGGTGTGAGGTGATACCTCAGAGTTGTTTTGATTTGCATCTCTCTGATTATGAGAGATGTAGAGCACTTTTTCATGTGCTTATTAATAGTTTTGATTTCTTTGGCTGAGAACTGCCTGTTCATGTCCCTTGCCCATTTGTCAATTGGAGAATGGCTTGATTTTTTGTACAATTGATTTAGTTCGTTATAAATTTGAGTAATTAAACCTTTGTCAGAGGTTTTTATGAAGATTGTTTCCCAATTTGTTGCTACACTTCTGATTTTGGTTACATTGGTTTTGTTTGTACAAAAACTTTTCAATTTGATGTAATCCAGATTATTTATTTTGCATTTTGTAACTCTTTCTAATTCTTGCTTGGTTTTGAAGTATTTCCCATCCCAAAGGTCTGACATGTATACTATTCTGTGTTTGCCTAATTTTCTTATAGTTTCCTTCTTTATGTTCAAGTCATTCACCCATTTTGAATTTATCTTGGTGTAGGGTGTGAGGTGTTGATCTAAGCCTAATCTTTCCCACACTGTCCTCCAATTTTCCCAGCAGTTTTTATGAAATAGTGGATTTTTGTCCCAAAAGCTGGGATCTTTGGGTTTGTCATATATTGTCTTGCTGAGGTTGCTTGCCCACATTCTATTCCACTGATCCTCCTTTCTGTCTCTTAGCCAGTACCAAATTGTTTTGATGACTGCTGCTTTGTAATATAGTCTGAGATCTGGGACTGCAAGACCCCCTTCCTTTGTGTTTTTTTTTTCATTATTTCCCTGGATATCCTTGATCTTTTGTTCTTCCAAATGAACTTTGTTATGTTTTTTTCTAAATCAGTAAAAAAAAATTTTTGGAAGTTCCATGGGTATGGCACTAAATAGATAGATGAGTTTGGGTAGGATGGTCATTTTTATTATATTGGCTCGTCCTACCCATGAGCAGTTAATGTTCTTCCAATTGTTCAAGTCTAGTTTTATTTGTGTGGAAAGTGTTTTGTAGTTGTGTTCATATAGATCCTGTGTTTGTCTCGGGAGATAGATTCCTAAGTATTTTTTTTTGTCTAGGGTAATTTTGAATGGGATTTCTCTCTCTAGTTCTTGCTGCTGAGCTGTGTTGGAATTATATAGAAATGCTGATGACTTATGTGGGTTTATTTTGTATCCTGCAACTTTGCTAAAGTTGTTGATTATTTTGATTAGCTTTTTGGTTGAATCTCTAGGATTCTTTAAGTAGACCATCATGTCATCTGCAAAGAGCGATAATTTGGTCTCCTCCTTGCCTATTTTGATGCCTTCAATTTCTTTTTCTTCTCTAATTGCTACTGCTAGTGTTTCTAATACAATGTCAAATAATAGAGGTGATAATGGGCATCCTTGTTTCACTCCTGATCTTAATGGGAATGGATTTAGTTTATGCCCATTGCAGATGATATTAGCTGATGGTTTTAGATATATACTGTTTATTATTTTTAGGAATGACCCTTCTATTCCTATGCTTTCTAGTGCTTTTAGTAGGAATGGGTGTTGTATTTTATCAAAGGCTTTTTCTGCATCTATTGAGATAATCATGTGGTTCTTGTTGGTTTGCTTGTTGATGTGGTCAATTATGTGGATAGTTTTCCTAATGTTGAACCAGCCCTGCATCCCTGGTATAAATCCTACTTGATCATGGTGGATGACCCTTCTAATCACTTGCTGGAGTCTTTTTGCTAGTATCCTATTTAAGATTTTTGCATCTATATTCATTAGGGAGATTGGTCTATAATTTTCTTTCTCTGTTTTTGGCCTGCCTGGTTTTGGAATCAGTACCATGCTTGTGTCATAAAAGGAGTTTGGTAGAACTCCCTCTTTGCTTATTATGTCAAATAGTTTGTATAGTATTGGGATTAACTGTTCTCTGAATGTTTGATAGAACTCGCTGGTGAATCCATCAGGCCCTGGGGATTTTTTCTTAGGAAGTTCTTTGATGGCCTGTTGGATTTCTTTTTCTGATATTGGATTATTAAAGAAAACTATTTCTTCTTCTGTTAGTCTAGGCAATTTATATTTTTGTAAATATTCATCCATATCACCTAGGTTGGTATATTTATTGCCATATAGTTGGGCAAAGTAGTTTTTAATGATTGCCTTAATTTCCTCCTCTTTGGAGGTGAGATCCCCCTTCTCATCCTTGATGCTGTTAATTTGCCTTTCTTCTTTCCTTTTTTTAATTAAATTAACCAGTACTTTGTCTATTTTGTCTGTTTTTTCAAAGTACCAGCTTCTAGTCTTGTTTATTAGCTTAATAGTTCTGTCACTTTCTATTTTATTAATTTCTCCCTTAATTTTTAGGATCTCTAGTATGGTTTTCTTCTGGGGGTTTTTAATTTGTTCATTCTCAAGTTTTTTGATTTGCATTTCCAATTCCTTGGTCTCTGTCCTCCCTAATTTGTTAATATATGCACTCAGGGATATGAATTTTCCTCTAAGTACTGCCTTGGCTGCATCCCATAAGGTTTGAAAGGATGTTTCGCCGTTGTCATTTTCTTCAACGAAATTGTTAATTGTTTCTATGATTTCTTCTCTAACTATCCGATTTTGGAGTATCATGTTATTTAATTTCCAATTAATTTTTGATTTGGGTCTCCATGTACCCTTGCCGATCAATATTTCAATTGCCTTGTGATCTGAAAATGCTGCAGTTAATATTTCTGCTTTTCTGCATTTGAGTGCCATGTTTCTATGACCTAGTGTATGATCTATTTTTGTGAATGTGCCATGTGGTGCTGAAAAGAAGGTGTATTCTTTTTTGTCCCTATTTATTTTTCGCCATATGTCTATTAACTCTAATTTTTCTAAGATTTCATTCACCTCTTTTACCTCTTTCTTGTTTATTTTTTGGTTTGATTTATCTAAATTTGATAGTGGTTGGTTCAAGTCTCCCACTAATATGGTTTTACTGTCTATTTCCTCCTTCAATTCTCCTAGTTTCTCTATTAAAAATTTGGATGCTATACCATTTGGTGCATACATGTTGATTAGTGATATTTCCTCATTGTCTATACTCCCTTTTAGCAGAATATATTTACCTTCCCTATCCCTTTTGATCAGGTCTATTTGTACTTTGGCTTTGGCAGATATCATGATTGCAACTCCTGCCTTCTTTCTATCGGTTGAGGCCCAAAAGGTCTTACTCCAACCTTTAATTCTAACCTTGTGAGTGTCAACCCGTCTCATATGTGTTTCTTGAAGACAACATATGGTGGGGTTTTGGGTTCTAATCCAATCTGCTATTTGTCTACGTTTTATGGGTGAGTTCATCCCATTCACGTTCAAAGTTATGATTGTTATTTGTGGATTCGCTGGCATTTTGATATCTTCCCCTAGTTCTGACCTTTCTTCTTTAGCTTTCTCCTTTTGAACCAGTGATTTACTTTAGGTCAGTCCCCCTAGTCCCCTCCCTTGAGATGCTTCCCTTTCTATCCCCTCCCTTTTTATGCTCCCTTCCCCTCCCCCCTATCCTTCCCTCCCTTTTTGTACTCCCTCTCCGCTCCCCCTCCTTGAGTTTCCTTTCTTTCTTGCCCTAATGGATAAGATAGAATTCAGGATCCCACTGGATCTAGATGTTCTTCCCTCTCAGATATGATTTCACTGAGAGTAAGGTTTAAGTAATACCACTTCACGCTCTCTTCCTCTCCTTCTCATATGAGAGTTCTTCCCCTCCCCTTCCCATATGTATCTTTATATGGGAAAGATTATTCTATTGATTCCCCCCTATTTCTTGAAGTTAATCTTAGTATTATCGCGGTTCCCCCCTCCCTTTTCCTTTCTTTGCCCCAACTTTCCCCAAATCTTCTTAATGCCCCAATCTTTCCCTATGCATGTTTCTTCTAACTACTCTTATGATGATACAATTTATGAGAGTTACACAAAACATTTTCCCCACATATTAATATATATAATTTGATGTAAATGTAGTCCTTATAGAAGAGAGTTTGACTTAAAGAAAAAGATAAGATTTATCTCCTTTTCCCTTTCTTTTATATTTACCTTTTCATGTTTCTCTTGCTTTCTGTGCTTGGATATCGAACTTTCCACAGAGCTCTGGTCTTTTCTTAGCAAATGCTTGGAAATCTTCTATTTTGTTGAATGCCCATACTTTCCCCTGGAAGTATATAGTCAGTTTTGCTGGGTAGTTGATTCTTGGTTGGAGACCCAGCTCTCTTGCCTTTCTAAATATCATGTTCCATGCTTTGCGGTCTCTTAGTGTGTTAGCCGCTAAGTCGTGTGTGATCCTTATGGGAGCCCCCTTATATCTGAAGCTCTTCTTCTTGGCTTCTTGTAGGATTTTCTCCTTTACTTGGAAGCTCTTGAATTTGGCAATTACATTCCTAGGGGTTGTCTTTTGGGGATTTAGTATAGAAGGTGTTCTATGAATCCTTTCTATTTCTATTTTGCCCCCTTGCTCCAGAACGTGAGGGCAATTTTCTTTTATAATCTCCTGTAGAATAATATCCAGTTTGTTGTTTACCTCTGGTTTTTCTGGGAGACCGATAATTCAGAGATTTTCTCGTCTCCCTCTGCTTTCCAGGTCTGTGACCTTCTCAGTGAGATATTTTATGTTTTCTTCTAATTCATTAATTTTGGGGGTTTGCTTTATTGATTCTTGCTGTTTTATCATCTCACTTTCTTTGAGGTGCTTAATTCTGGTCATTAGGGACTGGTTTTGCTTTTCAGCCTTGTCTGCCCTTCTATTGGATGCTTCGAGTTCTTTTTCCAATTGAGCATTCTTATCTGTCAGACAGCTGATCTCTTTCTCCCATTTTTCTTTCCAGGTTTCCATCTTTTGGATAAGTTCCAGTTTGAGATCTTCCAGAGCTTGTTGATAGTTTCCATTTTGGGAGGCGTGTTCTGAATTTTTTTTGATTTCCTCCTCATTCTCCTCTTTTCCTGGGGTACTTCCACCATAAAAGATTTCAATAGTCACTTTTTTACCTTTCTTCCTGGAGGCTTGATTTTGGGCCATGTGAGCCATCCCTTTGGTGGTTTTATTCCCCTTTCCTTTTTGGTCTGGGATCTGGGTTATATGGGTGGTTTTTCTGTGAATTTAGGTTGCTTCAGACTAGTTCTTCCCAGCCTCTGAGGTTTCTTAGAGCGCTGGGTCCCTGATCACAGCCACACTGCCCAGGTGTTCAGCTCCACCCAGATAATCAGTGTGTGGTCCACCCTGGTGTTCCACGCAGCCCGCCCCAAGTACAGCTCCGCTGGATTCTCCAGTGAAACCGCCCTGAGACATTTTTTCCTGGCAGTCCCCAGATCCCAAGGACCCTGGAGTGCCCCCCGTCCCAGACAGAGATGTTCCCCACTCGCTCGCTGTCCCGCTGAGCGCTCAGGTAGCTCATTCTGGTTTAGTGGGGGAGGTGGGGTGGGGGAAGGGCGGCTCAGTTCACTTTTCTGTGCAAGCTTTTCCTCCTTATTTTAGGGTGGAAATGTTCAAGCCCCACGTACCTTCACCTCTGTGGGGTACTGGGGAGTCCTTCTGTTCCTCCAAAGGTGATTTTATGCTCCTTTGATGTAGTCTATTTCGTTCGGTGCCGGGGAGAGGAAGCGTGTGGCATCTAGATTGCAGCCATGATTACCCGGAAGTCAAAAGAAGAGAATCTTTGGGGGAAAAGGGACATTCAATTTAATTGAGAATTTTCAAATATAGTTTATGAAAAGGCCAGGAGTACATAGAAAATTTGACTTTGAAACAGAAGACTTAATACAAGCATGAGATGACAAACTAACAGGATACATAAAAATATGTATAACAAAAAACACAGTAATCATTGCATTATCGCAATCAATGCACAAAAAGCTTTTGACAAAATATAATACCTGTTAGTATTAAAAACAACAGAAATGGAATCTAATTGTCTACTGAATGAAGAGTCAACCCTAGAGACAGGAGGTCCTGGATTCAAATCTGGGCTCCAACACTTCCTAGATGCATAACCTTGGGCAAACTTAACCTCCATCACTTAGGAACTAGTATATAATATTTTTTTCTAAGATGGAAGATAAAAGTTAAAAAAATAGATAACATAAGATGAATGGAGATTTCCTTAAAATGGTAAGTAGTATCTATCTAAAACCATTAGCAAGTGTTATCTATCATGGAGAAAACTTGACTACTTCCCAGTAAGATCAGGGATGAAACAAGGATCCCCATCATCAACATTATTATTCAGTATTGTGCAAGATGCACTAGCTATGGCAATAAGAGAAAAAAGAAATTGAAGGAATTAGAATAGGCAGTAAAGAAACAAAAAATGTCATAGCCAAGATGACAGAGTAGAAGCAGGGATAGCTTGAATCTCTGGAATCCTCTCCAACCAGCTTTAAAATAATGCTTCAAAATTAATTCTAGAGTGGCAGAACTAAAAAGGGGACAAGAGGGCAGTGTAGCCCCAACAAGGTCCCATCCAAGAGTACCAGAGCAGGCCAACAACAAGCTCCTGGCCCTCCATATCTATTGTTCCAGGTTTTTAACCTGGGTGCAAACATAAGACACTGGGACCCTTCCTAAGCCAATAGCAGTGTAACCCCATGCAGAACCCTTAAATTTCTGAGTTCTAGATCAAGCCTGCCATGAGGCCACATGCATTGGCCCAGGGTAGTGTGTGGGATACCTGACTAATATAGGCCCAGAAGGAGGCTCTGAGTCCTGCCCCAGCCCAAACCCCAGCTGAAGTTCAGTAGAGTGTCCATCTGGTTCGAGCCCAAGCCTACAATGATGTGCTGAATACCAGTTCAAGGCAGTCTATGCTATACACATGACTGCTGTAAGCCCAGAGGAAGGGCTACAGCTCCTACCCAAGCACAAGGCTAGGTTTCAAGCCTGAGGACAAGGAAGTCCACAGTGTGTCTGACCTGATCAATTCCATAATGAGGTCCAAAGCCCATGCCCAAATCTTAGGCTGGACCTGAGCCCCAGTCACAATGCTCTGAGCTTGTCAAATCTTCATTGGACCCAGGGAGTGATTGAATCAGGAGTGGAAAGTTACTTTCAGACTATTATAACAGTTTGGAAGAACTGAAACTAGCCTGATATCCAGAAACAGAGGAAAGGTTAGTTGTATCAACAGAGAAAAAAAAAATTAAATTTAAGAGATTGCCTCCTCCTCTCTGACAACAAAGCCCACATTTAAGATAAAAAGTAAAAGTCAAGAAAAAGGATAGGAAAATGAGCAAAGCAACAATAAATAAATAAATAAATAAATAAATAAATGCATGAATGAATGAATGAATGAATAAAAGGTAAATCATAGGAAAAATTATAGAGAAAAATAAAAACAAGGCAAAGACTCAAGGGGACAGTGAAAGCAAATCTGATACATGCATGAATTAGTCTCAGTCACTGAAAGAGATCAAAAAAGGTTTTCAAAAATCAATTAAGGGAGTCATAGGAAAAATAGGAAAGAAAAATGAAAGCAATGGGTAAAGAAAATAGTAGCACAAAAAGCAGAATTGCCCAAATGGGGGGAAAAGTTCACAAATTCACTGAAGAAAATTATTCTTTAAAATTTGAATTTTCATGAAACATAATGTTTCATGAAAAATCAGGGAACAAGAAAAATAAATCAAAAGAAGAAGAAAAAAAGAAAACATTAAATATCTCATTGCAAAAACAACTAACTGGGAAAATAGATCCAAGAGAAACAATTTAAGAATTTTTGGACTACATGAAATTAATAATTTAAAAAAAAGCCTGGACATTATAATACAAGAAAATATCAAAGAAAATTGCCCTGATATTCCTGAATAAGAAGGTTAAATTGAAATTGAAGGAATTCACAGATCACCTCCTATAAAAATCCCAAATGACAACTCCCATGAATATTAAGATTAAATTCAAGTATCACTAAGCCAAGGAGAAAATACATCAAGTAGGCAGAAAGGATTAATTCAAATTCCATGTCAGGATTACACCTGATTTAGCAACCTTCATATTAAATATCAGAAGGCTTGGAATATGATTCTGGAGGGCAAAAGTACTAAGATTACAATCCAGAATCACTTACCCAGTAAAATTAAGTATAATACTCTTGCAGGATCATGGGAAGGGATCATTTTAAAAATAGAAGATTTCCAACCATTCCTGATGAAATTATCAGGTCTAAATACAAAAAATCTGATTTCCAAATAAAAACTCAAGAGAAACATAAAAACTTAAATAAGAAAGAGTAAATTTAAAGGATTCAATAAGGTTGAACCATTTATATTCCTACATGAAGAGATGATATTTTTAAGTCTTAAAATTTTAATCAGTATTTGAGCAGTTAGAAGGAATATAAATAAAGAGTGAAAGTAAGCTGGTTAGGATGATATGCTATGCAAAAATAAGTCAAGAGGTTAAAAAGAGGATTACACTGAGTAAAAAGGGAAGGAGAGTTGGAATGGGATAATTATCTCATCTAATGAGACATGAAAAACTTAGAGTGGAGAAGAAAATGAGGGTGGTGATGCTTAAATCTTACTTTCATCATAATGGGCTCAGAGAAATAATAACAACCATACTCATTTGGATATAGACTCTTGTCTTACTTTAGAGAGAAGTAAATGGGGAATAAGGCAAGGAAGGAGTTAATAAAAGGGATGGGAAAGTAGAGGTTGGTGACTCTAAAAGTAAAATATTGTGAGGAGGGACAGAGTGAAAGGAAAGAAAAGAGTTAGATCACAAGGTAAAAATAAGAGAAATGAATTCACAGTTGGTCATCATGAGTGTGAATGTGAAGAAGATGAATTCACCCATAGAAAGGAAGCAGATGGAAGAGTGGTTTAAAAACCGGAATGCTACAATATGTTGTTTACAGGAAACACATTTGAGGCAGGGAGATTCATAGAGAGTAAATGTAAGGGGCTGGAGCAGAATTTACTACACATCATCTGAATTAAAAAAGAAAAGAAAAAAGAAAAGCACAATTAACAATCTTGACTTCAGGCAAAGTGAAAGCACAAACATATCTAATTTAAAAAATAAGGATAGAAATTTCATCTTGCTCAAAGGTACCATAGATAATAAATTAATATTAATACCAAACATTTATTCATCAAATGCTACAGGCACCAAATTGTTTAAGGAGAAATTAAATGAACTTGAGGAGGAAATAGAACTCAACTCCTGCCTCTCAGATCTTGCTAAATCAAACTAAAACTATAAACAAGAAAGAAGTAAAGAAAATGAACAAATTTTTAGAAAAGGTAAAATAAATAGGTGTCTAGAGAAAATTGAATGGGAAGAGAAAGGAATATACTGTTACATGGAAATCACTTTAAAAGACTGATATATATATATATATATATATATATATATATATATATATATATATATATATATATATTAATTTAAGGTCGCCAAGGAATTCAGCTATGTAATTCCTAAATGAAAACTCAAATCAGCAGTCAACCTTTTATGGAGTTTTTAATTACAAACAGGAGGAAGAAAGGTATTAGAGAGAGAGAGAGAGAGAGAGAGAGAGAGAGAGAGAGAGAGAGAGAGAGAGAGGGAAGAGAAGGGAATAGGGCTTAAGTACCCCCTCTGCTTGGGCTGGGCCAAAGGCCCAAGCCCTTAGATAGCTGAGGCAAAGAAAAGAGATCAGTCCCTATCACTCACATGACCAAAATGGAGAAACAGTCTCAGGGGCCTCCACCTCCAGCCTCCTTCAGAGCAAGCCCTCCTCTCAGACCTCTCCAGGAGCTCTCCCTCCAGGACCTCTCTCCTCTCAGACTCCTCCAGAGCAAAACCTCCTCTTCTCAGTTCTCACATCTACCAATCACTGTTGATGTCTCCCCTATGCCAATGGTGGCTCTAGCTTAACCCAGGACTGCCCAGAGGTCTGTTTCCTTTGCACATGTCTGTTGAAGGTCATATTCTCAAATAATTAAATCTTGATCTTTGCTGCAGCCCTTCCTAAATCCTGTTACTCTGAGTAGGGTGGAGATTGGAAGTTCCAAGACCTGGTTCTGTCATTCCAAGTATCTCTATTGTATCAATTCTAAAATCAATCAGGACTCAAAGAACTTCCTGTTCTATGCTTAAGCATAGGTCAAAGCCCTTTCCATTGTTTAGCAAAAGGTTTCTGTCCTAAAGTAGTCTTAAGTAGAGAGGAGAAGGATCCTCCCATGCCAAGGAGTTTCATATTCCAATAGAGTTCTTACTATCAGTAGGAAATTTTTTCAAGTATGAAATTTCCCAATGGGGAAATTTCCAACATTCATAAGTCTAAGAAATTTTAAGGTTTACAATCCCCCCTAATGATCATGGAAGACCAGTCTCCCCATTGATCAAACAATATAATCAATTTTGTAATTCTGAATTCAATTCTAACTATAGATATACACAATATTCAATTTTCTAAGAGAATTAGAATAGTGAGAGAGGAAATAGAAAAGAAAAGAAAGCAAAACCAATGTTTTGCTAGGCACATTGACAGAAAGCCAAATTAGGGGCAGTCCCTTTTGGCATAAATGTGTACAATTACAATAAATGTTCAATCAAAAGTTTAGTCCAATCAATCATATCCAAAGTTCATTCTTGATCTTCTTGATGAAGTGTAGGTTTTAGGCATCTTTTTGCAACATTTCATTCTCTGGATATAAAAGTTTCAAGCTTATTTCTTGAAGATCTTTTCTCGAACAGAATCAAAATCTTTGATTTTTTATAACAGTAAAATCTTAAACAAAATTCAAAATTCTTGGATTTTTATAAAAATATAATCTCAAACAAAAAATTCAAAAATAAAATTTTTTTTAGATTTTAAATTAAAATACAATTCCCCCTTAAGTAAGTATTAAAAATTTATCAAGTTTAGCTCAGAATGCAATGTTCAGTTATGGGGGTGTATGTGTCAATTATCAAAAGAATAGAAAAATAATAAAAAAGATAAGAAAAATTCAAAATAGGCCTTGTATAGGTCCAGTTTAAAGTAATTTCTATCCCACAAGTATGTAGGATAGAATGCAGTAATATTTCACTTAGCCATTTGTAGCCAAAACTACAGGAAGTTGCCATAATATAAGAAGAAAATAATTAGAATTCTATTTTGATGGGGAAATGCCATTCCCTCGTCTGATTTTTTTTTCCCCTCAGGAATATAGGGAGCCAGCATGATAGTCAAGCTTTGTACTTGTTTGAGTACTTCATAAAGAGTGTAGATACAAGGAAGTCCTACGACTTAAACATAAGTTAAGTGTCACAACCTCGAGTCTCACTTTAATATTTCTTGTGTGCTCTATTGGCACTATTCAGGTTTAGTCTGTGCTCCTTGTTTTTATCCCTTTTCCTGGAATCAGACACAAACATTAATCACAGTCCTATAATATTTTATCAATAAATGGCAGGTTCCCATAGTTTAAAGCTTTTAGGCATATATTGATATTATAGCAAGAGTACATATATTAACTTGTATTACTGCAGGAAAAAAATAATATTAATATTAATTATGTGTACCTTCAGTACAAAAAAATGAGAAAAAAATCAAATATTCTGATCTAAAAATAAAAGAAATAATAAAATTTTTAAAAATCAGTAATTCAATGTATTCTTGAAAAAACAGCATCCATTTTTCTATGGATTATTATCTCCAATTCATATGATAAGAAGGAGTCACAATTCATATGATAGGATAGAGTCAATCAATCTCAGCAGAAGATGCTTTCTTCACTTGTGAGCAGTCAATCTAAGAGTCCCTTTCTCCAATCTTTATAGATGTTGGAGTAGTTAATAATATTTGGAATGGTCCTTCCCATGAAGGTTGAGTTGCTCCAGTTCGCTTGAAATTCTTGATATAAACTTTATCTCCTGGGTTCAGGTCATGCAGAGAAAAGTCTAATGGTCCAGCTTGTGCTGCAGCTCCAGATTCATGAAGTTCACGTAGTTTGTGCTGTAACTCCTGTATATAGGAAGCAATAGTAATATCTCCCCCTAATAGCGATGTATAAGCCGGGGAGAAAGGCTTAGCCTGTATAGGCGGATGTCCAAAAAGCATCTCAAATGGTGAAATATGTAAGTCTCCTCTAGGCCTGCTTCTAAGATAAAATAGGGCCAGAGGGAGAATTTCGGGCCATTTTAAATGGGTCTCAGTGCATAATTTGCCAATCATAGTCTTAAGTTCTTTATTCATCCTCTCCACTTGGCCTGAGCTCTGGGGGTGATATGGAACATGGAATTTTGGGAGTTATCCCAAAGCAAGAATATATTTGGTTTAAGACAGAATCTGTAAAATGACTCCCTCTATCGGAGTCAATACTTGCTGGCAGGCCAAAACGAGGAATAATTTCCTTTAAAAGTATCTTTGCAACAAAATCTGCTGTGACTCGGGTCTTAGGAAATGCTTCCAGCCATCTGGTCAGTTGATCTACAATTACTAGACAAAATGTATAACGTCCAGCCTTTGGCATCATTATGAAATCTATCTGTAGATGTTCAAAAGGTGTGTAAGCCAGAGCACGTCCCCCAAAGGCTTTTTCACGATATGCATGTTGGTTATATGCCTGGCAAATGGAGCAGGCTGAACATACTTTAGAGGCTTTAGTAGTTATACCAGGGGCTATCCATACTCTCTTGACAGAGTCCACGATGCCCTGGGTGCCAAAATGACCATTTTTGTGAATAGATTGGAAAATTTGGTTATAGAAACTTCTAGGGAGCAGGGGTTTTCCTTCAGATGACACCCCTACTCCATTAATCTGTTTTGCTTTAAATTTTTGTTTCCATTTTTCCACTTCCTTTTCATTATAGGAAAGTGATAAATTTAAATTATCAGTGGTTGTTAATGTTAAAATTAATCCAGGTCCTTCTATGGCTGCTAGTTTTACAGCGGCATCTGCTCGGTCATTTCCTCTAGAGACAGTGTCAGAGCCACCTGTATGGGCAGAGCAATGAACTACAGCTAGGGCTTTAGGCAGTTTGAGAGCAGAAAGAACTTCATTAATAATTTCTGCATTAGCTATGGATTTTCCAGCTGAGGTTAAAAATCCTCTCTGGAGCCATAGCATCCCGACTGAGTGAGAAATGCCAAAAGCATATCTAGAATCCGTATAAATTGTTGCCTTTTTATCCTTGGCAATTATACAAGCTTGTTTTAGAGCTATGAGTTCTGCTTCTTGAGCGCTAATGTTAGAAGGTAGTGAAGCTGACCATTCAGTGGCAAATTCTGAGACTACGGCAGCTCCAGTGTAACGTATGCCATCCCTCATAAAAGAGGAACCGTTGGTAAATAAAATCAGATCTGCATTGTCTAAGGGAGTGTCCAAGAGATTATCTCGAGGCTTTTCTACCATGGACACTAATGTTTCACAGTTATGTAATGGTTCTCCTGAAGTAGGTAAATCTGGAAGCAAGGTGGAAGGGTTAAGAGTTGAACAGCATTTCAAGGTAATATTTTCACTATTTAATAAGGTTATTTCATACCGTGTAATTCTCTGATCCGAGAATGCCTGTGTTCTATGTTTTATCAATAATGCTTCTATCTCATGTGGGCACATTATTGTTAATGGACATCCCAATACTAAATCAACGGTTTTTGTTACTATTAAGGCTGTAGCAGCTACTCCTCTAAGGCATGGTGGTGCTCCTGCTGCTACTGGGTCTAGTTGGGCAGAATAATAAGCAATTGGGCGCTGAGAAGGTCCAAAAGTCTGAGTTAACATACCAGAGGCTACTCCTCTTCGCTCATGCACATATAAAGTAAATGGCTTGTTGTAATCTGGGATGCCTAGAGCAGGGGCAGACATGATAGCCTTTTTTAGATCTGATAGAGCTGACAAGTGTTCAGGCTCTAATTTGAGGGGTTCAGGAACCGAATCCTTTGTTAATGCTATAAGGGGTTTAGTGATTTCCCCATAGCAAGGAATCCATTGTCTACAAAACCCTGTTGCTCCTAAAATTGCTCTCAGCTGTTTCTTAGTGGTAGGAGCACTCAATTTTTGAATGTTCTCAATTCGTTTTGGAGAAATATAACGAGCACCCGCAGTCAAGATGAATCCCAAATATTCTACTTTTTGGAGACACCATTGAACTTTATCCTTAGAGATTTTATGTCCTCTTTTGTGCAATTCCAAAAGAAGGTGTTTGCTATATTCTTGACATGTTTTTGCATCTGTTGAAGCCAAGAGTAGATCATCTACATATTTGATTAACTTGCTATTTTTAAATGTTATATTGTCTGTGTCTTGGCTCAAAATTTGCTCAAATAAGCTCGGAATTTCGACATAACCCTGTGGCAGCCGACACCAGGTATATTGTGAGCCCTTCCAGGTGAAAGCAAAAATATGCCTGGAGTTCTCATGTATAGGTATGGAAAAGAAAGCTGAACACAAGTCTACTACTGTAAAGTATGTAGCTGTGCTAGGAATAGATGAAATAATAGTATGTATGTTAGAAACTACGGAGTGTCTCTTTATAACATGATTATTCACTGCCCTTAGATTCTGTACGAATCTATAGAGGTGCTTGCCATCGGGCCCTCTTTTTGGTTTTTTAATTGGCAGGATGGGCATGTTGTATTCATATTTGCAAGGGATTATTATTCCTTGTTCTATTAATGAGTTAACAACTGGTGTAATACCCTCAATTGCCTCCTTTGAGAGGGGATACTGAGGGATAGAAGGAGGTGGGCTAGATTTAGTTTTTATCTGTACAGGAACAGCCGACTTAAGTAAGTCTACATCAGAAGAAGATGTGGCCCAAAGAGACTCTGGTATATCTTTAGGTATTGCAAAGACGGGATGCTCTTTTTTTCTCCTGACTCTCTGAGATAATTACAGGGAGTAATTTAAAGATTCCTTTGGTACTTCTAATGATAATGAACCATCTGGGGAACAGGTTATTGTGGCTCTGAGTTTGCATAGAAGGTCCCTCCACAGCAAATTTAAAGGGGAGTCAGGCATCAAAAGGAGGGAGTGTTGTACCTCTAGGGGTCCTACAGACACCATTCTAGGAGGAAGGCTTTTAACTATTTGGGTTATTCCTGATATTCCCATTACATTCTCTGAGCCAATAAAAATAACATTGTAAATCAGGTGTTCTGTTTAATACAGACCAGGAAGCTCCAGTGTCTAATAGACAATCATAATAGGTGTTTCCCACCTTTAAGGTAACATGGGGTTCATTAGTATGGGGAGGGCAGTGGATAGGGACAATGGGTAGTAGGACATCAGGGTCTGGGAAATCAAAGGTTGTATCCTCTGATTCCTGTGCCCCAGGCCCCCCTACCCCCGGACACCATCATTGTGTTTGGGATATTCCTTGGGCACTCCCCTGAAGGGCACCTCTCTGAGGGTCATTAGTACCTCGAGTATTTTTTGGACGAGCGCCATTTCTCATAAATTGTTGTTGTTCATTATCATTATAATTTTCTTCATTTGGAGCATTGTCATTATTTTCCCAATTCCTATTTCTATAATTCTGGTTTCTAAAGTTCTTATTTCTATATTCATTATAGTTATTTCCATAGTCATTATTATAATTTCTAGAATTCTGGTTTCTATAACCATTATCATCATTTCTATAGTTATTATTTCTAAAGCTATTATTAAACTGTGTATTCCTTCCAAACATCTTAAGAGAGGTTCTACATTCCATTATTTTGTGGCCCTTCTTCTCACAGAAGTGGCAAGTAATGGATTGATAATTGGATTTCTGGAGAGGGGCAATTGTCATTGGTTCATTATCATGCCCACTTTCTAATTTAGTCATCCTATCTATTAAATATCTCATTTTTTTCTTCATTTCCTCCATGTCATCATTATTTTCTTCCTCCTTTTCTTTGTTTCCCTTTAAAACATATATAGCTGTTTTTCGCAATTCTTCAAGGTCCATATCTGACCATCTTGGGCATTGTGTTCTAAAATAATTCTTAATTGCTTTGCAAGAGTTATTTACAAAGATCCTTCTAACTTGTCTTAAGCTACTCTCTTTAGTTAGGTCCCAATCTAAGTATCTGTCCCCAAACTCGATTATTCTATCCATGAATCTGGAGGGTGCTTCTTCCTCCTTTTGCTTAATTTTTTTCAAGTTCCATCCACTTATCTGTACTGTCTGCACATTCCTTCATTGCCGTGAGGATGACCTCTCTACAACGGTATAGTTGTAGATAATCCTCAGGATTGTTATAGTCCCATTTGGGATCCTGAGATGGCCAATGTGCTGCATTACGTCCCCGGGTTTTGTTGACATGAGCAATTATTTTATTTTTTTCATGTTCAGTTAAAAAAGCCTCTAGCAAGTTCTCAACATCCTTGTAAGATGGATTATACTGAAAAAATATGTTGCCCATCTTTTTTGCTACTAGAAAAGGATCTTGTTCATATGTGGGGATATTTCGTGTAAATTCATTTATTTCTTGGGGAGTAAACGATATCCTATGTCTTAAAGTCACCACATCCCCATTCCATCCTATTTCAGGTACTTCTCTTAGAGGAAACAGGCCTCTAGTTGAATTTTGTACCTGTGGGTCAGTTTGACAAGAACAGGTTTCTCCAGGAGGACAAGATCTCCTTTGCGTTGGAATTTGGTTTTCTGTAGGAGAGGGAACATGAGAAATTGGGATTGCAGGGGAAGGGTTTTGGGGATTAAATTCAGTCAAGATTTGCACTACACGAGAGAAGCAGTCTGTTAACTGGGCTATAGGGAAGGTGTTTTCCATCTCTATTTCAGGGAAGGAAATTTCCTCATTCAAAGGTTCAGAAACAGGTCTGTTTCTGGTAGAGTGGGTGTTTGCCAATTGATCCTGTAAGAAACATTTTAGATCTTCTAATTGGGCTTGCATTTTATCCTCAATATTTTTTATTTTAGCATATCTAAATATGGTATTGAGGAGTACAAAAATGACATTACCTATTAATATAAAAATTTGGAGGTATCCTGCATTCCTCAGTGCCCCTAATTCTTCAGCTGCCATATAAATGTCAAAGAATATAGTACTCATTTATATATATATATATATTTTGTAATTATTTCTCTAACTGTCTTCACAAAACATGTGGGGGAGCAGGGCAAAGCAACAAACTTTCCACAGGGTTTTTTGTTTTTTTTTTTTTGTTGTTTTTTCTAATCTAGGAAGTTGTTCCTTAAGGGAAAGGATATTTAGAAACAGCTCTTCTAGCCAGGACTTTAGGGTCCTGTTGCTGAGATTTAAAACAGCTGTTTTCTATCTAACTATCAGAGTCACACAGCTGGGAAGTATCTGAAGCCCGATTTGAACCTAGGACCTTCTGTCTCTAGACCTGGCTCTCAATCCACTGAGCTACCCAGCTGTCCCTTAAGATTAAAGTGAAGAAAAAGAAAAACTGCTGATTCCAATTTAACTTAAGGAGAAAAGAGAAGAGAGAAAAAGTTTTTTATACTCACGTGTTCTAGCAACTGTGTCTTTAAGCCAAGTTTGCTGTTAAAAGGGACTAAGTGGTGAGAAGGTAGAGTAAAAAGGCAAGGAATTTCAGAAGTTTATTGAGAGAATTCTTTAGACTCCCTTGTGGTCAGCAACAATGTGACATGGAAATCACTTTAAAAGACTGATATATATTAATTTATGGTCGCCAAGGAATTCAGCTATGTAATTCCTAAATGAAAACTCAAGTTAGCAGTCAACCTTTTATGGAGTTTTTAATTACAAACAGGAGGAAGAAAGGTATTAGAGAGAGAGAGAGAGAGAGAGAGAGAGAGAGAGAGAGAGAGAGAGAGAGAGGGAAGAGAAGGGAATAGGGCTTAAGTACCCCCTCTGCTTAGGCTGGGCCAAAGGCCCAAGCCCTTAGATAGCTGAGGGAAAGAAAAGAGATCAGTCCCTATCACTCACATGACCAAAATGGAGAAACAGTCTCAGGGGCCTCCACCTCCAGTCTCCTTCAGAGAAAGCCCTCCTCTCAGACCTCTCCAGGAGCTCTCCCTCCAGGACCTCTCTCCTCTCAGACTCCTCCAGAGCAAAACCTCCTCTTCTCAGTTCTCACATCTACCAATCACTGTTGATGTCTCCCCTATGCCAATGGTGGCTCTAGCTTAACCCAGGACTGCCCAGAGGTCTGTTTCCTTTGCACATGTCTGTTGAAGGTCATATTCTCAAATAATTAAATCTTGATCTTTGCTGCAGCCCTTCCTAAATCCTGTTACTCTGAGTAGGGTGGAGATTGGAAGTTCCAAGACCTGGTTCTGTCATTCCAAGTATCTCTATTGTATCAATTCTAAAATCAATCATGACTCAAAGAACTTCCTGTTCTATGCTTAAGCATAGGTCAAAGCCCTTTCCATTGTTTAGCAAAAGGTTTCTGTCCTAAAGTAGTCTTAAGTAGAGAGGAGAAGGATCCTCCCATGCCAAGGAGTTTCATATTCCAATAGAGTTCTTACTATCAGTAGGAAATTTTTTCAAGTATGAAATTTCCCAATGGGGAAATTTCCAACATTCATTAGTCTAAGAAATTTTAAGGTTTACAATACCTTCCTCTCAGTAGTACCTGACACATATACAAGAATTAACTATATATTAGGGCATAAAAGCTTCACAACCCAATGAGAAAAGTACAAAAAATTAATGAATCATTTTCATATCAAAATGCAATAAAAACTATAATGAATAAGTATTAGAGAAAAGAAAAATAAAGAAACAATGGGAAACTAAATAATCTAATGCTAAAAAATGGTTGGACTAACCAACAAATTGTAGAGACACTCAATAATTTCATTTTGGAGAATAATGAGGAAATAGAATAACAAAATTTGCAGGGTACAACCAAAGCAGTACTTAGGGGAAACTTTATATGTTTAAATGTTTATAACAATACAGAAGAGAAACTAATTTGTCATGGAACTAAAAAAAAGACAAAAATTAGGAAAAAAAAAACACATTTTCAATCTCCTTAATGATTAAATTGGTAATCCTAAAAATCCAAGAAGAAAGTAAGAGAATCATTGAATCAATAAATAAGACTAGAAGTTGGTTTTATGGAAAAAAATAATAGAACATTGGTTAATTTGTTTTTTAAAAAAGAAAGAAGAAAATCAAATTACCATTATAAAAAAAAGGAAAAGGATGAATTAACCCTGAAAATGAGAAAATTAAAGGAATTATTAGGAGTTATTTTGCCCAATCATGTCAATTAATCTAATAATAAAATTGATATTAGTGAATATTTAAATATGTATGTATATATATATAGATTAATATAAGAGGAAATTGAATACTTAAATAATACATCTCAGGAAAAAGAAATTGAGCATGTCAGCAATGTAATCTCTTAGAAAAAATCTCCTAGGCTAGATGGATTCACAAGTGAATTCTGTTAAGGATTTAGTGATTAATTAATTCTGATGTTATATAAATTACTTGTGAAAAAAGATAAAGAAATTCTACTGAATTATATTTAATGACAGAAATATGGTCATTACCTAAGCCAGGAAGAGCAAAAAGAGAGAAAGAAAATTATAGGCCAAACTCAATATTGAATATATATGCAAAATAAAATACTAGCAAGATTAGATTGGATTCCTATCAGAAATGGAGGCCTGGTTTAATATTAGGAAAACAATGAGCATAATTGATCAAATCAGTGATCAAACTAACAGAAATCATATGATCATCTCAATAGATGCAAAAATGCTCTGAATAAAGTACAATGACCCATTCCTATAAAAAACCTTGTAAGCACAGGAATTAATGGGTCATTCCTTAAAATAAAAACAAAATAGTATCTTCCTAAAACCATCATTGTGGCTGCCAGCAGCCAGAAATTAATATATTCAAGGGTGAACACTCAGAAGGGAGGTTGCTCTCTGAGGGAGAATGGGTGACTAGGGAAAAGGAGAGGGGAAACAATAAAAGAAGAAAGACTCAGTGCTTCAGGATTCAACAACCTGGGCTGGAGGCTGCTTGCCCTTCTGATGGTGATAAGATAGAGAAACACAATAAAGAAAGACTCAGAGACAAGTGAATAGTAGCAAAAGAATAGGCCTTACAGAAAGCAGGCTCTAGGTGTAATTGAGCTCTGATAGATTAGAGATATAGTGGTGAGGAGCTTCCTTGAGTTCAGCCATACTCATTTTTATTGTGGTTACAAAAAGGAAGGGGAAAGGACAAATGTGGTCTGACAGGTTAGGGAATCATCACAATATGCACACTGCTGAACCCTAGAACAATAGATAAGGCTAATGCCCCAAATCAAGAGTACATATGACCTAAGACATCTAAACTTGTTTGATACAGATGTTAATTGATTGTTAATGTCAAAACAATGACTGAGATATTAGGTCAGTCTTCCTGAGTATAGCCTCAAGAATAGGTTAGGAATTTGACAAGGTTAAGGTTTAATATTACTCAAGGTTATAGAAATTGATCATTAGAAATATCTGAGTTAACTTTTTGAGTACCCCTAAAATATTACCAAGATTAATATATGCCTGGACTCTTACAATCAGCAAATATCATCATCAGTGAGGAGAAGTTATAAGCCTTGCCAGTAAGTTCAGGAGTAAAGCAAGGATGCCCATTATCACCACAATTATTTAATATTATAGTAGAAATGTAAGCTATCACAATAAAAGAAAAAAATGAAGTAATTAAAGAAGGTAACGAGGAAATTAAACTATCACTCTGCAGATTATATGATAGTATACTTATAGAATCCTAAAGAAGTTAAAATACTTAACAACTTTAGCAAAGTTGCAGGATACAAAATGAACCCACATAAATCATTAACTTTTGCTTTTATTTCCAACAAAGTTCAGAAGCAAAAGAAAGAGAATTTCATTTATAATAACACTAGGCAATATAAAATGCCTCAGAATCTACTTGTCAAGACAAACAAAGGAATTATAAGAAAATCATTACAAAACATTTTTACACAAATAAAATTAGATTCAAACAATTGCAAAAAATATTAATTGCTCATAGGTAGGCTAATTATTCTGGCTAAATTAATTTACTCATTCAATTATATACAAATAAAACTACCAAAAAATTATTGTGGAAAATTAGAAAAAAATAAAAATAATGACAAAATAAGTTTGGAAGAAAAAAGACCAAGAATATTAAGGGAATTAATGAAAAAAAATGTGAAGAAAGGTGGCTTAGCAGTACCAGATCTCAAATTGTACTACAAAGCGGGATTCATTAAACAGTGTGGTACTGAGTAAGAGATACTTCAGCTTTTGGGATAAGAACTCATTATTTTTTTTTATTTAGAATATTTTTCTATGGTTACATGATTCATGATTCCCTACCCTTCCCTCCTGGATGTAACAAACAATTCCCCTGGGTTATACATGTGTCATTGTTCAAAACCTATTTCATTATTATTCATATCAAACTATGTGATCTATAATAGGTTTTTTGTTCTGCATTTCTGTTGTGCATGTGGATGTGTACAGAATTCTTTCTCATAAGTTTTCATAAGTTCCTCTGGATTGTCCTTGGTCATTGCATTGCTGCAGGTAAAAAGGTCCATTACTTTTGATTGTGCCACAGTGTATCTGTATCTCTGTATAATATTCTCCTGGTTCTGATGCTTTCACTCTGCATCAATTCCTGTAAGTCTTTTCAGTTCACATAGAAATCCTCCAGTGCATTATTACTTTTAGCACAATAGTATTCCATCACCAAAAGTTACCACAACTTGTTTAGCCATGCCTCAATCAATAAAATCCTTCCTCATTTTCAATTTTTTGACACCACAAAGACTGCAGCTATAAATAATTTTTTGCAAGATTTTAAAATTATTATCCATTTGGAGTATAAACCAAGCAATAGTATGGTTGAGTCAAAGGGTAGGCATTCTTTTAAAGCCCTTTGCCTATAGTTCCAAATTGCCCTCCAGATTAGTTGGACCAATTCACAACTCCACTAGCAGTGTTTTAGTGTCCCAATTTTGCTACATCACCTCCAACATTTATCACTTTCTTTTGATGCCACATTGGCCAGTCTGATAGGTGGAACCTCCGAGTTGTTTTTATTTGCATTTCTCTAATAGGAGGGATTTAGAACACTTTTTCATGTGCTCATTGATAGTTTTGATTTCTTCATGTGAAAACTGGGTCCCTTAATCAATTGACATGAACAGGTCCCTTGACCAATTGTTGATTGGGGAATGGCTTGATTTTATTGTAAATTTGACTTAGTTCCTTGCTGTGGGGTGCACCAGCCTCCCACAGGGGATGGGGTCTTGGAGGTCAGACAGTGTTGGCAAAATGATGGATGGGACACAGCTTTCACATTCAACCCACAGCACAGGTCTCACAGGATAAACTGCTCTGCCTTGGCTGAGGACTGGCTTTATTTTATACCCTCATAATCACACATCTACTTGGCACACAGTTTCATTCTCAACATACATATTTCCATGGAACCTAACAGCAGACAGGAAGCCTAGGAAGATAGTCAATGAAACATTGTTGCTAAGGGCAGGATCAGAGGGTAGAATCAACATGACCCAGATATAGGTTAGGGAATTCAGAGCACAGATTTGCTGGAAGGTTTTATGCCTAGAAAAGAGGGTCCAATCTAAGTGGGTATATAAGAATCCTTAGGTTTAATTTTGTAAGTGGGCTCTCCTGGTAATATCCTAGGGGGAACAGAGTGGGACATCTGTATTAAACCAGCAAACCTGTTGCTCTCATCTATTTTTCCTGGGACTAAGTAAGAATAATAATCATAGCAATTCCAATAATAAAGTGATGTTAATAAGTAAAGTCACTTGGGGGGAGTGTCAGTGGGTGTTTCTGTGAATTTTAAAACTACTCCACCCTACTCAGACCATACTTTAGAAGACCTGATTTAGCTATTTCCTGATTAGTGATAATGGAGATACTTGGTTTAACAGAATCAGGTCTTGGGAACTCTACATTGCTCTACCCTACTTAGTTTAACAAGGTCAAGAATGTCTGCTTCATACTCAAGGATTAAGTATCTGAGGAAATGGACTTCAACAGACATGTGCAGAAACAGTGAACAGACCTCTGGGCTGTCCTAAGTCAAGCTAAGCTATCATTGGTACAGATGTGACACAGGGAAGTGATGTAAAACCATCTATATAAGGCACGTCACTTCCTCTCTTCCCTCTCTTTCCCCAGAGAGGCATCTCTGGCTGGCAGCGTGCTAAGCATTCCAACACCTTGGCATAATGGCAGCTATTTATTTGGATTTTGGTGGTGAGTTTTCCCTTGAGCTAATTCAAGTTCAGGCATCTTGGCTGAGTCCTCTTGGAGTTCAGGCTGATTTCTTCCTCTTTCACACTCCAAACCCTTACTTTCTAGATTCCCTAATCTTCTCACCCGGTATAAGCCAGGTGGGAGAAAATCCTACACTATTTCTTCTACCTTCTTAATTTTTTCCCACTATATTAATTAAATCACCAAAACATTTCAGACTGACTTTGGTATTTTTATTTTAATATTTGGGATATCCGTGGTGACCAATAATTAATATAATTTAGGTCACCACACTAAAGTTATCCTTTACATTTCCATCCTTCCTGGGAGCTGCTTTGTAGTCCCCAGTTTCTACATGGACCATGTCAAACAGTATGGTCTTTGATGGCTCCTAGCAGTTCCTCATATATTTGGGAAATTAAATATTTGTCAGAGTGTTTTGTTATAAAAATGTTGTCCCATTTTGTTTTGTACTTTCTAGTTTTGGTTCCAATTATTTTGTTTCTACAAAACCTGTTTTTAATTTGATATAATCAAAGTCATTCATTTTATAATTATTAATGTTCTCTATCTCTTGCTTTGTCTTAAATTCCTTCCTTTCCCACAGATCTGGTAGGCATACTATTCTATGTTTACCAAACTGATTTATGATTTCACTTTTTATATTTAAGTAATTTACCCATTTTGAGTTTATCTTGGTATAGGGTATAAGATATTGATTGAAATGTAATTTTTCCCATATTGTTATCCAATTTTCTTTGGTCTGGTAGTTCTTGAATTTGGCTATAATTTTACTGGGTATTGTCAATTGGCAATTAAATTCAGGAAGTGATCTGTGGATTCTTTCAATGTCCACTTTTCCCTCTTGTTTGAAAATGTTTGGGAAGTTTTCTTGGATAATTTCCTGTATAATGATGTCCAGACTTTTTTCTTTTGTCATGATCTTCTGGTAGTCCAGTAGTTCTTATATTATCACTCCTGGATCTATTTTCAAGGTATGTGGTCTTGTCAATGAGGTTTTTCATAACTTCCTCAAATATTTCATTCTCTTAATATTGTTTTATAGATTCTTGCTGCCTTGTGAAGGCATTTGCTCCTAGTTGTTGGGTTCAAATTTGTAAAGACTGAATTTCATCCCTGGCTTTTTGGTCATCCTTCTTCTGTTCTAATTTTCTTTGTAGGTTATCTTTCACCTTCTTTTCCTCATTTTCAAGTTGGTTAATTCTGGTTTTCAAGACATAATTTTCTTGTTTTAGTTCATGTGCCTCTGTTTCCAGATGAGTTATTTTGCTTAAGTTCTTTTTCCAATTGTCATCAGCCTCTCTTAATTGTTTTTTTTTTAATTGTGTTTTGAGCTCTTCCAAAGCCTGTGTCCAATTCACTGGAGTTTCTGTGTTTTTGCTTGGTGTTCTTTGGTCCTCCTCTATACCATTTGCTCTTTGTTCTTTATCTAGTTCAAAGGTGTGGATTGTAATTTCTTTTTTCTTTATCTGTTGTTTACTCATTTTTGTCCTTTCTTTACCCCTTGTAATTGGCTGTAAAGCCTATGATTATTGGATGGATCTATGGGTTTAGGTTATTCTGTCCTGAAGGGGCTTTTTCTCTGCTCTACTGATTGACTAAATTAGGCTAATGATATTAATGAGCCCTAAGGTCAGATCTTCCCCAGTTGACAGCAGAAGCTGAAGGTCTAGCTGAAGTTATGGAGGCTGACAGTACCTGGGCTTCCCACCCTGTTAGCAAGGCATTCTCTCAGCCTTTGCCCTGGGATCCCTGTGGGCTAGATTCTTTCAGATACACTCAGGGCAGTCTATGGGGGAGGGGTATTTGAGATTGAGCTTCCCTGCCATCTGAAGGCTTCTTATCTCCTCTATTGATAAGATTAAGGCAGGGAGAAGTTGATCTGCAGAGCTGGATGTGCCCTGAGACCAAAACCTTGAGAAGGGGGATGCAGCAAGATGGATTTAGGTTGAGACTACACTGCCCTCACTATGCTTCTTCTCCAGCTGCCTCCCTGCTGCCTGTGTTCAAAGTCCTAAGCCTGAAACAGCTGTACCAGGAAGGCACTCCCTCTAAACTAAAGCAGCCCTTGCTGCCTGGAGAGTCCAGCCACTGCTGGAGACTCTACACTGTAGTGGGGGAGGGGTCCTAGGACATTCCTTCTTTTTTTCCTTAAACCCTAGAGCTCAAGAATTCAGATTTTTTTTGTCATACCTTTTAAGTTGAAGTTAGCAGGAGGATCCCTTTCCTGTTGTTAGATTTGGTTTTCTGTCCCCTTGAAGCACTTTGTTTTTGATTGATATGGAAGAGTCTTCAGAGAATCACCATCTTATCTCTGACTGTTTTCTAATTTTCTCAGCAGTTTTTGTCAAATACTGAATTCTTGTACCAAATGCTAGGATCTTTTATTGGAAACTATCTTGCTAAGGTCATTTACACCCAGTGTATCCCACTATTCCACTTTTCTGTCTCTTAGTCAGTACCATATTGTTTTGATGACCCCTGCTTTATAGTACAGTTTAAGATCTGGTACTACTAGGCCTCCATCCTTCACATTTTTTGTTTTTTTAATTAGTTACCTTTATCTTCTTGAACTTCCAAATGAACTTTGTTATATATTTTTTCTAATTCTATTAAAAAATCTTTTGTTAGGTTGATAGGTATGGCACTGAATAAGTAAATTATTTTAGGTAGATTTGTCTTTTTACTATATTATTTTGTCCTACCCACAAACAATTAATTTTTTCCAGTTATTGAGATCTATTTTTAATTGTGTGAAAAGTGTTTTGTAGTTGTGTTCATATAATTCCTTAATTTGTTTTATTAGACAAATTCCTAAATATTTTATGTTGTCTACGGGAATTTCAAATGAAGCTTCTCTTTCTAATTCATGCTGCCATGTTTTGTTGGAAGTATATAAAAATGCTAATGATTTATGTGGGTTTTTCTTGTATCCTACAATTTTGCTAAAGTTGCTAATTATTTCTACAAGCCTTTTAGTTGATTTTCTAGGATTCTTTAAGTATATCATCATGTAATCTGCAAAGAATAGTTTAGTTTGCTTAATGCCTATTTTAATCCTTTCAATTTCTTTTTTCTTCTCTAATTACTACTGCTAGTGTTTCTATTACCATATTAAATAATAGAGGTGATAACGAGCATCTTTGTGAGAAATCAATTTTAATGAAAAAAAATCTGGGAAAATTATAAAACAGTATGGCAGAAACTAATTATTGTGGTAAGAAAATTAGTATATTGATTAAAATAAGATATTTGATGAAGAGATCTCTGAAGGTGCAGGCAAGGCAGAGTATTGTGCATGAGATCAGAACTTGGAAGGAGGAACACAGGAAAAATGTTCTGGCAGTTGGTGAGGTCCATTCATGGACTGACTGGACTTGCTCTCTGGCTGCTGGTAGAGGCAGACATCTGAGATCTTGCTCTATGCTAGTGAGAGGAAAGAAAGAACTCTGAAAGCCATCTGAAGTGGTTTTCTACTCTCTTGAGTAGAGAAATCATGTCTAAAATGAAGCCAGTAGATCTGTTTTGCTGGAGAACAGTTTTGGAGGAAGAAAGGCTGAAGTCTGTTTCCCTGGACTCTAGCCATACCAGGGTGACCTGATTGTCAGTTAGCAAATGCCATCTTGGCTGACTGAATCTATATGTACTCGAAGATATCTTTATCAAATTAAGTTAATTGAATAAGAATTTTGGTTAGATAATACTCAGTGGTTTTTTTTATTGTTGCTTTGTTTTGCTTTGCTTTTTTTTTTTTTTTAGTAAGTGCTATGTAGTTTTAGTGTAGCTGGAAAAACTGAAGGCTCTGTTGTGAGACAGATGTAGAAGGTGGGTGAAAAGTTAGTTCCCCTTTTAGTGGTAAGGTTTCCTTGTTATTAATCCTTGTATTTATATCTTTTAATTATAAATAATAGATATTTTATGAATTTATAGTCTCTAAGTAAAATGCACACTGGCCTGGTGTAAGAGAGAAAGAAAGATAGAAGGATTTTGCAAAAGGGTCTAAGGGCAAGGGTTTTCAAAAGAGAGTCTGGTCACAGGCACAGAACTGGAAGAGCTATTCTAGAATCTGGGGACTTCTTAAAACAAGACATCCTGAGGCAGTTGGGTTCCATTGTTCCAGTTCTTCAGGGGGAGTGGAGAGGTAATTTCCTGTTGGTGGTTATGTCTAAATATAAGGGGAGTTGACTTACCTGTTTCCTGAGAGCCAGAGGTTTCTGTGTTCCAGCTATCTGGACATCCTAGGGAATGGGAGATCCTGTCCATCTCTGAATGCAATTTCTTTTTATCTGTGTTTCGATAAGATGCTGTGTTCTGAATTTTCTCCTGATTGCTGAGAGGGAGAGCTGCCAGTATCCAGTGAAACTTGTCTCTGAAAAAGACCCAGCCATCTTGGCCTTTGGCCTACATGAGTGAACTCGCCAAGAGTTCAACTATCATATATTTGATGAACTTTTAACTTGTCTTCCTGCAATTTGGAGTACCAGTAGCTCAGATTAGATAGCTATTGTGGGTTTTATAGAGATCCAGTGTAGAGACAGGCTAGCTGGAAGACTTTGAAGATGGTTTCTTGCAAAACCCATAGGAATTTGCGTGGCATATACAGATTTTCAGGTTAGGGACTCCCTTTCCTGGTCCTCCTCCCTTCCTCTTTTACTTGGATAATAATAATAAACCTAAATTAATGTTTTGAACAAGTTTCCATCTAGTCAGATAGCACTTTGAATTTACAAGCTACCCCAAAGGCCTACACAGGCCTGTTGGCCTATTTTCTGATACAACAAGTCAACAAATCTTTCTGTCTATATTACCCACCTATTTCTAGGTAAATTACTCCTGGCTTTCTTTCTGAGGGAAGAACTGAAAGATAAGTTTGTGAACAATAGCAAAAAAAAAATCTTAACACAGTCCCCTCTTCACAACAAGACAGATAATCTCAATACTTCAGTTTAGATCAGTATCTCACACTCTAAACCAAAATAAGATAAAAAATGGGTATATGATTAAAACACAAACAATGATATCATAAGTAAACTGGGGGAACATAGAAGGGAAAATATATGATCAAACAAGAGAAAGCATTATAAGATATAAAAGAAAATTTTTGATTATATTAAATTAAAAGGCTTTTGTATAAACAAAACAAAAGTAACCAATATTAGAAAAGAAACAACAAATGGGGGGGGGTGGATTACAGTAAATTTTTCTGGTAAAGGTTTAATTCCCTCTCTTGACAAATAGTCACAGGTTAGGAACAGGCAAAATTTTCAAATGAAGAAACCAACACTATCAATAATTACATGAAAAAAATTTTCTAAACCTCTCTTGACTAAAGAACTGCAAATTCAAAGAGTTCTCATATACTACTTTGGACCTATCAGAGTGTCCATTATGATAGTAAAGAAAAGTGATAAATGTTGGAAGAGATGTGCCAAAATTCAAATACTAATGAGTTTTTGGTGGAGTTGTGGCTGATACAACCATTCTGGAGGAAAATTTGGAAGTCTGCCCAAATATTTATAAAATTTTGCATACTTTTTGATCCTGTAATAATACCACTGAGTTTATATATTAAAGAGATAATAAAAAAGGGAAGGGACCTACTTTTACAAAAATATTTATAGCAAATTGTTGTGGTGGTAAAGAATTAGAAATTGAAGGCATGTCCATCAATTAGGGAATAGTTGAACAAATTGTGGTGAATGCTGGTGATGGAATACTATTGTGCTATAAGAAATGATGAACAGGATTATTTCAGAAAAAGCCAGAATGATCTATAGGAGTGAATGAATAGTGAAATATGCAGAATAGGAAGAACATTATACACAGTAACAACAATATTGCATGATGATCAACTGTGCAATAAATAATTAGCCACTCAGTAATACACTGAAGTAGAATAATTCTGAAGGATTTATCACAAAGATTGTTATACATTCAACTGAAAAAAACTGTTGGAGTCAGATCTAGACCAAAGCATACTATCTTTTACATTAATTTATTTATGGTTTTATTTGGGGATTTTGTTTTTGTATGAGTGTACTCTTACAATAATGACCTTTTATGGAGGTATGTTTTGCATAATAAAACACATAATCCAGATTAAATTAGTTGCTGTCTCTGAGAGCAGGGAGAATTAGTAGGGAGGGAGGCAATATGTAACATAGAATTTCAGAAAATGTTTGTTTAAATTTGTTATTAAATGTAATTAAGAAACTATAAATTCCTTGAATTTAAAAAAGAAATAAAAGTATTACACTTTGCAAAAGATATGATGGCATACTTAGAGAATCATAGAGAATACACTAAAATTAATTGAAATAAGTATATAGCAAATTTGCAGGATATAAAATAAACCCATATAAATCACCAATATTTCTACATATTACCAACAAAGCTAGACATTCATTTAAAGTTTTAATAGATAATATAAAATATTTGGGGATCTGCCTGACAAGAAAAATTCAGGAATTAAATGATTACAACTATAAGACTCTTTTCACACAAAGCCACATGTAAATAATTTGAATAATATTAATTGTTCATGGGTACATGAAGCTAATTTAATAAAAATGAAAATAATTCTACCTAAATTAATCTACTTATTCATTGTAATACCAGTCAAACTGCCCAAAATTATTTTAAAGAGCTAGAAAAAATATTTATTTTCTTGATATTTTAAATATCAAGAGAATTGATGACAAAGAATTAAAAGGAGTGGTATAGTAATACCATATCTCCAATTTTATTAAAAACCCTAATCATCAAAATTATCTAAGAAATAGAATGGCAAATCAATGGAAGAGATTAGGTACCCAATGCCTAATATTAAATTACCATAGAATTGAGTGTTTTATAAATAAAAAGATTCAAACTTTTAAAAATGAAATCATTATTTGACAAAAACTGTTGGGAAAATTGAAAAATGGTATGGCAGAGATGGAGAAGGCCAACAGTATATACCATATACCATAATAATGTAAATAGGAATACATGAATTAGACAAAAAGGGTGATACCATACAGCAATTTAAAAGAGTATGGAATAATTTTGCTGTCAGATCTATGTATAAAGGAAGAATTTAGACTAAATATGAGATAGCATTACAAAATATATCATTTTAATTGTATTAAATTAAAACTGAATTACTTCATAAATTCATGAATGAAAAAAGTTCTCCTACTTCAAAATCATTCTAGGATGTCATAATAATTAAAGATAATGATTATCATTTAAATAGTATTTGAAGGCTTTCAAAAATATGTTATCTCACATGACCCTATTGAGTTGCATGCTATTATTATCTCTTTTTTACAGAGAATAAGACTAAGGTTGAAAGAAGTTATTATTTACCCAGCATCAACCAGCTAGCCTGTGAATGATAAAAGATGTTAATTCATTATGTTTCAATAATTCCAGCATTCTATCTGCCATGCCACCTAGATATCATATAATATATTATATGTCTCATATAAGACATTTGCTAAGGATAATTTGCATTCAATATCTTTAAACACATGGATTTTCTGTCAATAATAAAGAAAAAAATTCTCAGAAAGATTTAAAAATAACTTGCAATAAAATATGTGACAGAAAGGTATACTCAATAATTTCTTTAAGAAAACTAATACATAATAATCCCTTTTTGCTATTAATAGTGACTTTTTAAACTGGTTAATTCAAAGACATTTCATGTTTAAAAATCTCAAATTTTCAGTTAAAATTTAGATTTGTCAGTGATAAATTTGATCCTGACAGAAATGACATAGTCTTCATTACATTGTTTATAATAAGTTCTTTTCATGGTTACTATCTAAACTAAGTGAAAAAATGGCTTCAATTTTCTTTCTAAAAGGCAGGTCAAGTTATTAACCTGACTATTAGTTTCCAGAGGGTTGGAATTAGTAAAACACTTGTCTTGTCAATAGTCTCAGATTTCATGAGGGTGAAAACATTAAACAAATATGAATCAATAGTTTAGGGTAATATTGCTTAGAATGTTCTTTTTCTAGGAAAGCTGACCTGTTCAGATGGAATTTGGATTTGTTTATTGTATTGCTTAAGTTTTTGTGGTTTCAGTATTTCTTCTAACTGGTAACAATTATGTGTGAATGTGTGAAGATGTGTGTAAGATAAAATTTAATTTGCTAGTCAATACAAATATTTTCTCATATGAGGTAAACAAATTACCAAAAAACATGAATGTGGACATTACATTATGTCTATTATAAGCATTATTCTTTCTAAAACTATTTTAATGTTTTATTCCTGCTTTTTTCAAAAATAATATAAAATATTAGCAATATTATATTTTCCTTATATGTACTTAAACATTCTTTGCCTTTAATAAAAGTTAAACTCATGCAATGCCTTTCTTAATCTCAATAGCAATATAAAAGACTTTTTGTTTTGTTTTGGTTTAAATACATTTAAAGATCTAACTGTGTATCATAATCAAGTTGTTGTGAATTATGTGAATAAGAAACTTCAAGAATTCAACAATTTATATTTTCTTGATATAAATATTCCAATCACATAGAATACAAAAACAAAAACAACCAAATCAGTTTAAATTCATACTTTTTGTGTTCTTACTGGATCTGTCACAATTTTGAAGGCACTGAGGACTGATTTTCAAGATATCTTAAAGACATCAAATATTTTATGGAAAATCATAGATGTTTAATTACTGAAAGAGGAAATTGATATAATATTAATAACTTTAGAAACATGAGGCTAATTTTATATCTCTACAAAATATTTATAAAAATAATCTATAGGCCAAGATAGCAGTATGAGGGGAGAACTTGCCTGATCTCTCCCAAATTTTCTTCCAGACTTTGCATTTTAAAAACTTTTCCCAAATTTTGGAGAAATAAAGCAGTTCTATTCAGAAGAATCCAAGAATAAACAAGAGATCTGTCTCCCTAGGGTGGAAGGGAAGCTCAGTCATGAGTAGGCAGTATCCAAGTGAGGGAAGGATGATTGCCCACACCTATAATAGAAAAGTCAAAGCCCAAAGCAATGCAGCAGCAAGCTAGGAAGAAAGAATTTTAATAGGGAGGATACAATAGGACATTGGCCAAAACAGGGCCTTTCCCCCCAAGAATAGCCTATCAGCAAGTCACTCTACTGTGTATAGATAGCAGCAGCCCTAGTGCAGGTCAGGAGTGAGGCATCACCATCAGGGCAAACCAGCAGTAAGGACCCAGCTTGGCCCTCAATTTTACATAGGTATCAGGAAAATCCCATACTCAGGGCAAACTACCATTAAGAGTCCTTATCATGAAAGTTAACAGTGACATTCGTCCATTAGGAAAACCAGTAACTGAGTCCCCCCAGTGAATAAAACAGAATCAAGGACCCCCCAAGTGATATAAGCCAGTAGTGAGATGCCCAAACAATTAAAGTCAGAAGTAAAACTTCAAGTCTCCCAAAAGCTACAATGAAAACCTTGCGTCTCACAAAAGTCTCCAACTTTTCCAACATAGGATTAAAGGTCAAATTTAATATTTAGTGAAATGTTTCAAAATAATCTGAAAAAAATGAGCAAAGAAAAAAATTAAGTTTCTAATTCCAGAAAGATATTATGGTGACAAAGCAAATCATGGCACAAGACAACAAGAAAAAAATGTTAAAAATTATAGAAGTGAAACTGCAGAGAAAAATGTGAATTTGAGTAAGGTGCAAAAGAAACTCCTGGAAGATTTTTATTTTTAAAAAAAAGACTTTAAAAATTAAAAAAAGAAATAGAAAAATTGGGAAATGAAATTAGAGTAATGCAATCATGAAATAAAGGTTCATAGCTTGGTAAAGGAAGCACACACAAAACGAGAGACAGAGAGAGAGAGAGAGAGAGAGAGAGAGAGAGAGAGAGAGAGAGAGAGAGAGAGAGAGAGAGAAGGATAAAGAAAGAGAGACAGAGACAGAGACAAATAGATAGAGAGAGAAACAGAGACAGAGAGGCAGAGAGAGATATAATGACTCCATGAGAAACAAAGAAACAAACAAAATAAAAAGAATAAAAATAAATGAAGAAAATGTGAAGTTTATCATTGGAAAAACAAATGACCAGGAAAATATATCAAAAAGAAATAATTTAATGGGATACCTCAGATCATGATACAAAGAAAAGAAGCTTTTAAAAATTGATCAAGAAATTATCAATTTTAAGATATTATCAAGGAAAATTACCCTGATATTTTTGGATTAGAAGGTAAAATAGGAATTTAAAGAATCTACTCATCCAATCCAGAGACCCTCCAAACGAAAATAAAATATAGCAATATTATAACCAAATTCCCAGTGTAGAGAGAAAACTACAAAGAGCCAGGAAAAAAATATCATAGAGGCACATTTAGCCAGTTTTGCCATTAAAAATTTAGTGGGACTGTAACATGATATTTCAGAGTGCAAAGCAATAAGATTACAACCAAAGAAACAGTAAAGAGCATAATTTTGTGGGTGGGGAGAAATGAGTATTTAATACAATTGGGCACTTTCAATCTTTTCTAATGAGAAGACAGGACCTGGGTAAAAAATTTGACATTCAAATATGAAATTTAAAAAATCAGAGTAAGGCAAACAGGAAAGAGAAATCATAATAGGTTCAATAAGGTTGAACTATTTATATTTTTATAAGGTAAGATAATTCTTCTGGTTCTTAATACTTCTGATTAATAATATTATCAATAATTACTATTATAAATAATAGAATAAATAGAAACAAATATATATATTTCCTTCTAATTATCCTACTATTGATAATGATAATTTATGTATATATATATATATATATATATATATATATATATATAGAGAGAGAGAGAGAGAGAGAGAGAGAGAGAGAGAGAGAGAGAGAGAGAGAGTCTCCCACTTTAAAATCCCAGCTGCTATACCCGAGTCTCTCTGGGCCACATCATCTTCTGATGTTGGTCAGCTGTTCCTGTTCAAAATAGGACAAAATCTGGCCCACTATTATTCATTCCTCTGTACCTTTGTACCCTCTATCAAAAGAGGCAATTGAGGGAATAACCCCAGTGATATATTTATTAATTGAGCAAGGAATAATAATTCCATGCAAATCTGAATATAATACACCCATCCTAACTGTAAAATGCCAAAATTAGGCCCTCATGGGAAAACTGTCTATAGATTTGTCCAATATTTAAGGGTTATTAATAATCATCTCATAAAAAGACATCTTGTGGTTTCAAACCCAAACACAATTTGGGTTTGAATATCTCTTCTATTCCTGGCACAGCTACATATTTTATTGTAGTAGACTTGTGCTCAGCATGCATCTCAATACCAATTCATGAGAATTCCAGGAATATATTTACCTTTACCTGGAAAAGTTCCCAGGGCCCTAGGCTTATTTACTTCAAGGGCTCATGGACAGCACTACATTTTTCACACAATTTCTGAGTGAAGGTACAGATACTATTAAATTTTACCATAGATGTTTAGTTCATTATTGTGAATCTTAAAAATTCTCAGACCCTACTTCAGAACTCTTGGTTAAGACCATTCCCTATTTTAAACAATGAAGGGACTTAATCAGGATTGTGAGAACTCTACTTCACCCATACTTAAGCATACTTTAGGGGAAGATAAAGTTGTAAACTCCTTACTGAACAATGAAAAGTACTTAACCCATACTTATAGTGAGGCCAAGCACTTAAGCTAAGTCTATTTTTAGGAAGGTGCTAAGTACCCATGAAGGTCAGGCAACTTGCAAACTTGCAAGTTGCAAAGAGGTGTGAACTTACTCAGAAATTTTAGTCTTCCCAGAAAAGTTTAGTCTACTCAGGTGTGAATTACTCAAAAGTTTAGTCTACTCAGGTGTGAATTAAGAATGGTTTGTCCTTTGGAAAATGTCTACTGGGATTGGTAGGAGTAAGAACTTAGGGGAGGTGACATAGGAGAAATTTCACTTTAAAAAGGAGCTGAGAAAGGGCTCTGGGAATCATTCATCTGGTAGATTCAGCTGAGATTCAGCTTGCCAAAGCTGAATTGGAGAGAGGCAGCTTGCCAGAGCTGCCTTGAAGGGCTTGGTGGCTGAACTTAGTTCAGCTTGCCGAAGCTGAACTGGTGGGTCCCTCTGAACACTAGAATCTTGCTTGGGACAAATCTTGTGGTGAGTGGATAAAAGACTGACTGATCTCTCTCTTAAAGCTATCCTGGGTTGGCCTATCTCTTTTCTCATTGTTTCCTCTTACTCTCTCTTTCATTAATTCCTTATTTGTATTAATTAAAATCTCCATAAAAATCCAGCTGACTTGGGTATATTTCATATATGGGAATTTTTCCTTGGCGACCACTATATTTTTGATTTGAAGCCTTATTTACAAGGTCACAGTTTAAAGCAACCACTCTTTTATCTGTCACAGTTTTAAGCCACACTATTTTAATTGTTACATTATGTAGATGATTTGCTCTTGGCCTCAACAAATGCCACATAGTGCCAAGAAGATAGCAAAATCTCCTTTTAGAGCTAAATAAGAGAGGCCACAACGTCTCCAGTTCAGTGGTATTTCCCCAAAGTGAAATATTTAGGGTCAATTTTAACTGCTGGTGCCTATTAAATTTCTCCTAAGTGCATTGAGGGTATTAAAAAATTGAGGGCACACTTCACTAAAAAACAGTTGACAGCAACTCTTGGAGCAAAGGGATTTTGTGTCAATTCCATCCTATGGAGAAAGCATTAAACTCCTTGTAGCACTAACAGCATACACATCATTACTAGGGGGAGATAATTATGTTGCCTCATATATATGGATTGCAAACTAAATTTCTAGAACTTCATGAATCTGGAACTACAGTACAAGCAGGTCCTATACACTTCTCGCTTCATGACTTGCACACTGGTGACAAGGTATATGTGAAAAAAAAAAAAAACATCCAGGACAATGGTGGAACTTAGTCAGCCTCTAAAGGTCCATTCCAAATCCTGTTAACCACTCCAACAGCTATAAAATTGGAAAAAAGAATTCTTGGATCCATTACTCGCATATAAAAAGAGCACCTTCTATTAATAATGAAGGACTGTCACTTCTGGTCAAGATGGTGGCTTAGAAGCAGCAAAAGTTCAGACCTCTGAAAAGCCTTTCTTACAGATCACAAACGGAATGCTCCTAGGAGACTGAAATGCAAACTTAACAATAGGACAGAGCCAGGGAACCCTCCTTCTGGACTCAAATCAAAAAGTATGCCCCACAAAAACCAGAATCTTAGAACACTTGGGTCTAAGGGGAAGGCAGAAGGAAGGTCCCAATACCCCCCTCCCCCAATCCAGAGTGCTGAGCCTTCAGCAGCAGTGGGAACCTCAGGGCTGGCAAAGGTGCTGTTCTGAAGGGTGCACCTTGAAAGCAATCTGGGCCAGTCCCGGGGAATTCAACACAGAAGGCAGGGAAGCAGTGTGAGAGAGATAGGGGGAACATGCAGCCCCCTGACTGGATCCTTCCATCGGAATCTCACCAGAAATTTTTGCCTTGGGGCACATCCAGAACAATCAAGTTGAAAGTAATCCCATAAGGAGCCCTCAGAGCTCAGGGAGGCCAGGACCCCTCCCGCCCTAGAGAGCAGGGTCTCCAAAAGGACAGGAACCTCAGGGTCAGCAAAGACACTGGGGTACATTGTGGACAGTGCTGTGCCAGCCTCAGAGTGTGGAAGTAAGGCAGCAGAGAAGCAGCTGGAGAGAACTGAGAGCAGTAACACTCGAAACGCTGGCATGCAGGGGAGGGCAGACCCTTGGCTTCCCCGGGAAGACAGCTGAGCTGCGGAGAATGGTCAATTTGCCTGGGGCTAAGGCCTCGGATCATCAGACAGATACACTGAGAGCCAGTCCTCCTTACTCAGATTTCTGACAGGAAAGGGGAGAAAAAAAAAACCATAGAGATGGCAAACAGTGCAGAGGTGCAACAGCCTCCAAACACCAAGAAAAGCAAGAAGAAGAGGGTGACTTTGGACACATTTTATGGAGCAAAAACACAAAATATAGAGGAGATAGAAGAGGAAAAACAAACAAATGTGCCAATACCTTCCAAACAAAATGGAAATTCTCCATAAACTCTTGAAGAATTTAAATTGGAAATTATCAAAAAGATGGAAACCTTCTGGCAGGAAAAATGGGAAACAATGCAAAATGAACTCAGCAATCTGAGGGACCAAGATATGCAAATACAGAAACAGCTCGAAGCCTCAAAAAAACCAAGTAAGACCAAACTCAAAAGGAAAACCAGTCTTTAAAAGTCAGAATCGGGCAACTGGAAGATAATGAACTTGAAAAAGAGCAAGAATTAATGAAGCAAAGTGAAAAGACTGAAGAATTAGAAGATAACATAAAATATCTCACTGACAAGGTGACAGACCTGGAAAACAGAGGAAGGAGAGACAATCTGATAATTATTGGTCACCTGAAAAGCCAGAAATAAACATTAATCTTAATATCATAATACATGATATCATCAAATACAACTGCCCAGAGATTCTAGAACAAGGGGACAAAATATGCATTGAAAGAGTTCACAGAATCCCCTCTACAATAAATCCCCAAAAGACAACTCCCAGGAATGTAATTGCCAAATTCCAAATATTCCAAGCAAAAGAAAAAATCTTAAAAGAAGCCAGAAAAAGACAATATAGATATAAAGGAACACCAATCAGGGTCACACAGGACCTAGCAATTTCCACTCTGAACAACTATAAGGCATGGAACATGATATTCAGAAAGGCAAGAGAGCTGTGTCTTCAACCAAGAATCAGCTATCCATCAAAACTGACTATTTACTTCCGGGGAAAGTATGGGTAGCATCCATTTTTAAAAATTATATATATGAATAGATAGATAGATAGATAGATAGATAGATAGATAGATAGATAGATAGATATAATTTGTTAAATTGCTTATAATTCTGGTTTTGGTGAGTATATGGTGCTACTGGCTAGGGGTTAAAGTCAGGGTGTGAAAATTAAAGGTAAGGATGAGGTACCTTTAAAGATGTCACACATTAATTTGATTAACTCCTGTGTTCTAGGGTTGGAGAGGATTACTCCTTTTGTTGTAGGCTAAGTATAGGAGGGGCAACAGGAAGTAGCTGCTTCCATCTCAGGTTAAAAAAGCTAGAAACATTTGCTTCTATCAAATGTTTCCAGGGAGCAGCTTCTGGGCTGCTTTTTTGAGTTGGCCACATGTCAAAAAGATTTTTATAAATTATTATTTTCCCTTATTTGGACTGTGAAAGCCTCTTAGGGTGAAGAGGACCAGCTTTTTTCTGTTGTTGTCATTATTTTAACACTACTCTTCTTAACTGATGTCTCCAGGTTTTACTTCTCACTTAAGTTTAACTCTAGAGATGGTAGGGTTTGGAAAAAATAAAGTAGATTTTCTGTTTGGGCAGTTGAAGGACCATTTTTCCCAGATTTTTGCCCTCATAGCTAAGTAAGAGACAAGACAACATAGCTAAAAGACAGAATCTTCCCCAGGTGAAAAACCTGAGGGTCTGCTAATTGGGTTTATTTTTTTAGGGGGGGTGGTTGGGAACTTTTCAGAAGTTTCCCCAGGTGAGGCCTCAGGGTCCAGTCACTAAGATTAAAAGTAGTTATGCTATAATTATTTTTAAAGGAAAAAAAAGAGGAAAAAAACAACTTACTTCCACAACTGATTTGTGTAGATGCAACATAAGGAATTAAAAATTGACTTAGGGACAGTTACAAAAGGAAAGGAAAAGTTAAGAAAAGTAGAAATATTGAGGGTATTTTGTCAAAACCAATGTGGTCTGTCAAATAAAATGTAACAGGGTAAGGGGTTAATTTTAAAAGTGTTGTACAGGATTATTTAAGAGTGTGGTCATCAGGAATTTAATTTATTCCAAAGATATTTCTTTACAATTCATTTACAAAATGTAGAAAGAGTGAAGTAAGAAAATCAGAGAGGATAAGTAAAATATCTAAGTCTCTTTCAAAAGGTAAGTCTCTCCTGAGGTTAGTTTTTTTTTTTTTTTCAGAATATACATCAGTTAAGAGTCAGCTTTTCACTCATCATGTGTCACTTCAAAGGAAGAGTTTTTAGAACAGCCTTATCAGGAACAGGATTTGGGTCCAGCTTCCACTCCAAAGAATGAAGAATTTTCTTTAGTCTCCACTTCCAAGAATGAATAACTGTCCAGTCTTCACTTCCAAAGAATAAAGAACTCTTTCTTACAGGAAGTGACAGCTCCTTTTAAAGACACTTCTTTTGCATCACTTCCTGTGTCTTCCCCTAATTTTATATCTACCAATCACAGTTGAATCTTTGCTTTAAGACAGCCCAGAGGCAGTTAGTTTAATTCTGATTCATCACCCACTATTGCACATGTGGACCACAGACCTCCCACTTAATAATTAAGTGAGATGTTTATACTTTTGGTGACTAGATCTAAAAATGGGCAGATCTCCATACTCAACTTTTAATTAGGGTATTTATAATTTTGGTGACTAAATCTAAAAATAGGCAGGGGTTACAATTTTAATCTTAACAATCAGGGGAGAGTTCATTTTAATCTTTTCAATATTTAAATATAATAATTGAAATACTTAAGATACCAAAAGTACTTGGGATATTTTTGGTACTCAGGATGCATATGAACTTTATCACTAGTAAGACAATGAATAACATTAAGAGAAAAAAGAAAGCAAATGCCATGCAAAAACAGAAAAAGACAGAGAGTTGGGGATAAATTATCTTACCCAAGAAGGAATGTAAAAATTGATACAAAGCAAGGGAAAATGAAAGGGTAACAGGCAATGCCTAAACTTTACTCTCATCTGAATTGGCATAAATTGGGAATAATATCCATACTCAATGTTATGGAATTCTGTTTTATCTAATAGGGAGGTAAAATGGGGAGAGGATAAAAAATAGAGGGGAAGCCAAAAGGGAGGGAAACATCAGGGAGATAGAAAAACCGAAGCAAAAACTTTTGTTAATATGGAAAAACTGAAAGGTGAGAGAGAGAAGAATAAACCTGTAATTTAGTATTTGATGAATAAAAAAAATTCAAATAAATCACTGTTTGACAAAAACTGTTGGAAAAATTGGAAAATAATATGACAGAAACTGGGAGTAGACCAGCATTTCACACTGTATAGCAATATAATGTCAAAATGGTTAGATCATCAAAACATAAAGGAGATTCAATAAAAATGCCCCTAAAACAGAAGAATCAGAAACAGCAACAAAAAAGATGGAAAAAGCATTTTAAAATGGAAATACGTATGATTTTTGCTATATTAATTTAAAAAAGGTTTTGTACAAAGAAACAAATGCCACCAAGACTGGAAGGAAATCAGAAAACTAGGGGGGAAATTTTAAAGTATCTCTGATAAAGGTCCCTTTTCTCAAATGCATAAAGTACTAAAGAAAATTAATTTAAAAAGCCTGTTGAAACATTGAAACAAAAGTTCATATTTTAAAAAAATAAATGTTAAATGTTCAATAATATTTGGTGTTAAATTTTAAAATTCCATATTTTTTGAGAAATTACTATTAGTAAAAAGATATTTATTGCAGCTCTTTCTGAGTTAGCAAAGAATTGGATATAGAGGATGGATTCTGTCTTTTCCCCCTCAGCCCTCATCTTACTAAACCCCCTCACTATGGCTGCCTTCGATTCCTACTGGCAGGATCTCTGGGATCTTTGTTGGAAGAGGCTTCAGGTGGTGAGCCTCTTTCTTCTGGGGAGCGAGAAGCCCTTCTCCTCCCCCCTCAATTCAGGTTGTCTTCTAATAAAGCTTGAGTCAGTTCTGGGTCCTAATGACTGAGTTTATTCAAAGGAAGCAGGAAAGGGACAGGGCTGATGAATGGTAAATATAGAGATTCAGGAGGGAAAGAGGGAGAGGGGGTCCCTATCAAATTAACACCCTTCCCCCCCCAAAGTTAGGTAGCTCAGGTCAGATAATCTGAACCCCTGAGGGGTTCAGAGTAGAGAACCCTGGTTTCTTGGCTGGCACAGAGAGTGTCCCCAAGTTTAAGGTTCAAAAGGAGTTGTAGAGATCTTCTTTGTGAACTGCTTGTCACTCAAAGTCCTTGCCCATTGGCTGGGGTTTAGGAGAATCTGGGATCAGAAATTCAGGGAGAGAAAGATCACTGACTTTGAGATTCAGTCAGAGTCCAAAAAAAAAAACAACAAAAAACTCTGCCCAGGTACTCTCTTCCAGGAGTCCACTTCAACTGCCTGGATCAGCTTTTTCTTTCCCTCCAAGGTTCCAAGTTCCTTTTTGCCCATTCCCCTTCACTGCTTGCAGGATTCTTGCAAATCTTCTAGACTTATTCCCAAAGTTTCCAGATACAATCTCTCTTACAAGAGTAAGGGATTATGGATGATACTGGGCAATGAGTCTTAGTGGCTGACTGGCTAGTCATGATAACTATATGTAAACTTGAAATATAAATGAGTTTGGTGGACAGGGAAATAAGGGGAAAATTAGAACATATTTAGACATTTTGAGTTGAAGATGTCTCTAAGACGTTCTAAATGAAATGTTCAAAAGTTAGGCTCCTAAAGCTCAGGAGAGTGATTAAGTCTAGAAATGTGAATCATCTGCATAGAAAGGGTAATTGAACTCATAGGAGCTGATGAGGTCAGCTGATGATGGGATCTAGACAGGAAGAGAAAATGTACCAGGACAGATTCTTGGTGTCCATTCTAAGTTAGACATATGATAGGGCAAATGAATATGTAAAAGAAACTAAAAAGGAAAAACAGACTGCTAGCTAAGTGGAGAACTAGGGGAGAGAATTATTACAAAAACTTGAAGATCAAAAAGATATAGAAAGAGAATGTGTTCAAAAGTATTAAAAGGTCCTGAAAGGTTAAAAAAAAAGATAACTACTGAGAATACAGAGTAGGTAATTGCAGGTGCTAATAAAATGATGCATATAAGAAATAATAAAGTTATTGGAAGGGAAGATAGCTGTGGGTTTGAATGATCAGAGGATTCTTCCTAAGGGAGGTAGAATTTAACCTCAAAGAAGAGCAGAGCTTAGATGCAAAAAAGAGAAAAAGGGACACATAATATGTTAAGGGAAAGCTAAAAGACTTGCATGAAGAACATGTTTTATATAGAGAGATACTTTGATAAAAAGTTAGATAGTGTCATTGCTTAAAAAGAAAAGAGTTTAAAATCACACACTTAACTTGTGTGTGTCAACGACCATTTTTTTTATCAGTCTTTCGAAGCCTATGGACACCTTTTTCAAATTTAAAAAGAAATTGAAAGAAATGCTTAATTTCATTTAGAAGCTAGTTAAAATAAAAGAGACATTTTTTCTTATTATCCAAGTTCTTGGGTACCCAGAAAGGTACCAATGGGATTTTTTGCAGGGATCTTCGGGAATTCAGATTAAAGATCTTGGCCTAGATGATTCCTGATATTCTTCCAAGTTCAAAGTATCATGATAACAATGGTAGGTAGAAGGTAGATTGGGTTAAACTGTGGATTTTAGCCTGAGGAAGACAGCTAATATCAGGAAATGAAACTGATAATAAGAACCCCCTAAAATTATCACTGTTTCAAAGTAGAATTTCTTAGCCTGGGATGCATTTTTTCAATTATTGGTACTTGTTATTGTTATCATTAGTAGTGTGGTAATAATTCACAGTGACTTAGCACTGGCCTAATAGCACAAGAAATTTTGCTTTATATGTGGTAACTCAGTTGATAAAGCAAACCTGTGAGGTATATGCTGTTATTATTCCTGTTGCACAGGTGAAATAGTCATCCATCACTGTCTAGATAACTTATCATTTGCTGAGCAATGTTGAGAGGGACTTCATGCTTCAGATAGAGATTAGATTTGATGACCTCTACTATTTCTTCCAGCTCTAAAATTCTCTAATTCTGTGGCATCAATATTTTTCATAATTTAAAAAAAGTATGATTTAATTAATATGTAGAATTTCTCAAGTGGGACTTGCTCTAAAAATGCACAGGAACATCACTTTTTAACCTTACAGTCTCTAAGGAAATTGCCTGGGGCAATGAGAGATTAAGTGGATTTGCAATGGATTGTCTACTCAATTTATATTAGAGGTAGCACTTGAACCTGGGGTCTTCCTGACTCCAAGGATGGCTTTTTTCCAAAACATCTTGATTTTTATACTATAAAGAATATTGTATTTAATATGTTTTGTATGCACAGACTATGGAAAGCAAGGATGGCAACTGTGTATCATGATAGTAAAGGTTGATGCAGATTAATATTCAAATAATAAAACACAGATGTTCATTTGAAGGTTAAACAGACCTCATGTAGGATATTAACCTGAAGTCTACTGGAAAGATCCCTATCGATACTTCCAATAGATCCATAGTATTATGCTGAAAGTACTGAAGCAAATATTCAATGGTTTTGCTAACTTTTTTTTCTGAAGTGCTGAAACTTAGCATAAAGGAGCTGTTAGCTTCTTCACTGTAAGCTCTCTCTACACCATGCAGTTTTAAGAAAAGGCAGCACCCTTGGTAAGGAAAGTTGAATGTGGATTTCAAGAATAGCAGTTTCAATTTTCTTCCTAATTCTAATCATTAGAGGGCACAGAGAGAAAATATGCGCCCACTGGGACTTTGTGAAGGTGATAAAGCTACAGCTGCTGACAACCTAAAGGCTTCGAGCATTCCTTTCTTTAAGCTTGATGTAGAAATCATTCATCTTTTTTCTGTAAGTAGCCCTGGTTCAATACTATGGTGTGAAAGTATTATGCTTCACAACCTTTAGCTGGTTTCTCATTGATCAATGTCATTAATATATCTGTATATGACACACAGAACAAATTAATATAAATTTGAGTCTCAGTGACTTTATCTTGTTAGGGAAGGAGGAGGGTAGATGAAGGCAATGAAGGCAAGAGAAGGGAGAGGCTGGACACAAAATAGAAAATAATGCATCTACCTTGCATGTTTTAACCTTTCTTGTCTGCCACTTTGATGTGAATACATGCCTGGATTTTGTTTCTCTTTTCAACATGATCATTTAAATCTGGTAAGTTTCCCATTTGGGAAAATTATTGGGGGGGGGTCAGGAAACCAAACACTTATTACTTGGTTCTTGCATTTTAGTGTTTAAAAAATCATGCATTTAATTTCAGCATTTATCTTAAAGCTTAACAGGTATGCAGTATTTACACTAAGAATAGAAATATATCTATATGCTCCCAAACATTATTCCTTGAAGGGATGAATACTTTATTACAAATGACAGAATGGATATCAGAAAGTAAAGCCAATTAAAATTATTACCAATTAGTTTGCTATTCTTGGTTAACTGACACAATACAAGATTGTTTTCTTTTATAACTATAGGCAATGCTTAGGTAAAATTACAAAACAGGCAAGTTTATCTTACACATATCCAAGCCTTTGGGCACTATTTTTCTCTTTTCAGAATATCCAGGTGTCAGTTGCCTTAATGCTGCCTTCTGGTAGCCAAGAATGTGTTCCAGCAGAGATTCATACAGCCCTGCCCTTTCTGGGCAATGAACCAATTATCAGTATTTCCCTTTACTGTGTTTTTCTTCATGCCACCATCAAAAGACTTATTTGCTCTAGATAGATAATCCTGGGTCATCTCAGGAGGAAAACAACTGATTAAAATTTTTGCCTTGTTAGTGGTATTTTAAAGAAGGGTCTGAAAGAGAAACCCCCTGTGTTTCAGTGAGTGTTGGATTTGAAATAAGGAAGACCTAGATTGCAATTCTACTCTGACCTGCTTTGCTATTGTAGACAACTCCTCCAAACTTTATTCACTTAAGTTTACTTATATCTTTGTTTTCTTGTTCAGTTGTCTCAGTAGTCTTGACTTTGTGACCCCATTTGGAGTTTTCTTAGCAAAGACACTAGGGTGGTTTGCCACTTCCTTCTGAAGCTCTTTTTATAGATGAAGAAACTGAGGTAAACAGAGTTTCCTAAGGTCACACAGCTAGTCCTTGAGGCCAAATTTAAACTCAGGAAGATGTCTGATTCTAGTTCTTGTACTCTTCCCACTGGGCCACCTAATTTTTCCTTACTTATTTTAAAAATGATATTACTAAAAATGCCTGTAAACTTCATAGGCTTTTTATTGGACTCAAGGTAATGTATATCAAGTGCTTCAGAAACTTTAAAGTGTTATTAAGAAGGTGTTATGACTTTGAGAAGCTGAGTAATGATTTTTTCAGCAGATATTTTGGGGTCTAGAGGTCTTCTGATACTCTAAATGACAACATTCATGTAGAAGGCAAGATGTTGCTCTTACATTCCTAAATATGTAAATATGCATAAAAGAGCTGTCCAGTTAGAGGTCCATTCTTCAACACTAAAATGCAGTGATTTTTTTTCAGTATGCATACTTGTTCAGCTAGTGGTGATCACACCCCTTCTGAAAATTCTTAGTTGGCTTTTGAAATATTTTGCTATAACCTGTGAATAATTAAGTTAAGCAATGCTTGACATTGATTATTTTGACTTAATTTGATGATTTATTTTAGGAAGAGTTAGCCCTGGCTGTTTGTCAGGCCTAACAGTTAAGTCAAGCCAACCTAGATTTTTTTAAAAAGAAATTAAGTTACTTCTAGCAGCAGCACCCAATTAATCATTCAAGTTAATCATTTAATTAAAGAATAACGTTGAAGGAAAGAATATACTTCATTAAGTGAGACTATGTTTGATTTTCTGAATAGGTTAAGTTAGAAATCATGGGCTCAAATCCCCTTTCTGTCAGCTAGCTATAGCTCTTGCAACCACAAAACCACAAGGCTATTGGCACTGTCCTTGCTACATCAAAGCTGACAATAACACTTCACAAACTAGCAGTTTCAACATATTGCAAAGTGTAAATCCTATATTTATAAGTCTTCAACTTATCTGTTATTTTGACTTGCATATATCACATCCTCTTAATGTATTGTCTTACCATAATACCTTTAACTTCTCAGCAGTGACAACTCCTATTGTAAATTCTGCCCCTTTATAAACATTTCTTTTTCACTATAAATTAGACTCTGTAGATGATTAATTCTTTTTCTGATCTAGTTGGGAGATCAGTTGACTTTTGTTCTAATGTAAAATATGAATTCACATTTAATCAATTTCTTTCAGATTTCCCCTTTTTTCCTTTATAGAAAATATATTTATTTTTAATAGCTGGTGACTTCTAGTTCATGACTAGTCCAGGAATTAGTCTTTCTATTTTGTCAGAAACTTCCAAACCTCATTTATATATAACCCCCAATAATCCATTATCATTTCTACACCATTTTCATTCATTAGGTCTTTAGCAGAAGAGATGTCTTCACTGAGGAAACTAGAAACACAACTTACATATGAGAATGAGTATACTTATATCCAAAACTGACCACTGGGTCTAATCATTTTATCATGAGAAGTAGATCCAATTACAAATGGTATGATACTTTAATATTTTTTCTTTTCTATTGGATCTATTAAATAAAAATAAAAATTCCACTAATCACTAGCATTCTGTACTGATATATTTTTTTAAATAAAATGGGACAAACACATGTACCCCTTCCATAACATTATAATTGCTCAATAAAAGGTTCATAGATAGAAATATATGGGATAGCTAATATATAGAGAAATTTCCATCTATTTATATAGATAGCTATTCATATCTCTCTCTATATATATATGGGATATAGATAGACTTTACATATCTATCTATACTGATTATTCCCTTACCCACTTGCTTATCCATGCAAATAGAATTGGTCTGATAGAATGTATTGATAGCGAGTAAGTAGATTTTAACCAATCCAGATGAAAACTGGCCATGTGGTATAATGAAATGAGTTCTAAATTGAGAATCAGGAAATCTATTCTAAATAAATTATAATGATAATAATTAATGTATTATTATAATTAGTATTTTCATTGTATTCACAATGAATAAAATATATAATGGACATGTCATTATGTACATATGTTTATGTACATATACACATATTTGCTACATTTTTAATATTAGATGATATTTATTCAGTGAAGGATCTGACATTTTTTATCTCCTTATTTAATTATTTTACTCCTAATTTAAAGTCCTTTGGTGATGGGAAAGTGGCAAGGTAGCAGGTATGGATACACTGGGAGCTATAATTAATATCCTGTTCATGGAATGCAGAGGGAATAGGATCATTTTCTCACTGGACTGAAGTAGCAGTGGGATTCTGCAGCCCCCAGAGTCTGAGCAGCTTTTTTTTTTAAGACCATCTTGCTTACCTCCTGGAGTAAGTGAGGGCTAGAAGAGGTCCCTAATGCTTCCTCCAACCTAACATTGGTCTGCTTACCCCAGCAGGTGGGGATCCTACCCTGGCTTTAGGCACTTTTTACCCCCAACAAAAAAATGTACAACAACTTTTGAAAACATGATTCCACTCACCATTGATACATGCAATGTGTGCATGCTTATGAACAACATGCAATCCAGTAGACTTGAAAGAAGAATAGCTCTTGTGAGAGAGCTCAGTAGGTATTGTATACAAATAGTTGGCCTGAGTGAAAGAAGGCTAGTAAATGAAGGTCAACTTACTGATATCATATCTGGATACACATTTTTTTCTGGTGTGGTTGCCATGATAAGAGGCACTGTGAAGTTGGCCTTTTCAAAAGGCCTTTTCAAAAACTAGGTTTTTCAATCATATTATCTAGTCAAAAAGATTGTAAGTCTCTCCAAAGGAGTAAAAAATAAATTAATGATAATGTTATTGCTGCTTGCAAGAAAGTTCCATGTCACCATCATCAGTACTTATGCCCCTACTATGACAGACTGTTTGAGGGCAAAGAAACATTTTATGAGAGCCTGGAGATCCTCATCAACAGTGTGCCAAAAGAGAATAAGCTTGTAATTTTGTGGGTTTCATTAATGACAGAGTAGACACAGAGTCTCGGGTATGGCAGGGACTATTTTAGAGGAATGAGTCATAAATAGGGACAGCAGTGGTCAGTTACTACTGAAGTCTTGAACATTTTATGACCTTCTATTCACCAGCACTGACTTTCTTTTGCCAAAATGCAATAATCATAAAGAATGTACTCAAAACAAACAATGGCATTTAATATTCTATGGTATTGTAAGGAGAAGAGACAGGAGACATGTGAGAGTGACAAAGGCAATTTATGGCTCAGAGTGGTGGAGAGAACATAGACATCCTCTCCAAGCTCAATATTTACAATGAACAAAAGCCTTGGTCCCAGTGCAAGATGATTATTGTAAGAAAATGTCAACAGGTGAGAGCTTCTTTATGTGGTAAAAGTTTCTTTATGATGTGGTGGGACAGTTAAGCCAACACATGGTTGGCAACAATGGTGGAGAAAAGAAGTAGACAGTTTTCAGAATTTTGGTGTATGCAATCATGTTTACTCATATGAACTAGACTACATGAAGACATCAGGTTTGGTTGAATAAAAATGATAAGGAAATTCAGAAAGTAATAAATGAAAATAGTAGAACTTCCCAAAGGGTTTACCAACAGAATAATTTGCCTCTCTAAGATTTATCTCCACCAGAAATAAAGTAAAAGTGAAACTTAGAAAGATGCAGGATACTTGGTTCAGTAAGAAGGACGATGAAATTTGGTTTTACGTTGACCGTAACAATCTAAACTGCTTGTTTGATGACATGAAAGATATTTATGGTCCAAAGCTCTACAGTGCATCTCAAATAGACAGAACTGATAGAGTCATACTATCAGGGATAAGGACATGATCCTGACTGAACTCTTCCATGGTGTCCTCAAAAGATTATCATCAATCAATTCTGAAGTTATTGACAATATGGGAGATTCCAAAGGAAGTTGTGGGAGAAAAGGGGTATCAATTTACCTACCATACTGAAGAACACAGAAATGTGCTGATATCATTATTTATGTATGTGTGAAACCTGGATAGCATACCTGTGCCATGCCAAGAAATTGAATCACTTTTATTTGAATTATCTTAAGATTCTGAAGATCACTTGTAAAGATGCCAAATACTAAAGCCTTTTTCAAGCTGAACTGCCAACCTTCTGTAGAAATCACAAACTGATAGGCTGGCCCTGTTGTTTGAATGCCAAATGTACATTTGACTAAATGACTCTTTTACAGATAACTCACATAAGGCAAGCATTCACATGAAGTTTGGAAGAAGAAATACAAAGACATTCTGAAGGTCTCACTGAAGAACTTCATTTTCATTTGGGAGGCACAATCATACAAGTGTCTAGCATATCATGGCTACATCAAAGAAGGCACCATATTCAATGAGAAAATAAGAATTGCAATAACTCAAAGGAAACAAGATATGCAGAAATAGAGATAACTCCATCCTTATGTTCATATGTGTTATGTATACCTGTCTTGTGGTCTTCTGAGCTCATGTAGGTTTGATTAGTTAAGATCAGATAAACTGTACATCTAACCCAACATACTGATGCCATTTTGGTTCTTTTTGAGCACCAAAGAAAACATCCATCAGTTTTCTATATTCATTCTTCTCTGGTTTAACAAAATCCAGATAACTATTCTAAAGGAAAGGGGATGATTACATGACTTTTCCTATGTTTTTAATGATATTTTTTCAGACTTGGAGATTACGCCTCCTTTCCCCTCCCCAATATGTTCTATGCACTTGAATTCACTATCTTTTTGCATCTCAATTGTCTTTCCCTATGTTCACAAAATTTTCACAGCTGTCAGCTAGCTAGCTGCATTTTAATTATATTATTGAATATTCCTTGAAAAATTCTTAATTTAAGCTCTAATTAGTTGATAAGCCACACTATATCATCATCCAGTTTTCAAGCCCTCCATCTTCTCCTGAAACTCTAAAACTCAGAGGAATGGACAAAGTTTTTTCTTGACATAAAGTTCCTGGTATTCTCGATGACTTTTATATGAACATGAAGTCTCTTAAGATTAAGTTTCAAGATACCATGCATGCTTAAAAGTCTGTGGACAGATGGATACAACTGTGAGTCTCTTGAGAATGGTTTGTAGAAGTAGTAGATTTCTATATGCCTGCCAAAAGGAGCTCAAATTCATGATGTTGATCAGAATAGAATAGAAACTCTACTCAGAGAAATACTTTTTCCATAACACTTTGATTATTAGAGATATTTCCTGATCTTTGTCTCACCTTTCATTCTGTCCCTCCTCACATACATTTTGCTTTTAATCACTCCATCAATTGTCCCTCCCTTAAATTACTCCCCTCCCTACCCCTTCTTATTCACCTCTTATTTCTGTATAGAGTAATAGAGAATTCTATACCACATGAATACAGTTGTTATTTCCCCTTTGAACTGATTTCTATCAAAATAAAGCTTAAGCATTTCTCATCATCACCCTCATCCTTCCCTCTACTATGGTAGTTTTTCCTTGTGCCTCTTTAGATTATATAATTTATTCTATTTTACTCTGTCTTGCCTTTTCTCTCATTACAATTGTCTTTTTCATCCCTTGATGTGTTTTTGCATATCATGTCATCCAAAAATGCTTACTTCTGAGCCCACTCTCTATGTATCCTCCTTCTAACTGCTCTGCTAGTGATAAAATATTGAGTTCTAGTATCATCTTTCCATGTACGAACTTAAGCAGTTTGACAATATTTAATGCCTTACATTTTCTCTTTCTTACTTACCTTTAAATGCTTCTCTTGAATCTTATATTTAAAGATCAATTTTTTTTCTTTAGATTTGTTCTCATCAGGAAGTTATAGAATTCTTTTATTTTATTAAATGAACATCTTTCCCCTTCATAGTATATAATCAGTTTTGATAAGTAGGTGATTTTGGGTTCTAAATAGAATTCCTTTGCCTTCCAGAATGTCATATTCTGGGTCTTCTCATTCTTTAATATAGAAGCTACTAAATCCCATGAAATCCTGACGGTGGCTCCCTGATATTTGAATTGTCTCTATCTGGCTGCCTTAGCCTGAGAACTCTTTTATTTGACTATAATGTTACTGGGAGTTTGTCATTTGGGGATTTATTGAAGGAGGTAACCCATGAATTCTTTTAATTTCCATTTTACTCTCTTGTTCAAGAATATCTGGGCAGTTTTCTTTCATATAATTTCTTGAAATATGATGTCTGGTCTTTTTATTTCTTTTGTTATGGTGTTCAGGTAGTCCAATAATTCTTAGGTCATCATTCCTAGATCAGTTCAATTATTTTTTTCAATGAGATATTTCATAAGTTCTTCTATTTTTAAATTATTTTGCTTTCATTTTATCATTTCTTGATGGTTCAGGAAGTCATTAGCTTCTTTTTGCCTACTCTAATTTTTAAAATTAGTTCCTTCTATAAACTTTTTAACTTTCTTTTCCATTAGGCCAATTCTACTTTTTATGGAACTCTTGTTAATTTTATCTTTGTACCTCTTTTTCCATTTAGCCAATTTGCATTTTAAGCTGTTATTTTCACTTTGTATTAATTTCATTTCTCTTCTCCATTTTTCTTCTGCCTCTTTTGTTAAATTGTTAAATTCATTTTTGAGCTATTCCAGAGTCTGAAACCAATTGCTTTTTTTCTTTGTAGTTTCACATATGGAAGTTTTTATATCTCTTTCCTTCAGTGAGTCAGTTCCCTGCTCTTCTTCATCTTCATAAAAATTTCTATGGTTAGTTTTTTTTTTTTTTTAAGTTTTACTTTTATCTGAAAGGTGTGTTGTTCTCAGGGTAAAGTGCACTTTCTTAAACTTGTTTCCCCTTGATGCTGCCTCTCTGGTAGTTCAGGTTTTCTGCAAATTTCAGTTATTCTAAAGTGGTATGATGGTCTGTATGTTGGGTGCTCTGAAAGTCATCTCCTATTGCTTATTCAGTTTCCACCAGGGACTGCTGGTGTCTTTCAACCCTCAGAGCCTCCTTTTGCTTATCTTGGGGCCTCACTGAAGACTGGGCAGTAGCTCTAAGATCATCCTGGACTTAAGTCAGCTAGAAAGGCTACAGATTGCCTTGCCCTGGGATTTGGTGCCCCAGAGCAGGTTTGGGTAGAGATCTGAGCCTCCCCTTAAACAAACACCAGTCAGAATGCTAGAGCCTTGAGATGGAGTTTATGTCTTCCTTGCTTGTTTTGCCTCACTCTGAGCTTATACCGACCCAAAGCATTGAGGATTGCTATATGATGGAACTTGGGAACTCACTGAAGGTTTGGGAAGGGGTTCTGGGCCTCCTCTTGGGCTTGAACTAACCAAGAATCCCAGGCTGTTTTGCACTAAGATTTAGGTACTCATTATAGGCTTATGCAAGTGTTTGGAACTTCAAGGGGTGGGCATGAGGTACTCTGATGTTAGGTTAGGCAGTTTCTCGGGGTCTTGAAGTTTGTTTGTGTCTAGATTTGGGACCTGGAACAGTAGGTGGAGATGAGCTCCTTGCACTGAGTGCATCATTTTACTTCTGACTCCCCTTTCAGTCTAGTCTCTTGTTGGTTCTGTTATTACAATAATTGTTTTTAGGTGCTATTTTAAGGTTGATTTGAGAGGATTCTCTGAGTGGATCTATTTTTTCCTGCTGCTACATTGACATCTTCTTATTGGCTCCTAGACATTTTCTAGAACATCATTTATTATATAATAACAGCAGTTTTATTTTTGCTTTTGCCACATTGAATTGCCACATTGCTAGGCTAATATTTTGTGCTTTTTTTCTTGATCAACTCTATACTTTAACCCCTTTGGTTCAATCTGAAACAGATACAGTTATTGTCATTATCATTGTCAGTAGCAGCAGCAGCAACAGCAACTTGAAAAGATCAAAGAATGCTTTAGAAGAGTAATGGTACAAGAAGGATGAATGTACATATAAAAGAAAAATCTATTAAGGAAAATCATAGAACAAATGACAGAGGAACTGAAACAAATATGTTGAGAAGAAAATATATCAAGCTTAGAGAGACAAAATACTGAAGAAAAATTTAGAAAAAATTAAAAGAGTTAAGATCATTATAAGAAAAGAAAATTGAATTGGAATACAACATGCAATTTAATATCGAAATTTAAAAGAGAAACTTAGGGCCAATATACAAGTTCCAGAATATCATAATTGGATTTTAAATGAAAACCTGAATTCCATAATTCAAGAATCATACAGGAAATTGCTTAGTTCAACAAAACCCAAAGCACACCAATATAGAGAAACCACACATTTATCTCTTATATGAATATTGTGGTCAAATGTCAGAACTAGAACATCAAATAACAAACGTTACAGGCAAAACACAAAAAGGCATTCATAAAGATCAGTCATTCAAAATCATTTTGACTACTAATTTTGGGGAAATAAAAGGGAAAATTGGAATATGAGATTCTGAAAAAATAAAGAGATAAACTTGAAAATGAAAATAAAATAAGCTGGAAAACTGAGCTTAATCATTTATGTAAAAACAGTCTTTCAGCTAAAGGGATGAATTCAATCTTGTATTAAATGAAAATAAAAACAAATGAGGAATTTGAGATGCAAACTGATTAAACTAACCATATCAATGGCAGCAAGGAACTACAGGAAAAAAATGATATATCATGGTGTCACGGAGTAAAAAACTGCCCTTTATATTTTATAGTATGTTAGTAAAATATTTTATTTCAGCAAAGTTATAAGCTGCAATATAGAGAAATACTATTCACTTTTCAAGAAATGAATGACTATGAAAAATGAAATTTGTTTTATAAGCCATTTTCTAAGTATTTATTACACATAAAACATCCATAGTCATGTTGGGTTCCCAATCAGTCAGATGCTGGCTTTGGATAGGGTGTAGTGTTCCAGGAGAGGGGAAAAAACCCAACTTGTTGAAGTACTCATCATTCATCTGTCTTTGACTTCAGGAACAAGAGAAAAGTAGGATGGAGTCTGCTAGTCATGTCCTGGCAGCAATTTTAAACTCAGGTTTCATACTCAGCATTCACTTTTTTACTAAATAAATAAGATATTATACAAGAAGATTTAATTATCTTGTAAAGAAATTAACTATCAAATACATTATAATAGCTCACAAAGTCTTTCATTTCAATTAGGACTAAAACTTCACCTTTGCTTCCCTTTCTAAAAGTCCAAGGAGTTGACTTAAGTAATGATTAGTGTAGTCTACATGGTGGTGAGTGTTTTCATACATTCACAGAACTGGCAGTGTCCATATATTTCAGCAGTCTGATTTTTTTTATTGTAAGTAAAACAAACAAAACTCTATGTTCTACCAGTATCTCCAAGTTTCCACTCAACTCGAATTTCAATTTTTATCTTAAATTAGTGGCTTCCTATTTTAAATTATTGACTGTAACTCAAGAAATGTTTTGCCCCACAAAATGTAAACTAATTTTGTTAGGACCTACAGAAATTATATATTTTTTTTCTTTTAGTTGTTCGTATCCAAAGTATGGAGTAACAGAAAGCAAAAACAAACTAAGAAAAAACAAATTGAAGGAGTTAGATATAACTACCTGTCTACTTGGAATTTTATATTAAATGATATCTATGTCATAGAAAGGAAAATATAGGATTCTTCTGTTTTCCTTCACAACAGACATAAAGTTTCTTTGTCACCCTTATTTTACTTTGCCTCCTAAGATGCCATATACTGAAATGTCTTCTATAATTCTGTCATATGCCACTCTTTTATTTCTGTTTCTCTTTGATATGTTTATTATTTTCCTTCATTCTTAGCCATCATTCACTGAATCTTCCATTTCTGATTCTTGCTTTTGATATTGTCATTACAAATTTTGAGACCATGTCTATATTAAAATGAAAGTAGCTTAGTGTTATTCCTCTAGGTTAGCCAATAGATTTTGGGCTCTTTCTTTAACTCACTTCATAACTTTCCCTCCCTGATCCATAAAAATGACTAGTTAGATTTTCACAAAACATTATGCCCACCACTCTCAAAAGAAAAAAAAATCTCTTATTCTTGACAATGAATTCCTTTGATTGCCTTTTTAACTTTGAGTTCAGGAAAGGTGTCCTCCACATGAACAGGATAGTTTATAGTTTCTTTAAAGATCTGAGGAAAAAATGCCAGCATTTTTTATATACCTTTTTAAATGTCGTAACACTCCTGGTAGGCTGCATCCAGATATGTGATTTTTCTTGAGGCTTTAATAAACTCCAAGAATCACTAGAGGAGAGTGACAAGAGTTGGGAGCTTCTGACACCTTTCAATCCATCATGTAAAATTCTATGTCCCTCTAATATTACAGGTAAAAAAAAAACACTGAAGTTAGTATAACTAGGAAATTTGTTTATAATATGAGTCATACAACCTTCTTGTTTCTGCATAAAATTGAGAAGGATAATAGTTCAAGAAAAGAATGCATTCCATATCTAAATATCCAAATTAAACTGTCTTTAGTAGTTTAGAACTTGGTAATAACAATCAAAACCATCTCCAAATTTAAGCAAAAAATAGCATTTTTATTTTTAGCTTCCATTATACAGGACCTACGTAACAGATTTTGAAATTAATTCAATAACCATTTTAAAGCAATTGTTAAATACAAGACCATTGTCTTATCATATTTTGTCATTTAATGTCAAGGTCCCTGAATACTATGATGTAAAAGGTAGTCAATCCTACCTTTCAGTAAACAAGGAGTCAACAAGGAAATAAAGATTTTAATCATATCTCACCTTTATATTTGGTCATAGAAAGAATTTGACAATGCTATTTCCAGTTTAAAACAGGAGACATGAACTAGCCTGTGTTTCTGATCTATTACATGTGTGTTTATATTTGAGTTTAATCTGTTTATGGTTATTTTTGTGTGTATAGTCCAGGAAATTAGTTTCAGAGGAACAAGAAGTGAAAGAGACACTAGTTCCTGCTGATTATTGATCTTAGTGTTGTTCATCATCTATTTGCTTTTCATTTGAGGTCTCAGCAAAGCCATCATGGAGATTCCCAGTAGGATAAGGATTCACAAATTCATTGAACTCAGTCTTTCATTCTCTTCTTAACTCCCCTAGGCTAGTAAATATGTGTTAATATGAGTCAGTGAGGGCATATGAATATGGAAAGTCATTGTGTCAGACACAAAGAGTGAAGTTTAAAGAAAAAAGGTGGTAAGGCAGTCTGAAGCAGTGTAAATTTATAAAAAGAAGGAGGGAAGTGTTTTTACAAAATGATTAAATCAAACAAATAAACAAAGGTAGGTGGTATAGCAATGTATATTCACAAGGGTGTTTATGAGGACAAGTGAAGTCATAGTTTGAAAAGGGTAAAAGTAGGAATGGTACTGAAACAATCTTCATTACCAGAAACGATACCAGCCCCTCTTGGCCTAGCTCTGAATTTGAATTATTGATCCAATTATATAAGAGCAAGGGGGAATAATAAAGTGAATAATGGCCAAATAGATTGACATTTATGCTAGCAAACACTATTTCACACTTGGAGACTCCTGTGAATAGGTTTTTTTTTTTTTTTAGTAGTCAATGAGTTTATGCCATTTCAAAGGACAGGGCATGCCATTTGTCCATTGGCAAGTATCATTGATCAGTGTTATTGAACGTCGATGTATTTCTATCATTGTACTAAATCAATTTTCTCAAAATAGATACAATTACACTTGGAGCAAATAAGTCAATTCTACTATGAACTATCCAATTACAAGATGTTTGGGAAATACAGGAACACAGATATTTATGTTCATGTCAAGATTTTACATCCATGCCTACCAATATCCATGATCCAGAATATTGCATTGCTATTTCCAGAAAAAGTATCTTGTTGCTTATGATGTTTTCTGATGTTCAGAGTTATTGTTAAAAGTCATTAATTTGTAACTAGACAGTTGGACCATGAAATAAAAACAGCTTTTTGAAACCTATTGTTTTTTATCTCCCATAGATGCTCCATTTATGCTCCTCAAATGAACCTAAAATGGATCCAAAGATGCATAAAAAAATTACTAGACCCATATTAAAGAGACTATTCATATTATAAGCACAAACTTGCTTTCTTATTTGTAGCTATGATGGCAGGTATATTTAGGTTTCTCTCCAATTTTGCCTTAAGCATTGTTGTGAAGTTGTAACAACCTCACTTATATGATGGCCATTTTTCTGTTTTACTTTTGCCTGTTGACTTTCATATAAATATATTTTTTTCTCAGCAAGTAAACTAAGAAACTTTTAAAGTAATATTTAATTGTTTCAGAAAAATAAAAAAAAACTTTAAACATCGATGATATAATTTCTTATTTTTTCTTAAAATGTAATGAGCAACTAAACTTATTCATTATCCACTAAATATATGATAATCATTACTTAAAACACTCATCCATAATTTACTATATCTATTCCAGGAATTTAGAGTTTTAGTGAACATCAGTCTTTTAAAGGTTTTGATTACATGGAACATATACATTTTCTACGAAGAGATCTTGAAGTGATTTAGATCTCAGCTTTACTTAAAATTGTATGCATGATTTAAAGCTGTTTTTGAGTTATTCCCAGGAGATTACATCCTATTTTATATGTTCTCCTAAACAATGACACAAACACCAGGATGCTTTATTTGAATGTATTTATAATATGATTTGTCTTAAAGCATTGCATGAAGGGTTTTTCACTTATTTATTCATTTTTAATTTTAGAATTTTTCAAAATTAGCTATATTGAGGAGCAAGTGATAAAACAATAATAAAAGACATACTGGAACATTTGAAAAAAGAAATAATCATATAACTCAAGATCAGACATGCAGAGAGATTAATCTGGAACCCCTCCACAGATATAGACCAAAATTGTTCTAATTACAATTATCTTTCCTATGTGAGTCACTTTCCATTAGAATATCACTTAACAAAAGTCCTAAATTCAAGGATCCATGCTTCATGCTCTATCTCTTCCTGACCTCAAATATAGTACTATAATATGGAATCAAATATATCATCACTGTACATGACTTCTGATTTGTAGTTTGTAGTTTCCTACTCCCAGTGGTGCTTGCTAAAGTTAGACAAAACATGACTAGCTGATAATCATGGGGAAAAATAGTGAAAAAACAGAGGTCTAGGAGTAGGAGGAGAGAAGCTTTAGGCAACAGGTAAAGATACAGGACAATGATTCCCTTTATATAATAATGAGATACTGTAATTTGTCACATCAAAGTGATTAAATCACAGGAATAATGTGACAAGGTGGGAAATAATTTCTTATTTGTTATAATTGTGTTTCAGTCTATAAATATCAATGGAAAGTAAGATGTAGATAATTTATTTAATTATCAAATTCCCTCCCCCCTTTGGCTAGGTGCAATCATTATATTTAGGTCACTTTAGATGATTGTCATTTCCTGTAAAACAGCCTTACATATGGATTGTTAAAAACAAATTCCTGAACTCTATCAGCCTGAAAAAATTTCAAAAGTCCTTCCCACATTTATCAATGTCATAGTGGTAATGTTTCACCAGCCTTTCCCACACTCATCAATGCCAAAGTGAAATTGCAATACACACAAGTGGCTCTAAGCCTCTTGAACATGAGGGTGGAAGTTCAAATTTTCAATTAAAATATTGTTGATAATCCTATTTCTCATAGGCACTATTCATTTTATTTCATCATTATCATAATGTCATTTACATATTTTAAATGGAAATAAAAATGTGTTTCTCTTCCTAAATATATATAATTACCAAAATTTTAGATTTCCAGTGAAATATCAATTTTTTATAAATTGATAAAATTTTGTATTTATTTCCTTCTTTGCTTCTAGAACTTGCATAAATTTATGAGAACTTTTGGTTATATTGGATGATGAAATACTCAAAGAAGGCTAACTTTTAAGTTTTACTGCAGCAATATTTTTAAAATAGTGCTAAATTGAACGATGGTCAAAAAAGTCCAAATAGAATATTTATTAAACTTCTTCATCAAGTTAATTACTGAACAAAATGACAGCCAGAAGTTATAGACATCAGAGAAGAGTTATGCTAAAATTCCAAAATTCCAATACAAATAACAACAAACTGGATGTGAAGTCCTACTGCTGGAGTCTATGGTAATATAATGACAGAATTATATAGAGGCAAATATATATATATATATATATATATATATATATATATATATATATATATATATATAGAGAGAGAGAGAGAGAGAGAGAGAGGCAAAAGTAATTTAGCCCCCTTACCAAAGAACTCACAATGGGCATAGAAGACAGAGATCCATGGCCAGAAAAATGCAAAACCACATTCTGCTCTAGTGGCTTTGATCAGGTAGGACCTGGGAGCATAGTAGAAACAGTGACTTGCCAGGGAAAACATGACATTAGGGAATAAATGTCTGGCAAGGGAAACTCCAGGAACTCAGAGAAGAAATAGTATCTTGATGAAAGAAAGAAGTAAGTGGAGGAGGAAGGTAGCAAAATCACTCAAGTTAACTGATCAGTGACAGTCAACTATGGAACATTTAATCGAATCACTGATATCTACTAGTATTCTGAGTACAGATCTAAAAGGACAATTTGATAAACTGAGGAAAGGCACATTAAAACTAAGCAGGGCATAACTACTTCAAATGAGACAGTACAAGGAAGAGGACACTGGCCTAGGCACTAAATTTCAAATCAAGTAATGAGGCTGGAAATACTTATACACAAATATAGACATTGAACACTGAAGAAATATGATGAATCAAAAATTAATCAAGAGAAATATCTGCAAGAAAATATACTTAATAATTCAAGCTGAAGCTTGAATAGGAATATGGTAGGGAATAAAACAAGAGGAAAGAGGAGCACTTTTGCATCTTGAACTATTAAAATGTGCAAAATGAAAATTATAGAAAAATATATTTGAAAAAAATTGGAGGAATTAGCTTCACACAAATTTCATTTTCCCTTTTACCAGAAAAAGGAGATCAGAACAAATTAAAACACACACACACACACACAGAACTTTTTTTTTGAAATAAATTATAAATAAACTACTAGCAAGGAGATTACAGCATTATATCACCAATATTATTCACTATGACCAATGGGTTTTATGCCAGGAATGTGGGGATGTTTCAATACTAGGAAAACTATCAGCATTATTGACTATATCAATAATGAAACCAACAGAAATCATATGATTATCTCAATAAATTCTGAAAAAGCATCTAATAAAATATATTTAATCCTAATAAAACAGTAGAGAACATAGAAATAAATGGTGATTTCATAAAAGTAATAGGTAATATTTATCTAAAACATTAATCATCATAATCTATAGTGGGCATAATTTAGATAATTAAATAAGAGCAGGAGTGATGCAAGGATGCCTATTATCACCATTATTATTCATTATTGTAGTAAAAATGTTATCTATAGAAAATAGGCTGATGCTACCATTTGACCCTTATCAGAATGAAGAAAAAAATTATCCCTCTCTGGAAATGATATGATGATATACTTAGAGAATCCAAGAGAATCGAACAAAACATTCTTTGAAATAATTAAAAACTTTAATAAAATTGCAGAATAGAAAATAAATCCATATAAGTCATCAGCATTTCCATATATTACCAATAAAATTCAGCAGCAAGAGGTAGAAAAAATCATTTAAATTATCAATAGATAACATAAAATACTTTGGATTTTATCTGCCAAAACCAACTCAGGAACTATGTGAACTTAATTAAAATGCTTTTTCACACAAATAGTCAGATCTAAATAATTGGAAAAACATTAATTGCTTATGGGTAGGCTTAGCAAATTAAAAAAAAATGAAAATTTTAACTCTTTTCTAGACATAGAAACTTCTGGCAAATCTGTGCTCTGAATTTCTTAAACTGTATCTGGGTCATGTTGATTTTACCCAATGATCCTGCACTTAGCAACAATGTTTCATTGACTATCTCCTTAGGCTTCCTGTCTGTTGTTAGGCTCCATGGAAACATGTATGTTGAGAATGCAACTGTATGCCAAGTAGATGTGTGATCATGAGGGTAAAAATTAAAGCCAGGCCTCAGCCAAAGTGGAACAGTTTATCCTGTGAAACCTGTGCTGCAGATTGAATGTGAAAGCTGTGTCTCATCCATCATTTCACTGACACTGTCCCACCTCCAAGACCCCATCCCCTGTGGGAGGCTGGCCCACCCCACAGCAATTAATCTACTTATTCAAAGTCATATCAGTCAAACTGAAACAAGTTATTTCATAGAGCTAAAATTAATAATAAAATTAATCTATAAGAACCAAAGATTAAGAATCTATTTCACTTGATGGCATTGAACAAAATACAAAATAGGGAGATATAAGTTGATTCCTAGTCATTACCAGTGCCTTACAGGTTGATATCTATAAGTGAAGAACTGAACTGACCAATCCTCCAAGGAATACAAGGATCTCCAAAATGCTATTTTCTATTGCTATTTCTGTTAATTCCATTGAGTGCAAACTAATCCTACCAACAACTTCCCTGTTTTTCTGTTTTTTGGCCACCACCTTTTCTGCAATTGAATCCCTAAATTGCCTTTTATTTCATTTATCTCATGTTGTCCATCCAACCAGTTATCAACTCCTGTCAAATCCAGCTTTCTTTTATCTTTCATATCTAATAATTTGCTGCCCTTTTTTGTTAAAATCCTACATATGGTTTATTTCCTTCCCCAGATCAGTATGATATTCTTCTATCTGAGTTTGTTGACTAAATTTTATTTGCTTTCTAAACATTCTTTCACAGTGCAATCTGAATTATAAAATGCTCAGATTTCGTCTCTCATATTCAAAAAGCTTTAGTGCCTTCTTGTTATATGGGAAATGATTATAAATTATGTAGACATTCAATTTAGCTCAGAAGCATCCATTCATTGCTTTTTATCAAGGTTTTGGATGAAGGCACATATAGAATGTTTATCAAAATTTCACATAACAATAAGCTGGAATAGACAGGCAATTAATACATTGTTAGACATTCATGAGGCCTAAAAAAGAATAGCAATTTATCCAGAATTGGAATGAAATTTTTTCTTTAAGTTTCATCATATGTCTAAATCTTCAAATGAAATCAATATGACTCTGAGAGGTATAGTATAAAGGATAAATAATAAAGAACATTGCCTTCTAACAGAGACAGACAGACAAACATAAAAACAGACACAGAGAAAAAAGGAGACAAACAAAAATTGCTGCATGCAATATCTAGTTAACTGAATTACCCCATCACCATATCATGACTCAGCTTCTGGGTTGATATCTTTTTCCCATACAGTTTTTCTCTTCTCTTTATTATTCCTTTTCAAATGATATTCTTGAATAACAAAGATCATTCCAATTTCTCCCTCTTTTGAACTTTATCAGAAAAATATCCATCATGTTTCAAAACTACAAGGTACTTTAGAGGTCATTCAGTCCAATATCATTGTTTTAAAAGATGTTAGACAATAGATATTTGTGTATCTAGAAGAAAGTAAGAATGAGAGGTAGGATGATATCACAGGAAATCTTCAGAGAATGAAAGAACTGAGTTCAAGACCTACCTCTGACACTAATTTGACTCTGGGCAGTCAATTAAATGCTCAGTGTCCTTAACATTGAGAAGCTCCTATTATACAAAAAATGAATCACTTAACTGCTTAGACAAAGATAGTTTTCTCACCTGAAATTGCCTATAACACTGAAATAAAATATTTATTATGAAGAAAATACAAAAAAGAAAAACAAATAAGCTTGGAAGTATAAAATGTATTCTATTTTTTTTCTTTATATCTTTAGTATATAACATACTGACTTGAACAAAGTAGGTACTTAAAAGTTTATTGGATGAAATCTTTAGTTCTAATTCTCTAGTTGAACAGTTCTAACAGATTGTACTCATTGCATTCTTTAAGGTTTATTTAATTGTATTGATTTTAGTAAGATAAGCATTGCTAAATGTGAGAAAACCATCTTTGTTATTGTTGAAGAAATTGTTTATAATAATAGTAATAATTTTTAGATTTTAGATTTATATGGCACTTTGTTATTTTTGTTATTGTTCGGTAATTTCAATTGGATCTGTCTCTTCATAAACCCATTTAGGGGTTTCTTTACAAAGGAAATAAAGTAGTTTGCCATTTCCTTATCCAGATCATTTTACAGATGAGGAAATACAGACAAACAACATTATGTGACTCGCCGAGCGTGATATGACTAGTCTGAGTTCAGATTTCAACTCCTGTGTTTCTGACTCCAGACCCAGTGCTCTATCCATTGTGTCACCTAGCTATCACCCTTATAAAGCACTTAACAGTTTATAAAGAATATAGACATGTATCATCTCATCTGATCTTCCATGAAATCCCATAAGAGTCATAAGTGAGGCATTATTGTCTTAATTTAATAATTGAGAATATTGATGCCAGAGAGACTACATAACTTGCCAAGACAACAGAGGTTTTATTATTTTTTTTTGTTTGAAGGTTTTTAGAATTTATTTTCTGGATTTGAATTAATTTATTTAGTCAATTTAGAACATTGTTCCTTGGTTACAAGAATCATATTATTTCCCTCCCTCCCCTCCCCCATCCTTCACATAGCAAATGTGCAATTTCATTGGGTATTACATGTATCTTTGATCAGAACCTATTTCCATGTTGTTGGTGTTTGCATTAGGATGTTCATTTAGAGTCTAAGTCCCCAGTCATATGCCCTTGAATCATGTATTCAAGCAGTTGTTTTTCTTCTGTGTTTCTGCTCCCACAGTTTTTTTTCTCTGAATGTGGATAGTGTACATTCTGTATGTGAATAAAACTTAAGGTTTGTGGCAGAATCAGGGAAGACCGATGAGAAGACCATGAGAGAACCACAAGGAGAAGAGACAGTGTAGTCAGGTGAGGGGGAATGAGGAAGAGACTGGCAGGCTAGGCACCATGTGGTCAGGTTATTTATAGGAACATTGTCTAAATTTCCAATAAACTTTATAATACACATATATATGTATGTGCATATATATATGAGTGGGTAGAAATAATAATATTATTTTAATTATTACAGTTGCTACCCTTCTAATTTTGGTTGCATTGGTTTTGTTTGTACAAAACTTTAATTTGATGTAATCAAAATTACTTTCTGTCTTCAAGAAGCTGCCATTTTAGTAGAGGATGACAACATATAAAAAATGTTAACTGATGAGAGTGGAAGTGGGAAGTAGGAGGAAAGAGGAACAAAGTAAATATCATCATGGTTTTGAAGTCTGTGGATTCCATGCCATTGACAGAAGGAAAATGAAGGCTTATTGGCCTTGGCCTCTCTCTGAGATAGATCCTGTAGGAGGAACTAACTAGCTAGAGAAAGAGGACTAATTTGATGAATAGATATCAGAGGGTCAATAGGCCTTAGGTGAGTAGTGAGGAAAATTAATATGAAATTGCATAATTTATTAGTAATATTTACATGGAACTCATTTTCCCCAAGCCCTTTTGCCTTCCAAGGCCAGGCTGAAATTGTCTGGGCATCAAAATTAGGTGGAGCTTTATTAGTTCCCTAAAGTTCAATCTCTTAACATAAAAGAGAAGGCAAAATCTAGCCATGTTTCTCAAGCTGACAAACTTTGAGGATGGGTCTTCCCTTATTTTAGTAAAGATCTGCCTCTCCTATGAATGTAATGAGGTAAGAATTGAGATTTCCAAGTCTATCTTTTCTTTTGAAATACTCACCAATTGAGACTTCTAGAGGAGGTATGAGGAATTAACTATCAAGCCAATCAGAAAGAGTACAGAGCTTCCTATAAAAGAGAATTTGATGACTATCTCACAGAGCATCTTTCTTAGAAGAGACAGGAAAGAAATCCATTCTTTTTCTAATGAAACAGATCTTTTGCCTGCTTTTTTGACAATGGACAGCATTCCCTATAAATGATATTATTTCTCAGGCAAATGGACTCATATCATTTATTGGTTAAGAATTCTATTTGCTATAGTATGTGAGTAGGTGGGATAGAAATGAAGGAGGCAAAAGGGTAAAACTACAAAACTGTTGTAAACATGTAAGCACTTATTTTGTTCCACATACTATATTAAGTACTGGTAAAGCAAATAAAGTAAAAAGAAATACATTCTATTTCCAAATACATTTTCATGGGGGGAAGCAACACATAAGAGAAAGATAAAACATGAAGAAAGGGTTTGAGAGATGGGGTGGCACCCCACAGGAGCATGGCAGAGAATGTATAGAGTCTGGAGTATAGCTAGAAAAGGATGAAGACATTGCTATTTTTGAGTGTACTATTTAATATTGAGGTTCTAGCAGAAAAACAACCAATGAGAGGAAGATTAGGGAGAGAGGGTACTTACAAGGAGAAAAACCAGACAGTGGTACTTCCAGTGTGAATAATCCAGGAATAAAGTGAAATTTCAGGAGGAAATTTTTGTTCTGTTTTGTTTTCTTTCTCCATGTTAAACCTCAAGGGAGCATCATATTTATAAATACAGAGTCAGAAGCACAGCTAGAAGGGGAATAAAGATTGACTGGCTTGGACCACTCTCCCAAATGATGATGCTGAGGAGATCTCATCAGTGGGAGAAAGAGACTGACATGATGAGAGGATATTTCTAAGGGAACAAGTCTCATGTACTGAAGGTAATTCCTAAGAGAGATTTAGAGAAATAATAGTACTGAAATAATAATAATAATAATAATAATAAACAGAAGCACAATCAGCAGGGGAGTTGAGGAACTGAAAATGAGTTTAGATCTTCTGGGGTTTTAAAGCCATAGATACTTAAACCAGGGATTAAACTGAAAGATTAATGTTTAGTAACTAGCAGGTGAGGTATATTTACTGGTAATTCATGAGATTAACAATCAGAACTATAACCACAAAATGGGTGCAAGAAAAGGCTAAAAGTGGCAGCAATCATGAGCACTCAAACTGAGCTCAGCTTAGTAACTTGATAGCTTCATTTCCCATTCAACCTAGACAAACCTGAGGTAGAGCTAGTTCTAAGAATAATAGTCTTTTATACATAAATAAACAAAAGAAATACACATGATACATCAATGTACAGATGAATACATTAAAAATCTTTTTTAATGGGCAGGATGGGTGTGTTGTATTCAGATTTACAAGGGGTTATTTTTCCCTGTGCAATTAATGAGTTAATTACTGGGATAATTCCCTCAATTGCCTCTTTTGAGAGGGGATACTGAGGAATGGAAGGAGGTGGGCTAGGTTTAGTTTTCATCTGCACAGGAACAGCCAAGTTAAGTAAGCCAAAATCAGAAGAAGTGGCCCAAAGAGACTTCGGTATTTCTTCAGGTATTGCAAAGGTGGGATGCTCTTTTCCATCCTGGCTCTCTGAGAGAATTACAGGTAGTAAATTTAAAAATTCCTCAGGTACTTCCAAAGATAAGGAACTATCTGGGGAGCAATTTATTGTGGCTCTGAATTTGCATAGAAGGTCCCTCCCCAGCAAATTTAGAGGGGAGTCAGCCTCTGATGAGAGGAATGAGGACACATGATTTTTTTGTTCAGGAAAAAAGGGGCCAGAAAGAGGTGATGAACTGTGAGAAAACATGAAGACAAATAAGGAGATGAAGTTAGAACTGCTGAACAACTTAAAGTTGCATGATCCTTGAGTAAGAAAAAAACCTCTGGTTAAATAATTTCTAACTCTGGATTATTTTTTGAATAATCTTTCCTGTATCAGAGTTGCCTTAAGAAAATTAAAAGCACAATATTTTAATTAACTCAATACTTGCTGATAGAATTACTCTTTCCAAAGACCTGGAAACTTGGAGAGGAAAGAACTGTAGAGGTCTTCATTCCTAAATTTATAGTTCAAAATAGCGAGTAAAGTGCTAGGCAACCACCATCTTCTTTGGGATTAAATGGAGAATTTAGGGAAGGATTGTGTAAGCACACTGCACTCCTATTTGGGGGGAAGAAAAATATATTTTCCTAATTATATACTTAGAATTTAGCATATATCCATATGCTAAAATGTACTGACTAAAAGAAATTAAGGGAATTTATAGAATAATTGGCATTTTCACTTCAGCCTGGGGATACAGTGGGTAGAAATTTTTTTTTCTGAAAGGTTCAGTTATTTTTCAATGGATGTGAATTATAAGTAAAGTAGGTTTTTCCTCAGGTGTGTGTGTGGGAATCTTCCAAACAATTAGAGATATCCAAAAGGAGAATAAGAGACCTTAGAAGGCAGTAGGTTTCCCATCAGAAGATGTTTTCAAGCAGAGATTGGATGGTCATTTTTCATTTATGTAATAGAGAACAGAATCCTTTTGAGGATATGAATTAAGTCGGATAATTTTAAATTTAGGTCCAACTCTATGTTAGTGAATCTTCAATTGTTTGCTTTAAATGGTTATCCAAATTGTAAGGAAGAAGCTTTTGTTTGAAGAACTGATAAAAAAGGGAAACTAGAAGAAAGTATGAAATTTAAAATGAATCTATAGAAGCTAACCAAACTGTCAGGAAAGAGGCAATTCAAAAGGCTGATAACCAAAAAGTCATCTAAGGAATTTCTAATGCTTTGCATTTTTACTTTATTCTAAAATGCTATGAAGTAAAGTAGATTCCAAAATAGTAACAATGTCCTAGGTCACATTGAATCACAATATGTAGAAGGAGACATTAATGATCATGTAATATTTTTCAACACTTTTATTTTAGAGCAAACTGAAATCCAGAATAGGGATTGCCCATGGTTGTAGAAGTAAGCAGTAAGCAGCATAGTAAGGCTTTTAAATCAAGTTTTGCTACCAAAGATAGTTCTCTTTCGACTACATCAAGTTTGTTGTTGTTTTTTTTTAATTGAAAGATATTTTGTTTTCCCAATTACATGTAATAACAGTTTCAACATGTGTTTTCAGAAATTATAAGATCCAAATTGCCTTCCTGCCCTCTCTTCCTTCCCCATTTTTGGAGATGGAAGTAACTTGATCTGGATTATATTGATCTGGATTATCTGTATTATGATGCAAAACATACTTGTATATTGGTCATTGTTGTAAGAGAATGCTCAAATAAAACCAAGCCCTGACCAAATAAAATGATTAATGAAAAAAATATGGAAAACAGTATGCATTTATTTGCACCTTGCTTCAATAGTTCTTTGTCATAAATCCTTCAGAATTGTGGTAAATTATAGGATTACTGAGAGTAACTGTCTTTTACAATTGTTCATCAAATGATATTGTTGTTAATGTGTACAATGTTCTCCAGGTTTTGTTTATTTCACTCTGTATCAGTTCATGCAGATCTTTCCAGGTTTTTATGAAATCATTCTGTTCATCAATTGTTATAGCACAATAGTATTTAATACCACCATACACCACAATTTATTCAGGCATTCCCAATTGATGGACATTCCTTCAATTTCCAAAAAGAGCTGCTATAAATATTTTTGTGCATACAGGTCCTTTCCCTGTTTTTATGATGTATTTGGTGTACAGACCCTGTAGTCATATTAGAGGATGAAAGCGAATACACAATTGTAAAGTTCTTTGGGCATAGTTCTAAATATCCCTGCAGAACACTTATGCCACTTTAGAAATCCATATCAATAATGTATCAGTGTCAGAATTTTACCACATTCCCTTCCAGCATTTATCACTTTTATTATTGTTATAATGGTCAATTTGATAGTTGTGAGGACATATCTCAGAGTTGCTTTAACATGTATTTCTCTAATCAAGAGTGATTTAAAAAACTTCATATGATTATTGATAATTTTTATTTCTTCTTCTGAAAATTGCTTGTGCATATTATTTGACCATTTATCAATTGTACAGTGGTTTGTAATCTTATAAATTTGATTTAGTTATGTATAAGTTTAGGAAATTAGACCTTTATCAGAGAAATTTGTTACAAATATAGCATTCCATCACTATCCTCTAGCACAATTTGTTCAGCCATTCCCCAGTTGAAGGACATACCCTCATTTTCCAATTTTTTTCCACCACAAAAAGTGCAGCAATAAATATTTTTGTACAACTAGATCCTTTCCCAATTTTTTTTATATCTTTGGAATATAAGCCCTAGAAGTGGTATTGTTGGATCATAGGACATGCATTCTTTTAAAATGCTTTGGGGTTTTGAAATTGCTTTTCAGAATGGTTGCATCAATTAACAACTCCACCAGTAATGCATTAATGTTCCACTTTTCCCACATCCCCTCAAAAATCTATTATTTTCCTTTACTGTTATCTTGGTGATTCTCATATGTTTTGATTTCCATTTCTCTAATCAGCAGGTAGTTAGAACACTTTTTTCATATGTTTATTAATAGTTTTGATTTCTTCATCTGAAAACTGCAAATTCATATCCCTTGACCATTTTGTTAATTGGGGAGTGGTTTTATTTCGTATAAATTTGACTTAGTTCTTTGTATATTTGAGAAATTAAACCTTTGTCAGAAATAAGTTTTAAATACTTTCCCTAGTTTGTTTCTTCCCTTCTAATTCAGGTCATAAGTTTTGTTTCGACAAAAATTTTTAAATTTTATATGATCAAAATTATTCATTTTACATCTTGTAATATTCTCTGTCTCTAGCTTAGACTTAATACTTCTCAATAGATCTGACAGATATACTCTTCCATGTTCACCAAATTTCCTCATACTATTACTCTTTATGTTTAAGTCATATACCTATTTTGAATTTATCTTGCTATAGGGTGTGACATATTGATCTAAACCTAATTTTTGCCATATTGTTTTCCAATTTTCCCAGCAATTTTTGTCAAATATTCAGTTCTTATTCCAAAAGCTGGGATCTTTGGATTTATTGAATACTACTTTACTGAGATCCTTTCCTCCTTTTATTTTATTTTATTGATCTACCCTTCTATCTTTTAGCCAGTTCCATACTGTTTTGATGTCCCCTGCTTTATAGTAAAGTTTAAGATCTGTGAGGCCCCCAACATTAACAATTTTTCATTATGACCCTTGATATTCTTGAGCTTTTGTTCTTCCAGATGAACTTTGCTGTTATTTTTTTTTAATTCTATAAAATAGTGGGTTTTTTTGGTAGTTTGATAGACATGACACTGAATAAGTTAATTAATTGTCATTTTTATTATATTATCCCATCCTACCTATGAGCAATAAATGTTTTTCCAATTGTTTAGATCTAGTTTAATTTATGTGAAAAGTTTTTAATAGTTGCATCCATATTATTCCTATGTTTGGCTTGGCAGATAGATTCCCAAATATTTTATGCTGTCTACAATGTTTTTAAATTGAAGTTCTCTTTCTAACCATTGCTCCTAATTTTTGTTGGAAATATATAGAAATTCTGATTTATGTGAATTTTTTTATTCAGCATCTTTGCTAAATTTCTTATATCCACTAGCTTTTTAGTTGATTTTCTAGTATTCCCTAAGTATACCATTGTATCATCTGCAAACAGTGACAATTTAGTTTCTTCACTGACTACTTTAATTACTTCAATTTCTTTTTCTTCTTTTATCGCTCCTGTTAGGATTTCTAGTAATATATTAAACAATAGTGGTAATAATGGGCATCCTTGCTTTACTCCTCATCTCACTTCAGTCATTTGATTTTATTTCATTGTTTCTTGATGCCACATGGAGTGCATGCCTTCCATTTGCCTAATTCTAATTAAGGAATTCTTTTCTTCAGTGAATTTTTGTATCTCCCTTTTCCATGGCCTATTCTCTTTTTTTGTTCTTTATTTTACCAGGCTGTCAATTTTTCCCCATAATTTTCTTGCATCACTCTCTTTTAGTTTCTTCCTTTTTCTTTCTTTTTTCTTTCTTTAATCCTAGAAATTCTTTTGGGGTTTGGATTCCAAACGTTTTTTTTCTTTAAAGCTTTTTAGTAGTTATTTTCACATTATTGTCTTTGGAGTTTATGTCTTGATCTTCCCTGCCACTATAGAATGCCCAGATTTTATGGTCAAATACTTTGTTGTTGTTGGTGTTTTCCTAGCCTATTTCTTGATACCGAATTTTTATCAAATTTACACTAAAATTGGAGTAGAGGAACTTTCCTAAGCTTCAGGTTGTTCTCTCCTTCCATCCTTCCTTCTTTTTTCTCCTTCTGTTTTCAGAGCTAGATTTCTATATCTATAAGTTGTTGGTCTTCCAAGGTGGCATAATATATGAAGAGGTATGGTTATTTCTCTCCTGATTTGCAGTCTGTAATTTAGCCAGGACAGGTCCCTGGTTCCATATAGCAACAAGCTCTAGTTCTCTCTTTGTCTTGGAACTGCAACCAAGGTCCCTGCTACTTTGATACTAATCACTTTTTATCCTCTCCATCCTGGAACTGTTATACACCACAAAGTATGGACAATATGATTTTGAATCAGCACAGATTGAAACTTTTAACACCAAAGGGTCCCTTATAATCTGTTTACCTTCTCTGAACTGAGAGCTTTTGAAACTACAGTGGATGCTTTTGCTGCCACCACAAGTGTGAGCTTTGGATAAGCTGCCATCTCATTCTTAGAAACTTCTCTGATAATTTTTTAAGGTTTCTTAGAATGGGAAAGAAAGTGTCTCATCCTGAATTTTTGTTGGATCTACTACTCCAAATTTTGTTTGAGGTGTTGTTTTAAAGTTGTTAGGAGGAGAATATTAAGAGAGTTCAAATGGGTTGCTTCAAATTATGTATGCATTTTCTAGATGAAAACTGATAATATGTGCTGTTATAGGGAATAGATAAAAGTTATGTCTTTACACAGGACAAACTCATTTGAAAAAATTTTAAGGTTTATCCATATAGTTTGTCATTGGCAGTTTACATGATTGATACTAATCATTTTAACCATATTGTTTTTAAGGTAATACAAATCCATCTTTAGGACCTACATGAGCCATATGGATTGTTCTTGATGTACCATATTTCAGTTCTATCCAGTATACCAACATGTCTGGAATAAGATGTCACTGAATCAATTAAATCTCACTGATGTTATTTTCAAGAAGCATAAATATTTTGCAATGCCTCTTCACTAGACATGTAAAAGTATATCATGTAAGAATTGAATTAGTATTTAAAAAGTTGCCTTTCTTCAAATGTTTAACAACTAGTTTGAAAAAAAATGAGTGAGCAAAGGAGGGAGACATATAAGTAACAGAGAAAAGACTCAAATGCATTTATATTCTGCAAGACCAGAAATCCCAATGAGCTTTAGAGGTTTAGAATGAAATATTTCCATTCCCTTGACTATACATTTTCATTTGATTTCACTTTCCTGTTACAACACTTATAAAGCTATGTAATATCACTTTTTAGTCCAAGTGCTTCCTGGATCAGCTTTCCTTAAATATGGCCCTGGTGGAAGTCAGCCCAATTTCTTAGATTTCTGCATACTGCTCACAATGCAGATGTGCCTATGTAATTTTCTTACTTTGAAAAAAATTTTAGTTTTCCTGCAAACATTTGGCAAATTAAGAATTGGCTTTTCTATTTCAGCACTACATGGTTCTTTGTTAGTTTTATTGAATGTGATAATTAAAAACAATCACCCAAGCATAATGTGGCAAAGTAAATATACCAGTATTATACACACAATCTAAATGTGAATACAAAGTCAGAACTGATTATGCATGCATGTGTATATGTTATAAATATATGTTGTAAACATATATACATACATACATACATACATACATATATATATATATATATATATATAAACATTTATGGAGTAAAAATCTTATTTGCTTGCCATCACATGAACTGGCAGACCTGTAAGAATTAGGATTACTAAGTCCACAAATATGATATTTATTATGCAGAATGATGATACTTGTTTGCTACCATTGATAAAATCCTCTGTGAATCATCAAAAACATGAAAATTATATTACATACAGATTTATTTGCGAGTCAATTTCAATATGTCAGAATTTGACATCTCACGAAAATTCACCTTTTAATCAACAATATTCTCTTTGATATTAATATATGGCTATACATCATTAAATTCTACATTCCAGGATAACTAAAATTTTGAATGAATTAAATAGCAAAGAAATATTTATTTTTGATATGAACAGGCTATAACATTCTACCAATGGTGACATTGATAATAAAAAATATAGTGCCAGAATGAAGTTTCATTGGTCATTTAGTAAACTGATGGACAATTTACCTGTTTCACACTCTTTGCTGAGACATATAAGAGAAAAGAAGAATGCTTCTTAGAAATTCGGCACATGCTATAGAGAATAATTATGGAACAATTATAATTATATATACAACAATAAATCATGGATGGATTCTGACCTCTACCAAAAGAGTCTGGCCTGCCTTTAATGAATTCAGAGAAAGACTGAGGTATCAACATAAAATTCTAATGTCAAGTACATTTTATTGTACTTGAATCTTTAAAAATCTATTCTTTATTCATAGTATTCTATAAAAGTATCATTTAATTAGAAAGAATTAGTAAAAATAATTTTTGTTTATTATATAGAAGGTATTATGGAAAGTGTGGAGAATATGAATGCAAAATATATGTACTTCAAAGGAGCATTAATATTCTGTGAGTGGCAACATAATTTTTTTAAAAGGCTAGACGTGTTGCAGTATAAATGTACTTCCTTTGGCTTTCAAAGGTAATACTGGTAAATTATATGAGTTTGGAAGTAATAAGTCAAAGCAGGGCTGAAGCCAATCAAACCTATCTGGCACTCATTTCCCCCTTGGAGATGAAGAATACCAGACTATCCAAGAGGGTTGAATGGATCAAATGTGGAAAACATACACAGACAGACAGACAGACACACACACACACACAAGCACATACACAGTAGGCTATAATTTTAAGCAAATCAGTACTGAGCAATTTTATCTAATCTTCATGACCTTCCTAAAACAGGATTTATACATAAGATAAAAAGCAATTTTAATATTTTTAATTTTCTCCACAGTCATGCACACCAAGCACCCTACTGATGTTAAACCCAATTAATATTGTCTGAATTAACCATAAGAAGTAAATGATCAAACATGTTCATTCAAAACTTCTAATCTTGATTACTCACCATACTCCAGCAGAAGTGCTACACATGTTTATCAACCATCTTATAACTAAAAAATCCTGCACACTGCCCAATTAGTATAGTATACCAGCTTTATAATATAGCATATCTCAGGGTACAGTAGTATATCCTTGGTCTGAAGACAAAAGGGAACTGGATTAGGACACAGATATTCACCTGTGAGCTACTTCACTGAGCTTGGGCGGAAATATCTAATATCCAGCTGGGAACAATTCAGTCTTCATCCCCAGAAATGACGTAAGGCATAGACTGAAAGACTTCTGAAATGACAATTGTCTGGCATAGAAAGAAAATGTAATAACTTTGAAGTCTAGATCCCAGAATAGTTTCCATCAAAGAAGAAGGAGTCAGAGAGTAAAGGTATGGAGGAATAAAGGAAAAACATGGACTGAAATTAACAAAGATCTAAAAGGGAATAAAATACAAATAAAAACATGAATTTAAAAATAATAAAGTCAAACAAAATTTTAAAATAAATACTCAAGAAACAGATTAGTGAGGAAACAAATTAAAGCAAAAAGAGAGAAATGAAGCTAATAGTTACTTCTTTGAAAAAATGAATAAAATTAAAAAAAACTTTAGTAATGAGGTTAATAAGCAAAAGACAAATTTAAGACAACAAAATAGAAAATAACACAAAATAACCATTAAATCAGAAGAAATAAAAATAATTAACCGAACGCACATAATTGGGAACACAAAATTAAAAATACATTAAGTTTTATTAGCTAATCAATATAAACATATAAAAATAAGTATTAAATACAAATATCTATACTATGGTTTTGTTTAAGCTACTTGGTTTGTTGTTTTGTTGGTTTGAAAAGTCATCAGCAATTTTTGAATCTGAACTATTAGTTTCTAAAATGAAAACTATTTAGACTTTAGACTTGTTACCATCCTGAAAGACCTCTTCAGAAACTGTTCAACACTAGCTGATTTTCATGTGAATACACATTTTAAATTTAAGTTTACTTAATTAATTTAGAATATTTTTCCACGGTTACATGATTCATGCTTTTCCCTCCCCTCACAGGTCACTTCCATAGCCAAGGAGCAATCCCACTGTGTTTTACATGTACCATTGATCAAGATCTATTTCCATATCATTAATATTTGCAGTAGTGACCATTTAGAGTTTACATCCCCAATCATATCCCCATCAAACAATGTGATCAAGCAGTTGTTTTTCTTCTGTGTTTCTATTCCCACAGTTTTTTCTCTGGGTATAGATAGCATTCTCTTTCCTAAGTCCTTCAGAATTGTCATAGATCATTGCTTTGCTACTAGTAGGGAAGTCCATTATGTTCAATTGTGCCACAGTGTATCAGTCTCTGTTTACAACATTCTCCTGGTTGTGCTCCCTTCACTCTGCATCAATTCCTGGAGTTTGTTCCAGTTTACATGGAATTCCTCCAGTTTATTATTTCTTTTAGCAGAATAGTATTCCATCACCAACAGATACCACAATTTGTTCATCCATTCCCCAATTGAAGGACATCCCTTTGTTTTCCAAATTTCTGCCACCATAAAAAGCACGACTATGAATATTCTTTTACAGGATTTTTTCCTTATTAAATCTTTGGGGTACAAACCCAGCAGTGCTATGGCTAGATCAAAGGGTAGGCAGTCTTTTAGCATCCTCTGGGCATAGTTCCAAATTCCCTTCCAGAACAGTTGGTTCAATTCACAACTCTACCAGCAATGCATCAGTGTCCCAATTTTGCTACATCCCCTCCAACATTTATTATTTTCCTTTGATATCATATTAGACACCAATATGCTAAGTGTGAGGTGGTACTGCAGAGTTGTTTTGATTTGTATTTCTCTACTTACAAGAGATTTAGAACATTTTTTCATGTCCTTATTGATAGGGTTTTTTTTTTTATTTATGATGTGAAAACTTCCTATTCATGTCCCTTTCCTATTTTTTAGTAGGGGGATAGCTTGATTTTTTTTGTACAATTTAGTTAGCTTCCTATAAATTTGAGTAATTAGACCTCTGTCTGAGGTTTTTGTTAAAAATATTTTTCCCGATTTTTTGCTTCCCTTCTAATTTTGGTTGCATTAGTTTTGTTTGTACAAAATCTTTTAAAATGATTTTGATTATTCATTTTACATTTTGTAATATTCTCTATCTCTTTCTTGGTCTTAAAATATTTCCTTCCCCATAGATATGACAGGTATCTATTCTTTGTTCACCTAATTTACTTAGAGTTTTCTTCTTTATTACTTAAGTCTTTCACCAATTCTGAATTTATCTTGGTGTAGGGTGTGAGATGTTAATCTAAACCTAATCTCTCCCATACTGTTTTACATTTTTCCCAGCAATTTTTGTCAAATAGCGGGTATTTTCCAAAATCTGGGATCTTTGGGTTTATTGGATACTATCTTGCTAAGGTTATTTACCCCAAGTCTGTTCTATTGACCCTTGCTTTTGTCTCTGAACTGAGCCAGCAGGCAATCATAGGGAGCATATTCTAGGGTTCAACTAGGTCAAGTAGTCTAAAGGATCCCTTAGGTCCCAGAATATTCCATTAAGATAAGTGTTTGGACCAAATTGATGAAAGGACCAAAAATGGAATTCAATCTTCTAAGCTAATACAAAAGGACTTGAACCTAGTGTGAGACTTGAGGTTGTGATTCTTGACATATGTTAAGATGTAGGACTTCCTTGTATATGCACTCTTTGTGAAATACTCCAAAGTTTGGCAATCATCCAGGCTCCCCCTATCCCTGAGAAGGAAGGTAAAATCAGACAAGGGAATGGTACTTCCCTATCACACACATACACAAAATAAAAATCTGGTCCTTTTTTTCTCTCTTATACTATGGCAACTTCCTGTGCTCTTGGCTGTAAATGGGTAAGTGAAATATAACTGCATTTTGTCCTATAGATTTGTGTCAGAGAAATGACTTTAATTGTACCCTAATACAAGGGCCTATTATAAATTTATTCTTGCTTACTCAAATTCTGTATACATAGATTTTTGATATTTTGATTCTGATTTTTAAATTCTTCCTACTCCAAAAAGTTTAATTTTTCTTCCATTATTTTTTTCTTTTATCTTTTTGTTTATTTTTTTCTTTTGATAATTGACTCACACATTCCATAACTCAGCCTTGCAGCCTTGGCTGAACTGGGTCTTTCACAACACCTGCTTCAGGGGGGATCGTATTTTCATAAAATCCAGGATTTAAAATTTTTGATCGAGAAAGATCCTCAAGGAAAGAAGCTTACTAATTCCTAAAATCCAGAGAATGAACAGCTTACAGAAAGATGCTTGAAACCCTGCACGACATCAGGAAGATCCAGAATGAACTTTGGAGTGTGGTTGATTGAACTGAAATTTAATTGAACATTGATTTTGAATGTACATTCTTATGCCAAAAAGGGACAGCCCCCTAATTGGTTTTTGTCAATGCACCAAGCAAAACATTGGTTTTGCTCGCTCTCTCTCTCTCTCTCTCTCTCTCTCTCTCTCTCTCTCTCTCTCTCTCTCTCTCTCTCTCCTATTTCCCTCTTATCTCTAACTATTTCAGTTTCCTCTTAGAAGATAACATATTGTATGCATTTGCAGTTAGAAGATTTTATTTTATTTTTTAAATTAATTTATGTAGTCAATTTAGAATATTATTCCTTGGTAACAAGAATCATATTATTCCCCTCCCTCCCCTTTCCCACCCTTCCTGTCTCTGACATGCAATTTCACTGGGTTTTACATGTGTCCTTGATCAAAACCTATTTTCACATTGTTAGTGTTTGCATTAGGATGTTCATTTAGAATCTACATCCCCAACCATATCCTATCAACCCATTTATTCAAGCCATTGTTTTTCTTCTATGTTTCTACTCCCATAGTTTTTCCTCTGAATGTGGATAGTGTTCTTTCTCATAGATCCCTCTGGATTGTTCACAATCACTACATTGCCACAAATGGAGAAGTCCATTACATTTGATTATACCACAGTGTATCAATATCTGTGTACAATGTTCTCCTGGTTCTGCTCCTTTTGCTCTGCATCACTTCCTGGAAGTTGTTCCAGTTCCCATGGAATTCCTCCACTTTATTATTCCTTTGATGACAATAGTATTCCATCACCAACGTATACCATAATTTGTTCAGCCATTCCCAATTGAAGGGCATCCCCTCATTTTCTAATTTTTTTTTTTTTGCCACCACAAAGTATGCAGCTATGAATATTCCTGTACAAGTTTTTTTCTTTATTAACTCTTTGGGGTAAAAACCCAACAGTGCTATGGCTGCATCATATGTTGGAGCTTGAGTTTCCCTGCCCTCTTAAGGCTTTGATGGGATTAAGTCCAGCTGGGTTGAGCTGGATGTACCCTGAGGCCAAAAACTCTGGAGGGGGGGGGGGACAATCAGAAGTGTCTCCACTGCTGCAACTAGGCTGCCTGCTCTGTGCTCTGAGATTCTTCTCCAACTGCCTCCCCACCACCTGTGTTCAATGCTCTGAGCCTGCACAGTTTTGCCCACAAGGTACTCCCTCCAGTCTAGCATCCTTGTCTACCCAGAGGTTCCAACTGCCTCTGGAGGTTTAGTGCTCTAGGTGGGTGAGGGGCCTGGGACCGTCCTTCTTCCTTTCCCTTAAACCCAAGTATTCTCAAATTCAGGCTTTGGGGGCATGTTCCTTTTAAGTTGAGTTCAGCAGGAGGTTTCATTGGCTCTGTCTTATTAGTTTTTATTTTTCATTCTTCTAGGACCATTTAGTTTGTAATTGGTAAGGAAGGGTTTTCAGTGGTCTGAACTTTTGCTGCTTCTATGTCACCATCTTGACTCCACCTCAGTTAGAAGATTTATAGGTACAAGGTGATTATGTTTAGTGATCAACTGGGGAGACTAGTCCCCCAATCATCATTAGGGGAGATTGTGAATTTTAGTTTTATTCCACCATGCTTAGTCTTTAGAATTCTAGCAACCTGGAATGTATACACCCCCATTAAGGATTAAGTGTTGGGGCAGAAGGCCTATGACCAGCATATGCCAGGAAGTGACAAATCAGAAACAACTGACGGAACCCCTGGGTGTCCTAAGCCATGCTTAAGCCATCATTGGCACACGTGAGACACAGGAAGTGATGTAAAGAACTGCCTTTATATTTCACATCACTTCCTGTGAGTGGGGGCTTTGGCAGAGTTGGCCCAGGAACTCGAACCTGGAGGAGCTCCTCAGACTGCTTCCTTTTAGATGGTCACATAGTGAGTGATAAGACTGACTCCCCTTTCCCTTGGCTTTTTGGAGAGGCCCCTTGGCCTAGGCCTCTGAACTCCTGCCTGACTCAGTCTGTGCCAGAGCAGTTTTTATTCCCTTTCCTCTCTCTCTCTCATTCTTAATTTCTTTCTTCTATTGTAAATAAACCACCATAAGATTCCATTCTGATTTGAGTATTTCATTGGGATTTTGAATTTAAATCCCTGGCAACCAACTAAAATTTATATTCAGTCTGAACCCTAAATTTACCCTTAACAATCTTGGGAATTTTATCCCTAACAAAAAAAAAAAACTAATGTATAGACTACCCCAACATCCAGATCTAGGAAAAGGGGTTATTGTCCTCAAGTCCTCAGTCTCATAAGGGCAAGATCAATTTAGTTGTTTTTTTTTTTTAAAGATCATTTGGCCTTAGGCACAATCCATTTAGAGCATTGATTACCACTCTAAGTTCTCCAACCAAAACTAATTAAAGGTCCAATGTAGATCTGGGAAAGCCACATTGGAGTTTTGTGAGATAGTTGGAGATACTCTGGAGGAGAAAATATTCTCTTCAGAAGAGGAAATAAAAAATTAATAGAAAATCAAATAAGAAGCTTATATAATTACATCTCAGAAAGAAAAATAAAAAATGTAAAGAAATGACCAAAGTACATTATATAGGTCATTGAGAGAAGAATAATATCTGGTCTTGATGGATTCATGAAATTCTGACAAGATTTAAATAATAAGTAATAACAAATAGTATACAAATTATTTTAAAAAGAGAAAAAAAAAGATCCCTAATGGATTTGTGTTATTTTTTATAATCCACATAATAAGCATTGAAGAATAAAACTGAGTAGATCTCTAAACCAAAATCATTAATGAATAGCTATTCATTAATTTTAAATAAATTTGTCACACCATAGTAATTCATATGAACAATAGTTTATAATCGATGTAATTTATACCAGAATAAAAAGACAGTTCCACATCAGGAAAACAAACAATATGTTTAATCAAATTTAAAATAAATCTAAATCTATATGATTTTCTTAGTAAATGTGAAGAAACTTTGGACAAAGTTCACTAATTTATTTAACATGTATATTGCTATTACATATGCAATAGCTATTGAGGAATTTTTAAATAACAAAAATATATATCTAAAACCAAATGATGTTTCATATACAAGGGGGACACACTAGATACCACCTCACTACTTAAGGGCATAAAGTAAGGATGCCTACTCTCCCCTTTCTCATTTGACATAAAATCTTGAAATTATAACAATAATAATAAGAAAAGGTAAAAAAAGGCACATTATAGTTGAAAAGATTCAACTACACTTACTAATAATTGTTGGTTTGCTATGAAAATTCTGAGCAATCAGCAAATATATTCATTGAGGTAATTAATAATTCTAACCAAATAGAAGTCTTTTAATCAAACCATGAAAACTCAACATTTTAATATATTATAACAAAATTCAAGAGACAATAAGTTTCAAGAGGCAATAAGGAAATCTCATTTTAAAGAACAAAAAATGCAGAAAGATTCTAAAGAAAAATCTGCCAATTAACACAACATATTTGTATTATTTCAGTTATTTTATAAATATCAAAGAAAGAAGGAAGATTTATTATTCAGTACTCAGAACTGTAGGATGTCAATATTATAAATTTGACAATTCTAAAAAGTTATCTTATGCTTTTAATTCTATGCCAAAATATAAAATGATATTAAAATACCTTCATAAATTTTATTTCCAAATTATGTAAATAAATAAAAGGTATTGTATTCTGAGTAAACAATGAAAAAAGGCAAAGATGAAGGGAAAATAAAAAATTTGCACACCTCAGATTATATCATAATGCAGGTGTAAGGGGGAAAAGGAGTTATTTTTTAAAGGGTTGCACTTCATTATTTAAGAGTGGTCACTAGGAATTTAATTAATTCCAAAGAGTTACAATTTATTTACAAAATGTAGACGAGTGAAATAAGAAAATCAGAGAGAGGATAAGATAAGTGTCTCCTGAGTTTAGATTTTTTTTTTCGTTCAGAAAATCCAGCAGTTATGAGTTAGCTTTTCATTCAACACATGTCAGTCCAAAGCAAGAGATTTTTAGAATAGCCTCACCAGGAACAGGGTCTCAGGTCCAGCTTTCATTCCAAAAAATGAAGAATTGTCTTTTGTCTCCACTTCCAAAGGATGAAGAACTCTGTTTCACAGGAAGTGACATCTTTTAAAGACACTTCTTTTGCATCACTTCCTGTATCTTCCCCTAATTTTACATTTACCAACAACGGCTGAAACTTTGTTTTAAGATTATTGAGTGGCAGTTAGTTTAATTCTGATTCATCACCCACTATTGCACAGGTGGGTCACAGACCTCCCACTTAATGATTAAGTGTGATGCTTACATTTTTGGTGATTTGATCTAAAAATGAGCAGGGGTTACAATTTTAATCTTCACAACCAGGAGATAGTTTATTAATTTCATTGTTATAATCAGGGGAGAGTTAAATTTAATCTTCGCAGAGGAAACATCATAACTACCTGGCATTGCTAAAATTAATTAAACAGAATAATAATAATTAAACAGAATTAAGCAGAATAAATAATGGAACCAAATAATATGGGAAGAATCAGAATAAATGCACTCAATAGTCTACTATTTGATAAATAATAAAAATATAAATCACTTGGAAAGAAACCTACCTAAATAATTTTTAAAATCCATACATTCTTAATATCAATACTAAATATTGGTTCCAAGGCAAAAGAATGGTAAGAGCTAGACAGTTAAGGTTAAGTGACACACCTAGCTATTCATACCTAATTTATTTTTAAGTGATTTAGAAAACTAGATAACAGGAAGGCAAATATTTGGGTTAACCAATGTATTATCAAACCTTCCAAATAAATAAAAAATGCCTAATTGACCTGAATATTACAATTCATATAAAATATTAGGATGGAAAGAGATTATATATTTTGTACATCATTGGAAGGAACAAAATTAATGCATGTTTGATTTTCAATCTGGGAAATATAAAAAAAAAATTCCATTGTCCAATATATAATTCATCAAAGGACAAAAACAAACCGTTCTCAAGGTCAGAATTGGTAATTATAACAACTAAATGGAGGAATATATTAATAATAAGAAAATGCCAATCCAAAAAAACATGCTTCACCTTATACTATAATTTGCCAAATATGACACAAGATTAATCAATATTCAAAGGGTTGTGGAAGCATAAGCACACTAATGCATTGTTGGCCAAGCTATGATTCAATACAATAATTTTGAAGAGAAATTTCAAATTATGTGAACTTGGTAGATCCACTACTAGACTTTTCTCACAAGGACACCATTAATAAGAAAAAAAAGTTCCCATGTATACTTTAATATTCATAGGAGAACTTTTTGTGATTACTAAGATATGAAAATGTGCCCATCAATTAGGAAAGGCTAAACAATTTTAGTGCATTAATTTAATGAAATAGTACTGTGCTGTAAGAAATGGCATGAAGAGATAATCATGGAAAATGGTACATAAATTGTAAACAAGATCATTAAAAAATAGATACTAATACAACCATGTAGAAGGAGAGAATTAGCCGCTTAAGATTTGTAACAATGGTGACGTGAAAGAGATATGAGATATTCCCATCCCACATTTTTTAGAAGTAAGAAGTGTGCAAGTAAAGTATATTATATATTCAGGCATATTTTGTGTTTATCCTTTTTTCTCCTTTTTTTCTCTTACAATACTGTTCAGTATATATGATGACTATCCAAAGAAGGAAGAGAAAGAATAATGGGAGAAATTATGGTCATAGTAAAAAAATAAAAGATAATACTGAAGAATCATTTAGCAAAAAAATGCCCCTAAATATTGCATTACTTAAGAAAAATAAAATTATATAAATATGTTGATAGTATACAACAATTTTCCATTTTAAGGTCAATTTCAAAGTATTGTTCAAATAAAATATATTTCAAATGAGAAATTATGTAGCATTCTATTAATTTCTTCTGACATTTCATTGTATTATAATGCATTTTTTAAAGATATGCCCTCTGTTTAATCATTTTTCTAATCAGTCTATTTCAGTAACAAAATCTTTTGGTAGCCATTTCGTTGGAATTGGAAGAACTGTCTTTAGGTAAGCTTACCACTGAATAACAATTCTTCTTCTCTGCTAAATGTCATTGTTATAATTTATCTTAGTTTCTTTCATATTCAGAACAAAAGGAGTTGATATTTTATGCATTTTAAATAATTTCTAAGTGAAATTTCATACTTGGGATTGAATAAGATGAAAAAGAATAGTCTGTAACTCTATATAAAGTTTCCTGATTTACAAAAGCTAGATTTAAAAATAATCTTGGCAAAATTATTTCTTTAAAAATTTAATATGTTATCAACTGTGTGTTTCCTTGAAGTAAAAAAAAAATACTTATTGAATTTATTTGCTAAATTTCAAGAGAGAAGTACAGTACTTTCAGGTATGTAGGTTAGGGCACATGTTTTAACATTCTACATTTAACTTTATAAGACCTTTGTTAAATTAGAAATAGGTTTTGGAGCTTTGAACAATTTGTGCCTGTTTAGATTGAATGTTTCTCATAGTGTGGGTCAGGAACCTTGGCCATGAGGTCACAATAGATTTTCAAGTGGGTTAAAGAGACTGTTGATGAAAAGCTGGGCATAGCTAATTAGCACAGCCACTTCCTTACAAGAAACCAGATGTCAACACTCTGCAATGCCCACTTCCACTTCCTCCTTCATTGTTACCATGTCACCTGACATTCCTGCCCTCCTAGGCTCTCATACACCACAGATCGTTCTGAGTTCAAATATTTATAAAGACCAGCCTCAGCTCTCATTAAAATTATTTTATTTTAAAAGATATAACAAAGAAAAGGTGATATTCTCCCTTTATCCTTATGTCTTATGTATGATTATGTAAGTTATCCCTATTTTTCCTCTAATATTGTAAAAAATTTTGCATTGCTGTTGATGGGCAATGAATTTAAATAATTCCTTTTCAGGCCCAATATCCTATATTCCTTCCTCTTGTGTGATGAATTATCTTTATTTTGGATTTAAGGTAACAAACACTGTACCTTCTTATGAATTGTTTTCCTTCATCTCATCTTATTTCAATGCAATATAGTGAGTTGTGTTAAGATAAAATTGAGATATTAAGCAATTTAATTGGTTTTGTTGTTCAATGTTTTCATCACTTCCAAAAAATGTTGATCAACTTAATAATTCCACTAACTGAAAATAGATCTATTTTCAATAGAATTATAAAAGATGATACGAATAGATTTTTAAAATAGTTAAACATTCAGTATTAGAGAGAATATAAAAGGGAAAATGTAAGAATTAATGAAATCAACATATTGATGAATTACTTTTTCAAAAGTTAGAATAAGAAATCTTAAAATAAGAATCTTAGAATAGGATTAGGAATATTTTAGAGTAAGAAATCACTAAACTGAATTCATGAAAAAAAGAGATGAGAATGTATATCTATACTGGATGAATTCTTAGAAAGTTAAACAAGATAGTGAAATGATCATCAAGTTGAAATAAAGTCCAGCTTTGACAGAATTAGGCAGAACCCAATTCAAACTAGCTGAATTAGATAGCTCTGAACCTCTACACAGCTGACTAACCAGGCCACCTCTATAGAGGGCTCAGAGACCGACAGCTGAGTTGATCCCAGGCACAGTTCAAGCACAGGGCAAGTACTCCCCTTTACCCCAAGAATGAAGCTAAGCTTCAGGAAAATAAAACAAAATAAATGGAGAAAAATAACCCCCAAATGAGCAGAAGATATTTTAACAAGAAGTGACCAAAATACAAGTTCAAGAGAGGGCAACAAGACAAAAGTGAAAACATGTGACACCTCAAAGGAAAATATGAAAGGATAAGTCCAAAACTAAGACCTGGTAGAGTTACAAAAAGGAACAGAAAAACATAATGAGAACACAAGAAGAATAATTAGAGGAAAAATGATAGAAAAAAGGCAATAACTTAGAAAAATGTATTGAAGGAAACAGTTATCTATAAAAGGAAACACAATAAGCAAAACAGAAAAATATCTACCTAAGAAAGGAATCACAAAGGTTCATAGCAAATGACTTCCTTAAAATTAGAATTGGATAAAAGAAGGTAATGACTTAATGAGACAGCTGGAAACAATAAAAGATTTGGAATAATGAAATGTAGAAGGAAATTTATAATCTTTCAGAAAAAAAATGGATCTGGAAAATATGTGCAGGAAAGTTCATCTAAGAATCATTGTCTGAGATATATTGTCTGAGAAGTATGATAAAACAAAAGAAATTGTGAAATATTTTGAAAGTAGATATAAGGGGGACAGCTCAGTGGCACAGTGGATTGAGATCCAGGCCCAGAGATGGGAGGTCATTTGTTCAAATTTGGCCTCAGACACTTCCTAGCTGTGTGACCCTGGGCCAGTCACTTGACCCCCAGTGCCTAGCCCTTACTACTCTTCTACCTTGGAACCAATACTTAGTATTGATTCTAAGAAGAAAGGTAAGAGTTTAAAAAGAAAAGAAAGTAAATATAAGAATGGCCTGGATATTCTTGAACAAGTGGAGAAAATTGAAATTGAAAGAGTCTACCAATCTCCTTCGGAAAGAAATCCTAAATTTTAAAATCCTATTATTATTATTATTATACACAAATTCTCAAATTCCCAAGGAAAGCAGAAAGTACAAGCATTCAGAAAAAAAAATCAAGTATTAAATAACCACAATCTGGATTATACAGGACCAAGCAGTCCCTATAATAAATGATCTGAAGGCATGGGATATGAGATATTTAATAAAAATAAAAGAATTCCAGGCATTCCAGGTAAAATGGCCAAAGCTGAAAATAATTTGATGATGAAATTCAACACTCAAAAGAAATACAAAGAGGCAAATAGCAAAAACAAAAACTAATCACATCCCTTAATGGGAAAGTGGTAACTAGAATACATAAGATTCCTATGGTAGAAGAGATGTCTAAAATATTTAATATACTTAAGTAATCAAGGGAGAAAAATGGGTTAAAATGATAACATTCCTTGCATGTAAAAGTGTTTAAGACACATAATACAGGAGATATTTGAAATACTTAAGATATTTTAGGAAAATCAGGGGAAATAATGGGGTTAAATTACCTTACTAGTAATAAAATTAGAACTAAGATGATTAATATATCTTTGATGCTTGAAGTACCTATGGTACATAAAGTAATAATTATTCTTAATATAACACTTATGGCAATTAATAGGAGCATATATAGACATAGAGCTGGGAGTTAGTTGAATATGATAGGCTAATATTTTTAAAAATTCAAAAGATAAGAAAGTAGAATATTCTGGGAAAAGAAAGAAAAGGAGAAAAAGTTGGTGAGATGTGATAATCATTACAAGAGAAGGGAATATGGATCAGAAGTCAGAGAAGATTGGAAAAATTTAAACATTACTTTCATCAGAATTGACACAAAGTGGGAATAACATCCATACTTAATTAGACATAGAAATCTATCTTAAAATAAAGCGGGGAAAATGTCCTTATAGTAACTCCCTTAAAAAGGATTTCAGGGTTTATATATATAGAGAACTGAGTCTAATGTAAATGAATATAAAGCATTTCCTAAATAATAAATGGTCAAAGGATATGAACAGGTAATTCTTAGATGAAAAACAAAACAAAACTATATTTAGTAATATAAAAAAAGACTCAAAATCTCTACTGATTAGGAAAAAAATTCAGTCAAACAACTTTGAGGTACCACATCACACCTATTAGATATTCCTGAGAAAAAACAAAATAATAAATATTGGAGTGGATGTGGGAAAATCAGGATGCTAACATATTGTTGATGGAATTGCAAACTGATAGAACAATTCCAAAGAGCAATCTGAAACCAGACCCAAAGAGCCACAAAATTATGCATTCCTTTCCAGCAATATTACTACTAGATCTGTATCCCAAAGAGATTAAAGATAGGGGAAAATAATCTATCTGTACAAAAATATTTATAACATTTCTTTTTGAGGTGGTGAAGAACTGAAAACTGAAGGGATTTTCATCAATTGTGGAATGACTGAACAACTCGTGGTATATGCTTGTGATAGAATGCTCTTTGCCATAAGAAATTAAACAATGTGATAACAAAAAAAATCTGGAAAGATTTATATGAAGTAATGCAAAGTGAAGTGAGCAGAAACAGGAGAATGCTGCACACAATAGGAATAATAATATATTATGTTTAAGTGTATATGTATCTATTGTTATCAAGACTTTGTATTCTTTTAAATTATGATCAATTCTCTATATACTTAAAACCTGAAGTCCTTGTCAGAATTGCTATAAAGAAGTAATAGATGAATTTTAGTAATTGTTGAATGTTTATAAAATTATAGGCTAAATGAAAGAAATTCATATTAAAATAGACATTGGAAGAAGACATAATGCAACTAGAAAGACAGTGAATTAGTATAAATGAAAAGAAAAAACAAACCAAAAAAAAAGCCTTTCAAGCCATAAATTTATTTTTACCAACATTGATTCACCTAGTTCTTTCAAGGAATCCTATGCTAAGCATTCCGAGAGACACAAAGATATGTCTTGAAGAATTCAGGTTCAAATCCTATCTCAGCCATTGAATATCTGTAAGAAGAGGGGGAAGTAGCTTAATCTTTACAGGTCTACATTTTCTCATCTGAAAAATACTTCTGAAGTTTCCTCAAGCTCTAAATCTACTATCATTTGCTTCTGGAGAAATTCAAAACTACTTAAAATTAAGATCACATTTACAAATCCTGAAAATTAAATATTATATACTTAATAATAATTTGCATATATATAAAATCTATATGTACATTCATATGTATTTAAATTGATGTAACTATTTTTAATAAATATAGAGATCCAAAGAATAAAAGATGGAGGGTATTTAAGGTGCTATATATAGCATGCTCAAAGTGTCTTAAAACTGTGCATATCCTTTGACCCAACAATACTACTACTAAATCTGTATCAAAGAGATAACAGGTAGGGGAAAAACACTCACTCCTACAAAAAAAATCATTATAGTAATTCTTTTTGTGGTAGCAAAGCTTTCAATTAGGAAAATATGATAATTCCATTTAAAAAATAAAACAATTCCTAATTATACTTTAAATTATTCTATGAAATGCAAAATATTGCAAATTTCCAAATTGCAAAAAGTCAGCTTTATTCAGTCTAAAAATATAGCTAACATCTCTGCTTCTTAACTTGATTTATTTTATATAAAGTTAGTTCTTTTCCAGTCCATGCACCAAAAACAACAAAAATTTAATTCTCATTAATGAGTAGGAAGAAGTGGGAGACCAGTGTTTGCAAGTCAAATTAGATCATCTGCTTCTTACTTCTTAGCAGTTAATTCAGTTAATCTATAATTTTTCTCAGCATATGGGATTGAAGCCAAATATTCACTATTCAGTTTCTGTATATGGTCTTATGTGTATGTGTTCAAAAGTCTTCAAAATGATTTTTTCTATCTAATATAATTTATTGAGTATTTTTCCTCTTTTACTTGTGTTACATTAGATATAGCTAGGAAATTTTATTCATTTTCTCACATTTTCAGGTTCTTTCTCCTTTAGTAACATCGCTTAATGAATGCTACCAAATGAATCATTTAGTGAAAGTTAATAGTTTATCATTTATTTGACTATGTTATTGGAGAATCGTTAAGTTTCATTAAGTGAGTGAAAAACACTGAAGAATGAAGATCAAAGATTTAAAACTTACAAGAGTAGAGCTTTAATATAAAGAAGGGTATATTAATAAATGTTTAACAAACACTTCTACTGGGGGAAAACTTTACACAAGACATATTTTTTAGTTTAGTCTATATTGATATTTTTCCATCACTTTCTGAAATCTAGACAATAAAAATGATAAATGATGATTAATTAATAATGTTTCCCAATTGAGGTATAAATGATAACATAGAAAATTTAACAATTGGCATTTAGTCATTATTAGTTGTGCATACCAGTACATCACTACATGCAAAACGTTTTTCTCATCAAGATCTTTTGAGACAGATAGAAAAAAAAATTACTGTCATTATACAGATGAACAAAATGATGAACTTCCATTTGATAAGTTGCTTAGTAGTACTATCTAGAAGAACTTAGGCTAGAATATAATTACCCTTCTTTTGTCTTGATATGAGCAGAGCTTCTTCTATAATTACTTTCACAAAAGGTATGTCTTATCTTTGAATGCAAGTCTATAATGTGGTATAAATTTAGCAAGGTGATTTTTAATTATTTTGGTTAAATGACTAATGAATTTTTTCTCACAAATGAATATGGAAAACATAATTGGGTGAATGTTTGTAAAATAAATATATCTATATAATTGTACAAAAATGAAGTATGCATTTTCCTTAATGTCACTACCAAAACAAATAAGCTTCTAAACTTAAACCTCCAACAAAATAGAGATAACAATCCAATGCCCTAATTTTCTAGATGAGGAAACTCAAGTTGTGGGGATTTACATTACTTACCCAAATTCAGTGTGACATAACTGGTATTTGAACTCAGATTTAGTAGTTTAAGTTCAATTTGATAATACAGTTTTTGTTGCTACTCTTTCACATATTACTCTAAATTCATTGTTTGACTTGGGGGAGTTGGATTCTTCTTCTACATTATTACTTCCAGACTGTTCCTCTATTCCCACACTCAGGAACCTCTCCTAAATTTGAGGTTCCTGTTGTTTATTTTTATGACTCAATCAAAATGCTAGTAGTAATTGGTACCTCTAGACCTTTAAGACACTCCTTTCCTTAATGAGTTCAATGCATGGCTCTCAGCCTTTTTCTCCTCCTCAATTCTTGTTCTCACAAGAGGAGACTTTAATTTACATTTTAATGCTCCCTTAAACATTTCAATTTTTCCCTTTCTCACTGACTCATTTCTCATGACTTATTCCTCTACCCCCACCTATTCACAGGCATAACACCAATTATATTGCCATCTTTTCTGGTATTCCCACTAACATTCATGATCTCCCTTTGCATTGTAAACACTAATTCTGTTCTTTCTCCTCACCCAGATGTCCAATTCCTTTATCCTCACTCAGTTCATTCCTAAGACATCATCATTCCTGAAGTAGCTATGGTATCCTGTTTCTCCCATGTTGACCCATGGAGAACCAATTCTGTTGTGCCCTCTCCTCCTCTTTCAAGTTCCTTGTTTATAGAACTCAACCTTGGATTTTCCTTCCATCTATTGTCATAGATCCTATTCGTGCTGTTGAATTAAGTGAGAAAAACATGTTAAATTATTCTGAGGGTCTACTATAAATCTATTATATATCAGTTCAAATGATCCACTGAACCTTATATAGCTTGTTAATTAAGTCACTACTTGAAGTTTTTCTAAAACTTCTCCCTTCTCATATTTATCATTTGTAGCCTCCATCTTTACTCTCAGCAAAAAACTTTGATTTTTCACTAAAAAAAATGAATCATTATCAGACCTTTCTAGCCCCTTCTCCTCCTCACACATTGGTCAAATGGTTTCCACCAATTTTTCCTTTCTAATCTCTGTTTCATATGAAAAGGTGGCATGTCTCTTCAACAAGATGAATCATTCCACATGCAAAAGTGGTCCCATTCTTACTCAACTTCTTTATCAGACTGTCACTTTTATCACACCTATTCTTTTACTGATCTTCAATATATCCCTGGTCACTCAATCTCTACCTGTTCACTGGTTTCTTCTTTATTGCTTAAAAGGACATGTGTGTGTGTGTGTGTGTGTGTGTGTGTGTGTGTGTGTGTGTGTGTTTTGGGTGAGGGAGGTTAATCCTAGACTTACTCTATCCCTGCCTCCTAGACATCATTTCCTATCTCTTCTCCCTTTTTATGACTGATCTACTGGAGAAGGCAGTCTAAAATAGTTTCTTCAATTCCATTTTTTCTCACTTTCTTTATTCTCTTCAATCTAGCTTCCAGTAAAATTAGTCAGATGAAACTATTCTTTCCAAAGTTACCAATGATGTCTTAATCATTTTATCTGATGGTCTTTTCTCAATCTTCTTCCTTATTAACTTCTCTGCAGCCTTTAACACAGTCACACATCTCTCTAGGATTTTTAACAATACACTGCCCTATCTCCTCTTTGGCAAGATGCACCCTCCAAATACCTGAATTCCTCATCAGCATATTGGAAATAATAATAGCATATTCCCCCAGGGTGGTTAGGAAAATTAAATAAGATTATAATTGGACAGAACTTTGAAAACCTTAAATTATAATAAAATTTATTTCTATCTTAATCATTATTACTCCTATCACCAATACCACTTATCTTCCCAGTATCCTTCATTGATATTCATTTAAGTCATTCCCTCTCACCATGAGTATTCTCCAGGCTTTTGTCAGGGCTTTCTTTCTTTCTCTCTGTAGTAGTTCACTTTGTGATTTCGTAGATTCCAGTAAATTTAATTATCTTTACTATTCTGATATTCATCAAATATTCTTATCTAGCTCCAACTTTTCTCTAGACCTTCAGTTTGCAACTCCAATTGCTAATTAGACATTTAAAACTGGATGCCCTATATTGGGATTTGACAAAAATTTGTATCAAATGACAGTAGCAAATATTTTAAATATTGTAGCCAAGAGGTAAAGATTAGTATATTAACTAATACTTATGTAACAAAACGAAAAATAAACTTCCCCAAATGATTATCAACAATTCAAAATTTAAAAATAATAATAACTAAATACATTATTTTTATACTTCAATTCTACTATGAGGAGAATAGAATTATTTTGGAAGAGGGACAAAATTTCACTTAATTAAGCATCAAAGTTTGCATTTCCTATTATAAAAACTAGTTGAAAATGCTCATCTATTATTGTGAGTTCATAATAAAATTTTCTATATTTCATTATTATAATATCTTCCACAATGATAAGTGTTGCAAAACACCAATAATAATCCATGAACTTGTCATGTTAATTCAGCATATTTATTTTTGAAAGGCAAGTATAGAATTCTATTACATATTTGTCTTTTAGTATGTCAATAATGTAGAATAAACACTTCCAATTGAAGATTCAGTGGAAGATACTTAACTCTTTAGTTAAATGGATTTTGAAGCATAAACTTTTTTTTTTTACATTTGTATTAAGGCATGAAAAAAGCTTGTTGGAATTTTAGTTATATTTCAGGATATTTTGTCTTTTCAAATTTGTGTGGGAAAGGTGATTTTTCTTCTTGTTTTAACTTTTGAGTTTATGGGAAAGTATAAAAAGTACCTTGGCATTATTTATTAGCTATTTGAATGTGGACAAGTCATTTAACCTCTGTATGCCATGAAGTCCTTTTTTTTCTTTATTAAATGGATATGTTTCCTTACTTAACCGTCAAAAACAAAAAGCACTCATTGAGAGATAGAAGATTAAAATGTAAGTGTTGTAGGGAAATGAATTTGGAAAGCTCTAGTCCAATATCTTTATTTTACATGTGAGTAAATCAAGGTCCAAAGAAATGAGATGATTTGTTTGAGATCATTTGCTTACATAGCAGAAGTAACTAGGTTATTTTATTATATTGTTGTAGATAAGGCCAGTGAGATAGTCTTGAAATGTGTGTGTGTGCTTGTGTGTGTGTGTGTGTGTGTGTGTGTTTGATTTACTGGTTGTATGTGTTATTTATTTTTCTTATTTTGGAGGGGTATAGTTGGTGCTTAATAGACTTTTTACTCCAAACTGAGTGACTAAACAGGTTTAGTATTTTTCTAGTTTATTCCTTCAGGATCAGTGTTTAATTATTCCAAAGTATGTAAAAATAGTTAACACTAAAATAATTCACATATCTCAATCATCTTGAAATGAAGTATGGTATAAAATAAAATAAAAGGATTTGGGATCATAAGTCTTTGAAATTTTGACTCTACCACTCTTTTGTCTTTCAGAAGAAGCATATAACAATTTAATGAAGATTGCCATTTAGAGGGCCATGAATCAATATTTTATTCTTCTAATAATTAGCTGATTGCTTTTGGTAAATTTCAACCTTTCTGAAATCCAGGTTCCTCAACTTTAAAGTGAGAATTGAATTTTATGTTTCCTGTCATTTATGTTCTAAATCTATGATTCTTTCCTTTTCTTCTTTGCTTTTGTGCTTCTTTTTAAAAAGTAACTGAGAAATTAATTTAAATTCAAGCTTACATAAAAGATCCTATCAATGATCACCTTCTATAAAATAAATTCTATATTTTCATAATTGTATGTTGCTCTGCCTCCTCAAATCATTTTGTATTTATTTACCTTTTTAAATTACTTCATGACTTCCTTGAAGTGGGAACTGACTTTTTAAAAATCTCATTATTATGTCTCCCCTAAATTCCCAATGTCATGCAAGCCCCTTATGTTTTTGTTTTTGTTTTCCAAAGCATTTATATCCCTAAGGAAATGGTTTGTAACCTTTTATTGTACACCATGGTCACCTTCTTTGGAATATGAAGACATAATTCGGAATCTCTTTATTTTATTCTATACCATACTGCATTTCAAGATGATTGAGATTTTTTAATGATTAAAACAAAATATATGGCATTATAAAGAAAATCATCTATAATGAAGTGCAATTATGAGAATATGTTTTTTAATTATGCATGCCATGTTAAGAATCTATAAACTTGGGGGCAGCTGGGTGCTCAGTGGATTGAGAGCCAGGCCTAGAGACGGGAGGTCCTTGGTTCAAATCCGGCCTCAGCCACTTCCTAGCTGTGTGACCCTGGGCAAGTCACTTGACCCCCATTTCCTAGCCCTTACCACTCTTCTGCCTTGGAGCCAATACACAGTATTGACTCCAAGTTTGGATGGTAAGGGTTTAAAAAAAAAAGAATCTATAAACTTGAGCCTAGAACAATTCTTGAATAATTAGAATGAGAATATTAAGAAATATCCAGATAGCACTTACTCTGTGTCAGGTATTATGCTAACACTTTAAAATTATTTTATTTATCTGGTCCTCACAACAATTCTGAGAGGCAGGTTTTATTATTATGCCAATTTTATAGTAAGTGAAACTGATGCAAATAGTAGTTAAGTGACTGATTCAGAGAAATGCCACTAGTAAATATTTGAAACTGGAGTTGAACTGAGGTTCTTCTGATTCCAAGTCAACACTCTATCCATTCCTTCTAGTATATCCTAGATACCTTATAAGATTTTTATAAATTCTAATAGAATTTAATTGAACTGATATTAAAACACGGATGGACAATAGTATCATTGCCAGTTTGAATCTGTAAATAGACAACGTCTTCTAGCACAGCAGGATTATTTTATAACTTTCTAACTAAAGTCTCAAAGACTACCCTGCTGAAGTTTGGTAAATTGTTCATTTTTCGTCCAACTGTAGTTCCTGATCTCTATAGAATATTATTCATTTTTTTCTTCATTCACCCTTCAATAACAAAATTAGTTATTTTCACAATTTAATCTTTCTTATCCTCCCTATTACCTACTTAATTTCCCTCACTTCAGAAAAGCACAATTTAATTAAGCAACTAGTGCTCTTAATAAGGTACTCCATTAGGAGTAGCTAGGTAGCACAGTGAGTGAATCAAGTGTCATATCTGGAATCAGTAGGATTTAGATGCAAATTTGGTCCCAGACAGTTCCTAGATGTCTGGCCCTGGGCAAGTTACTTAACACCAATTTCCCAATTCTTGCCACTCTTCTGTCTTAGAATTAATCATAAAACAGAAGGTAAGGGTTATTTTTTTTAAATCGGGCACTTTCTATAATGATACAGAATAATCATGAATCAAGAGAAATAAAGTATAAATTTGATACATGCACATTTTCTGAATTTCTGGTAGATTGGAAAATGGAGAACTGAAAGTTGAATATCTAGAGTCAATCAATATGCTGAATGGATCAACTGCTCCAAAATTTCTCGCTTCAAAATATTTCAGAATAAGATAATTTCACCATGGATTTAAAAATGAGTGTCAGGAAAGAAAGTCATATGGTAAAGCAGTATTAATAATCAGCTTTATTATTGCTAATCAGGTGAAACACAAAGGAACAACAATTCTGTCACCTGAGTAAGTCTTAGAAAATATTTACTTGACTCTGCTAAATCCTTCACTGGTACAAGATCAACAAAGAGACTGTCACAGGCATATTAGCCCTCTGCACAGATGGTGTGCTAGTCTCCCTTTAAGTGAATACAGGTGCAGCCTCTTACCATTAATATAAGAAATGTTAAATCCCTTTAGTATTATGTTTAGGGTACTGATATTAGAATTCACTTGGGAAAGGAGAGGATTTTAGTGTTATCCTATTATTTTTAATACAAATTAACTAAAGCTATCAATGAAGAGAATAATTCATATGCTTGACACTTGATAGTGAATGTCATCAGGTGAAATGGTCTGGAATTTAGCCAGGTTTTATGTCCACATCAATGAAGATGAAGAGAATTTCTTATATTATTCTATAATTGGAATTGGGAAATATTCTATTTCCCATATTATATTTCTCTTGTTCAATACTTGTTCCCTCTCAAATTTAAGAAGGAATCATGAAGAATTTCCAAAATGAATTAGACCAATAATTTTATCAATAAACATGCATTAAATTATTGTTACATGCTTGTCACTGGGAATACAAATTATGAAATTAAATTATTTTTCACTTATAGGATCTTCTATTTTAGGAGATAGCACCAACACATATATAAATATGCAAATATATTCTGGCATATACAAGACATTATTATTAATAGAAATGAAAAAAACTTTGTAAAGCATTTTAAAATTTTCAAAATTCTTCACATATGCAAACTGGATTTATGTTGATTATAGGGAAGGCACTGACAACTTGAAGATTTGGACATTTCATATGGAAAAGGCAGATATTTACTTGTTTTTTAAAAATATCTTTATTGATATATATTATTTTTATGTAACCTCAATTTTTTACTTTATACTTCCCTCCCATCAGCTAAGTTTTTTTTAATTAAATGTTTTTTTGGTTACAATAATTACTTTATTTCCCTCCTCTCCACCCACCCTTCCCACTGCTGACATGCAATTTCATTGGGTATTACTTGTTTCCTTGATCAGAACCTATTTCCATGTTATTGGTGTTTGCACTAGGATGTTCATTTTGAGTCTACATCCCCAACCATATCCCTTCGACCTGTGTATTCAAGAAATTATTTTTCATCAGTGTTTTTACTCTCACAGTGTTTCCTCTAAATGTGGATAGTGATTTTTCTCATAGATTACTCCAAGTTGTTCAGGATCACTATCACTGCATTGCCACAAATGAAGAAGTCCATCATCTTCGATTGTACCACAGTGTATCAGTCTCTGTGTACAATGTTTTCCTGCTTCTGCTCCTCTCACTCTGCATCAATTCCTGGAGGTTGTTCCAGTTCCCATGGAATTCGTCCACTTTATCAATCCTTTGAGCACAATAGTACTCCATCACCAACATATACCACAATTTGTTTAGCCATTCCCCAATTGAAGAGCATCCCCTCATTTTCCAGTTTTTGCCCACCACAAAGAGCGCAGCTATGAATATTCTTGTATAAGTCTTTTTCCTTATTATCTCTTTGGGGTACAAACCCAGAAGTGCTATGACTGGATAAAAGGGCAGACAGTCTTTTAGTGCCCTTTGGGCAATTGGTTTAGCTCTTTATAAATTTGAGTAATTAGAACTTTGTCAGAGGTTTTTGTTATGAAGATTGTTTTCCAATTTGTTGCTTCCCTTCTAATTTTGGATGCATTAGTTTTGTTTGTACAAAAACTTTTTAATTTGATATAACCAAAATTATTGATTTTACATTTTGTGATTTTTTTTCTAGCTCTTGCTTGGTTTTAAAGTTTTTCCTTTCCCAAAGATCTGACAAGTATACTATTCTGTGTTTGCCTAATTTGCTTATTGTTTCCTTCTTTATATTCAGGTCATTCACCCATTCTGAGATTATCTTGGTGTAGGGTGTGAGATGTTGATCCAAACCTAATCTCGCCCATATTTCTTCCAATTTTTCCAACAGTTTTTATCAAATAGTGGGTTTTGGTCCCCAAAACTGGGATATTTGGGTTTATCATAGACTGTCTTGCTGAGGTCATTTATTCCTAGTCTATTCCACTGATCCTCCTTCTTATCTCTTAGCCAGTACCAAATTGTTTTGATGACCACTGCTTTATAGTATAGTTTGAGATCTGGGACTACAAGTCCTCCTTCCTTTGCATTTTTTCCCATGATTTTCCTGGATATCCTTGATCTTTTGTTCTTCCAAATGAACTTTGTTATGGTTTTTTTCTTGAATCTTCCTCTCAGTCTTTGTGATTTAAAAGTGTTTTTTTTTTAACTAGTCTTTTTAACATTCACAGCTATTATAAATAAAATTCATTCTTATAATAATGGCATATCATGAGACTACTACAAATGCATATATTACGTGATTTGTGTTCATATATCTTATATCTTATAGTATCTTCTTTTTTATTAGTGTTAAAATCTTAAATGCACATGGATATGGTAATGGAAAACATACTTGCTAATGATCATAATATTTTAGATCCTGAAGTATCCAACCCTTCAATTCATAAGTATATAAAGTGAAGCCAAATCTGGTAACTTTGTTTGTCTAATATATTTTCTAGCTGTGTGATTTTTGGTACTTTTTTATCTTCTTTTAGCTGCAGTTTATATAATCATATATATAATGGGGATAATAATATAATCTATTTCAGAGATATTTGAGAAAGAAATAAGATAACATATAAAATGCTTTCCAAAGCTTAAAATATTGCATAATTATCAGTTATTTTTTTTGTAGTGGTAGAGAGTACAACTTTGCATACAATTTACATGTTCAAATTCCAAGACCAGTTTTTCAGACTAATACAATGGCAAATAAAGGAAATATAAAATGAAGAGTAGAAATGCAATATATATATATACATATATATATATATATATATATATTTAGGATGCAGGTATAAGTAATTTATAAAAGTAGCCCTTTTATGGGTACAATGTTGGGTATGGGTACATTCCAAGTTATGACTTAGAAAAAAAAATCCTCCCTCTCTTTACATACTATATTAGACCACTTCTATACCATATGAAAAGAACTTGACAATTTCCCTTTCAAATTGAATCATTTCTATAGGGCAAAAATAATGAACCACATTCCATTATCTTGTTGAAGAAAATAACTGGTATTTTGAAAAGCCAAATATTTAGTTTTACAATTAATTTTGGTTATTTATTTATTTAAATTTTTATTCAGTTAGCTAACCTTAATGAGCAATCTACAGTGCTATGAATTATGTTTAAATCAGCAACTGAGAAATATATTATAAATAAGTCCTTATTGATTATATTTAAATAAAAATTCTGAATGAGGAAACATCATTTGCCAATTCAGGCCAGTATTTTCACAGCCTCAGAGAACTGCTTGAGGATCAAGAAGGAAGAAAAATCACTGAAAGGCCAATGACCTGTTGAAGGTCATTCAGTTATTAAGAGTCAGAAGCTGGATTTTAATGGAAAATTTTCTGTTTATGCTACCTGAACTTAAGTATTTGACAATTATAATACAAATTACATTTTTACAAATACATAAGCACACTGAGCTCAAATCAGGGAACAATGAAAAATTACAAAGGGTAGTGGAGGCATGTAACACTAGAGAAGGGCCAATTTTTCCATTTACAATAAAAATACTCTCAGAAAGGAATCTTTTCTTGGGGTTGATCACCATCTTTTCCTCAATTTATGGTTGCAGAAAGTTTAATGATATTTAGAAGTTGAATGATTAATTTGATGTCATTCAGTAAATATTTGAGAGGGAGACTTGAATCCAGCCTCTTGACTCAAAGGCTAACTTTCTCTTTTATGCCACTATGTCTATTTTATTCAGAAATTCCAAATTTTAGCACTATAATAGAACTTTGCAAGTCTCTAGACCAACTGCATGATCATCTATCCTATTCTATTCTATCTATCTATCTATCTATCTATCTATCTGTCTAATCTACTTCACTGTATTTTAAATTTCTTCTCAACACTGAAGGCAAGGAGAGGAAAGCACACTGCATTTGTAGAATTGACAATCTGTGAGAAAGATAGCTTGTTGAAATCTGGCTTAAAATTGTATGAGAAAAATATTTCTACAATATGACCCTGATATACATATATACACAGAATATGAGCCAAACCAAATTTTCTCTCAGAATCCAAAGCTGAGAAGAACCACACTGCTCTACTGATTCTTTTAAACTCATAGAGAAGAGTCCCTAGTCCTCATTGTTTAGCATTTCTAGAAATGTGGGATGACATTTGTATCTTCAGTCTTTTTCAATGTCCCAAGTGAACAAATTCTTTTGCATTCAAGTTTGATTGTTTTTTATTCTAGTAAACAAACTGAAAACCATGACTCTTTCTTGATAATATCATAGTGAGAGTATCATACTACTGAAGCAAATTTCTACCTTGGAGATGACCTGGATATTGAAGAAATTTCAAGATTCTTGCATGCTCAACTGGAGAACATAGTTTGCTGTATTAATGTAATTGATATTGTAGACAATAGGATGCCCCATGGCCTATAAAAATTTACTTCAGTAGGCTTACTTACTTATTAGTTTGTGGAAGATTTCACCCCTACAACAGAATAGGATGATATCATAATGATAGGAAAGTAGCATTGACCCAAATGAAACTATTGCTCACTCAGGTTGCCCAAGACCAATAAATATAATACTGTTGCCAATTCCTACATCCTTAAAAAGTTTCTGTTGTAACATTCTCTTCAAATATTATAAGAAAACTAAATATATTGAATTAACCCCCTTCACCTCTATTATCTCAATAATAAATTAAGTACATTGGAAAGAGTTCTTTAAAGCTTTAGCTTTTCCATATTTCCATGTGTAGCATTTCCTAGACTCAGTAAAACTGACAGGAAATTAATGGAGAAAGCATAAAAAATGGGAAGATTTATTCTTCATACTTCTCTATGGCAAAAGAGAGTACCTTATCCATGATAACTATTCTAAGAATGTGCTGAATGAATGTGTGAAGAGATTACCACACTTTCAGGGGACAGAGAAGGATGTCGAAATTAATACCTGCCTCCTTAAATTATGTTCATAAAATAGCAATTTATGTAAATATCTCTCTTCCATTATATATCCTTCCTTTGCTCCCTTCTTTTCTATCCTCCTCCTCCTCTCTCCCTCTTTCTCTATCATGTTATTTGCTCCTATTGTTAATATGGTTTAGTGATTTCATTAGGATAAGGAGTTCTTTTAGGGAAAAAAAAATCTCTCTAAAAAAGCAAACTGGTAATTTCCCTGCTACTCAGAATTTTAGAGAACTCTTTCTGACATTAAGAATATAAAAAAAATATATTTAGGTATACAATCTGAAGTAGGGGAATATTTGAAATCAGGTGTTCTTTACTCCAAGACTTACTACATTTCTTCTTTTCTCCATCATCTTCAATGAGTCTATAAAGACAAATTATGCTATACTAATTTCATTAAATAACAGCAATAATCTATATAACCAAGAGGCATATACTTGGTATAATTGCTCTTTATTCACTGTTTTCTGACATCATGGCTTATGACTTTATTATTGAATACTTAAGTAGAACAAGTCTTGATATTTGACTTATCATCAGAAGTAATGGTCATGAAGTTTTCATCTTGATGATTGCTACCAATGACTCAATGTTAATTTGTAAGGATATTGACAACAATAATGACAACACAATACATTATTATTGATTTCCAAGTTGCCTCTAGCATTAAATAAACAAAGAAAAGAAAACTTCTTGAAAGTTTTCTTTTCTTTATTTATTACTTTTTTTTATCTTTTTATCCCTAGCACTTAGTAAAGTGTCTTGCAAAAATAGAGACTTAAAACATATTAGTAGGATGGAATGGATCCAAAGATATGAATTAAGAGAATGAATAATGGCAATATGGATTGCAGTTAAATTACATATGGCTGTCATTGGAAAAGAGAAACATAAAATTCACAGTGCCTGAGAATTGGAAAAATACTTTAATGAACTAGAACAAAATTAACAAAGATAAAAACTAGTATGATAAAGTTCAATATATACTCTATGTCTTTCCAACCCTCTAGAAAACTGAGTGTAGAAAATGACTGGATAGGTGCAAGTTTAAAAGAAAATAACATTGACTCAGTCTGTCATATGGAATATGAGCCAGCAATGCACTACAACTGTGAAGGAAAAAAAGTAACTGCTGAGGTGTAGTTCCAAAAATATTTAAAAAGGAATATGACACAAAATATTGAGTCATTGATTCTAATAATCTCTGCATTTTTCACGATCTTATTAGAGGATATTGTCTTCTTTTAGTGACTTTTTCAAAGGATGTTGAAAAACTGGAATGAGTTCAGAGAAAACTAACAAACATGATTAGAGGGATGTAAAATAAGTCCAATAATACTACAAGAAGAGGAGTCATTTAGCCCAGAAAATAGATAGTTAAGGCATAATTATTTCCATCTTCAGGTTTATGAAGTTTTATGAGAGAAATGCTAGACTTTTGTTCTCCAAGTTCATAGATGACCAAAGAAGGATCTGTTCTTACATTAAAACAATGAACACACACATTGTTTGGATATTGTTTGAGATTAGCTGGCAGTAAAATATTTAAAGAAATACTTGATAGATTTACAAATTGAGTGAAGGGCTCAGGGTTTCCGTCTGATATAACTTTCAGAAAGGAAGAACTATCTGTCCTAAACAGTTTACTTATACCTTTCTTAAAGTTAGTGGCTGGAACCCAGGCCCTCTAAATGTCCCTTTTAACTCAAAAGGTTTAGTATATAATGTAAGTCTTGTGCTGGAGTATTTAAAACATCATCTGAATGATCTGAATAACAATTTTCATTATTCTAACAACTACATTGCAAAATATTTTTGTGAGATTTTTGAGGAATATCTTAAAAATATACATCTTAGGAGGAATGCAATAATGAAAGTGAAATTTAGAAAAAAAATTAAAAACATTTTTCACCATGTGAATAGGCAGAACTAGTTTCTGGCAATTATTTAGTAATTTTAACTGATATGAGTTTTTCTTGGGCTTCAGAAAACCAAATGAAACAGATATAACCTTGTAAGATTTACAAAACAAACAGAAATTACTTTAAACAGTGAAAAAATATAATTTGCACTGTGCAGGTAAAGAAATCAAGCCCCTTTATCATACAACTAGAATATACATTAGAGAACCCTGTAATCTGAAATTATTTAGGAAATGAGAATCACCATTTCCACTTATCTAGAGGTATCAAAATGCCAGTCAGCAACCACAACGTGTGGACAAACCATGGAGTGCACCCGAGTGAAATTAAAATGAAATTTGGAAATGTTAAACACAATAAATAAAATATAAAATAAATAATGTTAATTTGTGGTTTTCTAAATCAATATACTTCTCAAAAGAAAATGTGTCTCTTTCAATTTAATATAACTCACCTAAACTACCAAGATGCCTGATGCATTTATGGTCTATAAAATAACTCATCCCCACCATCAATAGATTAAAGACATATGCATATTGTTCAATCAGTTTATGCATTGTCACTTGAAAATAATTTTTTTTCAAATTGGTTCCAGACTGCATTTCCTGGTCTTTAAGAAATTCAATGCAATCAATCAATTAATTATCAATCATTTATTAAGGCCCTACTATGTGCCAGGGACTCTTCAATAGTGACATTGTAAATACTATATTTAAGCAGAAGTAATCTCCAAGGTGATTTATGTGGATGATTTTATATATACATGTATTTTTCCAGTCTAATAAAAAGTAGACTTGTCAATAATTCTTGTGTCAATAAAGATTTCTTAAGATGTCAGGGAAAGCTGAAGGATCTATCTGCTTCATAAGAACTAGACCCTGGATGAATACAATTGAAAAGGGATGGAAGGAAACAAAACTCAAAAGAATTCTATAGTTTCAAGTAGCTACCAGGAGTGTGGGACTGTAGTTCCTTCAAGCCTGGAATAATTCATTTCAGGCCCTGTCTTGTGGTAATTTGCTTGGTTTCCTTCAGACAATAATTAGTTCAACATGAGAGAGAGCTTGCCTATAGACTAAGCAACAGTAATAATAACATGGGCCACAGTCCTAGTATGAACTTGCTCTTCTTAACCCTCTTGTTCTCATTATTAGCAGTTCTACTGAAAGGTTTAATAAAAGTAGTTGAAACTGATGGCTTTTATATGAAGTTTCTGGCTATTCTGTAGATTTGGTCTTACCCCTGGTAATCCTGCCCCACTTTACAATGGGCAATCAAGAAGATGGAGAGGTTTCAGACCAGAGAGGCCCTGTAGCCTAATTATCAGCTTTCCCATGGCAAGCTGACTAGCCACAGGGAATGCAGGAATGGGTGATTCTTCTCAAGATCCATTTAATGATGTGGATTTTAGGACCCTTGGAAAATCACCAGGACTAAGAGGAAAAGACATGTTTTAAATATGACTGACACATATGCCTTATTGTTTGAAATAATAACATGTCGCTTCTTTCAAGTCGATATAAAGTTGCAGATACCTTTATCATAGCACTGGGAATAAAGAAAGGTGAAAAAAATCAAGATTGGGCAGGGGGAGGGACAATTAATGGGACTGACAGCATCTTTACAAGCCTGATGTGTCGGAGTCCATATGGACTGATTAATTTGGAATACTGAGACACTGCATACATTCAATGGTGGAAGATCCTGAGAATCAATTCTTTGAACAGGACTGGTATCTAGGATATAATGTAATTGGCATTGTGCCATGAGTGGTGCTCAGTAAATTTTGTTGACTGACTGTTGACTATAGGTATTTTATGTACTGGAGTAAGCAGCCTATGAAAGACAAAATCAGGTGGAAGCAATAATTCATCTGATACATTTGAAATGCATTTTATGGACATTTTCTTCAGGCCAGATGCTACATTTTCAGAGGCTCGTTCTGAAATTATTTTCAGTTTTTTTTGTTATCTTCCTTTCATTAGCTCTTAACCATCTGTCACCCTGATGACAGTGTGATGAGAGAACTCTGATGAATGCCTTGATGCTATTAAAATCTTTCTTTGCATCCTTTTTTACCCAGTTGAGATTTTTTTGAATCAAAATTCTGCCTTTCCCCTTGTTTTTATTGCTTTGACCACTGTTAGCTCTCTTGATTAATACACACACACACACACACACACACACACATTTAGCACTGATTTTGCTACTGGTGCTGCTAGTTTTTTGTCTGCTCCATTTTCCCCCCAGGCAGATTCTCTGTTCTTTGCAGAACTGGCATTGTTCACCCCACACCACAGCTCATTTACTCTATTTTTCTCCTGTCATGCTAATGGCTCCTGAACTGTTTATCTTTCACTACTCACTTGTCATTGATTTCTTCCATAGGAAATTCAGAGCATGAAAATTCTTATCTTCATTCTGTATCATGTTGGTCTGGGGAGTCTGTGCATAAATATAAAGTCTATATGCATCATGCACTCTCTTTAACAGGGCTCATAATTTTCAGTACCAAAAAAACAGGCTGAGAGAGAGCAAAGTACAATCTTCTAACAATATTTTATTAAAAAAAAAAGAAAATAAATGTTTCACTACAGGTCCTAGACCACACCCATCCTGGCTAATTGGTGTTTAATTATTAATATGATTGATTACTTTGATACATTTTTATTGAAAATCTATCAAAGTTGTATCTGAATTACTAACCAGTTACCATCTGATTGAACTATTGAAAAAGAGCCTTAATAGGCTTTCCTCTTTTCATTCCCTCTCATCTCTAATGTTTCCTTTCCATGATGACAAGATAATCTCTCATCCATGGTTCTAGTCTTACCATTACTTAACTCCAAATTTGAGGTGGCAAATTGTTTACTGTCAAATATGGTTTTTTTCCCTAATATTCAAACCCTACACAAACTTAGGCCAGTCTATATTTTCCTTCTTATATTGTATATCTACTTCCTCAGTATTCTGTTATCCAAACCAAAAGCACAGCTCTTTCTTCCTGAAATATGACTTTGTACTTTTCTGGTCAAGTGTCTATGTCGATGGCTGAAATGTTTGTTTGCTTTTAAAAAAAAAAACTCGTCTTCTGAATTCTTCTTCATCCTAAAAGTTCAACTCAAATATTATCTCCTTAAAAGATTCCTTCATTTCCCCTTTTCAAGAATGTCTTTTTTCCCTGCTCTTGTATGTACATGTGAGAAATATCTTTTACTTAAACTTTATATTTTCCAGTCCACTTATGTTCTGTGTCTATTAGGGACTTGATCAATGATTGTCAAATTGAATTATTTACTTGAGAAGGAGAAAAACAAGATATAGATACAAGGGGTAACTCCCATTCACTTACTAACTGACAACATATTTGAGATCTTCAATCTTCCATCTTTCATCAAATTGTTTGGATCTGAGATTTTCCACAGTTTCAACAATGCCTTTATGTTTAGCATGTGTCAGAATCCTCTGGATATCTTCCTCAATGGCAATCCAATTGAAATAGTGTTAAAAATTCACTTTTGCCTTATGATAGATACCATTTCTGAGACTAATGACATCATCCAATTCTAGTTCTAGTTGATTATTTAGAAATCTATTGGCTAATATGATTTTAAGCATTATTCAAAAAAATAAAATATCTTTGGACCTTCTAATTCCACTTAAACATTATCATTCATTCAAAGTTACAATCTGAAATGAGCATGATATTCCCATGCCTGAAGAGCCCGTTCTTTCATCTTTTATGAAAAATGTAGAGGGAAAATATTCTTAATACTTATATCCTTTTTCTAGTCATAAAATTGTTTCATGCTGTAAATTTGGACACTCTAATGGCTTTAACAGGGTTGAATTGCTACCAGATACTTGTAGAAAGAGATAGCCTTGTTTACCATAATTTATCTTTTTTAATAAATAGATTTATTAGGGAAAATAAGATGTTCTAATTAACTAGAGATGGTAGATAGCAAAGAAAAATAAAAAAAGTCTACTTAAAAAAAGCAACTCGTTATTTTGGTGGTAACACTAATATCCTCTTTGCTGAGATCAACATGTTTTTGACCAATTTAAAAAAACAGTAAGAATAGCATAATTTATGAAATATCAAAAAATAAGTCATTATTAGTGTTCCAGTTATAAATGTAGTTTTATAAAAAAGATAAATTTAATTTGATTATTTTAGATTTATCAGAAATGTTGATTGACAAAAAAACAAACAAAAATAACTTCCAATACTCCTAAATCATCTGCCTTTATAGCAGTAGAAATGTGTATCTGTGATGAAAGGTCTACAGCTGTGATTAATTCCAGCACTTATAGCTATTCTGAGACTTAGGCACCTACTAAAGATGGGATAAAAGGATTCTGAAATGTGTTACTCCCTCTGATCATTAATCTAGTTATTTAGTCATGAAGATTTGCTATTATACTACTGTTGCTTCATTTATCCTGGTTCGCAATGAATATAGAGGGTAAAAAATTCGACCTGAATATAATCAAACAGCATTTTCATTTTGAGATGGCTGAAAAGACTGTTGCTAAGTTTAAATGCACCTTGCTTTTGTTCACTGCTTCAGCTGCTAGATGTTTCAGGTTCTACATGAAGAATTGGGAAATTTAGATGTTTCTATATCAATTGTACCAAAATCCAGAAACAATAATAAAGTTTTGAAAATAGAATATCTTCCAAACTACACTTTTTTGTTTTTGTTTGTTTATTTTTTAGCTTTAAAATTTCACACCTAATATGCCCTTTTAACAACTTTGAGTAGGATTGAGGAGGGATTTTTATTTCCTGCATGTTAGAAGTAAGAGAGATGCATTGCTAAAGAAGAGAGAGAAGCAGATCTTCACATTACCCATATAAAAACAAATAGACAAAAGCTCTATGTGTTCAGAGCATTAAAAAAAAGGATCCACTGACTTGATTGAAGTATTGTGGTGGTATCAAGTTATAGAAAGAAGGTAGGAGTATAATTGTTAACTGTGAGAGGCAGAATTTACAGACCAGGTTGAGAAATTTGCATGTAATAAAATAGACATTAGGAAACAATTCGAGAGTTTCAAATTAACTAATATGATGGAATAATGTTTTCCAAGTTTTTTTTTTTAGTATTTGAAGATGTCATTAAAACACCTTGGAGATTTCTTTCTGTATCTATACACACTCTATATGTATGAAAATATATGTACACATTATATATTTGTGGTTCTCGATATTCAGGTAGGCATGATGACTTTGAAAACTTCATTAATGACAAATATATGTGTATATAGATATATTCAAAAAAGGAGGGAGATAAGATTTTGTAAAGGTAACCAAGTGGATTATGAAAGCTAGAAGACCAAAGAAAAAGCAACAAAGGATATTTATATTCAAAGATATTGTTAAGGGCACTTTTACTTCTGAATTAGAAATTAATAAATTTAAGGAAAACATTAAAATGATCTTTAATAGGTACAGATTATGTGACTTATGCCAAAGTAGTATAAGAAGAAAATATTTTTAAAATTCTGACACTTAATGAGAAAGATAAAGAATAAGGAATGTTTGATTTTTACTTATTACATACTTTTGAATATCCCCAAAATAAGAATTATGCACAAAGGATGAAGGAATTTTAGCTATAATTAGCAAGAAGATTAATAAGGAAGTAGTATAATGAATTAATGATAGTGAAAGTTAATCCCTAATCCCTAATGCATTCATTCAGCACCTCTCTACACCATTCCCCACATCATGGTAGAGAAGTACAACCAGACTCATAAACTTGTTTTGTGGGATGTACTCAACAATTTCCTTGCTGTTTTAGTGTTTGATAGCACTTGTCAGTGCCTTCACCTTACTATATTCTATGTTAAGAAGCAGCAGAATTCACCTCTGCCAATCACCAGCCACTGGAAAAAAAGTATGATAAAATGTAGGCATCAAAAATGTGTTTCAGCAGTCTTCTGCAAAAGATGGAATAAGGAAAGGGCTTATATTTGTTCCCATATTTATGATTAAATGAAGGAAAAGAGATCAGAATTCAGTTAGACAGATTAGACTATCCCCCAGATGTCACTTGGGGTGTAAATTTAGGGACAAAAGCTCATGAAAAGTGTATTTGCCAGAGGAAGGATACTAAAATTGCTGGCTAGATCCACATCTGAGGAATCTAACATGAGCAGAAAAATCATCAGGAAACCTAATGAAACAGAGAAGAGATGGCTTCTAATATATATAAAAGAGAAACTTCTCTGAATAAATACTGAAAGACAAGGAATAAAGTTCCCTGAAGAAACAGGGGACTCTGTGGATTCCTAGGAAATGATGTCTCCACAATCAAATTTCCTAAATGGTTCAAGAAAGCAATCATTATCAAGAAAGTAGGATTTATGACCTCTATTACAGTAATAATTAACAAAATAGAAAATTGTGAATCTGAGATGGCAAATCTCTCTAAAGAAATACAAGAGTTGATAAGTAACAACTTCAAATGCCTAGCCCTTACAACTCTTCTGCCTTGGAAGTAATACTTAGCATTGATTCAAAGAAAGAAGTTAAGGGTTTAAAAAAAAACAGAAACACAAGAGAGAAGAATTTATTTAGAATAAAAATATATAAAAGTAAAAGGAAATTTGGAAGAAAAGCAAACAACATTCATAAAGTATAAGCTACATACAAGAAAATAGTTATCCCAAAGGCAGGATATACAAAACAAATGAAGAATGATATGTTTGTTCCATGTAAAAGTGTGACAAATAGAATAACTGAACACCATAATGTGAATACAAGAAATAGTGTAAAAATGATCTGGAACTTCTAAGCACTCAAAATAAATAATAAATCAAAAGAATACAGCCTAAATAAAGAGGAGAAAACACAAACAATGTAAAATATAACTACAAAACATTACAGTTTAAAAATCCAAGAAACTGATTGGTTAAATTTTGCAATTCCAATGTTAAAAAATTATCCAAGTGACCACAAGTAGGTAATTTAAAAAAACAGAGAATGTTTTAAACAGAATCCTGTTCTGCATACATCAGAAACGATAAAATGTAAAGGAAAATGTGTTCTAAAATGCTAAGGATCTAAGAATACAATTTAAGATAAAATACTTTGAAAACCTGAGCCTAATTATCAGTAAAATGATGAATCCCCAATTATAAAAGATCCAATATCTTTTCATAAACCTTAGACAACATAAATATAAGGAATATAAATAAATATACTTAACCAAAACCCAAGTAGAAAATAATTAACCAGAAAAAGGGGAAATAAATTATAATGATCCTGGGAGCCCAAGAAAAGAATCACTGGTAATTTTTTTCTGAAATTACTCAAGGGCAAAATCACAAAAACAGTTAATGGTTACTTCTGTGATAAGGACAAGCTAATATGTAGAGGAAAAACAACTGACCCTTTTGTTGTCCTGGTAAAAGATACTTATAGTCTCTTCATTATGGTGAACTCTTGCTATACGTATGTCTATACACTGAAAATAAATATCACTGTATTTGAAAGGAAAGGTATAAAAAGAAGAGAATGTTTTTTTTTTTTCATTTCATTTGTTGTAACTTTTGTTTAATTGCTCTTCTGACTGCAGAAATGAAGAAGAAGGGGAGGAGCTATAAAGACATATTTTGACAACTTGCCACTATTTTCTACAATGTAGGAAAGGAGAAGCCACTGAGAATCTGAGTCAGCATGTCTCCAGGTAATTTGTTTATTATGGTGGGAAAGGGATTATTCCTTTTCTGTCACTCAGAATCACAAGACCATGACTCTTTTATCAGTAACATTTTTATCACCATTTCTAATAATAGCTGACTAAATATATATGCATGTGTATTTTTCATTGCTTGTATTCCATTTCTTAAGAGGACCAATGATATAGCATCAGAATATAATAGTAGATTATGACTGATTTCTTGACTTACAAATGAATTGGCTTTAAGTGAATCACAGTTCCCTATGTTCATCAGCCTCACTCTATCTTCCAGTCATCAAAGTTCATTTTCAGCACCAAGGTTAAGATGACCATTGATGCCTGTAGATGCAGTGAATGACCTTGGCATATTTGAAGTCTGACTATGCTCTAAGCACTCTAGAGAGGTGACAGCTTTCATGGCAGTTAGAAAAAAAAAGTTGTTCTCACCCATCCATTCCATCTGGGAAAGCCTTTACATGTTTGGGGAAGACATTCTCCTAGCTTCCCAAGAGGTTTGAGGAATATCAGTTACACTCGAACCATTTAAGTCTATTTGCCCAGATGGTCTTACTGATGTATGGCTGTTGTGTATGCTACAACTTCTCGAAGCAACAGGTGACAGTGGATGATACATATACACCTAAGGTAGATAAGTTGTCCTGAAAAAGTTTTATTAAGCCCTCATACCAGTTCTAACACTCCTACATATACCACCAGTACATATACATAAGATTATATATGTGTGTATATATGTTTGTGTGGTTTGCTTCATTTATACATAAATTCTTAGAATTGTTTTTTTCCAAGCCCATTTCTAGTTTATGGGATCAGCCAATTAAATTTTATTGAATTATTTTCTATTTAAATCTTATCCAGGACTTCCAGTTAAGATGGCGGCTTAGAGAAAGCTAAAGTTCAGATCTCCGGAAAACCCTTCCCAACCGATCTCAAACTATAAGCTCCTAAGGCGCCGAAATTCAAAACGATCAACAGCACAGACCCTGGGAACCCTCCTCCTGGACCTGGACCCGGTTCAAAAGGTACGGCTCCCCTCAAAAGCCAGAACCCGAGATCACTCGGACCTCAGGGGTAGGAGCGCAGAGTCCAAGGCTCCGGGAAGCCACAGCCCGGCCTGGCTCAGAGAGCAGGGTCGTTTGAAATAACAACAACCCTCAGGGCCTTCTATCCGAGTCCCAGTGAAAGTTACTGCCTGGGGCTCCCCCTGCAGAGAGCAGGTCGAAACAACAGCAACCCTCAGGGCTGGCAAGACAGCCTCACGGGCTGGATCCTGCTATCCAAGTCTCAGTGAAAGTCCCTGCCCTCGGAGCTTGGGAAAGCTGCAGCCCATCCCCCCGAAGGCCGACAAAACAGCCTCACGGCCAGCGATTCTGAAGGCAACTTCCGGAAAGTGAGCCGGGGGGAGAGTGTGGCCTCGTGGTCCGACCCTTCCATTCCAGTTCCAGTGAGGCATATTCAGGTTAACCCAGGGAAAGCTCATAGAACCGACAATCTGCCCAGGACTAAAGCCTCTGAACACCAGACAGAGATAAGAAAAGCTAATCCTCCACACTCAGAGATGGCAAACTCCACAGAAGCAGAGAAGCCCCAAAATACCAAGAAAAATAAGAAAAAGGGGCGAATTTGGACACATTCTATGGAGCCAAAATACAAAATACAGAGCAGATAGAAGAAGATATACAAGAAAATGCTCCAAAATCTTCCAAAGGAAATGGAAACTCTCCACAAACCCATGAAGAATTTGAATCAGAAATGACCAAAAAGATGGAAGCCCTCTGGGAGGAAAAGTGGGAAATAATGCAAAAGAAATTCACGCATCTACAAAACCAGTTTGACCAAACTGTAAAAGAAAACCAGGCTTTAAAGCAAGAACTAATAAAGCAAAGCCAAAACACCAAGAAATTAGAAGAGAACATAAAATATCTCACCGACAAGGTGATAGATCTGGAAAATAGAGGGAGAAGAGATAATTTAAGAATAATTGGACTCCAAGAAAAGCCAGAAATAAACACCAAACTGGACATGGTGATACAAGATATAATCAAAGAAAATTGCCCAGATATTCTAGAACAAGGGGGCAATACAGCCACTGACAAAACTCACAGAACACCTTCTACACTAAACCCCCAAAAGACAACTCCCAGGAATGTAATTTCCAAATTCCAAAATTCTCAAACAAAAGAAAAAATCCTACAGGAAGCCAGAAAAAGACAACTTAGATATAAAGGAATGCCAATCAGGGTCACACAAGACCTTGCAAGTTCTACTCTGAATGATCGTAAGGCATGGAACATGATCTTCAGAAAGGCAAGAGAGCTGGGTCTCCAACCAAGAATCAGCTACCCAGCAAAACTGACTATATACTTCCAAGGGAAAGTATGGGAATTCAACAAAATAGAAGACTTCCAACTCTTTGCAAAGAAAAGACCAGAGCTCTGTGGAAAGTTTGATACCGAAAATCAAAGAGCAAGGAATACCTGAAAAGGTAAATATTAAGGAAAGGGGAAAAATGTTATCTTCTTCTTTTACTCAAACTCTCTTCTATAAGGACTACATTTATATCAATCTATGTATACTAATATGTGGGGAAAATGTAATGTATGAATAGGGGGTAAAGAAAGACCAAATAGAATAATGGTTCTCACACAAAGATTCACATGGGAAGGGGAGGGGAAGAAAACTCCTATAAGAGGAAAGAGGAAGAGAGGGGGGGTACTTAAACCTCAATCTCAGGGAAATCAACTCTGAGAGGGAAAAAACATCCAGATCCATTGGGATCTTGAATTCTATCTTACCCAACAAGGGTAAGGAGAAGGGAAAACCAAGGTGGGGAGGGGGAGAGGGAGAACAAAAAGGGAGGGAAAGAGAGGAGGGAGGAGGAGTAAACAAAAAGGGAGGGACTAAAAAGGGAAACATCAAGGGAGGGGACAAGGGGGACTGATTCAAAGTAAATCACTGGACTAAAAGGTAGAGCCGAAGAAGAAAAGGTTAGAATTAGGGAAGGCAATCAAAATGCCAGGGAGTCCACAAATGACAATCATAACTTTGAATGTGAATGGGATGAACTCACCCATAAAACGTAGACGAATAGCAGAATGGATTAGAATCCAAAACCCTACCATATGTTGTCTTCAAGAAACACACATGAGGCGGGTTGACACCCACAAGGTCAGAATTAAAGGATGGAGTAAGACCTTCTGGGCCTCAACTGATAGAAAGAAGGCAGGAGTGGTAATCATGATATCTGATAAAGCCAATGCAAAAATAGACCTGATCAAAAGGGATAGGGAAGGTAATTATATTTTGTTTAAAGGGACTCTAGACAACGAGGAAATATCATTAATCAACATGTATACACCAAATAATATAGCACCTAAATTTCTAATGGAGAAACTAGGAGAATTGAAGGAAGAAATAGACATTAAAACCATATTAGTGGGAGACTTAAGCCAACCATTATCAAATTTAGATAAATCAAATCAAAAAATAAATAAGAAAGAGGTAAAAGAAGTGAATGAAATCTTAGAAAAATTAGAATTAATAGACATATGGAGAAAAATAAATAGGTATAAAAAGGAATACACCTTCTTCTGAGCACCACATGGCACATTCACAAAAATTGACCATACATTAGGTCACAGAAACATGGCAGACAAATGCAGAAAAGCAGAAATAATGAATGCAGCCTTCTCAGATCACAAGGCAATAAAAATAATGATTAGTAATGGTACATGGAAAACCAAATCTAAAACCAATTGGAAATTAAACAATATGATACTCCAAAACCATTTAGGTAAAGAAGAAATCATAGAAACAATTAATAATTTCATCAAGGAAAATGACAATGGCGAAACAACCTTTCAAACCTTTTGGGATGCAGCCAAAGCGGTAATCAGAGGTAAATTCATATCCCTGAATGCTTATATTAACAAACAAGGGAGAGCAGAGATCAATCAATTGGAAATGCAATTGAAAAAACTCGAAAGCGATCAAATTAAAAACCCCCAGCAGAAAACCAAATTAGAAATCCTAAAAATTAAGGGAGAAATTAATAAAATCGAAAGTGATAGAACTATTGATTTAATAAATAAGACAAGAAGCTGGTACTTTGAAAAAACAAACAAAATAGATAAAGTACTGGTCAATCTAATTAAAAAATGGAAGGAAGAAAAGCAAATTCCCAGCATTAAAGAATAAAAGGGGGACAGCACCTCCAATGAGGAGGAAATTAAGGCAATCATTAGAAATTACTTTGCCCAATTATATGGCAATAAATACACCAATTTAGGAGAAATGGATGAATATATACAAAAATACAAACTGCCTAGACTAACAGAAGAGGAAATAGAATTCTTAAATAATCCCATATCAGAAATTGAAATCCATCAAGCCATCAAAGAACTTCCAAAGAAAAAATCCCCAGGGCCTGATGGATTCACCTGTGAATTCTATCAAACATTCAGAGAACAGTTAATCCCAATACTATACAAACTATTTGACATAATAAGCAAAGAGGGAGTTCTACCAAACTCCTTTTACGACACAAACATGGTGCTGATTCCAAAACCAGGCAGGTCAAAAACAGAGAAAGAACTATAGGCCAATCTCCCTAATGAATATAGATGCAAAAATCTTAAATAGGATACTAGCAAAAAGACTCCAGCAAGTGATCAGAAGGATCATTCACCATGTTCAAGTAGGATTCATACCAGGGATGCAGGGCTGGTTCAACATTAGGAAAACCATCCACATAATTGACCACATCAACAAGCAAACTAGCAAGAAACACATGATTATCTCAATAGATGCAGAAAAAGCCTTTGATAAAATACAACACCCATTCCTATTAAAAACACTAGAAAGCATAGGAATAGAAGGGTCATTCCTAAAAATAATAAACAGTATATATCTAAAACCAACAGCTAATATCATCTGCAATGGGGATAAACTAGATGCATTCCCAATAAGATCAGGAGTGAAACAAGGATGCCCATTATCACCTCTACTATTTGACATTGTACTAGAAACACTAGCAGTAGCAATTAGAGAAGATAAAGGAATTGAAGGCATCAAAATAGGCAAGGAGGAGACCAAGTTATCACTCTTTGCGGATGACATGATGGTCTACTTAAAGAATCCTAGAGATTCAACCAAAAAGCTAATTGAAATAATCAACAACTTTAGCAAAGTTGCAGGATACAAAATAAACCCACATAAATCATCAGCTTTTCTATATATCTCCAACACAGCTCAGCAGCAAGAACTAGAAAGAGAAATCCCATTCAAAATCACCTTAGATAAAATAAAATACCTAGGAATCTACCTCCCAAGACAAACACAGGAACTATATGAACACAACTACAAAACACTCGCCACACAACTAAAACTAGACTTGAACAAATGGAAAAAACATTAACTGCTCATGGATAGGACGAGCCAATATAATAAAAATGACCATCCTACCCAAACTTATTTATCTATTTAGTGCCATACCCATTGAACTACCAAAATACTTCTTCACTGATTTAGAAAAAACCATAACAAAGTTCATCTGGAAGAACAAAAGATCAAGGATATCCAGGGAAATAATGAAAAAAAACACATATGATGGGGGCCTTGCAGTCCCTGACCTAAAACTATATTACAAAGCAGCAGTCATCAAAACAATTTGGTACTGGCTAAGAAACAGAAAGGAAGATCAGTGGAATAGACTGGGGGAAAGCGACCTCAGCAAGACAGTATACGATAAACCCAAAGATCCCAGCTTTGGGGACAAAAATCCACTATTCGATAAAAACTGCTGGGAAAATTGGAAGACAGTGTGGGAGAGACTAGGAATAGATCAACACCTCACACCCTACACCAAGATAAATTCAAAATGGGTGAGTGACTTAAACCTAAAGAAGGAAACCATAAGTAAATTGGGTAAACACAGAATAGTATACATGTCAGACCTTTGGGAGGGGAAAGGCTTTAAAACCAAGCAAGATATAGAAAGAATCAGAAAATGTAAAATAAATAATTTTGACTACATCAAACTAAAAAGCTTTTGTACAAACAAAACCAATATAACTAAAATCAGAAGGGAAACAACAAATTGGGAAAAAAATCTTCATAGAAACCTCTGACAAAGGTTTAATTACTCATATTTATAATGAGCTAAATCAATTGTACAAAAAATCAAGCCATTCTCCAATTGATAAATGGGCATGGGAAATGGAAAGGCAGTTCTCAGATAAAGAAATCAAAACTATTAACAAGCACATGAAGAAGTGTTCTACATCTCTTATAATCAGAGAGATGTAAATCAAAACAACTCTGAGGTATCACCTCACACCTAGCAGATTGGCTAACATAACAGCAAAGGAAAGTAATATATGCTGGAGTGGATGTGGCAAAGTAGGGACATTAATTCATTGCTGGTGGAGTTGTGAACTGATCCAACCATTCTGGAGGGCAATTTGGAACTATGCCCAAAGAGCGACAAAAGAATATCTACCCTTTGACCCAGCCATAGCACTGCTGGGTCTGTACCCCAAAGAGATAATGGACACAAAGACTTGTACAAAAATATTCATAGCTGCGCTCTTTGTGGTGGCCCAAAACTGGAAAACGAGGGGATGCCCATCAATTGGGGAATGGCTGAACAAACTGTGGTATATGTTGGTGATGGAATAGTATTGTGCTAAAAGGAATAATAAAGTGGAGAAGTTCCATGGAGACTGGAACAACCTCCAGGAAGTGATGCAGAGCGAGAGGAGCAGAACCAGGAGAACATTGTATACAGAGACTAATACACTGTGGTATAATCGAACGTAATGGACTTCTCCATTAGTGGCGGTGTAATGTCCCTGAACAACTTGCAGGGATCCAGGAGAAAAAAACACTATTCATAAGCAAAGGATAAACTATGGGAGTGGAAACACCGAGAAAAAGCAACTGCCTGAATACAGAGGTTGAGGGGACATGACAGAGGAGAGACTCTAAATGAACACTCTAATGCAAATACTATCAACAAAGCAATGGGTTCAAATCAAGAAAACATCTAATGCCCAGTGGACTTACGCGTCGGCTATGGGGGGGTGGGGGGTAGGAAAAGAAAATGATCTATGTCTTTAACGAATAATGCTTGGAAATGATCAAATAAAATATATTTTTAAAAAAATCTTATCCAACCTAGTCTAAAAAAAATCTATTTTATGTGTTTAGCACTTCACTGAATGAAATAATGAAATTAAAAGTGAAGTCAACAAACATTTATTAAGTATTACTTGGTTTCAGGAACTATGCTATATACTGGGAATCAAAGAATAATAAGACAGTCTCTTAGGAAGCTCAAAAATTAATCAGGGAGAACAAAGAATTACATACAAACAAGATGTTATATAGAGGAAAAATTAAGGACAATTAGCAGAGAAGACACTAGTGTAAAGGGGGATCTCAAAAGATCTTGAAGAATTTTGACCTTAAACTGGACTGTGAAGGAAGTTAGGGACACAAAAAGGAGGAGATGAGCCAAGAGAGAGAATTCCAGGAATGAGGAAAGTCATTAACAATGTCTGGAGATAGTCATGGACTATCATTTATGAGGAATAGTAAGGAGCATAGTGTTACTGGTCCACAGAATCTGTGAGGAAGTATAATGTGTGAGAAAACTTTCATCAGATGAATTCATTATAAAATTTTTCCCAGTTTGTTGTTTCCCTCTAGACTTTTTCTGTGTCATCTCTTAACGTCATCTGGGCATTCTGTAAAATTCCCCAAAAGTTCTGATTAATTTATAGTGCCAAACCATGAAATATCAAAACAAAAAGGGGAGAATTTGTGATGAAATGGATACTTGTAAGTGTAAAAATAAAGACACATTTTAAAATATTGAGTTCAAATAGTCTCCTTCCCTCCCAACCAAATATCCCCTCCTTGAGAAGGCAAGCAATATAATATCCAGTTAATTAAAAAAATAAATGACTCAATCTGCAATTAAAATTCATGTTTTCTCCCTAGAGATGGATAATATTTTTCTTCATTAGTCCTTTTGAACTATATAAGATTATTGTCTTGAATAGAGTAGATAAGCTGTAAAAAATACTGATTCTACATCTTCGAATCAATATTTTATATTGGTTCAAAGGCAGAATAGTGGTAAGGGCTAAGCAACAGGTGTCTAAGTGACTTACCTAGTATCACACAGCAAGGAAGTGTCTGAATCAAGATTTGAATCCATGACCTCTCATCTCTCCATCTACTGAACCACATAGTTGCCCCACCAAAAGAGACAGGATAATTATTTTTGTTCAAATAGGTTCTTTTCCCTTTTTTTCCTGATCTTTGGGGATATAGAGCTAATAGTATTGGTGGGTCAGAGGGTGCACAATTTTATTGCTCTTTTGGGATAGTTCGAATTATTCTGTAGGAAATATGGAACTAGTTTACAACTCCACCAATAGAAGATTAATGTCCCATTTTTTCCATATCCCCTCCAAAATTTGTTATTTTCTTATTCTGTCATGTCAATCAATATGACAGATTTGAGATGTTATCTCAGAGATTTTTTTCAATTAACATTTTTCTAATTATCAGTGAGTTAGCATATTTTTATTTGAAACTATTTGGTTATTTCCTTTGACCATTTATTTTTATAATTGTTAGTTCCACAGATATATGAGAAATGAAGTCATTATCAGGGAAATTTGCCATAATTTTAACAACTTCTTGTTTTCCTCCTTATTTTGTCTTCACATGTTTTGTTCATTTTAAAGCTTTTAAATTTTTTAAGACTGTTTTATTTCCATTATCCTATTTTGCTTTCTGTCATCACCCTTCACTTATCCATATACCTGATATATATATATACACACATATATATATATATACACACCTGTGTATATTTATATATTTCTACAGTTTCCTAAAATATTTATGATATTACCCTTTATGTCTAAATAATTTATCTATTTTGACCTTCTTTGTCTTCTTCTGGGTTTATACCTTGACCTTCTATTAACATAACAGATTTTCATGGTCAGGTTGTCCTTTGTTACTTCCTCATTTTTTACTCCCCTTTTTTACTTTAAATTTTTTGTTAAAATTGAGCCTTGTACCCAGAATGTAGTGTATTATGCACTTTCTTAAGCTTCCAGTCTTTCTACACTGATCTTTTTACAGATAATTCTGAAAGTTTGTTAAGTTTTCTTTGCTTCCAGATGTGATCTTGGAAGATGTGTGGTCACTATTATGCTAGTTTGACATCTGTTCCCTAGTCAGGAAAGAACCCCAATTCCTTGGGATAGAATATTGCTCCTGCTTTTTTGGGACTAAAAATGATACTGTTCTTAGGGCCCCTTTTGTCGTGGGACCAGAAGTGATGATGCTAATCAGAACCTGTGCTCTCTTTTGACTCAAAATGCTCCTTTCTGATTTTGAACTATGACCCAAAAGAAGGCAATGGAGTTGGCAAACAGCTTCTAATTTAGTCCAAGGTCCAGTGTGTTAGCACAGGAGTTCCTTATAATTTCTTACTGACCAGTAGCCAGGTGACATTACTATATTATACATGACTATATTATACATATTCTATATAAATGACCCTAATAGGCCTAAGCCAAATATAGCTATGGCCTCACTTCCAGATTGACAGGTCAATAAACTCTTCTTGGCTTCTTCTTATCTAGGATGAAATGTATCATGGCATCAAATCACAGGACCTAAGTTGATGGAAACAGTTGAAATCAGAGGGGACAGGATCACTCTCTTTCAAAGACATGATGGTTGGATAGATGATTCACAGAAGAGGGCAAATGCCTCCCAAAGTAAGTCAGGTCACCAACACAGGAAGTGATCTCTCCAAATTCTTGATGAGGCAGGAACACTTTATACCAACTGCCTCTGTGAGTTTCCTTTTGTATGTTCCTCATATTCTGTGGCTAACTCTAATTTAGGGAGTTATTTTCTTTGATGATACACAAACATATATAAATATACATATTATTTGCCCCCAGTTTTTGTGTTTCCTTCACAAAGATGGTGATGCTTTTTTCATGATTCTCTTACATCACTATCATTTCTTTTTCCATTTTTTTCTTCTATCACATATTTTATTTTTACAATCCCCTTTGAGCATCTCAAGGAATTCTTTTGAGATTTTTAAATCAGTTCACATTTGTCTTTAGCATTTTTGATCTTCCTTTTTGATTTTACTTTTCCTTTTGATCTATTTTTCTTTGTAGGTCATTGATTTTATCTTTTATTTTCTTTGCCTCATTTTTGTGCTGGTCAATTCTGGTTTTTAGGACATTATTTTCTTGTTTTAGTTCATATGCCTCTGTTTCTAGATGACAGAATTTGGTTTTATGTTCTTTTCTCAATTTTTTCAACCTCTCTTAATTGTTCTTTGAATTATGTTTTGAATTCTTCCAAAGCCTGAGTCCAATTCACTGTAGTTTCTGAGTTTTTTTCTTGGTATTCCTTGGTCCTCCTAGGTGCTCCTCTGGTCTATTTGTTCTTTGTTCATTATCTGAAAAGAAGCTTTCTATAGAATTTCTTTTTTTCTTTTTTCTGTTGTTTAGTCATATTTTATTTTTCTTTCTTTACCCTTCCTTATTGGCTGTGTTCTTATTCCTCTGTTTATTTGCTTGACTTGTGAGTTTGGGCTATTCTACCCTGAAGGGGCTTCTCCTCTGCTCTGCTGATTAACTGGATTAGGTTGATGGAGCTGATCTGTTATATTAAAGTGCCTTGAAACCAGATTTTCCCCAGCTGCCAGCAGAGGCTTTAAAGTTGAATTGAGCAGAAGGGTCCAGCAGCTCTGTCTTGTTGCTGGATTTGGTTTTCTGTCCCCTTTGAAGTGCTTTGTTTTTGATTGTTGTACAAGGGTTTTCACAGAGGAATCACCTCTTTCTGCTTCTAAGCTGCCATTTTGACTCCTCCTGGCCAATTTTCTTGGGAAAGATACTGCAGTGGTTTACTATTCCTTTTCAAGCTCATTTTATTGGTGAGGAAACTAAGGCAAATAAGGGTTTAAATGACTTGCCTGGGATGACACAACTAGTAAATGTCTAAAGCCAAATTTGAACTCAAATTTGAACTTAATATTTTTCCAACATTTTCTTAAATCTAGAGAGTCAATCACATAATTAATCAAACTCTAATTAATAATGTTTGTCAATTTACAAGGTTTAAATGCTCACTTTGAAAATATAACAGAAAAAGGTAGCTGGATGATTCAGTGATTAGAGTCCCAAGGCTAGAATCAGGAGGAACTATGTTCAAATCTGGTCTCAATTACTTTCTATCTATGTCACTGGCCATGTGTTTAATTCCAATTGCCTTGCTCTTACCACTCTTCTGCCTTGAAACTGATACATAATATTTATTCTAAGACCGAAGGTAAGTATTTTAAATAGTGAAGGAGCCCTTTGTGGAGCCCTAAAAAACTAATTCCAACATACCCCTTCTCCAAAGTTATCATATTGTACACCATACCATAATTTTCTCTATGTATGATTATATTATAAATTATTATATTTATAAGTATTATCAAAAAGGAGAAAAAGAAAATACATTTATAGTATCAAAGTCTCAGAGCTTGAAGTCACCTGAAAGTTCACTAAGTTGAAGTTCTATATATTCTTTCTAAAGAAATAGCAGCTAAGAAGGCATAATGACTTGTTTGTGGTCATAAAGTAGAATATCACAAAACTTCAATGCATTGCATACAAATAATATCAATGAAATATGTTCTAAAGATGGACTTGTTAAATGATGGACCTGAATCATTACATAGGCTTTTTATGTGGCTACTATTAATATAAAATGACAACTTAAATATTTGTCCATCAACATGTGCTTATTTTAATTGAAAAAAAATATGAGATTGAAGTTGTTTCATTCAACTCAAAAGAAACAAAGGCCCAAATTACTAGAGAATTGTGATGATAATGCTGGGGAAAACACCACTCATTGCAAAGATTAAAGCATCCCATTATTGTTGTCTATAATACTGAAATAATACTAATTTTTTCTTCACTGAATAAAATAACAGTTTATGGTTCCAGTTAATCAGTGAATTAAACAACTTGAATTCTACTGTATGTTGTTAGTTTTTTTCAGTTGTTCTTCCTAAGTTATTTTAATTAAGACAAAAAAATTCATCTAACTACTTTTAGAAATATGGCATGAGAGTCAATGATAACATACATAACTTATTGTTTTATTGATTAAAGGATGCTTAAAATGTGAGGCAGTTTCTGTTGATGAAATAAATTTTAAAAATCAAATATAAATCTTACTGTACATGCCTAGCAGTTGCATGGTGTTGTATCAGGTAGGTTATTTCTTTAGTTCCTCCTTTGTACTATTAATTCCTCTTTAGATTGAGTGTCTTTTTGCCTCATTGATTTCAATTTTTGGCCCTGCCTCTTAGAGGAAGAAGGAAAAAAAAGTAAAGAAATATTCACAGTTGATATAAAGGTAGTTATAAACAACTACATTTTTTCAAGGATAAGTTTCTTTTACCATGTTCTACAATGTTTTTTCAATTATATTTTAATTAATTTTTGACTTAACTTTAGGTTGGAATGGAAAAGATTTGATACTTTTAGGTAAATTTCATTTTCCCTGTGCTTTGGGATTTTTATTTAATATTTCTTAGTCTTACAGAATTATATAATAATCGATCAGTATAACTAAAAACCTTTGGTAGTCATAAAATATGATTTTCTATAGTAGAAAAAATATGACACCCTATTTTTAATGGATCTATTTTTCATATTATGATTACTTTAAGAGGGGAAAGAGAACGAGACAGTCTTCCAGTTATGTGGCAATAGCCTGAGTGATGAAAATTGTCCTTGAATCCAGAAAGATGTCAGTTTAATTCTTTCTAGTGAAATATATTATGTATGTGATCCTGGAAAAGGCTTTAAGTCTCTCAGTTCTCAAAGCAACTATAAAGATATAAATTACAGAAAATGTCTACTTCTATTGGTAGAGGAGATTTCCTAATCTGGAAGTTCCCTAAATTAATGGAATCATATCTCTATTCCTATTTTTACTTGGAATCCAAAAGTAAAAGGTAATATAAATACCCAAAATATATTTCTTAAGAATTTTGCACATTAGGTGAATTTTACTAGGAAAACAGATTTTTTTTTGGTTTTGGTTTCTGTTTTTTCCATTTGAATTAGTTTATTTAGTCAATTTAGAACATTATTCCTTGGTTAAAATAATCACATTATTTCCCTCCCTCCCTTCCACCCACCCTTCCCACAGCCAACATGCAATTTAATTGGGTATTACTTGTGTCCTTGATCAGAACCTATTTCCATGTTGTTTGCACTAGGATGTTCATTTAGAGTCTACATCTTCAACCACATCCCTTTGACCCATATAGTCAAGCAGTTGTTTTTCTTTGGTGTTTTTCGATGTTTTAAGTTTTTACTCACCTAAATTTGTCTTTGTATATATCTTTATCATCCATGAGTTGCCCAAGGTTCTTTTCTATGAAATGGCTTAAAGGTGTTAATTATTTTCTTTAAGTACTTGCCTGTTTTGTGTGTGTGTGTGTGTGTGTGTGTGTGTGTGTGTGTGTGTGTGTGTGTGAGTGTGTGTGTTCCAGTTTTAATTATTTCTGGGCTATTCTATCTTTATCCTTTGGTCTGAACCATCACATAAAATAATTTATTCATTTTTTAAGAAGATGAATGGGGAGGGAAAAGAAAATACTTGTATTTATAAATCAAATTACATTTTTATACTCTTCTGGTTTAGGAAGTTCTTAAATGGAAAATAGAGTATGAGTTTGATAGCACAAATATCCTAATTTTCCAATTAAAGAGATCAAAGCTCAGAAAGTTTAATGGACTCATTTGGGGTCACAGTATTTGTTAGAATTTCACACCATGTATTCTAGCTCTTAATCCAATTGCTCTGTGACTAGATGATTCACTTAATCTCTCAGCAAAGAAGACATAAGAGTATAAGTTGCAGAGATAATGTAGACTTGTATTAGAGCATAGGAGTTTCCTTACCTGTTATTTCTATATACTAATCATTTATAGGTGGATTCTCTCTCTCTATCCATCTCTCTCTCTCTCTCTCTCTCTCTCTCTCTCTCTCTCTCTCTCTCTCTCTCTCTCTCTCTTTCTCTCTCTCTCTCTCTCTCTCTCTCTCTCTCCATCTCTCTTTCTGGCTCATTCTTTCATCTCTCTCTCTATGTCTCTGGCTCTTTCTCTATTTTTGTTTCTAGATCTGTCTGTCTCTGTCTCTTGTCTGAATGTCTTCCATCCCAATTCTGAGAAGAAGTAGAAAAGGTATGAATGGTGTGGAAAGGAAAACTAAAGCATGCTCTGGACTTTCTGCCACTGAGTTGGAACCAACAGCAGTTGGAATGTTAGAGAGAAGATATTAGCAAGATTGACAGCTGGTGGGGGAAGGAGCAACTGAGAGTGGCAGTTGGTCTTGTCTCTTTCACTTCCTTCTTGGCCCTGGAACTGGTAGAAGGTCTCTCTCCCTGTCTCTGGATAGAAGTGTCTCTATTCCAGAATTTCCTAACTGTGTGCTCTACCTGGATACCTGTGATTGTGTTCATTGGACAAAAGGATTTAAGGCAAGTAGTTTGGACATTAAGGCTAGTCTTTATGGACATCAGCTAGAGGAGACAGGCCCAACCAGCTCCAAAAGTCAGAACTTTTCTTGTTGCTTTCTGTCTACTGCTAAGACTTTGAATTTAAGAAAACTAGCACAGATTAGCATAGACAGGCATAACAGAAACCCTCCACCAGCCTGTGAGGCCTGGCCTCAGCTCAAAAGCTGAAAGAGACTTACACCTCATCTAGGGAAATTCCTCTTCCCTCTTCCCTGATATCTCCCCAATCCAAAATTGTTATTAAAATTTATCTTTATTTGAATATTGCAGTCAGATAAGAGGACTAACATTTCAAAGGACATGGAGGGAGGTGAACCTCAGGACAACCATTCAACTATAAACTGTCTTTATTGGACCCCACCTGGGCAACCTTGGTCTGGAGGGGTTGGGGGAGGCTTGTCCCTCAGGAGGGTCCATCCTTACCTGCTCTGAGGTATCTTCAACATCAATCTATAGAGAAGATGCCCCTTCAGTCTATTATAAGTGACCCATTTCTCAGGAACCCCATTTTTCAAAAATAGCCTCTTGGCAGGGGGCATGTCTCTCCTTTTACCTCACTGGCAGCAATATTCCCTCTCCCTTCAACTCTTCCATTCCCTGTTATAAAACCTTCAGTATCCTCTGTTCTTCTATCCCACCCATTTTTCCCTATAAATATTACAATGGGTAGAAGTCACATGTGATAAAGTGTATCAAGACTGATGTTTCAGTGTATGAGAAGAGACAGCATTATGGAAACAAATAATTACTACTTAATATTAATGTGTGCATTCTTTGCTTGTGACTCAGTATGATCAGAGGAGTGGAATCACTCAGTGCATGTGTTCTCAGGTGCTCATCCCCAGGCAATTTGAGATTATGTTTGGAGCCTTTAAATATAGGTTCATGTAAAATCTGAATGCATGGAAAGAGTGGGTGCTGGTATGGGGGAGTGCTCTGGAGCTTTCCTAGTGTTTCAGATTATTAGAATGAATACATACTGAGTCCCAGTGCCCCTGAGCTTTGGGGAGATTGTAATAATAAAGTATTGACATAGATTGCTTCCTTTCTGTCAGGGATCTGAAGCCCCAATGTTCTTCGTATAAGGTAAAAGAAAAGACAGGGAAGAGTGCTGATAAAACAAGATTTCATGAGTAATTTTGTTTCAGAGTAATTTAGTGGGTCCACATTATAGTGGTTATAAGCAGAACATATGTATAAAATGGTCTTATTTCAGATTTCTTCAACATCTCCTCCCAATACTTATCATTTTACAGATTCCCATATCTCTTCTCTCATGTCAGGGTCAGAGATTGGTCATTTTACAAAATTTAGATATTATCAGTTTAGAACAAAACAAATAGGATTCTTTTTTTTAATGAAGAGAAGTTAGATAGACAGAAGGATAGATGGACATAGATAGATAGAAAGTTCTTGTCTTCAGAAGATTTTTTAATTGTTCCAATAGCATCGATAGAGACATGAAGGACTCTTTTTTGAAAATTTCAAAATAATAGCATAGTTTGTTTTATTTGGCAGTAAGAATTCAATGTACTTTCCAAATATTTTCTATTTTTAATCTCACAACTTTAGAGGTAGTTCTAGTATTACATATACTTTATAGATTAGGAAATTTAGGCAAATACAGGTTAAATTGAGTTGCTGAGGTTTATATAGCTAATCTGAGGGTGGATTTGAAATCAAGTCTTCATAATTCTTGGGTCAGTGCTTTATTCAATGCACCATTTAGCAGCCTCTAAAATAAACATTCAAATAAAAAAAACATTTCAATAAAACCTTTACATATGCTGCCAAAGTGTCTGAATATAAGGACTTCTATTTGTCAAAATATGATTTCATTTCATTTTTACACAAAGTATGATTCTAAGATAAATTTGCATTGGAATCAGTGGTATGTTTTTCTAACAAGTAAACTAAGTACTGTTTAGACCTCTACAGATTAATGATGTTGAAGCAAATCATGAAACTCCCAATTTAGGGCAACAAAAGGCCACAATACAGAATCATTGACACAATATTTCACTAACTCTCTAAATATGTAGGGGCAGCTAGGTAGTACAGTAGATGGAGTGCCAGGTTAGTGCCTGAAGTTGGGAAGGGAATATTCTTGAATTAAAATCTGGCCTCAGACACTTCTAGCTGTGTGACCTTTGGCAAGTCACTTAACCTTATCTGTTTCAGTTTCCTCATTATGAAATGATCTGGAGAAGAAAATGACAGATCATTCTAGTATCTTTGCAAAGAAATAGAGTTATAAAAAGATTCAAATGACTAAAAACAATTGAACAACAGCAATTTTGTGGATAAGGACCCTATGTATTTTATACTAGTCTCTCTAATAAGCTAATTATTTTATAATAATAATTTGTATCAAAATTTATTCAAAATATAGAAGAAAATTAGTATACATCAAGTAGAATATGAAAAGAATAACAAGAATGTGAATAGTATCTTAAAGCATATAATGGAATTTGGCCTAATGAAGGAGAATTATTTCCAGTTAGAGAGAAAACACTTGAATGACATAACAAAAGGAAAGAAATGCTTGGTCTATGTTTGGAATAGGGCATAAAAACAGTCCTCAGATGGCACAGATGATTCAACACTGATGTTATTCCCTTACTTAGTGGCCAGTTGTAGATTTAAGTATGTTCTTGAAATTTGCCAAAAGTTCAACTCAATAAAAAACTTATTTGACTTTAATTAATAGTAAATGAACTCATCAGTGTAACTTGAAGCATTTGCATGGAGTTACTCCAAAGTCTCAATATTCACTTTTAGTGTCCAATTTATAGAACTTTTGCCTCATGTCTAAACTGTTAGAAGATGCACAAGGAAGCCATGTGTCCAAAAACACATGATTCAAATGACCTAGAGTGCTTGGATTTGATATTGTAGGCTCATTTTTCACTAGCAGAATATTGGGGTGGGCAAAAAGAAAGATAAATGCAAAAATAAAATTAAATAATATAAAATAAAACTATCTCAATTCACATCCTTTTCTTAGTGATTTTAAAAGAGACACTGGAAGTAGTTAGCTAGGGGAAAACAGGTCTGTAATACATTTTACAGAATTGTTACTTGGATGTATAATTGGCAAAATCTTTAAAAATACAAAGTTGTTTGAGGAAAAGACTTCATCTTGATCTGACAGGACATCTCATTTTTAATGTTCAACTTCTCTGGTCTTGGCACAGAGCCAGTTTACCATTCTGGGCTGTCTAAAGTAATTTGTGGTCCAAACTCAGGAATGTGGGTGCATTCAGTCTTTGTTGTCCTCATGGCTAACTGCCTCCATACATGGTCTGAAAGAGGCTATAAATTATTCTGCTTTACTCTGAATGGGTTCATACGGCCTTATTGTTTCTTGGATTTAAAGGCTATTGGCTCTAAATTTCACACATACCTCCTCCCATAGGATCAGAATTCTGGCAATAACTTACTGCTACTGATAGGAAAGGTGGTTGTTGAAGTCCTGCTCCCAAAAAAGGAGGTTATGTTTTCTGGGATGTAACATTATGCCAGACTCAGCTAACCTGGGTGGTCATTTTCTAACGTGGACATTTTTCTAAGGAAGTAGACTGAAACCACTAAACATATTTGTCCCATGAGCTAAACCACAATAAAATCTAGGTCTCCTGTGCATAGCTTTCTTCACCCTTTGAATACAGTTCATTCTTACTCTTTTTCAATAAAACAAATGTCCTTTAGAAAATTTTTCTTTGAAGTCTTGACTTGAGTTTGCTGTATGTATCCAAGGGGCAAATGCATGCAACTACCTGATTAAATGATGAAAATAGCCCTTCCCACAGTATGATTAAAGTGCCTTCTGACAGTCAAAGTATGCCAGACTCACAGCTGTGTGCTCATCACCTGCTGATTATAAAATTAAGTATACATAAGGAAGTAAAAAGGGATGGTTGTGGATTATTCCTAAGTAGTATATATTTTAAGCTAACAATGGTCAGGGGTGATTTAATCATCTATATCCATACATTTAAATGAAATGAAGCATTTTCATATTCTTTTTTCCCCCCTTACAGTACATGATGACAATGACTACTGAGATTCTGTTTATTCTCTTTTCCTCTCTTATTTCCAATACCTTATTTCAGTTCACAAATCTTTTCCCCTGGGGAAAAGTGTATTCTCTGAGTGAAGAGATGAGAAGAGATTTTACAAGTCCACAATACAAAAAAGTGTATTTGGGGTTCCTTAAAGGAGACTGAAATGCCAAAATGTATTGTTAACAGTATAGGATGTATTGCTCTACAGTCTTCTTTGAGAAACAATAAAAGATCAATGAATCTTATAAATAATTCATATAATTGAGAAAACAAAAAAAAAATAAAATGCCCAATTAAATAATAAATTGTATATCCTAAAAATTAAAGATGAGAATTAAAAAAAAAGGAATGTAAGAAAAACGCTGAATAAATAAATTAAGAACTGGTTTTATTTTTAAAAAAATAAACCATTGGTTAATATGATTAAAAAAGAAAGAGAAGAAAAAGTAAATAGTATCAAAAGAAAAAGAAAAATGTGAATTTGCCACTAATGAAGATGAAATCAAAAGTATTTTAGAAGGGTTTTTTTGCCCAATTTCTGCCAACAAATTTAATAAAGTCAAATGGATGAATGCTTACAATAATATAAATTGCCTAAACTAAAAAGGGAAGAAACAGAATACATAAGTAAATGCATTTTAGAGAAATAAATTTAATAGGCTATTATAAAAGAAAAAAAAAACCTTTCTATGAAGAATGCATCAGTATCGGTTGGATTTACCAGTGAATTTTAACAAATATTTAAAGAGCATCTAATTCCAATTGTAAATACATTATTGAGAACAATTGGCAAAGAAAGAGTCCTAACAAATTCCTCTTATGAAACAAACATGGTGCTGATACCTAACCAAGAAGAGCAAAAACAGAAACAAAATTATGAGTAAAGTCTATTAATAAATATAGAAGCAAACATTCTAAATAAAATATTAACCAGAAAACTACAACAATATGTCACAAAGCTTATACAGTGGGACCAGATAGCATTTATTCCAGTTATGCAGGATTGGTTTAACATAAGGAAAACTATTAACATAATTGATTTCTCAACAAAAAGTCAGACAAATATAATGTATATATCAATAGATATTGAAAAAGCTTTTGACAAAATACAACATTCATTACTATTAGAAACACTTGACAATATAGATATGAATCAGTTTTTCCTTAGATTTATAAGAATTATATATTTAAAACCATCAGCAAACTTCTATAATTGAGATAAATTAGAAGCCTTTGCTTTTCTTGCTTTTTGTTGATGAAATTAAATTTTTAAACATTTCCTTTTGTCTTAGAATTAATATCCAAACTCAAAACCTTATAAAACTAATTATATAACTTTTTTATTCAAATACTTAATTTATTAAATTCCATCCCAATTAAATACTATAAAATTATTTTAATGAACTAGAGAAAATTAAAACAAAATTCATTTGGAAAATAAAAGATCAAGAATATCAAAGAAAACAATGAAAAAAAAGTCCAGAAAAGAGTTCTATATTTTAAACCATATTTTAAAGCAGTAATTATCAAAACTATCATTTATTATCTAAGCAACAGAAAAGTAGATCAGTAAAACAAAGTAGATATAAAAATCATTAAAGATTACAGCAATTTTGTATTTCAGAAAAGTAAATAAGCAAGTTTTAGAATAAGAATTTACTATTTGGCAAAATTTGTTGGGAAAACTAGAAAGTAGTTTAGCAGAATCTGCATAAATACCTAAAACTTATACTATTTGCCAAGATAAAAAAATAGATACATGGCTGGGGTAAAAGCAGGGCAATTAGAACAGGGAACATATTACCAATGGATAGATAAAGAATTTACGAATGAACAAGAGATAAAAAGAATTGCGAAATGTAAAATAGATTATTTTGAATACACTAAATTGAAAATTTTTAGAACAAATAAAACTAATGTAACCAAGTTTAGAAGGAAAACAATAAGTTTGGGAAAGTTATAGACCATATCTTAGATAGAGGTCTTTTATATATAAAATATACAGAGAAATGTGTTAAATACATAAGTATATGAGTCATTCTGTAATTGATAGTGAAAATATATGAACCAACAATTTTTGGATAAAGAAATCAAAGCTTTCTGAAAAGTATTTGAAAAATTGCTCTAAATCATTATTGATTAGAGAAAAGCAAATCAAAATAATTCTGAAATATCATCTCACTCTATAAAATTGATAAAATCACAAGAGTTGGAGGGAATGAGAAAAAATAGAGACACTATTATATTATTGGATTAACTGGACTGTTCCAAAAATTTTGGACAACAATTTGGGAATATACTCAGAGTTCTAAAACTGTGTATACCTTTAGATGCATTAATACTACCATTAGGTTTATTTCCTAAAATCATCAAGTCAAAAGGAAAAGACACTATCTCTTTTAAAATATTTATAGGAGTTCCATTTTGTGGTGGTGGCAAAGAACAAAAAAAAATTAAGAGATGTTCATCAATTGGGGAATGGCTAAACAAGTTGTACTACATGACTGTAATTTTATACTATGTGTTATACTATTGTTATACGATATTTTAAACAAGATGATCAACAAAATTCTGGAAAGTCTTATGTGAAGTGAATAGAGCCATGGGAGCAAGGAATACATTCTGGACAATAATGTATGGTGATCAATTGTGAATGATTTAACTAATATCAACAAGGCAAGGATCCGGGGCAACTACTAGGAAAACATGATGTAAAAGGATATCCACTATCAGAGAAGCATCAGACAGAGTGTGAATGCAGATTGAAATATACCATTCCTCATTTCATTTTCTTCATGAATTTTTCTTAAATGCAAGAAAATATATGTAAGATATATACATATACATATATATGCACATATATGTGTATGTATCTTATTTCACAACATGATGAACAGGAAAATATATATTATATGATAATATATGTGCAAATTATGCCATATTACATAACTTTTGGGGAGATGAAAAATGAGAGGGAAGGAAAAAAGAAGACAGATTTTTGGATATTAGTGTGAGAATTTATTTCTTTTTGAAAAGCATATTTTTATAATTCATTATACATTCATAATGAATCATATATGTTATAAGATTCTTCTAATTAAAAAATTATAGTAATCAAAAGAATGTTGAAGATCAATTGGAAATCATTGCAATGTACCTGGTTATGAAAGGTATGTTGTCCTTATGAATCAATAGGATAAAAGAAAGCTGACTTAGAGCTACCTCTTTATCCACTTTTACAGATAAATGTAAATTTCTCCCTCTTCTAAGACTGAAATATTTTTCTCTATGATTTGATAAATCTCTTTTCTAGCTTCTTAGTAAGAGAATTCAGCCCAGTATTTTACAAAAAAATGTTTCCAGATTAATCAGAGCTTCAAAGTGGTATAAGAGATGAGTTCAAGGTAAATGTCACTGTAGACCATGCTATGAAATTGAATAATTGCTTCTCAGCTGTCTCTCTGCTCTGAGTGGAATAGGCTGGTGATGCTGATATTGGATATAACAACAGGAGGGTTGGTGAATAGGTCACAGTCCAATGATAGCCCTGAGCCTGCAGTGTCATTGGTATTAGGCAGAGTTGAGGAGGTAGGTCTGATTGCAGGGTTAGGTGAATTATTTTGGTACTGATTAAATAATCAGGTCTGTAGTCACAATCTATGGTTAATATGCTTCTATTATGATTATAAACACTGATATAGTACCACATTGACACATCCATATAAACATAGTATGATTCGTATTTGAAATATTGAATTGAACCAAAAGATGTTTTTTTTAATTTAAATTTAAAGGGAGATTCATGAAATTTAATTTTAAAATGGTTAGAAAGGTATCTTTTATAAAGTGACATTTAAAATTCAATCAGCGATGTGACTGTTTCACTGTCATAGAAATGTGTACAATTCAAAGAAACCAAACAATGAGGCAATATACATTTATTTTACTTCACTTTACAAAATATCAAATTTTTAAAAAGTCTCCTGGAAAAGATACAAGTGAAGATGATCTATGAATGAAATAATCAGAAGTAAGCACAATGTTATATAGTAAAATCCCAGCATGTAATCTAATTCAAACAATAATACAAAAATCCCATCCATCATTTATTTTTACTCTGGCATAGGGAAGGACTTAACATTCATTCTTAACAGAAAGAGATGTTTTCTAACTGCGTTTTCTGCCTAGTAACACAAGGAGCCAGATTCATTCTTAGTCAATCGGAAAAGTGACTTTGATTTGGCAAGAGGTGGATATTTCCCTTTCAGATGGTTAAAGCCTTTTAGTAAAAAGCGTATTTAATTATTGCCTATGATGGGGAATTGACCTGTACTCTACCTGTGTAAAACAGTACCTGAACTTAGATTACTTTCTTGCTTTTATTCTTGATCTTGCTGAAGATGTCAGAGTAAAATGATTTTAAGTCGCTTTAACATGGCTAGCTCTAATTGTCTGAAAGTTCCTTGTGCTTACATAGACAGATACAACAATTACTTTGTAATGACGTGATCTTTTCCAAAGAAAGGAATCTGTTTTTTTCTCTCCAATCAATCCAAATGTACTGAGCAGACGTCAGTATCGTCCAATGGTTGTGTTGCCTTCAATCCCTGCCTGTACTCCATCCTCCCCCTCCCCCTTCCTCCATTCATTTCTAACTGGTTACATCTGCAGTTCAATGATCCAGGGAAACATTGGAGAACAGCAATGGAATCGTCATAATAGTTCCACTTATTGTGAATAGCACTACTTCTCCCTAAATTAAGTGTGTAATTGGCAAGCCTTATTTATACTCTCATATGGATTAGCTTTTATTGATCTAATTAGGATGAAGCTTAAAAATTACTTGCCAGTCAACCTGATGTAGCAGCTGCAGCTCATTATTTCTTTTTCTTCAAACAACAACAAAAAAGTAACCTTAGGAGGTGATAGGAACTCATGGGTTACTGACCCTTGCTTGCCCAGAAGAAGATGAGTTTGATTACGAGCTCCAGGCTTATTCCTGAAAGGTTTCTAGCCAGAGGATTTATATGGTAATAGGATAAACCACAAGAAAGAAAAAAACAACTTTTATAAATAATAAATTTGACATGACAAATGATGTTATATATAACTTGTATATGCATATATATGATGTTGCTTCTGATATACTAATATATATATATATATACACATATCTGTGCATACACACACATGCACATACATTCATCAGAAGTATGGTGGGATGGGCAAACTCATGATACTAGAAATCAGAATCTGTGGGATCTCATCCAAGTTCTGCTATAATGCTTCAAAAACTGGATCTAAGAAGTCATCTATCCTCTCTGATCCTTCCTTTTCTTACTTTTCAAATGAGAAGAATAACAGTTATTCCATCGACTTCACTCTCAGAGCTGTTTTAAGGGTGAAATGAAACATTTATGAAGACCATTTACAAACTATAAAGAACAACACAAACATAATGTTCCAGGACTGTTAACTTTGCCTGCCGGTAGGCGCTGGCAAAGATTTGAAAATAGAGTTCCTTAAAGAATGTAAAATCCTAATCAGACAACACAGCCAAATATTACCACAGAGTAAAAGTGCATTCAATAAGATTGTCATGTTAAAGTTTCTTAAATTTTCTTTCATTTTAATCCTAAGTATGCCTAAAAGAAGCACCATTAATGTCCCATCATGACGAAGATAATGTATTCAATGTTCACCATGAGCAGAATTTCTACAACAATTAGTGGAACTGCAGCCTGATTCGGTTTCCCTAATGAAATGACTAAACGTCAACAGTGTGTCTGAACATATTGACTCAGATATTAGGCTAGGCCTTTTGAACACAAGCATCTGCATTCACTGATCAAGAGAGTGTTACCGATTTATCCCTTAGTAATTATGAACATGAATGAACACTGAATCAATATTTTGAAGACGATCAGAGATAAAGACATGGCTTATTTAATATTTAGATGACATCGAAGTTTGTCCTGCAGTAGGAAGACTTGTGCCTAAAATGAGTGCAGCAGAAATCTATAAGGTTAGTTCAATGCTGCCAATGTGGATGTATTAATTTACCGAATTTTTATGAAAATGATTTTCTTGAAAATAATGATGATAAAATAGTATCATAACACCATGTATATCCATATTTGATATTTTCAAAATATTTTGCATTTTATCTCACTAGTTTTTATTTGATTGATTTTGATGCTATTATTAGCCCAATTTAACAGGTGAAATGTAGGCTAAGAAAGACTATGTGAATTGTCAGGTCATATAACCAGTAAATGTCTAAGATAGGATTTAAACTCTGGTCTTGCTGATTTGAATTTCAGAGCTCTGTCTTCCACAATAAATTTTAGGAACTGAAATGAGTTTATAATGTTTTAAAAAATTGTGTCATTTATTAAAATGTTATTTCTTTATTAACATTATATTTTACATCATATGATTATTTTAGTTGTATAATTTATTAGCAATTGATTCATTTGCAATGTGAGTTTTAATAAGTTATTAAAAGACTGATCATATATGTTCCTTCTGAAACTTTATCACATTGACAGAACAAAATATGAACATTGTTCTGTTTTGTTTTTCCTGTGCTCTTAGTAACTGATAAGGAAAAAATATGTTAACTTTTTCAACATGAATTTCACTGTAATTATTAAGATTTAGTTATCTAAACAATATTCTATTCACAAAAATATATATATGAATGTATTTAATTCATAAGAAAATTTAACTTAGTGAAACTAGAAATTGTGCTGAACTCTGGTTGTATGTTTATTTAAAATGTCAATTTTAAATATAAAAATAGAAGAAAAAGATCTGTTTCGATACTTGGATGACAAATGAAATAACAATAACATATACCATGTTAGAGTAGGTACTACAAATACTATTATCCTTATTTTATGTATAATGAAATTGAGGTGTAGAGTAATTAAGTGTATCAAGTTCTTTCATACTGTCCCTGGAATTAGGTTAATCAAGGTTTTCTGACTCCAAGTATAGTGGTCTTTCTACTCTACACAATGAACTAGAATAAAAGTATGTTTTCATTCAAAATATTCATAATATTTTTCACATGGTGAGAAATCTGCAAATTTAAGGGGAAAGGTGTGGTAGAAAGCATTTGGGAGAAGATCAAAGGAGGGAGAACAAAGACAACCTGGGGGTGGGAGTATAATAGAGGTTGCCAGGCCAGCTGGAGAACTTGGATGGCAAGTTCTTGACTCATAAGGATGGCAAAGAGGCAGGAAGGGTATTGTTTAGTTTAGATGGGTGATTTCCAATTTATAAGATCATATAATGAACATGTTTCTGACAAAAACAGATAACAAATTTTAAATTAATGATTTCCCTTGCCAGTAATAGAAAATTTTAGAGGATGGAATAAGTACTTAAGGACGATAATATTTCTCAATCTGATTCTAACCAGAAATGAAAGAATGGATAGAAAAGAAACTTGAGAGATAGTGACAGTATCTTATATTTTGCAGGAGGTAAAAAAAAAAAGAATTCCATTTGAATTTGCAAAAGAAGGCAAAGCAATCAGAAAAAGGATAGGTATTATGTTATGGCCTTGAATTAACTCAAATAAAACGAAAGGCTTTTTCAAAAGGAAATTCTAACCATCAATTTTTATGAGTAGGAAAAAAGGCACGTATCTAAAAAGACATGCATCTGAAGAGGAACTGCATCATTGTACTCAGGCTATAACAAAACAAATTAGAAATGAAGCCAGATAATTTGATGTAATCACACAAAGCTAGTTCTCTATCAATTTAGTCAGAATCACTAAGGTCCAATGTAAACAGAACCTTGTGATAAATGCTAAAGACATTTTTTCTTCGCTTTCTTAAGGTCAAAAACAATATCAAAGAAATAGTGCAACTCATGTTTGGTGTGGATAGATATGGAGATTATGATAGCATATGAAGAGAAGAATTAAAAATTCAACTCCCTTTTTTATTTTGGTTTACTTTATTGTGGAGAATCTGAAGGAAACACTTCCAGTAAGGAAGGGAAAATCAAAATCTTGAGCTGGGAGGAAAGCTTGAAAAAGTCTTTTCCCAGAGGTATTAAAAAAAAAGTCTTCCAGAACTCAAAGGCCATTTGATCTTTCTGATGTGGGCAAGTTAGTTGATCTCAATGATACAATGATGGCTCATAGGATAAACAAACAAATATTGTTCTTCCTGTATTATTTAAGGAAAATAATGATTACTATAGCCTTCCACATGCCTCATAATCTAAAATTACCATTTTATTTTTTTCTTTCAGTTATATTGACTTTCATTAAAGCTTAAATATGTGGGTTGATCTGATTAAATACTTACATTAAAATGTAAGTTTTAGGAGCTGAGGGATGACCACTAATGTACAGTGTAGTTTCAAAACTTTGCATGAGAGGAAATTTTTCAGAACCACTGGCTCAGTGATTGGGACTCTTGATTGAGGTCTCATCTACATTAAATATACAACACAACTGGTCTCTGAATAACTGAGCCCATCCTCCTTAGTACACTGAATTAAGACAGTTCTAATATTTCAACATGTTTAGGAAGTTAGATGTGTTCCTTGAAAAGGGAGGAAATGTAGTGCCTGATTAGACATTCTTGAATATAAAAATAAATTAAGATCTGTTCCTATAACATTTTGAAAATTATAGAAATAGAACTCTGAAGTGATAATCTTATTTTGTGTTCGGGAAGGAGAGGGGTAAGTTCAATAAAGTTGCACGTTTTGTTTTTGCTTATTTAAAATTTACAGAATATGATTCACTTTTTTGGAATGCCACTCTGCCAGATTCCCTTGGTCACACTATGACTGTATATTGGAGTCCAATAACTTGCATGATCAGAAAGGGTAAGAAGTCAAAGAAGGAAGTAGAAATATTTATAATTGCTAGAACTGATTTAATACAAGCTAATTTCTTGCATGCTTTCCCATGATCTTCTTTTGTTGTTGTTTTATAAATTGACTTTATTTAGGGAGGTATATAAAGAGGAACAACTGGACTAAGTTTTTAAAAAGAGGTTCAGTTCCAGTATGCTAGTAGTAGCTATGAAACCTGAGGAAATCATTCACTCTTTTTTTGACTTAGGTATCTTAGGTCTGTTTAAAATGACAGGAAGGAGTGAGATCAACTTTAGGAGTGATCATACTCAGAGTCTATGACACTAAAGTTAGGGATCACATTTTGAATGTTTTTTTCTATTATGATTTTAAACATTATCATGCATGAATCATTATATGGAGAATGGAAAATTACATCATATGAAACTTTAAACTTCTGCCATATTAAGATTTGTCTGTATTAATATGAGAGTAACAAAAATACCCTCTTTGGCTGTGCCCCTTTTTAAACAATTCTTTCATCTTCAAAAAATGTGTATAGTTTAATACCATTCTTTTTTTATTTTCTTCTCTTTTTGCATAACTATATTTGCTGATCAATGGAAGTTTCCTTATTAGTAATATAAATAAATATTTATAAATAAAAATATAAATAAAATAAGTACAGCAAAACAAAATGATTAAAAAACATCTGAAACTCTCATATTATACCTCTTTTCTTGTAATCTCTCTGGAAACAAATAATAAGGATGCTTCATTAGTACCCTAAAAGGTAATAGCCTTTTTCAGAATTCTTAAGTCTTTCAAAGTATTTTCCTTTATGTTATTCTATCGATTGTATCCCTTTGGTACACTAGTTCTTCCTTAATTTTTTTGTATTTTCATTCAAGCTTCTCCATTTTTCTCCAAATCTGTTGTATTTTTTTCTTATGATAATAGACAAGACATGACATTTAACTTTCATTCATACCTTTAATTGATCATCTCTATATTTCTGGAAAGTACCTTGCAACTTACTGAAATTCATGGTCCTGTACACCAGCTCTAATTTGCCCTGGTGAACAAATTAGCATTAACAAAATAAGCAGCAAAAGGGAAAAAAGAAAGGGGAAAAAGTCACTTTGAGAATGCCAAGTTTCAGTGAAATTTGGGGTTCATTGGACATCTTGAACTATTTTCAAGCACTTTGACTTCAATGAAACCCAGAATGCCCTTTAGAGAAGCATTTTGCCCTTGATTTTTACAACCTTATGTATTTTAAAGGAAATTTGATCCATATGTTTTTAATTCATTTACACTTAAATCATCAAAACACTAGTCTTTAAGGGTTATTTGATATCTAAGAAGGCTACGGGGATTTTTTGATAATCCTTTAAAGCCCCTAAAAAGGAAACCAGGAAGTTTTGCTTTTCCTTGAATAAACTGAAATACAGAAAAAGGCTGGGTTCACCCCCAGTCTGGTCTAAATTGTCCAAACAAGCTATACTTATCTGTAATAAGGAGGAGGATGAACAAAATGGTAGGGGTCATACTGACCACATATAAAAATACTAAGTCTCTCATGAGCTATAGAGTATAGATAATTACAATCATATTTTAAGGCACTAGAGATTTTTAAAATAGTTTTTTTCTGAAGTTTCCCTAAAATTAATATTGATTCATAGTAATAAAGAGAATAATAAAACTTTAATAATTGTTTATAGAACAGTCTTTTAAAATTACTTTATGTCTTATACAAAGTACTATAAAGTGATTACTATTTCCTTTCCTATATACTTGTGTATTTGAATGAATGATTACCTGTAATATTTATTGTCATATAGAATTTTTTCAAAGTATTAAAAATACTGTTGAATGAATAGTGTATGAAGAAATTATCCTGTATTATGCAGAGGTGCAGTTGCAAAATCACAAATATTGCATAAATGGCATTTATTATATACAAAATGGCTAAATGGCTTCATTAGCATGACAAAAATAAAAATTTCCTTTTAAATTCAAATAAATGTGAACATTGTTATTTCTGTCGATAATTTTGTTCAGTCAGAATTTCTTAATCTTAGGGAGTTTATGGGATTCATTTAAGAGATTTTTAAAATGTTTGTCTTCTCATATCTTCTTCCTCATCCCATATATCCACAATGAAATATTTAACATTTATTCCTATCCATATGGATAGGATATCATCATTTCAGAACCAAATGGCTCTCCTGAAGATCAATTTTCCTCTTAAAAAGGAGGTTGCTTTTATCTGAAATATTGATAATGTACCTTTGTGCATTTATCTAAGAAGAAAAGATAGAATGATTTCAGAGGAAATGAGTGTACTTAGTCAAGATTTATGAAATGTTTGGAGTAATAGGCAGTCAGCAAGTAATCCTATAGTTAATTCAGTTAAGAGTTTATGATTGTCTGAATGCAATTTTATTTTTATACCATTTAAATATGATGTCAGTGTTAGTATGAATTCAGAAGATGCATCTAGCCCTGACTCTCTCCCTCCCCCCAGGTAATTCTATCTTTCCTTGTACATCCAAATGGATTGGCTAGTTATCAAATTACACTAAAATCACATTACAATTAAAATCAATGTAATTATTTGTAGGTGGTGTTTCTTTTAGCTGCTACTAGGAAAGCAATTTTTAAAGGAGTTATTTACACAACTCTAAAGTTATTGATGAGCTTAAGTTGTACATTGATTAACCTTTGCCCTTTTCTATCTCTGACCAGAAAACATCAGCTTTGTTTATGAAAAATACATGGAAACCTAACACTATAAATATCAATCATTGATCGAGAACATTCTAAAATTAATATTTATTTCCTAATGAATAGGTGAGTTTTTCTGAATATATTTATGTTATTAAAGATTAAACCTACATAAATTATAAATACTTCAAAACTGACATTATTTTTGTGTGTGTGTGTTTGTTTGTGGTTTTAGCTTTTGAGAAATAAATATATTTTTTCAATTATATGAAGAAATAGAGGTTGTAATCTATACATCTAAGTTTGCCTGAATTGGCAAGATCCATTTATCTGTGTTATGTACAAGCCTATGTTAAAACATATTTCTTTTAAATAATTATGGATTCCATTAGCCTACTACAATTAACACAATATGAAGTACAAATTAGAGGAAGCATGATATTGCCTATAGAAAGTCCACTTTGATGTCAAAAAGACTTGGTTTCAATTTCCACTTCTAACACATATTGCTTGTGTGACCCTTGGCATGTCATCTACCTACTTAGAGTATCAAGCTGCTCTGAGTTCCAGGGAGATATAGATCTGAATTGATAGAATGTTCTACATAGATTATCTATTGAGAAAAAAAAAACAACACAAATTTGGTTAAAATTATGTACAAATAGGAAGGTCTATGTGAGCATCTCGTTCAATATCAGATCATTTCTATTTAAGTCTGTGCAGGACAACCGCAATGAAACAAAAGAGGAACTTAGAGTGGTACATCTTTCCCTGTCTTGTGCTTCATTTAATATTAAGACTCAGTGAGTCATTGAACAAATTATCTATTAAGGAAACTTGCTTTATTTTACTATATGGAAGGGAGAAAACTTGTTTAAAAAGAGTGTTTAAAAATGCAGTTTATAATTTACCAAGTCAAAGGAAGGCTTTAAAAAACCAACAAGACACAAACATGGAAGGGACCTATACTCTCTGACTCTGAAGAGGAAGTTCGCTATAGAAAGTCAGCTGGATAAGGCTGCCTCTTCTCTTCTCCTATTTCCATCAATGGCATACCTGATGCATTCATAGACCATGACAACAAACATCGATTAGAAATTTGATTTTAGGCGCATGACTTGTTTCTTGAGGTGGTGTGATATAGTGGAGTACAGGATTTAAAGTCAAAGGCCATAGACTTAGAATTAACTATTACCTCCTTACATAGGAATAAGTCATTTAACCACTGTAGGATTCAGCTTGTACACAATAACTATATTGTTATTACATGAGTATTACTAGATATTCATTGATACTTTTTCTAATTCTAGAACTTATGCTATTATCTTTTCAAATGCATATATAAATGAACATATATAATAAATACACAGTAATACATGTGTGATATGTAGACAACACAATACATATTTTACATACATGTAAAATATATGCAAAATTGTATATTTGTATTTTTTTGGTAAAAGACTTATCTGTGACTTGTTTTCTCCTACATTTTAAAAATCTTTCCTCTTCAAGATATAATAAAAGAGAAAAGAAACTAATAGTGAATGAAAGACATATCATGTACAGAACCTTAGAGTATGAAGTTGATTTCAAGCACATATAAACACACACAAACACAAATGCACTGGACAGGAACTGCAAATGAATAGTGAACTCTACACAGATTTGAGTGATTAGGAAATCTGCATTTTGTCAATCAACCTAAGATTTCTGTGTCCTCACTGTTTCAAAAGCCTACTATTTTAACAATACCATTCTATCTAGGAGACAAAATTAAACTATCGATGGTGGAACATCATCTAGGAAGAAGAAAAGTGCAGGAAACACAAGAGGCAATGGAAAGGTGTTTTGTTTTTTGTTGTTTCTTTTTTATAAAGGAATAATATTTTATCAATAATGGGTTGTAGTTAAAATATGTGTTCAGTGTCATGTCATGGCAAGGGAATGTGTCAGGCTTAAAGAGAGAATGATAGACAATAGACAGAATTCCCTGAATCATGCTCTGGTTATTAAATGTGTTAAAAGAATTGGAGAAAACCCTTTAGCTCTTTCAGTAGATATTCTTTCATAGACTTGTAGAAGACTAGAAGAAAATCATTCCACATGGTAAGTTGGAAAATGGGTTTAAAAATGTCTTAAGTGAAGTGACAAACTTCATCCTTAATGATGATAAATCCATCTAAATTGATGAGAAATATTCAGATCAGTTACTTTATTAGGCTTTTTATTTCATAGTGTTATAATTAATAGCTTATTTTCCTTAAAGAGAAGACCTTGGTTACTGCCTCTGACACATATTAACTATGTTACTATGGGTGAGTCACTTAATCTCTTAGGGGCAATAATTCAATCAAAGATTATAGATGATTTGTTCGTTTTCATGACAAGTGCAGATCTCCATAGTAGGCAAAAATCTTCAATTGAAAATGAAAATACCTTTGTCTTTTTTCTCCTTTCATTCATTCATTTTATATAGCTGCTTATTCTGACCAGAAAGTGAACTAGTCTTTCATTTTTCTTTAAGCCTCTGGAATATGTCTATTATTCATGCTGAGTGAATACTACCTTTGCCCATTGACAAGTGACAGCTGTCAATCCAGCATATGTTTCCTTAGTCATTTGCCAATCATCAGTTATGAAGGTAAGAACACAGGCAGAGAGATTATTTCAGCTACCTTCACAAGGTAGAGAGAAGGAATTATGATTAAAAAGCTCCCTTAAGTATTAAAGAATACAAAGATTTCCAAGAATAACATGCGGCTTACTCTTCTGTTTATAGAAGAGTTAAATGATATCATTTTGCACCAATTCTATGCCAATGTGTACTACCCTTTTCCTCTCAAAATAATTTTTCTCCCAGCTTGCCATCATATAGTATATACATATCATTAAAAAGAATTCCTATACATACAATATGGCATAGAAGAAAGAGCACTATATTGAGGGGTTGACTGGTAAATGTTTAGCAGCAGGATATCTAAAGATGTAAAAAACACTGCAATGCATGCCTGTTATTATCTACTTCACAAGGTTGTTGGGAGATTCAAATAATATCATGAAATGCAAGGAAAACACATTTGTAATCATAAAGCAATTATATCTGCTATTATGGCATGAGTTTTAAAAATTATTTCAAGGCTATTAATGAGGAAGGTACAGATCTAATTCAGAGATTTTATTCACATATCTGTAACCTCAGGTAATTTTTAGGAGATCATTCAATGTATATTAAGTTTTATTAAATATGTAGAAAAGTATATTTATGAAACTTGTACTTTGATGTAAGCAGCTAAACTTCATCTGGATTTTTTATCCTTTTACCAGTATAAAATCTATGCAATTATTATATATTTTTCACCTTTAATACTTCCATAGGATTACCACCAATGCAAGAGGAGATAATTTTAATTCTGTAATATCTTGGGGAAAAAATACATCACTAGTTTTTTGGGGTTTTTTGCATTTTACTATCCTCATTCATGATACATGACAGAATCACCCAGTTTTCTGATCATAAATAGCTTCAATAATATTCCATGTGTGTTTGGATTAATTTTCAATTTTTAATCACAACAGATAAAAGTATCCCATGATTGGTCAACATTGAGATCTACTGGTGCCAAAAATAGGACATTTGTGGCAAAAATTTGTGAATCATGAAATGATATTTAGTCAAATGTGCATGGCTGCAAACATATATACACATGTATTTTTGCAAATATTAAATTTACATATATTTATATATGTATCCATATTACTACTGTTACTACTATTAAAACTACTACATTTCATTGTTTATATCTTTCATTTCATCAATTATATATTGTTTTTCAAATCTAAAAATTTCCTATATGAGTTGTTACCACTACTACTTCTACTAAGATCATTGCTGGTCTTCCATCTGCAAAATCACATAAATGCGTAAATGTATATTATTATATATAATATATTATTTAATATGGATATATTATATAATTATTTTCAACATGATGTATATAAATGTATATATGTAGGTATGTCTGCCTATCTGTGTATCGATGTCTATGTCTAGCTAGCTGAGCTAATTTAATGGGTTACCCATCTACCTATACATTATAGTCTGAACAATGAGTAGTTTTAATTTGCTTTGTTTTCTATGTAAATCTTTAGAAAAATATAATTTTCTTTACTATGAATTTCATCACAGTAAGTAAAACGCCTTTTCAAATTTAGTATCTAATTTTCTGAAAAAGTAAATAATATGAGGTTCTATGACAGATGTAGTTATTGGGAGAATGATATTTTATTTTCTTGGCAACAAGAAAATTTAAAAACAGGGACACATAGACCTTAATCTCTGGGAATTCAACTATTCAATTGTAAAAGTATTGGTCTGTACTGAAGGAACTATAATGTCCATTCCAATCAGCAATATGCTGAAGCCTACTCAAGTTGGTGATGAAATACAATTGTGAAATTTTCAGTGTGAATATTTACACTTAGGAAATCGACAAATTCTACAAATGTAGGACTTCATTTATTACTACATTATTATTCAATGATGCTCTAAACTTTTGAGAATGTGAATGATGATACATTTTAACCTTAAAAATTTCATGGGAAAAAGAGCTGACTTAAACATTTATAAACACATCCATGCTTCCCACACTAATTCTGATATAATGACAAATGCTCCCCTACAGGATTTTTCCAGTGTCATGCTACATTTTCAATGAAACATTTTAAACATATATTATGTTCACAGCAATGTGATAGATGATGGGAAATAAATCAATAAAAATAATTATAAGCAAATTATCCAAATGCTTTCATTCACATATTGTTTTTAGTTATAAAATGTAATCTTGTACTGATGGTTTCATTGTACTTATATGCAAAATTATAATAATTATATTAATCCATTGAATATTATATGATTTATAATCACACACATAAAATCATACTAGTGCAAAGAGTAGCAGGTGCTACTTCCCTAATTCAGTCACAGTCTTTGCTATTTGGGAAAGTCAATAGACCTCTTTAAGCCTTTCAGCATCTTTAAAATAAGAAGATTGGATTAGAAATGACCTCTGCAGTCCTTCCCAACTCCAACAATATGTGATTCCAAAAAGAAAATAATATTATTTGAAATATAATTTCATATAGAAATCTTTGAATAAGTCTTTTCTTAAGAAAGTTTATGAAGCGTTTATTCATTCTTACACTATTGGATTTTTCTAAAATCCCACTTAAATCCAAAAAGATTATGGCATTATCTGTATCATTTACATGTTGGTTTAACATGGAGAATTAGAATGCAAAAATAATATTCCTTTCATTTTACGACAATAACTATTATTAATACATTTCCGTGGTGATCTAATGAATTCTTGAACTGATTATGGAAATAGGATCTTTTCTATTGAGATTTGCATCTTACTGCTGTGCCTACCCAAATGAATCCATATTTTCTGCAAGTTATTTGCAAATGTGCAAGCCATCTGCAACTGAATGATTAGTGGAGTGAAAGGATAAGTGCCCTGTGCTTCTGTCCCCTGTGGCCATTTATTTCTGTTTTATTGTTTTAATTATAAAGACTAATCTTCAAACTGACTGGTATATGGTATTTATATGTAAAAGGAAGCCCCATGTATTCATGTGCTTTAAAATTGCACCATAATTCTAAAAGATATTTATCTGGCATTAATTCTAGGTATCATTTAGTAGGGAGGGATGGATTTGGCCTGTATACACCAGTACTAAAAGTGGAAGTTACATTTCATTGGTAACCGACTGTTATATGACAAGTAAACAAGTTTAATTGTGTTATTCACCTCATTGACTTTAATGAGTCAATAATAGATGTAATGGGCACCTCAGGACCAGATGGCATAGGGTAAAAAGTCCCCATGAAATACCACTTTTTCATCTCAAGTATCTGATAAATATGTTAACTTCCTGCATTGTGACCATTATTGGAATGTCTTACCAGCTGGCCAGTTACCCTGAGCAGCAGGGGCCAACATATACAGTTTAAACCTTAAATCGTCAGCTTGATAGTCATAGAAAAAAATAAGCAAGAAGAAAATAAAAAGTGACATGTATTTTTCTGAAGTTCAAATAGATTATCATAGAACATAAAAACATAGATTTATTTAGTTTTAACTTTGAGAAGTTTAAATGGAAAACTGCAACTACTTATACAAAAAACAAACCTTTCCTAAGTCCAATCTAGTACTGACCACATGCTGCCCATTTGTTTCTCCTTGTTGAGAGGCTCAAATTGTGTCCTTTATTATTTTTCTTCTCCCCAATCATACATAAACTGCAGCTAATTGGCAAAATGACAGCGACATATGTTGCAGCTATTCCATCTTCCCCTTGATACTGTGGCTAAGCCAGTGCTTGCAGTGTACTTTATGAGCTATAATTATACCTGTATCCTTTCTGACAATATTGCTTAATGAAATATTTGTTTAAATCAGGAAAACTGCAGTGCTTTAGTCTCCAAATTATATCTGTAAGCTTGGTTGTTAGAATTTGCAACTCATAAGTTAAATTTCAAAGAAAAAATTGGAGGTCATTTATTCTACCCCTTTGTTTTATCAGTGAGGGAATGTAGGCATAAGGAATTGAAGTGACTTGTCCAGGGTCCCAAAATTAAATATCAGAAAGAAGATAAAAAGGAAAGAAGGAAAAAAGGAAGAAAGGAAAGAAGGAAGGGAGGGAGGGAGGTGCTTACTATATGCCAGATACCATTCTAAGTGCTTTAAAAACATCTCCTTTAATAATTTTACCAAAATGTTTTGGTATATAGTATTATTGTTTCTATTTTATGGCTGAGGAAACTGAGCTCGACAGAGATTAGGTGATTTACCCTGAGTCACAAAATTAATGTGTCTGAGATCACAATTGAATTCAGGTTTTCTCGACTCCAGGATCAACTTCACCAAGCTGACCTTTTCATAAGGTTATTTTATTTTCCAAAATTCATATTGATATTCTGCTCCTGAAAAATGTAAATTAGTATTTCCCTTTGTAGATATACTTGAAGAGGCTGTGATGATCAGCTTAGAAGACAGAAGACCTAGGTCTAGTACAGATTCTGCTGTTAGATCATTTTGTGATTTCAAGCAAGACCTTCCACTGTTGCCTGTCAAAATCCTCATTTAAAAAATTTGAGACAGCTACAAATAAGGTTTCATTAGATATTCTTGCAAGATTTATCCAAAAATACACTCTTTTGTGTTTAGTAGAGGCAGGTCTCAGTTTCTTGAGTCATATATCCTTTGGAGGCAGAGCCATTATAATGGAGAGGTAACTGACCTGGAAGAGATCCAAGATTTAGTTAAAACTTGTGTATCTATCAGCCCTATAATCCTAGACAAATGACAAATTCCTAGGACGTCATATAGTTCATACGATATAATATTATAAGGTGCAAATCAAATGCTATATATATATATCACAGGAGGGAGTTTTCTCACTTGAGAAATTCAATAAATGAATGAAGTTACAAGTCTAGTCCTCTCCCTCTCCCTTGCAGTCCTTAGAAAAATATTTACCTATTTATTAACAAAATATAATTTAAATAGTCATATGGTTTAATATGTATTTTTAATAATGTATCATTTTACAGTTCTAACAACAGTATATTATGATGCAAATTTTTTCTGGAGTTCTAATATTTTCTATCATCCTTTTTGCTTATAAAGCCAATCATATGCATTGTTATGTGATTATGCATTTTAAGGTGTCATCTTTTTTTGTCTTTTCCTCAGTAAAAGAGGTGAGAAAGAATAATTTAAATAAATTTTAAAATCAAATACTACGTCATTTTGCAAGAAATTTTTTACCTATGGTTTATGAACTACACATACACAGACACATATGCACACTATGAAGTCAATGAAAATGCTATCTTAGTGGTCTTCATCACTCTCAACTCGGTCTCGATCATGAACATGATTTACCTATTCGAGTACAATGGCAGATATATACCTATTAGCCCCCAGATTGAGAAGTCAGTTTGCTTTTGCAAAAAGAGAGTGACTTAGTCTAAGGAAGGAGGAATATTTCACCTGATGACTCCCAAGTTCCCAGAGATGAATTCTAAGCCAGAGAAGGGTATTGATTGTAATGTTGTGGAAGAAAGATTTGGAAGGAAAAGTTTGCAACAGATAATGATCAAGTCTGTGCTTTCTCCAGCTCAGGTTCCAGAGACAACCTCCCCCCCAACCTGAAAGGCAGCAGGAGAGACCCTCAGAAGAAAGACAGAAAAGAAAGTAGATTTTGACACCTTTATTTAGACCTCTGTCATGGATTTTAATGTCATAGCCCAAATGGTCTGTATAACTAGATGGAGTAGAACTTACCCACGTATATGTAGGCATTTACATGGTAATCTCTTGTACACTTATGTGATGGGGGAATGGTTACCCAATCCTACAGTATAATCTGCCTCCTACTTGCATGTAACTCATGAAGGTTTATAAGTGCTGGTCCAAAAAATTATCTGACATCCTGATAACTAGTGCAGCCAGTTTGATAAGGAGAATGGTGCTAATGATGATAATTTAATACATTAGCTGACCTCACCTTTTGGCATCTGGGTTACACTCTTTCTTTGAGCCCTCTGCTTGTCTGCCCACTGTCTTATTCCTGATAAAATTTTGTGTTTTGATAGTTTTTTTAAAGTCACAATTAAAACTTTTCATTACATAAAAGTTTGATTGTCATTTATAGGAAGTACATAATAATAGTACTAAATTAATTACTCATGTTTGAAATTAATCTATCTCAAATCTGAATAGGTCTGGAGCTTACCTTCTACACCTATTAGGAATATAAAGCATATCAATATGTGTATATTTACTTGGTTATAAATTAAATGTATGTAATACTGTACCTATAATTATATACATTATAAAAAGGACACAAAAATAAAATAATATGATACTAGAGAAAATCACAGAAGTGTTTTGAATTGAGAAGTTACATGGTCAGATAAGAAGTTTAGGAAGAATCATTTTTTTTATTATTTCAAAAGAATGAATTAGAAATAATACAAAGACTAGAGGCAAGCACTTATGCCTAAAAATAGCTTCTTGAACAGAGGCAGGTGGATTAGTTCCTCCTACAAGTCTATTCTAGGGGAAAAAATGATAACAGCAATGAAATGATGATCAAGAAATCCAATCATAAGCAAGAGTTATTTCATCAATATAAATCTGTACCAAACATTAGAAACTCATGGGCAATAGAAAGGGAGACTACAAGAAGTGTTAATAGTAACACAAGTAACCAAGATAAATGTCTCCCAGCTTGACACTAGAGACTGGTCAGGAATATCTGTAGCCAACAAGAGGCAGCAAGAGAAAGGAAATCAACTCCCCAGGTGTTCAGAAATTCATGGAGTAGAGTTTGAGACCAATTTGGAGCTGCAGAGTCCAATCTAAGCAAGACAGTATACATACTGGACACCCCAGGCTCAGATTTCTGAGGTTAATAGCACTCTGTCCTGAAATGTAAAATACCCTGAAACACCAGTGTACTGATGATACATAGGCTTGGAATGGAGGAGGGAAACATAGAAGCAGTTTTTAGTTAGGTGCAGCCAGGTGAATATGTGGTCTCTCTCTCTCTCTCTCTCTCTCTCTCTCTCTCTCTCTCTCTCTCTCTCTCTCTCTCTCTCTATTTCTCTCTCTCTCTCTCTCTCTTTCTCTCTCTTTCTCTTTTTCTCTCTTTCTCTTTTTCTCTCTCTTCTCTCTCCTCTATTTTCTCTCTCTCTCTCTCTCTCTCTAACTTTACTAATAAATATGTATTAATAAATATACAGTATTGAGAGAATTTTAATCAGTACAATGAGGAAAAATCTAGGATGCTTTATTTCAATAAATCATAAATGAAAACAGATCTAATCTATTAGAAATAGAGAGCAGAGTGAAAATATAAAAAAATCTATCACTTCCTGAAAGAAATCCCTCAAATATATTCCCATAATCACAATATTCCATGTCAAAGAGATTTTAAATAAGGAAAAAAACAATTAATTGGTAGCTTATTTCAACAGTGCAAGGAAGAGGTGGTAAGGGTCTAAACCATAGGGATGGATGGATGAATAGAGAGAAAGGAACAGATGTGATAGATGTAAGGCTAATAATAAGAAAGGTCATCATTAGATATGAGGAATAATCAAGAGAGAGGAGTTGAAGTATTTGTAGTAGAGGCTGGGGAGAGAAAGAGCTTGTAAACAAAGATGCAAGGCTGGAGACCTAGACCTAACTGTCAATCAAGAGTAGGTTCCAAGGGAATGTTTCTAGGAGTGGCAGTTGGGGGTTTGCTGGCCACACTGAGAAGAGAAATTTAGCTTTTGGACGTTGTCTCTGTCTCTCTGACTCTGGGTAGTTGAAAGTGATAAGAAGAAGAAATTTGGCTTTTGAATTGGTGGTCTATTTGAGAATTGAGCTGGCCAGGAGAAACTGAGAGACTTTGAAATTTGTTTCTTTCTGGGATTGAGCTGAGAGACCTTGATGATTTTGAGGGAAAGAAGAAAGAAGATTTGAAAGGCTGTTGTCTTCCATCTCCCTAACTGTCTAAGAGTCACAGTTTGTGACTGGACTACTTTCTCAATCCTTCATTTAGATTAGGGACTTCCTCATCCATCTTGCCTCAGTTTCCCATCCTGTTATCCCAATAAACTCCCTGACTTGAAAAGGGAAAAAAAAAAGAGTATCTTTATAGTTTAGTGGGGGTGGGGGGAAGAATTGGGAGGAGAGGGTGGCAGGAAGAAGAGGGTTGGTTAAGGGAGGGAGTGAGGGAGGAAGGAGGTTAGGAAATAGATTGATCCATCAGCCATCAGTAGGGATCAGTAGTCAGGCCCCAGAGTAAACCTCAGAGCAGTCCTCTCTGTGACAGCATTCCTGTGTGGCAATATCCCTCAACATTTCTTATTCCTACCTCCATTATAAATAGGCTGCCTCAGATTCCCTTAGAAGCTCTCTCCAGTCACAGCCAGCCAGAGAACAGTAGTCATTTCAAGAAGAAACAGTTCCCCCTCAGTTTACCTTCTCTATCTCAATCAGTAACAGTTTTCTATCAGTTTCTTTATTCTATTTCATATTATTTAATTTTTTATTTTTGGTTCTAAATTCTGCTCTCTGCCACCCATTAAGAATGCAAGAAAGTAATGTTGATAATGCATATGATCATGAAAAGCATTTCCTCATTAACAATGTGATGGGTAAAAAAAGAAAAAATTTAAAAGTGCAAAAAAAAGTGGGATCAGAGGGGACTCCTGTACTAATAGTATATGCAGGAATAGTTGTTATTCTCATGTCAACCTCATTGCCTACACTTATTTCTGGCTGATATTTCTAAGGTGGAAAGGAGCACTTTCAGTCAAGAGGAAAGAGAAACCCCGAAGGTAAGTGCAACTATTGGTCACAAGTAATAAAGGAAATTGAGGAATAGCATCATTTCTGGTCCCACGGGAACAAGAATGCTGAGGAAAAGTATTACTTTTGGTCCCAATGAAGCAGGGGTCCCTGAGAAGCAGAATTCACTGAAATACAAAGGATTGAGGGGACTTTCCTGAGTCTGAGGATGCAGACCATGGGAGAAGTGACAGCAACTCTCCTCAGATCACACTATCTTAGGGAAAAAAAAAGATTCTAAGCTCCCAGAACTAGCTCTGAAAATAGTACTACAAAAAATCATGAAGCCTGCCAATTCCCTTACACTAAACCATATGAGGAAAAGATACCAACTTCAACAGAAAATTCAAAATAAAAAATGGAGTGAAAAAGGAGTAAACTACAACAAAAAGATATTGATCAAAAATACTACTATGGAAAAAATAGGGAAGATCCAGAGACAGCCTCAGAAGAAGACAATTATATCTAAACAGCTAAAAACAAAACCTCCAGAGAGAAAAAAATGAACTGGAAACAAACTCAGGAAAAATTCTTAGAAGTGTTACAATTATTTTTAAAGTAAAGTAACAAGGGTGGAGGAAACATTAAGTAATGAAATGAAACTAACTGAAGAAATTTCTTCCTGTTGGGGGTCATTGTTATCTTGATTTCTGTCTCACAGGGCTATGCCTTGGGTTCTTCCCTTCCCTATCAGGGACCTGAGTGAGGGCAGGTAGATCTGTGCTATTTTCGTGTGAGTGTGTGTGTGTGTGTGTGTGTGTGTGTGTGTGTGTGTGTGTGTGTGTGTGTGTGTGTGTGTGTGTGTGTGTGTGTTGTGTTTCAGAGCGTTTTGCTCTGAGGTCATCTTCCTCGGCTGCTGCAGCTACTGCTGCTGCTGTGTGGGACTGAGCAACTTGCTATTCCCAGAGTCCCTCTGCCCAGGTCTGGCACAGCCCTCCGAGGTGAGTTTGGGGTGCTTTCAGCAAGCCCCCAAGAATTTGGAGATTTCCCGAGCCTTGGCTCTAATTCTCATGGTGAGTTGGGGGAGGGGTAGTCCCTCCTGCAATTTTGCCTACTTCCACTGTGGGAATGCCGATCTTTCATGTTATGTCCAGTGAAAGAGCCCCTTTACTTGTCCTGTTTTGACTTATGTCCTTTTAAGACTCTTTATAATGATTGGTTTGGAAGAAATTTCTGAGCGGCCCTAAGTTTTTCCTGCTACTACGCCTTGATCTTGGCTCTGCCCTCTCAAATTCTTTTTCCACAAACAATGGTTTTTCAAATTAAATCAAGAAGTCAAAAACAGAAAAAGAAAATTACAGACTATTTACCACAATGAATATTGAATCAAAATGAATAAATAAAACAATAGCAAGGAGATTAGAATAATATGTCACAAAGATCATAAACTGTGATGTGGTAGCATTCATACCAAAAATGCAGGACTGGTTCACCATTAGGAAAGCTATAAATATAAAGAAAATCTCTGATAAAATATAACACAAATTCAGATGAAAAATATTATAAAATATAAGAACCAAGTAAGTTTTTCTTTAAATGTCCAAAATATCTAAAAAGTGTAAACCAAGGGCAAGCATTACCTTTAATGGGGAAAATTCTGAAGTCTTCTCAATCAGATCAACAGGGAAGTAAGAATATCCATTATCACTGCTCTTATTCAATATTGTACAAGAAAAACTAGCTATAATATTAGATAAGAAAAAAATTAGAGAAATAAAAATAGGCAATGAAGAAAGAAACTATAACTCTTTGTAGATGATATTATGTTATCACAGAGAAAACTAGAGAATCAACAAGTAATTGAAACCAACTGCAAAGTTTGCATATATAAAATAAACTCGCATAAATAACAGTATTTTTACATAGAACCACCATCAAGAGACAAAATACAAGAAAAAGAGAAATTTTATTTAAAATCATTGTAGACAATATAAAATATTTGATAATCTACTTGCAAATAAAATCAAATGATTACATGAACAAAATTTACAAAATATTTCACAGAAATAAAAATAGATTTAATCCAATCCAAAATGCTGTTTTTGTGGTGCTCAACTCTCCTTTTAGTCCAAATCTAACAGCCCATATTGATACTTCAAAACACATAGGTTTGGCTATATAGACCTCTGTCAGCAAGGTGTTAACTCTGTTTTTTAGAATTCTGTCAAGATTTGCCATAGCTTTCCTTCTAAAGAACAAGTGTCTTTTTATTTCATGGCTGTAGGCACCATCTGCAATATTTTTGAGCCCAAGAATTTAAATTCGACTTTGCTTCTATTTCTTCTCCCTTTAATTTCCAGGAAGTGATGGGATCAGTTGCCAAATTCAATGTTAAGTTTCAAGTCAATTTTTACACTCTTCTTTTTCATCCTCACCAAGAGATTTCTTAATTCTTCCCATTCTTCCATTAGAGTAATGTTCTCTGCATATCTGAGACTGTATGCATTTCTTCCAGTGATCTTAGCTCTGGATTCTGGATACTTCAGCCTGGCATTTTGCAAGATGTAATCTGAATATAAGTTAAAATAAATAATGTGGCAATACACAGACTTGTTCTACTCCTTTCCCAATCATAAACTAATCAGTTGTTCCATGTTTGATTCTAATTCTCATCATAGAACACTGGAATGCTAAAGAAGAGAATCAAAAGATAAATGGAATAACATGCCCTGGAGTACCAAATAAAGTAGGGCAGAGACTAATAGGTTTTTGTCAAGAAAACATAATGGCCATAACAAACACTCTTACAACAACAATCCAAAAGGTTGTTCTATACATAGATATCAGTACTAAAATCAGATTATTTTCATATTTTTCAACAAATGGTGGAACAGTAGTCAAAATAAGAACTGATGTTTACTATGGTTCAGATCATGAGCTTCATTTTGCAAAATTGACATTTAATTTGAGGAAAGTGGGGAAAACCAACATAGGTATTGACCTTAATGATAAAAGTTATGAATAAATTAGGGAATTAGATCTGATAAAGTATTTGTCTCTTCCAACAAAGTCAATATGGAAATATGTTTTACATGACATGTATAATTTTGCCTTCTCGAGAATGGATGTAGGTAATGATGGAAGCAGAGTAAATTCAGGAATTAACATATTGAAAAAATGTTTAATATACATGTACATATTTATATTTTAAATTCTGTTTTAAAATAAATATTAAATTAAATATATTTAAATTATAAAAATAAAATAAAATACTTTGTTTACCTATGGAGTATATTTCAGAAGAAGTCAAATTTAGAAGGTAGAGAAAGTTTGCACCAATGAACAAAGATATTTTGTAACTAAGGCCATTAGAAATGGGAGGAAAAGGGAAGCTATTTTTTATTTTGGGTGGCATTAATAAATGAAGACAATAATATAAGGAGGAGATTTAAGTGACATTCTCCAAAAAGTCTTTTTTCCCCCTTTAGACAATGAAGGAGGTGGAAGATTAGAGAAAAAAGTCTTTACCTTAGTTCTGTTCACTTCCAAGCCAAGCAATTATTCTACCTAATGTACAGATCTGTAATTAGTGATTCTGATGCCAGAGGCAAGAAGCATAAATGAAATACGCTTTAATATATTACATTTAAACATTTTGTAAATTACTTCATAAAACATTATGTTCAGCTCAATATTTCTGTCCATAATTATAAGTATAGCTTTGCAACTAAGTTGCTTTTGTATGACTCAGTAACAGAAACATTTGGTGAAAAGAGATGACTTAAATTAAAGGTAAGTTTGCCCGGCTCTCAAACATACAAGCTTGAAGAAATAAAAAATTAATGAATTTGTTTCCATTAAATTCTTCCAAAACAACCTGAAAAAAGATGAGAATTATAAGGAGAGAGAAAAAATAAACATTGACTTAAAATTCTTCCATCACTCAATTTTTGAAAGAGGAGCTAAGTTATGAGTATTTTAATGAATAGCATTAATTTCATTTTGCTAAGTCAAACATATGGGTAAGTCTCACAAAAAGAAATATCACCTAAGGACCTAAGTAACTATGGCACAAGATTTATTTGTAGTTAATGTGGACAGATTCTAGGACACTTGCCCTTATGCACTAAGAACCTTGGACATGAGATGCCTGTTGAAAGATTTTTGTTAGCTAAGGTAGAAAAGCAAAGTTCAAGAGAAGATCCCACCTGGTTTACATTTATCAAAATAAGAAATACATCATCTTGTTAATGGAAATTTTTTGACTCAAGGAACTACACCTAAATTTTTTAATTTGGGGGTGCCTAAGTTAAAATCAACTAGCCATCAGAATTAGAAGGACTTTGCTGATTTTGCTAGAGGGTAATCCCACATATTCCATTCAGAAATAAGGTAGATATGCAATAGGAATTAATATTGTAACTTTCCAGGCTATCCTTTCCATGTTATGTATAAATGAGCTGACTATAATTAACTATTAAATGGTGTGCAAGTAAATAATTTCATCTCAGTTCCAAAGCTTAACTTGCACTTAACTGACTTGAAATAAGACCAACCTACATCATTACCTGCTAAATTTTGACAAAGTTCCAATTTTGTCTCCCCTCTTCTCCTGTCATGACCCTGTAACTAAGTGTGCATTTTGACTTCTTAAACCTGCAGAATGTTACCTGCAAGCCTGGATACCTCCACCTTAAAACTATGTTTACTATGTACTAGGAAAATAAAAAAAAATAGGAAACATAGTTTTGAAAAAAGGTATGTTACCTAATGGACTATGAATGCAATAGAGGAGTTGCATTAGGGTAGAGTGAAAGAGCACAACTCATGATCTCATTCTGCATGTGCATTGGATCCTCTGGCTCAACAACCAAACAGGATACAACTTGGTCAGTTCAAAGAATGCCATCTTTTAGCATTGAGTGATCACAGGAGCAGAATCATTCAAAGACTTCATAATTTCTGACATACTCAAGTGCTCTGAACTAGGAATGGCAATCAATAATGAACATCTACCATGGAATTGTGCTTTTTACTTAATTAAAGAAAGCTAACTTTCACCACAAGCAAACAAACAAACATATTCTTCATATTTAACTTTGGGGGATCCAATATTTTTATTTTTCCAGATTGCATGTTGATAGAATTTTTAACAGTAAGTTTCTCACATTTTACTATCCATGTCCTCTCTTTATGTGGCTCCTGCCCAAGATGGCAGGTAATATGATATAAGTTGTTCTTATGTTATCAAATAATACATATTTCCATGTTCATCATTTTGAAAAAGAAGACACATAATGTTTACTATTGAGAAAAAATCATTGAAGAAATAAAGTGAACAATGTTGTGATCCAATCTGCATTTAGACTTTCTCAGTTTTGTGGATATTTTTTTTTTCATCATGAGTTCCTTGGAATGGTTCTGGATTCTTGTGCTACTGAAAACAGTAAAAGTTATTCAGAATTGGTCATCATACATTTTTGCTACCTGTACACAATTTTATTTTGGTTCTCACTTAACTTTGCATCAATTCATATAAATCTTTTCAGTTGTGTGTGTGTGATCATCTTTTTTTATTTCTTATGGCACTTTTATAATCTCATAGCATGACTTATTTAGCCATTCCCCAATTAATGGGCATTTCTTCCATTTCAAGTTCTTAGATAGCACAAAAAGAGCTGGTATAAATATTTTCGTATAAGTAGGTCTTCTGCTACTATCTTTAATCTCTTTGGAATACAGACATAATAGTGGCATTGATGGGTCAAATGGTATATAATATTTTCTGGCCCTTTGGTCATATTTCCAAATTGATCTCCAGAATGGTTGATTCAGTTCTACGTGTTTATCATACCTTAATATGAAGGAGGAAGAGTGATTATCAACTATATGGAATCAAAATTAGTTATTGAATTTAAATTAATTTCTTGTTAGATAGAGCAGTACCTACATGTGCTTTGATATGATTCTATATATCTTATTCTTCTAGTTCTACTTATTAATTCTAAATCAATTCATACAATTATACCTAAGATCCTGTATATATCTCATACAACCTATTTATAATTTCCCAAGAAGCAATTATTTTTGTCTATTTGTCTAGTTATAAATCAATGTATACATCTCTACCCAAAGCTTTATTTGGCCCCAACTGAAATCAGATATATTATATAGCTGTGGATATATATGTAAACAGATAAAATTATGCCTGACAATGCACATATGTGTCTATGCACACAAACATCCATATATATTTGTTTCCAATAATTTAGGTCATATCTGACTCATCATAACCTCATTTGGGGTTTTCCTGGCAAAGATAATAGAGTGGCTTATCATTTTCTTCTCTAGCTCATTTTGCATATGATGACCTCAGGCAAACAAGATTAAGTGTCTGAGGCCAGATTTGAACTTAGAATAATGAGTATTCTTGAAGTCAGGCCCAATACTTTATCAATAATGCTACCCTGCTGCCCATAAGTTAATTTAGATAATATAATTTTACTAATATTGCAAAGCCCATCAATGATCAATTAATATCTCCCCTCTTTTAAAAATCTTTCTACAATTCTGCAAAATCCCTTTTATAGTAATATATTTACTAAATTTATGAACATATTTTATATAAAAACTAAGATATTTTATGCTTTTGTAATTATTTTATATAGCATTTCTCTTCCTTCTGAATTTTGATAGTCATATTTAGAAAGAGGTGCAATTTTCTCTGGTTTTGTTTTTCATTCCTCTTTCTTAACTGAAGCTATTTAATCTCTTCATTAACTTTTAACTACTTCTTTAATGTCCTCTAATCAAGCTAAATAGAGGAAATCTTACTAGTTCTTTATCTGTTTATATTTACTTAACTAATTTTCTAATCGCTACAGTTAACATAGTCAATAAATTCTTTAGTTGGCTTAATGATAATTACATCTTTCTAAAGGTAGATGAATCCAAGAGAACTCTCATAATTAATTTGATTCCTTTTATCAGAGCTTGTCCTTCTTCATCTCTGCTTCTTTGTTTCTTTGGCTTCCTTCAAGCTTGTTTTCATCTCATTCTATGCAAGAAGATTTTTCTGCTCCTCCCAGATACTGAGTAAGCCCTGCCACCACATGATTGATTTACTTCCATTTAATGTGTACACATATTTCTTGCCCTTATTATATATTTTCTCCTTTTAAAATAAGAGTTCCTTGAAGGAAAGGACTTTTAAAAAAGATATTTTTATATCCAATGCTTAACACAATATCTGGCAATTAATCAATGTTAATTTATTGTCTAGTTTGCTGTGCTCCAATTTAAAAGTAGCACTGGGAAATAACTACTTTATCTTAATAGGAGGGGAAAAGACAGGAAACTTGAACATGGTGTGATGTTCCCTATGCTTGGAAGGAAAAGATTTCATGGGTTTTGAAAATTGATGCAATACATAGATAACAAGTCTGAAAGTTCTTCAGGGAAAAACCACCTAGTATGCAGAAATCATTCAACAATGAAATTCTAAACACAAAAAGAAAAAATTCCACTGAAATAGCATGGATTAATGAATCCAACAACCAACTTAGATTTTAAAAATACCTGTATAGAAGATATAAGCTGGAGCTAGAGACAGGATGATTATAGAAGAATGGCATAGTTATATCAGAGAAAGGTCAAGAATGATAGCAATTTATTAAAATGAAGAGAGAGAGAAAAATCTTTCTTCAGAAAAAAAAAACTCTGTATGTTTTGATTGATTTTTATTGCATCTATATATTAAATTAATTTAAAATATTCCACTGAAGGAGGAAATGACAAAGCACTCTAGTATTCCCCCCCCAAAATAAAAAACCCATTGGTAACATCAATGTATGAGGTTTCACAGGGTCACAAAGTTTTGGATCGTATTGTACAAAAACAATGTTTTAATTTCTCTTATAAGTAAAATGATCTTTTGGAATCTTTGGAAGGGTAGAAGAGAAAAATCCAGATGGATATGTACATAAGAAAAATAAGTAGATGTCCTTTATTCATTTGTTAATAGTCCCAGAAAAACTTTATCCCTAGTTACTACTCTAATAACTCTAAGGTACAATTACTTACCCATTCTCCATGATCACAGAAAATTATTGAGATTCCAAAAATTAAATAAAATAAAATGTCTTCCTAATTGCCACCCAAAGGGAAGAAATAGGAAAATGAAGTCTACAAATAGAAACCCATATATTTGACTCCTATCCCTAGGAAAAAAATCCTTAAGAAATTATTAAATGGTAATTGGGTTATGTAAAGTATAGAACAATAGAACAGAAATTAGGGGAAAAAACAGTTCAATCTTACCTCACACATTTATTAACTAAGAGAACATGGACAAGTCATTTAACCATTCTCGAACTCTAATTTTTCATCTAAAAATGGGCATAAAAAATAAACTAAATTATAGGGCTGTGATAAGGTGTAAATGAGAAAAACAACACAATAGCAACTTAAAAAAACAGCAACAAAACACTGCTGTATTATAAATTCTCTTAGCTTATATAGCAATGGTTATACTGTATTTATTTGTTGTTGGGTGGAGCAAGGGAAAGAATGTCAGACTTTGAGTAAGGATAATCTTCTTTCAGTTTCTGTCTTATTTATACTTATAGACATTTTTCCCTGATGAAATCATTTAACCTCTTTGTCTCATAGTTTCCTAATATCCAGGGTGAGTTGGTAAATGTTTAATACCTGACACACCTTTCCTCTTTTATTTTTCATCTGCAATTTTATTTTATTCAACATTCTTAAACCTAGATGATCAAATAAAAATGGTAAAAGTCCTGATTTTTAGCATTTCTCAATTTCTTAGGTCTGATGCTCACAATGAAAATTTAACAATTGGTTCTCTACAGATGATATGAAGTCTTGTCTGTAATGTAAAATAAGGAGATTAGACACTGAAACTTCTAAGTTACCTTTGAACATTTTAATTATAAGAATTTATTTTTAGAATACATGTTGTGGTCTCTTTGATATTTAAATCCATGATTCTTTAAAATTATAGTTACTGAAAATGTAGAAAAAAGTGACAATGGGATAACAACATGCCACCGTGGCTCCATCAAGAATAGATCATGCAACAATATCATCATTTACTTTATCAATAGAGTTATTAAGTTGATATATCAGGGAAATGCAATAAAGACTTTATGTCAATTATAACTAAATTTTTTTTAAATCTCATGATATTTTATTGATTAGAGAGAATGGTGTTAGTGACAAAATTCAAAATTGAGGGAAAAGTCTGACTGAAAAAGTATGCCATTAATTTTTAAATACTGATTTGGAAGAAAGTCTCTGACAGAGTGTTCCAAGGATCTGTTCATGATCCATTGCTGTTTAATATTAATATCGAATAACTTCCATAAAAGCATAGATGACATTGAATTTCAGTTGATGCATTTAAGAGGTTAGTGCACTGGAGTTAGAATTCAAAAGACCTTTACACACTTGAACATTGGACTGATTTGAATTACATAGTTAATAGGAAATTTTAAAAAATCTTACATTTATCTTAATAGGTCAATTTCACAAATAAAAAGTAAAAAAATATCTTGCTAAAAAGAATAATTCACTTGAAGATAGATCTAAGCATTTGGTAGACAAACTATAATAAGGTCAATATAAGTCAAAATTTGAATTTGACAGTCAAAAAACCCCAATAAAAAACAAACTTAGTATATTATGAAAGACATAATATCTAGGTCTAAGAAAATGGTTATCCTTTGTATTCTGCCTATGAAGAAACACATCAGAAGGTCACATTTTATTGAAGATAAGTGTTGAAACAGAGGAAAATAATTATGATTACAAAGAGCCTATAGGTCATGTCACAGGAGAAGGAATTAAGAATACAATCTGAAAAAGAAAAAAATTGTAAAACATTTCATTGAAAAAACAACTGAATTGAAAAATAGATTGATGCGAAATAATCTAAGAATTATTGTACTATCTGAAAGACATCACACAAAAGGGCAAAGGATATGAGAACATAGACTATCATCAATGAGGAGGCATATAAAGAAAAAGCAAGTTGGAAAGAAAGTCAAAAGATATCGTATCTTCAGAGGAAAATCTTCAGTAAATGGAGGAGCAAGGCTGGGGATCATAATAGTAATTTTTAGAGAATAAATGTACATCTTCCAGAAATGGGATGGGATTTCTAGTGAATATTTGGATCACACAGAGGAAAACAAAACAGCAAAAAGAATCAATCTAGAGATATGGGTTGAGATAATGGGAGATGAGAATTTGAGGAAAGATACTGAAGCCAACGAAATCTGATCTTCTCAAGAAGGTGATTCTCATAGATACGAATGAAAGGAACAAGAAATTTGAATTTGTTATAAAACAATGTAAGTATCAAGGATATAGGAGTCATAGGAAGCAATTTGGCTGGAGGAATATCATGCTGAATTTGGAATCCAAGCAATATGGATCTAAATCCTGCCTGTGACATTACTCATGTGGCTATGAAATTTCAGCTTTCTTAATTTCACTTTATATAATAAATGTTTATTAATTGTATTAAATACATGAAAATATAATGTAAAATCACCAATGTCTTCTTATTTCCTAGTGAGATGAATTCAAAATTCCTCCCATGGCATTCAAAACATTCAGGAACGAGATATTATCCTTGTATCTATATATTTCTATTTGATAAAATATATACTTCAAACTCAAAGAACTCTAAGCTAAATAGAACCTATTCTTCTTTCTTTCAAAGCCTTTACACACACTATAATCCTTTTTTTAAAAAATTTGTTTCCCTTCATAGTTTACATTCATCCTTAAAGTCTAACTTAAACTTTCCCCTTCTATCATGGAATTGTATTCATGTGGAAAGACTATTGGAACTGGAGTCAGAGGAATTAAGTTCCATTCCTTACTTTGCTACTTGCGATCTGTTTCCTTGAATAAGTCACTTTGCCTGAATGGCACTCAATTCTTCATTTATAAAGTGAGGGGTCTGACTGGAATACATCTGGGCAGCCCTACATTAAACTAAAGTTAACACTAACCTTTGCTGCTGCTACTTCACTTGTCTCAGGACTATCAGTAGTTTTTAAATGTATAAGAGACATCAGAATATTATTTTTCACATAGCATCAGCACAGATCTCTGCACAAAGTAAGTATTTAATAGATAATGTGTGTTATATAGAATTTAACTGAAGTAAATTGCTTTTCACTGTTTTTGGCCTCTTACCCAACTGCGATTTAGAAGGATGTTCATGAAAACTACAGTCTCTTTTAGAGCTACAGATTTCATTATTTGGCATAATGTAAAAATATTGCATTCAGAAGAAAAAAAAACATGGCATATGATTACTCTTAAGATATGTCCTGTAACATTCTTCTTAAGTGTTGAACATTTAGCAAAAGAACATAAAAAAAACAAAACAAAAAGAAAAGAAGATGGATTGAAAGGCATAAATTAGATTGGATTTGATCCTAAATATTATAATTTACCTGAATAAAGACAGATAATATTTTAGAGTGATAGCAATTTTGCTAGAAATATAAAAATGCAAAAGACTCAGAAAAGTCTATTTTCATATGGCAATGCAAATGCTATAGCAATTGGCTATCACCACAGGTTCTGTTATGTTAGGAACTGGGAAAAGAACAAGTGAAAAGAAAAATGATGAATTTGCCTTTCACCTGAAAAGAATTTTAAACTGCTTTTAAGAAGAAGAAATGCAGAGTGGTGTGAATGAGCCTATATTTCAAGTTCCTATCTGAGAACATAAGTGTGATAAATAATCCTATAAAAAGAAAAAGTGTCTTAATTTCCTAAAAAAGTTAACAGTTGCCTGTAATTCTCTTGCAGATAGGCATTTCTCCAAGTGAGAGAATTCTATGCCAAGGGGAGGTGGTCTAGGAGTTGGGCTTTCATGGTTATATGAAACTTGAAAATAAATCATAGGAGGCACAGAAATCTAAAATTTGTCAGGTTGAATTGTAGAAATAGTAGACAAAGAGTAAGGAAAAAAGTAGAAAGATCACTGAACCTTTTGATCAATATAGAAACCAAAGTATTGGAAGAGATCCCAAAGGTCATATTGTGCCTATCATTTTTTTTTCTTTTTATAAAATTTTATTTAATTGATTAATTCAGAGTATTTTTTCAGGATTAAAAAAATCACATTCTTTTCCCTCCCCTCTCATAGCCTATGCACAATTCCAGTGGGTTTTACATGTGTCATTGTTCAAGACATATTTCAATATTATTTATATTTTTACTAGGGTGATCATTTAGGGTTTATAATGCCAATGATATCCTCATTGACACATGTGATCAAGCTTAATTTTTTTTCTTCTGTGTTTTTACTCCCACAGTTTCTCCTCTGAATGTAGATAGTGTTCTTTCTCATAAGTCCATCAGAATTGTTGAGGATAATTGCATTGCTGCTAGTAGAGAAGTCCATTACATTTGATTATACTACACGTATAAGTATATCAGTCTCTGTGTACAATGTTCTGGTTCTGCTCCTTTCACTCTGCATCAGTTCCTGGAGGTCATTCCAGTTCACATGGAATTCCTCAAGTTTACTATCCCTTTGAGGACAATAGTATTCCATCACCAACAGATACCACAATTTGTTCAGCTATTCCCCAATCAAAGGACATCCCCTTGTTTTCCAAATTTTTGCTACCATAAAAAGCAAGGCTATGAATATTCTTGTACAGGTCTTTTTTCCTTATGATCTCTTTGGGGTACAAACCCAGCAGTGCTATGGCTGGATCAAAGGGTAGGCAGTCTTTTAGGGTGCTCTGGGCATAGTTCAAAATTCTATTCCAGAATTATCAATTCACAACTCCACTAGCAATGCATTAATGTTCCAATTTTGCCACATCCCCTCCAGCATTCATTACTTTCCTTTGCTGTCCTGTTAACCAATCTGCTAGATGTGAGGTGGTACCTCAGAGTGGTTTTGAATTGTATTTCTCTGATTATAAGAGATTTAGAACATTTTGTCACATGTTTATTGATAGTTTTGATTTCTTTATCTGAAAATTGCCTATTCCTGTCCCTTGACCATTTGTCATTTGGGAAATGGCTTAGATTTTTGTACAATTGATTTAGCTCTTTATAAATTTGAGTAATTAGACCTTTGTAAGAGATTTATGTTATGAAGATTTTTTTCCCCAATTTGTTGTTTCCCTTCTAATTTTGGTTTCATTGGTTTTGTTTGTACAAAACCTTTTTAATTTAATGTAATCAAAATTATTAAAAATTACATTTTGTAATTTTTCCTAACTCTTCTTTGGTCTTAAAATCTTTCCTTTCCCAAAGATCTGACAAGTATACTATTCTGTGTTCAAATAATTTACTTATTGTTCCCTCCTTTATATTCAAGTCAGTTTCCCATTCTGAGTTTATCTTGTTGTAGGGTGTTACATATTGATCTAAACCAAATCTCTCCCATAACGTTTTCAAATTTTCCCAGCAGTTTTTGTTAAATAGTGAATTTTTGTCCAAAAAACTGGGATCTTTGAGTTTGTCATAGACTGTCTTGCAGAAGTCACTTACCCCAGGTCTATTCCACTGATCCTTCTTTCTCTTAGCCAGTACCATACTGTTTTGATGACCACTGCTTTATAGTATAGTTTGAGGTCTGGTATGCTAGAACACTTTCCTTTGCAGTTTTTTTTAATATTTCCCTTGATATTCTTGATTTGTGGTTCTTCCAAATGAATTTATAGTTTGTTTTTTTCTAATTCAGTAAAAAAATTTTCTTGGTAGCTTAATGAGTATGGCACTAAATGATTAATTATGGGTATGATTATCATTTTTATTATGTTAGCTTGTCCTCCCCATGAGCAATTAATATTTTTCTAATTACTTAGATCTAGTTTTAATTATGTAGAGACTGTTTTGTAGTTGTGTTCATATAGTTCTTGTGTTTGTCTTGGCAGATAGATTCCTAAGTATTTTATATCATCTAGAGTGGTTTTAAATGGAATTTTGGTTTCTAATCCACTTTACTATTTGCTTTTGTTTTATGTAGGAGTTCATTCCATTCACATTCAGAGTTATGATAACCACCTCTGTATTCCCCAACATTTTTATATCCTCTCCTAGTTCTGCCTTTTCTTCTTTTGCTATAACTTTTTAAACCAGTGGTTTGCTTTTAATCAGTCCCCCTATTCCCCACCTTTATTATGCTTCCCTTTCTGCCCACTCCCTTTTTGTTTGCTTTTTTATTTTTTAGTGTCTATTAAGTCATCCCCTTTCCCTCCAACCCCCTAGGACCCACTTATTTTTCCCTTCTTACTTTACCTGTAGGGCAAGATAGAATTCTATACCCCAATGGATCTAGATGCTATTTCCTCTCAGAAGTGATTTCACTGATAGTAAGGTTTAAGTATTTCCTATTAGTACTCTCTTACTCTCCTTCTTATAAGAATATTCTTCCCCTCCCCTTCCCATGTGCCTCTTTGTGTGATATCTATTATCCCATTTTTCATAATCCTTCAAGTTTATCTGGGTGCCACCTTCTATTCCCCCCTCCCTTTTACTTTCTTTTTTTTTGCATATCATCTTAGACCACTTATTATCCAAATCTTTACCTATGAATAATTCTTCTCATTACTATAATAGTGAATATAATTTTTGAAAGTTACAAATAACATTTTCCCATATATTAATAAAAAAATTTGATCTTATTGAAGCCCTTAAAGAAGAAAATTTAAATTAAAAAAAATCATTTCCCCACCCCTTTCCTTTCTCTTTCTTATTTACCTTTTCATGATTCTCTTGATCTTTGTGTTTGGATATCAAACTTTCCATGTAGTTCTGGTCTTTTCTTTACAAATACTTGGAAATATTCTATTTTGTTGAATGCCCATACTTTTCCCTGGAAGTATATAGTCAGTTTTGATGTGTAGGTGATCCTTGGTTGAAGACCCAATTCTTTCTTGCCTTTCTGAATATCATATTCCAAGCTTTGTGGTCCTTTAGTGTGGAAGCTGCCAGGTCGTATGTGATCCTGATTGGTGCTCCTTGATATCTAAATTGTCTCTTTTTAGCTTCTTGTAAATTTTTTCCCTTAGCTTGGAAACTCTTAAATTTGGAAATTATATTCCTGGGGGTTATCTTTTGTGGATTTAGTGTAGAGGATGTTCTATGAACTCTTTCAATGTCTATTTTTTTGCCCTCTGATTCAAGAACATTAAGGTAGTTTTCTTAGATAATTTCTTGTAGTATCATGTCAAGGTTTCTGTTTATTTCTGATTTTTCAGGTAGACCAGTGATTCTCAAATTGTCTCTCCTAGATCTGTTTTTTTGGTCAATCATATTCTCTGTGAGATATTTCATGTTTCCTTCTATTTTGTCAATCATTTGCTTTTGCCTTATAAATTCTTGCTGTTTTGAGAGAACGTTGTATAATCTTTTGATTTTCTGTTTTTTTTGGTCTATCCTGTTTTTCATGGTTTCCAGCTTTTTAATTTTGGTCTCTAATTTATTTATCATTTCATTTTGTTTCTGGGCTTCTTTCTCCAATGGGGAATTCCTGTCCTTTAAACTGTTATTTTCTTTTTGAATGATTACCCACTTTACCTTCCAATTTTCTTCCATCTTTTTAATAAACTCAAATTCTTCAAGAACTTGTGGCCAATTTCCATTTTTTAGGAGGTTTGGATGCATTTATTTGTTCATCCTTTTCTGCTCTTTCCTCTGTAGTCTGGGTTTTTCCTCCATAAAAATTATCCAGGGTCAAAGTCTTCTTGTTCTTCTTTTTGTTGGGAAGTTGTTTTTTCCTGGGCATTGTTTGCCATCACTATGCTAGTTTTTCCTTCCCTTTTCAATCAGAAATCTGAGTGAGGATGGCAGGCTTTCTGTGTATGGAGCTAAGGAGCTAGGTTTTTGCCTGAGGCTACCTCTCTAGTCTCTGAAGTTTTTGCTGTTTGCAGTCCTTCTCTGTGCTATCTCTAAGCCCAAGGTGTGCACTCTTCTATCTTTTGGGCTTTCAAATCTGACTGTTCTCAAGGGTATATCTTTGGTAGTCTTAGTCAACTGCCAAGGACCTAGAGATACCCATCTCTCACTAAATGATTCTAGCACATGCTGGCTCTGTAGGTGGGGTGGGGGAGGTTAGATCAGCTCACATTTTGGTGGAAACTATTTCACCCCCTTATAGTGTGGAAATGCCAAAATCCCACATACCTTCAATGCTGTGCCCTACTGTGGAGTCCCTTCATTCATATGAGTTTGAGTTTTGGGGACTTTTGATGTAGTCTATACAGGCAGGCAATAAGGAGAGGTAGATTTCTACATCTAAACTGCAGCCATGTTTGCACGGAAGTCTCACATTGTGCCTACTATATAGCAGAAATCCATGCTATGACATTAGAAGCAGTATGCTACAGTGGGTTGAAGACTACACATGGAAAGAACCTGAAACCAAATTTCCCCTTTGTTACATAATAATTGTCCGATTGTGTGAAAATAGCTCATTTTCTTTTTACCTCAGTTTCATGTTCTGTAACATGTAGCACTTATAGTACCTTTATTTTCAGTTCTTTCCAAGCCCTAAATCTATAATCCTATGATCCTAATAGGTGCAGTGATGTACATAAGTTTTTGTTCAGGGTCTTTACTATACTGAAAATGCTGCTTCATCTTCTCTTCTCTAATTGATTCCTACCTAATCTTTGAAATTAAAGTTAAACTGCTTCCACCTTAGAAAAGCTTCTTTGATCCACAACTGCATTATTACTGATAGTGATACATGTGAGGTCCACCTCAGAATGTTTAATTCCCTTACTGTGAAATAGTCTATGTTATGGCTGGCTGGGTTGATAACTTATCTCACTATAAAAAAAAAATAAACAAAACAAACAAACAAACAAACAAACAACAACAAAAGAAAAAAAACAACAGAGATTGTCTTGGCAAAAAATTATCTGGTCTGGGGAAATCTGAGTAGTTCAGTGGACTGAGAACCAGCCCTAGAGACAGAAGATCCTATGTTCAAATCTGACCTCAGACACTTCCTAGCTGTTTGATCTTAGACAAGTCACTTAAACCCTATTGCTTAGCCCTTGCCACTTTTTTGCCTTGAACCAATTAATATTATTGATTCTAAGAAACTAAGTAAGGGCTTAAAATTGTCTGGTCTTTTGCATGTAGCAGAAAACTCTTCATATAATACCTAAAGTTCTTTGTTATTAGTTTATTATTTCATTGAACTTGGCAGCATGAATGCCTCATGTATCAAAATACAGATACCACAAAGTTTGGGATATTCAAAATGAATAAAAAATAATTTAAACCATGATCAGAGGCTACAATATATACATATATAGCAAATAAACCTTGGAATAAATGAAACAAATGTTTATAAAAACACAAAAAGTCAAAATAATTAGACAACATTTTTAAAAAATATATTTAAATATCACATTCTCAAAGAAATAGAGTTTTGTGAATTTAGGAAAAAAACATTCTTGATGGGGCATAAAAATGAATTTATCAAACTATAAAGTTATAATAACTACTGTGGTTTATAAACAATTTTAAAATAGATGAAGGAGCCATCATTTTCTTTGAAATAATGACATTTTCCCATATCAAGAAGAGAAAATTAAAAAATGAAAATTAATGTCATCAATACATGAAATATTATTATATGAAATATTTGTAAAATATAGCAAAATATTTAAGACATCATTAAATATGAACAATTGGTATATGGAGACATGTACATACATATGTACATATACATATATGATGTATGTATATGTATATATTCTTTCAATATTGGGGTATAGGTGTGGCACATATCCCTCTTAATCTGGAAAGTCTGAATAAAAATTTATGGCTTTCCCTTTGTTAAGAGAAGGACTCTGAGTTTTTATTTTCTTTTTTCTTTTATAGTGTTGTTAGAGTACCTTATGTGCATTTATGAATTACTAAACTTTTAAAGATATTTCTAAATCTCTAGATTCTGTGCATCATCTATTGGCTTCCACATTCATGTTGCAAACTTAAATGTTTTATATATTTTAAATGAAAATATATTGTGTATACCTATAGTATTTAAAGATAAAGTATATTAATATTATAAAATACCATACATATAATACATTCTGAGTTTCTAAATTTTTTCTTTGTCATCTACTGGCCTTCCTGCCTCATATGAAGCATGTAAAAATCCCCCCAAATCCTCATTTAATTTGTTTTACTGATATGGTATATATATATATATATATATATATACATATATATATACATATACATATATATTTATGAAAGGCATATCTAGGTATATACAAATATACATATATACATATACAAATATAATTTGAATATTAGAATGGCTGATAATAAAATAATATCTCAGAAAGGAGAGAAGGAAAAAAACAATTTCATGTTGGATGATAAAATTATTTATATATCTTTAAATTAACCTAAGAAAGCCTATGCAAAATTTCTGTAAATATAACTACCAAAATTCTTCCTATATATAAGAAAAATATAAATATTTGATAGAATATTAAATATCCAGGGTAAAACATATGAATATAGTAAAATGAGACTATTCAAAATATTCTATAATTGGTGCTTTATCAAATTATAAAACAGGCTTTTTAGAAAAAAATGTTATCAAAATTTATATCAAAGAATGAAATGTCAAGAACAATAAATCATATATGAAAAAGTAGGATGGAAGTAAGACTTGGAACTATCAGATTTCAAACTTTACTACAAATTATTAATTAACAATGATTTATAAGACAAGAGAGGTACTTTGACAGTATAAGAGGGAAAAGTATGAAACTGGTCATTAATTTAATAATTTTATTTAATAAAAAGTAGAGAAAAGGATGGTAAAAGAGAAAAAATAAAGATAAAGATAAAAGATAAAAAGGTTTTGTTTTCTTTTTATTTATTTTGTAAATTAATTGATATAATGGAATGAATGAGTAAAGGGAAAAAATGTTCATCATCTTAAGAGTTATTAATTATACAAACATAAAGGTCCACAAATGGCTCAGTTTTGTTTTTACTGCTAATAAAGTACTTAACCATTGGCAAGCCTAGAAATGAAATTTAGTGGAAAGGTTTAAAGTAATATATATCACCAGATATCACCAATTCTTTAAAATATAATGGAAGATTGTATATATTATAACAATAGACCAAGTAAGAGTTTATAACCAAATATATAAAAGAAGAAATTATAAAACACACGATAGATTTGCTTTGTTTCACAACTTTTAAATGGGATTTAAACAATAATCAATGAATATGGTATGAAAGCAAACTTTTGATAAGAACTGATTTCAATAAGTATCTCTACTAAATTTTTAATATTTTCAATCTCTAGGGGACTGATATAAACATGTAAAATTAAGTGCTATGTGTCAACAGTCAAATAGTTACATATTTAAAAATATTTTGCAAAATAAATATAAATAATAACTTGAAAGTGTTAAAAATCATAAGTAATTACAAATTAAAATAATTATGAGATATGACCACTTCTATAATGTCAGGAAAAAAACCTGATAAAAATAGGAAAAGTGTTGGAAGAACTAAGAAGAGAAGCTTACTTACTCCGAGTAAAGTTATGACTCAAGTGTCAACAGAGTCCCCCAAATTCCTAATTTTACAATATAAATTAATTTATTACTCTTACCATTAAGAATTAAATTATAATTCTTACCATTATTCTTACCATATTTACCATACATAAATATATTCTTACCATTATTTAAACCAAAAGTTTTGCTACTGGGAATATACACTTAACAGGAAACCTGGGTGACACACAAACACACACATAGACACACCCACCCACATTCATGCCAAATTTGAATCACTGAAATTTTATATGTTGTAATACTGAGATTTTGTTAGGAGAAAGAATAAGAAGGAAAAATATACAAAATCAGGTTTATTTTTGGGAAAATGAAGATGGAAAAGGATAAGGAAAATTATTACAATTTATCTTAAACCCTAATTTCTAAGAACCTATTTTATTCTAAGTTATCTAAGCTAAAAATATTAAGTTTTACCAACACAAAATCTCACAAAAGGAGTCCAAACAATGGGCCAGGATATTCAGATGAAAACTGTCCAAAACAGGTTCAGTGGAGAAGTGAATCTTTAGTTCTCTGTTCTAGCTGCCAGCAGCCAGTCCATGCAGGATTCCTCTCTCTCTTCAGCTGGTATCACTGAAAGGCCAGAAACCTGATGTAAAACCTTCAATTCAAGGTCCTTCAGGAGAGAAGTGAGTCTTTCTGTTGGGACCTTAGAATCTTTACCCGGATCTTGACCCTTAGGCTCCCATGTGACTCTCTGTCACACATTCCTGTCAATCTCTTGAAAGTTTGCATTGCAAATTTCTTTTGTAAATGTCTTCTTCGTATTACAATATGCAATCTAGACTTTTGATCGCCACTTATTAAAATTAGCTTGATAGTTATTCAATATGGAATCCACACTACATGCTGGGATTAAAATTATTTTATGATCCCTATCTTCTTATATATGAGGAAAACACAAAATGTATGAAGAGATTTTGTCTTCACTGGAACTACTGCACAATGTGACTGGTGGGATACAGTATATACTCTATTCATACTTTAAGCACTTTATCAAATTTTTATTCTATGCTTTTGTTATAAATTTAGTTTGAAGCAGAAGTTGTAATTCTTTTAATTTAATTACCTTTAAAACATTTATTAAACATCTACTGTTGGCCAATTGCTACATTTTGCTAGTACAGTTACAATGTTGATATGTAACATGATTTGTTAAAATACATGACATTCCTCTACCAGATTTTTCTAAGGAAAGTCCTTTCCTGTTTTACTGTCAACAAGTGAGAATGATAGCATTTTATGGCAAAACCAAGAAAATCAGTGAATGTAGTATCATTTTTAGAAGTCATAGCTTTGCCTTTCTAACATCAGGTTTCATATTTCCTTTCTGATTTTACTAGATTCTTTCTTCTTTTTATTCCAAAGTGATAGTCAAGAGGGATTTGCCCTAATTTTTAATAACACTTTCTTTTAATGAGAATACTGTCATGTGAACGTCAGAGAAATGTAATTAAATTCAAACCTAAAATTAAAGAAGTCATCAGATTTTAAAATGATCACAATTGGAAGAATTTTTTAAGGAGACAAAATTTGGAAAAAGTGAACTGTTTTGATTGCTAAATTTGGATGGCAGGATGAAAATAGTTAAATGTCATTCTATTTTTCAAATGTAGTATGAAGTACCATTGCTTATGGAATAAAACTATCTAATTACTAAGACTCCAAAGTAGAATCGAAATGCCTATGTGCAGTAACCACATATCAAGTAAGAGTAATTAAGCAAATATTTGCCAATTTGATTAGTTTATTAAAAAAGGGTAAGGAACTTCTGGATAAACATGGCAGCAGTCTAGACACAAGACTCTTCTTCTCCTCAGCAACCACCAATATAGACTACCTCAAAAGACCAAAAAAACCAAATTCATGAGAACAAAGGAACTCTATAGTAGGGCGCAGCATTGAAGGTATGTGAGTTTTGGGGATTTCCACACCATAAGGGGGTAAAAAAACTCGCACCAAAACACAAGATGATCTACCCTCCCCCAGCACACCTACCAAGCCATAGTCAAAGCCAGCATGCGCCAGAATCAGTGAGTGAATGAGGGGCACCTCTAGGTCCTTGGGAGTTGACTAAGACCACCAAAGACCTACCCCAGAGACTTGAAACCCCAGCAGATTGAAGAGCCCAGATCGTGGGCACTCACAGAAAGATAGCAAAGAGAAGGGCAGCAAACAGCAGAAGTTACAGAGATTCGAGAGCTTACCTCAGGCAAAATCCTTGCTCCTTAATGCCATACACAGAGAGCCTGCCCATCTCACTCAGATTTCTGACTAAAAAGGGAATGAAAAACTGCCACAGTGATGGTAAATAGTGAGCAGGAACAACAAACTCCCTCCAAGAAAAAACAAGAAGAAGGTATCAACCCTGGAAAATTTTTATGAAGGAAAAACCCAGGCTACAAAGGAAACAGAAGAGGAAATTCAAATAAATGCACCAAAACCTTCCAAAAAATGGAAATTGTGCACAATCTCTTGAATAATTTAAATTGGAGCTTATCAAAGAGGTGGAAGCCTTCTGGCAAGAAAATGGGAAATAGTTCAAAGAGAAAATAACAGTTTAAGGGACAAAAATTCCCAATTGGAGAAATAGCTGGAAGCCACGGAAAGCAGTATAGACCAAACTGAAAAGGAAAACCAGATTTTAAAATCCAGATTAAGGCAATTGGAAGACAATGATCTTGCCAAACAGCAAGAATTAATAAAATAAAGTCAAAAGACTGACAAAATAAAAGAAAGCATAAATTATTTCACCGAGAAGATGACAGATCAGGAAAATGGAGCAAGGAGAGACCATTTGAGAATCTTTGGCCTACCTGAAAAGCCAGAAATAAACAGAAATCTAAAGATTTGGATAATAAGTAGTCTAAGATGATACGTAAGAAAGAAAGAAAGAAAGAAAGAAAGAAAGAAAGAAAGAAAGAAAGAAAGAAAGAAAGAAAGAAAGAAAGAAAGAAAGAAAAGGGGAGGGAAAAATAGAAGATGGCACCAAGAGAAACATGAAGGAATATGAAAAATAGGATAATAGATATCACACAAAGAGGCACATGGGAAGGGTAGGGGAAGACTACTCTTATAAGTAGGAGAGGAAGAGAGTGCTAATAGGTAATACTTAAACCTTACTCTCAGTGAAATCAATTATGAGAGGGAACAGCATCTAGACCCCATGGGGTCTTGAATTCTATCTTATCCTACAGGGAAAGTGAGAAGGGAAAACTAAAGAGGGTAGGGGGAAGGAGGTACAAAAAGGGAGGGAAAGAGATGGGGGGAGGGAACTTCACAGACCCAAAAAAAAAAGTGGAAAAAAAGGGAGGGGACAGAAAGGGAATCATATCAAGGGAGGGGATTAGTGGGATTGATTAAAAGCAAACCACTGGTTTAAAAGGATATAGCAAAAGAAGAAAGGAAGGAAATAGGAAAAGATATGAAAATGCTGGGGAATACACAAGTGACAATCATAACTTTAAATATGAATGGGATGAACTCACTCACAAAACGAAAAGAAATAGGAGATTGGATTAGAATCCAAAATCCTACCATATGTAGTCTGTATACAAGAAACACACCTGAGGCCAGTAGACATTCAAAAGGTTAGAATTAAAGGTTGGAGCAAAACCTATTGGGTCTTAACTGATAGAAAGAAGGCAGGAGTTATAATCATGATATCTGACAAAGCCAAAGTAAAAGTAGGTCTGATTAAAAGGGATTGAGAAGGTAAATACATCCAGATAAAAGAGAGTATAGACAATGAGGAAATATCAGTAATCAACATGTATGCACCAAATGGTATAGCATCCAAATTTCGAAAGGAGAAAATAGTGGAATCAAAGGAGGAAATAGATAGTAAAACTATACTAGTGGGAGACCTGAACCTAACACTATAAAATTTAAATGAATCAAATCAGAAAGTAAATAAAAAGGAGGTAAAAGATGTGAATAAAATCTTAGAAAAATTAGAGTTAATAGATATGTGGAGAAAAATAAATAGTGACAAAAAGGAATACATCTTCTTTTGAGGAGCCCATGGTGCATTTACAAAGATTGACCATGTACTAGGGCATAAAAACAAGACAAAAAATGCAGAAAGCAGAAATTATAAATGAAACCTTTTCAGATCATAACACAATAAAAATAATGATCAATAAGGGTACATGGAGAGACAAAAATTAATTGGAAAGTAAATAATATGATTCTCCAAAATCATTAAATTAGAGAACAAATAATAGAAAAAAATCAATAATTCCATTGAAGAAAATGGCAAGGATGAGACATCCTGTCAAAATCTATAGGATGCAGCCAACACAGTACTCAGGGGAAAATTTATCTGCTTGAGTTAATATATTAAAAAATTAGGGAGGGCAGAGGTCAATGAATTGGACATGCAAATCAAAAAACTTGAAAACAAACAAATTAAAAATCCCTAGATGAAACTAAATTAGAGGTCCTAAAAATTAAGGGAGAAATTAATAAAATCAAAAGTAAAATAACTATTTATTAAACTAATAAATAAGACTAGAAGCTGGTATTATGAAAAAAAATAAAATAGACAAAGTAGTGGTCAATCTAATAAAGAAATAGGAAAGAAGAAAAACAAATTAACAGTATCATAGATGAAAAGGAAGATCTCACCTCAAATGAAGAGGAAAACAAGGCAATCATTAAAAACTACTATGCCCAATTATATGGCAACAAATATGACAATCTAGGTGATATGGATGAATATTTACAAAAGTATAAATTGCCTAGATTAACAGAAGAAATAGAATTTTTAAATAACCTCATATCAGAAAATGAAATCAAACAAGCCATCAAAGAACTCCCTAAGAAAAAAATGCCTTATCTAAAACCATCAGCCAACACCATCTGCAATGGGAATAAATTAGAAAGATTCCCAATAAGATCAGGAGAGAAACAAGGATGCCCATTATCACTGCTATCATTTAACACTGTACTAGAAACACTAGCAGTAGCAATTAGAGAAGAAAAAGAAATTGAAGGCATTAGAATTGGCAATGAGGAGACCAAGATATCACTCTTTGTGGATGATATTATGGTCTACTTAAAGAATCCTAGAGGATCAACTAAAAACCTAGTCGAAATAATCAACAACTTTATCAAAGTTGCAGGATAAAAAATAAACCCAAATAAGTCATCAGCATTTCTATATATCTCCAACTCATGTCAGCAGCAGGAATTAGAAAGAGAAATTTCATTTAAAATCAACCCAGGTTATATAAAATACTTAGGAATCAATCTATGGAGATAAAGACAGGAACTATATGAACATAATTACAAAACACTTAGCACACAATTAAAACTAGATCTAAACCATTGTAAAAACATCAACTATTCATGGGTAGGATGAGCTAACATAATAAAAATGACTATCCTACCCTAACTTATTTACTTATTTACTGCCATACCCATAGAACTACCAAAAACCTTTTTTTACTGAATTAGGAAAAAAATCATAACAAAGTTCATTTGGAAGAACAAAAGATCAAGGATATCCAGGGAAATAATGAAAAAAATGCAAAGGAAGGTGGCCTTGAAGTATCAGATTTCAAACAATACTATAAAACAGTGGTTATCAAAACAATATGGCACTGTCTAAGAGACAGAAAGGAGGATCAGTGGAATAGACTTGGTGTAAGTGACCTCAGCAAGACAGTGTATGATAAGCCAAAAGGTCTCAATTTTGGGGACCAAAACCATCTATTTGATTAAAACTGCTGGGGAAATTGGAAGACAGTGTGGGAGAGATTAGGTTTGGATCAACATCTCACACCGTACACCAAGATTAACTCAGAATGGGTGAATGACTTAAACATGAAGAAAGAAACTATAAGTAAATTAAGTAAAATAGGTGAATACAGAATTGTATACATGTCAGGCCTTTGGAAATGGAAAGATTTTAAAACCAAGCAAGACTTTGAAAAAATCACAAAATAAAAAATAAATAATTTTGATTTCACCAAATTAAAAAGTTTTTGTACAAAGAAAACCAATGTAACCAAAATCAGAAGGGAAGTAACCCATTGGGAAACAATCTTCATAACAAATACATCTGACAAAGATCTAATTACTCAAATTTACAAAGAGCTAAATCAATTGTACAAAAAAATCAAGCCACTCTCCAATTGATAAATGGGTAAAGACACAAATAGGCAATTTTCAGATGAAGAAATCAAAACTATTAATAAGTTCATGAAAAAGTGTTCTAAATCTCTTAAAATCAGAAAGATGCAAATCAAAACAACTCAGGTATCAACTCACACCTAGCAGATTGGCTAACATGAAAGCAAAGGAAAGTACTGAATGTTGGAGGGGATGCAAAGTTTGGACATTAATGGACTGCTGGTGGATTTGTGAATTGATCCAATCATTCTGGAGGGCAATTTGGAGCTATGCCCAAAGGGTGCTAAAAGACTGTCTCCCCTTTGATCCAGCCATAGCACTACTGGGTTTGAACCACAAAGTGATAATAAGGAAAAAGACATGTACAAGAATATTCATAGTTTTGTGGTGGCAAAAAAAATGGAAAATGAGGTGATGCCCTTCAATTGGGGAATGGCTGAACAAATTGTGGTATATGTTGGTGATGGAATACTATTGTGCTCAAAGAAAAAATAAAGCGTAAGAATTAAATGGGAACTGTAACAACCTCCAGGACATGATGCAGAGCAAAAGGAGCAGAACTAGGAGAACATTATACACAGAGACTGATACACTGTGGTACAATCGAATGTAATGGACTTCTCCATTTGTGGCAATGCAGTGATCCTGAACAACCTGAGGGATCTATGAGAAAGAACACTATCTACATTCAGAGGGAAAACTGTGGGAATAGAAACACAGAAGAAAAACAACTGTTTGATTACATGGGTTAAGGGGGATGTTATTTGGGATATAGACCCTTAATGAATATCCTTGTGCAAACATCAACAACATGGAAATAGTTTCTGATCAAGGTCACATGTAATACCTAGTGGAATTGTGCTTCGGCTATTGGAAGGGCCGGGTGAGGGGAGGGAGGAATAAAATGTGATTTTTGTAACCAAGGAATAATGTTTGAAATTGACCAAATTTAAAAAAAAAAATTAAAGGGTAGGCTTCTACCTCACACATTTTTATCTAATTTCTACCTTACACAACATAATGGAAAACATCACAGAAAATTAAAATAACTATTGCTAAAAGGGCTTTAGAAAAACAGGCATCTAAATATACAATTGATGGAGCTATTAACTGGTTCAGCCATTCTGGAAAATATCGGATTTATATTCTCAAAGTCACTATTCTCATACCTGTTGATTCAGTAGTACCAAGAATAGGTCCAAGTCTAAGTCAAAGAAAAGAGGCATAGATCACTTACATTAAAAAAAATAACAGTCATTTTTTTATATCAAAGAACTATAGAATAAAGATAAATTATAGAATTACTAAACAAATTATGGTATAAGAATTTAATAGAGAAAATTTAGAGCCTGCTCATTAACTCCATACACAAAAAAACCCTGCTCAGCAGAATCTAATTTCTGACTTAAGAGGGAACTGAAAACATTCAGAAAAAAATGACTAATTGTGCACAGGAGCCTAAAAATCCCAGCAGGAAATCAAAAAACAAAGCTGTCACCCTTGAAAATTTTTATGTAGGAAAAAACTAGGCAACAGAGGAAATATTGGAAGAACCTCAAACAAAGGCAAAACTGGAAAAAAAAAATGAAAATTGGCCAGAAGCCCTGGAATAGTCTCAAATCGAGCTTATCATCAGAAAGATGGAGACCCTCTAGAAAGAGAAATGGGAAATGGTCCAAAAAGAAAACCAACAAATTATGTTAGAGAATCAAAAAATTACAGCTGAATGCCAAAAGAGTAAAGCAGAAAACCAGGCCTTAAGGACCAGAATTGACCAACTGGAAACCAATGATCTTGCAAAACAGCAAGAATTAATAAAGCAAAGTTAAAAAAATTAATGAATTAGAAGAAAACATAAATTATCTCACAGACAAGGTGACAGACCAGGAAAACAGAGGAAGGAGAGACAATTTGAGAATCATTGGTCTACCTGAAAAACCAGAGATTAACAAAAATATCTATGCCATACTACAAGAAATCATTGAAGAGATTGCCCTGATATTCTCAAACAAGGGGGGGGGGGGAAATATAAATATAAAGGGTTCATAGAACACCCTCTATATTAAATCCCCAAAAGACAACCCCTAGGAATGTAGTCGCCAAATTCAAGAGCTTCCAAGCTAAGGAAAAAAATCTTACAAGAAGGTAAAAAGAGTAACTTTAGATACAGAGGAGCACCAATAAGGATTACAAAAGACCTAGCAGGGGCCACACTAAAATACTACAAAGCCTGGAACATGATATTCAGAAAGGCAAGAGAACTGGGTCTTCAACCAATAATCAGCTACCCATCAAAACTGACTATATTCTTCCAGAGGAAAGTATGGGCATTCAACAAAATAGAAGATTTCCAAGTATTTGTAAAGAAAAAACCAGAGCTAAGTGGAAAGTTTGACATCCAAACACAAAGAGCAAGAGAAACATGAAAAGATAAATATGAAAGAAAGGGAAAAGGAGGAAAGTGTTTTTTTCTTTTATTCATACTCTCTTTTATAAGGTCTACAATTAGATCAAAAATATATACTAAAATATGGGGGAAATGTTATGTGTAATTTTCAAAAATTTCATGCAATAATAAAGTAATCAGAAGAATCACTCATAGAGAAAGAACAGGGCATTAACATGATTTGGAGGGGGAAAAACAAAAAGAAAGAAAAAGGTAAGGGCAGAATCAATGATGATACTAAGATATACTTGAAGAAATAGAACTAAATTAAATAAAATAATCTTTGTCACACAAAGATACACACGAGAAGGGGAGGGGAAGAATTCTAGTATAAGAAGGAGAGGAAAAGAGTGCTAATTGGTATTACTTAAACCTTAATCTCAGTGAAATCAACTCTGAGAGGGAGGAGCATCTAGATCCATTGGGATCTTGAATTCTATCTTATCCAACAGGTTAAGGGAGAAGGGAAACTAAGGGGGGCTGATGGGGAGGGAATACAAAAAGGGAGGGAAGGAGAGGGGGTAGGGGAAGGGAACAAAAAGGGAGGGGCCAGAAAGGGAATCATAACAAGGGAGGGGACTAGGGGGACTGATTTAATGTAAATCACTGGTTTAAAAGGTTATAGCAAAAGAAGAAAGGTCAAAATTAGGGGAAGATATCAAAATGCTGGGGAATTAAAAAATGGCAATTATAATATTGAATGTGAATTGGATGGACTCACCCATAAAAAGTAGACAAATAACAGAATGGATTAGAATACAAAACCCGACCATATGTTGTCTTCAAGAAACACACATGAGGCGGGTAGATACTCACAAAATCAGAATTAAAAGTTAGATTAAGACCGATTGGGCCTCAACTGATAGAAAGAAGGCAGTAGTAGCAATCATAATATCTGACAAAGCCAAAGCAAAATTAGACCTGATTAAGAGGGATAGAGAAGTTAAATACATCTTGATAAAAGGGAGTATATACAATGAAGAAATTTCATTAATCAACATGTATCCACCAAATGGTATAGCACCCATATTTCTAATGGAGAAATTACTCCAATTGATGGAGGAATTAGATAATAAATCTATACTAGTGGGAGATGTGAACCAACCACTATCAAATTTAGATAAATCAAATAAAAAATAAATAAAAAGGAGGTAAAATAGGTGAATGAAATGTTAGAAAAATAAGAGTTAATAGATATATGGAGAAAAATAAATAGGGACAAAAAGGAATACACCTTCTTTTCAGCAGCACATGGCACATTCACAAAGATTGACCATGTACTAGGGCATAAAAACATGGCATACAAATGCAGAAAAGCAAAATTAATTAATGCAAACTTTTCAGATCATAAGGCAATAAAACTAATCCTCAGTAAGGTTACATGGAGAGCAAAATCAAAAATCCATTGGAAATTAAATAATATGATACTCCAAAATCGGTTAGGTAGAGAACAAATCATAGAAACAATTAATAATTTCATTGAAGAAAATGACAATGGTGAGACATCCTTTCCAGCCTTATGGGATGCAGCCAAATCAGTACTCAGAGGAAAATTCATATCCCTGAGTGCATATATATTAACAAAATAGAGAGGGCAGAGTTCAATGAATTGGAAATGCAAATAAAAAACTTGAAAGCAAACAAATTAAAACCCCCCAGAAGAAAACCAGATTAGAAATCCAAAAAATTAAGGGAGAAATTAATAAAATTGAAAGTGATAGAACAAGACAAAGTACTGGTCAATGTAGTTAAAAAAAGAGAGACGAAAAGCAAATTAACAATATCATAGATGAAAAGGGAGACCTCACCTCCAATGAAGAGGAAATTAAGGCAATCATTAAAAACTTCTTTGCCCAATTATATGGCAATAAATATGCCAATCTAGGCGATATGGACGAATATTTAAAAATATATAAATTGCCTAGACTAACAGAAGAAGAAATAGAATTCTTAAATAATCCCATATTAGAAAAAGAAATCCAACAGGCCATCAAAGAACTCCCTAATGAAAATCTCCAAGGCCTGATGGATTCATAAGTGAATTCTATCAAACATTCAAAGAACAGCTAATACCAATACTATACAATCCATTTGACATAATAAGCAAAGAGGGAGTTCTACAAATTCCTTTTATGACACAAACATGGTACTGATTCCAAAGCCAGGCAGATCAAAAAAGGAGAAAGAAAAGTATAGACCAATCTCCCTAATGAACATAGATACAAAAATCTTAAACAGGATACTAGCAAAATGACTACAGCAAGTGATCAGGAGGGTCATTCACAATGATCAAGTAGGATTTATACCAGGAATGCAGGGCTGGTTCAATATTAGGAAAACCATCCACATATATATCACCATATCAACAAGCAAACCAACAAAATCACATGATTATCTAAATAGACACAGAAAAAAGCCTTTGATAAAATATAACACCCATTCCCATTAAAAACACTAGAAAGCACAGGAATAGAAGGTTCTTTCCTAAAAATAATAAACAGTATATATCTAAAACCATTAACTAACATCATCTGCAATGGGGATAAACTAGATGCATTCCCAATAAGATCAGTAGTGAAAGGATTCCCATTATCACCTATATTATTTAACATTGCACTAGAATCATTAGCAGTAGCAATTAGAGAAGAAAAAGAAATTGAAGGCATTAAAATGGGTATAAGGAGACCAAGTTATCACTCTTTGAGGATGATATGATGGTCTACTTAAAGAATCCTAGAGAATCAACAAAAATCTAGTTGAAATAATCAACAACTATAGCAAAGTTGCAGGATACAAAATAAACCCACATAAGTCATCAGCATTTCTATATATTTCCAACACATCTCAGCAGCAAGAATTAGAAAGGGAAATCCCATTCAAAATCACCTTAGACAAAACAAAATACTTAGGAATCTATCTCCTGAGACAAACACAGGAACAATATGAACACAACTACAAAACACTCTCCACACAACTAAAACTAGACTTGAGCAATTGGAAAAATATTAACTGCTCATGGATAGGAAGAGCCAATATAATAAAAATGACCATCCTACCCAATCTTATCTATTTAGTGCCAAATCCATTGAACTTCCAAAAAAACTTTATATTGAATTAGAAAAAAACTACAACAAAGTTCATTTGGAAGAACAAAGGATCAAGGATATCCAGGGAAATAATGAAAAAAAATACAAAGGAAGATGGCCTTGCAGTCCCAGATCTCAAACTCTATTATAAAGCAGTGGTCATCAAAACAATTTGGTACTGGCTAAGAGACAGATAGGAGGATCAGTGGAATAGACTCTGGGTAAGTGACCTCATCAAGACAGTCTATGACAAACCCAAAGACCCCAGTTTTTGGCACAAAAATCCACTATTTGATAAAAACTGCTGGGAAAGCTGGAAGACAGTGTGGGAGAAATTAGGTTTGGATCAACACCTCATACCCTACACAAAGGTAAACTCAGAATGGGTAAATAACTTCAACATAAAGAAGGAAACTATAAGTAAATTAGGTGAACACAGAATAATATACATGTCAGACCTTTGGGAATAGAAAGACTTTAAAACCAAGAAAGATATAGAAAGTGTCACAAAATGTAAAATAAATAATTTTGATTACATCAAATTAATACAACCAAAAGCAATGTAACCAAAATTAGAAGGTAAGCAACAAATTGGGAAACAATCTTCATAACAAAAACCTCTGAGAAAGGTCTAATTACCCAAATTTATAAAGAGCTAAATCAATTGTACAAAAAAGCAAGCTATTCTCCAGTTGATAAATGGGCAAGGGACATGAACAGGTAGTTTTCAGCCAAATAAATCAAAACTATTAATAAGCACATGAAAAAGTGTTCTAAATCTCTCATAATCAGAGAGATGCAATCAACTCACACCTAGCAGATTGGCTAACATGACAGCAAAGGAAAGTAATGAATGCTGGAGGGTATGTGGCAAAGTTGAGATATTAATTCATGGCTGGTGGAGTTGTGAATTGATCCAACCTTTCTGGAGGGCATTTTGGAACTATGCCCAAAGGGCGATAAAAGAGTGTCTGCCCTTTGACCCAGCCATATCACTGCTGGGTTTGTACCCCAAAGAGATAATAAGGAAAAAGACATGTACAAGAATATTCATAGCTGAGCTCTTTGTGGTGGCAAAAAACTGGAAAATGAGGTGTTGCCCTTCAATTGGGGAATGACTGAACAAATTATAGTATATGTTGGTGATGGAATACTATTGTGCTCAAAGGAATAATAAAGTGGAGGAATTCCATGGAAACTGGAACAACCTCCAGGAAGTGATGCAGACTGAAAAGAGCAGAACCAGGAGAACATTATACACAGAAACTGATACACTGTGTTACAATCGAACATAATGGACTTTTCCACTAGTGTCAATGCAATGTCCCTGAATAACCTGCAAGGATCAAGGAGAAAAAAATACTACCCTCAAGCAGAGGACAAATGGGGGGCATAAAACACCGAGGAAAGGAAAGGCAACAGCTTGACTACAGGGGTGGAGGGCATATGATGGAGGAAAGACTAAATGAACAACCTAATGCAAAACCAATAATATGGAAATGAGTTTGGATTGAGGACACATGTGATACCCAGTGGAATCACGCATCGCCAATGGGAGGGGTAATACGAGGGTGGGTGAGGAAAAGAAATGATCTTAGTTTCCAATGAAATTTTGAAAATGACCAAATAAAATAATATTTTAAAGAATAACCAAATAAATTAATTAATGAGGGAAAAAAAGAATATGAAGCTTTCCATATAAGAGATTTGAAGTTTCATGGCCAATATTCTTTCTGTTACATTATGCATATGGAAATACTTGTTTTTTGGTTGAGTATTTTATGTTAAATAAGTTTTAGGAAAATTCTACAAGGACAATAGCCATATAGTTACTTGTCCCTGAACTGTTTCTCCGGAAACTCCATTTAAAAAAGGTTATGAGCATAATGATGATATATTTATATTGTAATTTTAAGTTTGTGAAAAAATTTACATAAGTCATTTGACCTCCATAACTGTGAATTATCAACCTAATTCATCATAAGCACCTAGTATTTATTTGATTATAATGGACTTTTTAATATATTTTATAATGAGTACTATTGAATTGTTTCAAAACCCAGTTCAGGTACAACTTCATAATCAAGTCTAATCCTTATGATTGTTATTACTGTCTTTCCATTGTAATAGTTTTATATTTTTTTTCTATTTATCTGTCTATTTCTTCTATACCCCAATAAAACATGGCATATTTGAGAGAAGGTACTAGTCCATTTTTCTTGTTTTCTCAGCAACTAGTATATAATGCTTTGTACTTCATAAATGTGTCTTAGATTTAATTCTAAAAATGTATTTTGATATACTTGGAAACGATATTAAGTGATATTGAAATACTGACTCTCTCTTTAAGAATTGGAGCTATTTGGTATTCTTTAGTTCTGTGTCCTGGTGGTCATTGACACATGTAAGAAAGAAACAAGAGTAGTTGAGGCACTGACTCAACTTCTAAAGAATCCAAGTTAAAATAAGCATTCCTAGCGTTTAGTATCCTTCCTAAATCTGTAGTGTTTCCTCAGGTTTTCTGAGCAATGGCTAGCTGATCAGTGGTATTCTATGAGTTGATTTCAAACATCTGGTAGTTCTAAAAGCCAGCTGACACTGCTCCACTCTTCTCTCTAGCCTTTATTTCCAGCAGTGAGGAAAGCACAGCTGGCAATAGGGTCCTCTTGCCAATGCTGTTCAAAGGGGCTTTATAGATACCTCTTCTATTAATAAACCCCACTTCAAACCTCAATTCACCTCCGGCAATCTGAAAGATTTAGGTAAATGAAAATTGTCTTCTTTTGCTGAAAGGAAAAAAAATAGACTTTGAATATTTCATCTAAGATAAGGACAGCCTATTGTAGGTAGGGCCATGTCTGCAAATGAATATGAACAGTTATACAGACGTATATGTAGTTTATATAATCCAAGAAATCCAAAGGGAACATGAAAAAGTCTCTTAGAAGCTGACTGCAAATCCATCCATACTTTGGCAAACAGGAATTAAAATCTATTTCCTAATATAGATATTTCCCAGGGCAAGGAAAACCATGTCCATTAACATCATTCAAAATTAAATATTTCAAAAGATTTTAATGGAAATGATGTTAACCTTTCCTCTCCTACACACTATTTATAATATTAGAAAGGAAATAGAAAAGAGTTTCATATTAGTCTTCATGTTTTTGCTAAAGTATAAGAAAGAGGAAAAAGAGAAAGAAGATTCACATAATAAATCATCTTTCACCTAGAGGAATATCTAGAATGTAGCAGGTGTTTAATGAATGTTTGCTAATTTGTTTTATTGATATTATTAGATTATACATAGCCTATAGCAGTGATGGCAAACCTTTTAGAGATTGGGTGCCCAAATTGTACCCATGTGAGATGCCCTCTTACCCTATATGGAGGAGGAAGGAAACACTCACATTGTACTGTTGGGCAGGATGCTGAGTAATAGGAGAAATGTCCTCAGGAATCCATGGAGAGGAGAAAGGGAGCAGCCCCTTCCAGAATGAGTACCATAAGTTTGCCATACAAATCTATAGAGAATCAAAAGTGGAAGGCAAGTTTAAGTGAAGGGGGATTTGACAAGCAACATGTTTAGGAAAGGTTTTACTTGGGACAGCAAGAGGAAAAGATGGAAGAAAGGAAGTAAGGAAACAAGGAAACAAGCAAGCAAGGAATGAAGGAAACACTAAGTTCCTACTATGTAGCAGGCTTTACAAGTATTATCTCATTTTATCCTAATGAAATCACTGGAAGGTAGGTGATATTATTATCCCATTTCAAAGTTATGGAAGCAAGTTTCAGGATAAACAGATGTTAAATGACTTGCCCACAGTCATATAGCTAGTAAGTTTCCAAGACCAGATTTGAGTTCAAATATTCCTCACTCCAGGCCCAAAGTTCTATTCACTTAAAGGCAAAGAGTTATAAAAGGTGTAAATGTCCTGAGGTCAGAAGAGTGTTCTGAGGAAAAGTGTTGGGAGAGATTATATCAAGTTCAATTTTTTAAAATTAAAATTAAAATTAAAATTTATAATTTAATGTTTTTAGTTATTCTTTATTAAAAATCAATACTAATATTGCTTTCATGGTAGAACAGTAATAAGGGCCAAGCATCTGGCATTAAGAGACTTGCTCAGGGACAAATATCCATGAAATGTCTTAGGCTGGACTTGAATGCAAGTCATCCTAACTTGAAATCCAGAAGTCCAGTCCTCTATCTACTCCACCACCATGCTGCCTCTACATATTTTTTATGTAGTGGAGAAGTTTGTACTACCTCAGAGTAGGTTGTTTTCCTTTGTTTTGTTTTTTCTCAGATTAGAAGGAAACTGGCAATGTGAGAGGGTGACACCATCTTCTAGATAATAAGTGACTGACAGAAGTTTTTCTTATTCAAATACATCCCACATAGAGCTATAGTCTTTGCTAGATTTAGAATATTACTCCCCTAATTCTTTCTTTACAAAGTCTGATGACCTAGAGAAATGAATACATGATTTTATTCTTCTGTCAGTAAAAATAAAAATGTATCAAATATTATGGCTCTTTTAAGAACCTTAGAATTGGTGTAGAAGTTGTTTTGTTTGTTTGGTTGGTTTTAGGAATGAAATACTTTTGTAACTCTGGTGAAAAAGCCATGCATAGTGATGGTCCCATATGATGTTTGCAATCTAGTTTCATGCCGAATTTCTGGTGCGTGTGTGTGTGTGTGTGTGTGTGTGTGTGTGTGTGTGTGTGTGTGTGTGTTTTCACATAATGTGAGTGTATAATGACTCTACCAGCATAACTTCAAAATCCACTAGAGATTAATTTTGGAGTGGAATTATTCTAGCTTTCCCACACAAATTCTAATTCTAAAATAAAGACAAAAAATAACTTTGTTTTGGAAACTCAACATTATTTTCTGCATTGCTGATTCCACATACTGCATTTGAGGGAAACATTACCTAGTTTATGTCGGTTTTGTTGTTCAGGATATGCTTTAAATTATCATCGACTGAAAACAACATATCACAATAATGTCTGAACTATAAATCAAAGATATTTCCTGCTCCAAACAGATGTTCTTATTCTTAGATCCATGATGTCAGAATTCCTTTTATCCCCTTCTCAAATCAGCAAATTCAATTTTAAATTATCTTGTTACTAGAATGAACTCCTTATATGTGAGCCATCACTTATAAACTGAGTAGAAAGAGCTGCTAAAGTGGGAAAGCCAAATCAAATTATAAACATCACTCTTCTTCAAAATTGACTTCAAAACCAGGTCAAGACTAACTAATGAAGAAGAACCCAAGGACTGGCTTTGTTAGGCTCTAAATAATGATCTCACTCTACATCATTAAGCTAAGCTGACAGTTTTAACTTTGCTTATATGATCATTATATATGATTTAAGCATTTCCTGTGTTGTCAGAACCACCAAACATTTTGTGCACCCTTAAAATCAAGTAATCTGGATGGATTTGTTTTTCTTCTGACTCAGATTGTCACTGTTAAGATAAAGGTATATTAGCAAAGCAGGAAGATACATGAATATTTGTTGTCTGCAGGTTAAATTAGTCTAGGATTGTGTTTTTCCCCCCAATCCACTTGGTGATGCTTGAGCTTTCTTTTCAGAAGCCACTTGAGAAAGCAGCAGCCAGCAGCTCTGCAAATAGGCAAAGACTTCCTGCAGATCCTCTAATCAACCCTGCTCAGCAACTGATATTAGTAAAGGAACTAGTGGATTAAGGCAATGTATTTGCAAAATGTCAAATGTATTTGTTTTGAGATGGTGAGAGCTGTATGTGAGGAGGCTTAAGGAACAACAGAAGTCCTGCAGGAGAAAAGAAACCTAATTCAGCAAGGGTACTATAGTGGAAACATTCACTACTATGCCATAAAAATCTATGTATCCTGAATGAATTTTGACTGAAAATAAAAAATAAAAACTTTTCAGGGATTTGCAAAACAGAATGTGATCTAATCTTACTATATAAACTCTTTCCCCTATCTGACAATATACACAACTGCATCAAAGAAATATACAACAATACAAAAGGAAAAAATAATCAATAGGCATGACAGCACTTTTAATTTGTCTAGATTATGACATGAAAGTGGTTGATCAGTCCTTTGAATTAATATAGCTGGGCAATCAACCCATCAGCAAGAATTTATTACACATTATTGTGTTCAAGGCTTTGTACTAAGAATGAAAAGGAAAGCAAAAATAACCCCTGAATTAAGAAACTTATAATTAGGGAGAATAGACATAGAATGGATGGGAGGTAATTTCATAAAGCAAAGATGTAGCAGCTGGGAGATTAGGAAAGATTTCAATTGGATAGTGGTGCTTGAGTTCAGCATCAGATGAAATTAAGAATATTTTTATGCTTTTATTTGTTTCATTTTAATAATAAATTTTCACATAAAATTTCCAAAGTTATATGATTCATGTTGTCTTCCTACCCCTTCCTGGAGCTGATAAACAATTCAATTTGGGTTATATGTGTATTATCATAGAAAACATATGAAATCAAGAATTTTAAGATGCAGGATTGAGAAGGAAGTAGAATCTAGGCCAACGACACTGCTTGTATAAAAATACCAAGAAAGGAGTTAAGAGTATCTTTTATGAGAAACACTGCAGAGAGATAAGTTGATTGGGCAGTAGAATGCTTGGAAGGGAGTAATGTCTTATAAGGAAGGGTGGAAAGCTAGTTTGGGCCAATGTAAAATGCACAAAATTTCAAACATAGCAGTTTATAGTAGTTTATAGATGTAATATGAAAACACTGGGATTTATTGAAAAAGAAGACATTTGGCAGATATTTTCATTTCAGGAATATTAGTTTGACAGCTTTCATGGGGGTGGGAGGAAGATTTTTTAAGACAGGCTAGTCAAATAGGATCGTGTTGTAGGCCCAGTAAAGAACTGGCCAGGGTCAAAACTAGATTGTTAGCTGTGTGATGAGAGAAAAGGGAATGGAAGTTTTGGAGGTAGACAAGACAAGATTTGTTAACTGATTGGTTAACTGTGATGAAGGAAAATCAGTGAGAATGTCACATTTGAGAATTTTAAAAATGGTAACTAAAAGAAGTGAAGCATGGAGTACAAGCAGAGAGTTGGTTCAATCACTGGAAGCTCTACGACTTATAAGAATAATTATTCATAGAAGAAACCTTACTATTCAGCTAGGCCAACAAATTTAAAGATTACAAAGTACATATCTCATATGATTATTAGGAAAACTCCATGAGTAAAGTATGATTACCTCAATTTTATGAATGAAAATGCTAATGTTGACAAAAGTTAGATGATTTGATAAGAAAACCAACTATAAGCATTGCCAAGATAGCAGGAAAAGTACAAAGAACCACTTTATCTCTGCCAATTTACCCTCTCCAAAACTATGATATAATCCCTAAAAATAAATTCTGGAGGAGCATAACCCACAAAAACATGGAGTGAAAAATTTTCAGCACAAAACAACTTAGAAGCCCAATATGAAAAATATATTGTATCAGGGTAAAAGCAGAGCCAAAAACATTATGGCAAGGGAGGACCCACCAGAGCAATAGACCTTGGAGTGAATGAATGAGCAGCAAAGGCTTCTAGAGTTCACAGCCACAGATGGTAAGGGAGTTGGGGATCAGAAAATTGCTCCGAAGGAGATTACAAGGGTCCTATCCTGGCTCTGGGAGCAAGACTCTTATCACATTGGCCATACACAAATCCTGATCATAGTCCTGGGCTGTTGTCTCAGGGTGAGAAGGAGCATGACCACACACCAGCATTTGTGGCCACAGAGGAGCAGGGGACCCTGGACACAGTTCTAAGGCAGAAAAGAGTGCTTGGGGTTACTCACAGATCAGAGCACAGGGGAGAACATATTAGACACCTTTCTATTTGCATCATACCCACTTGAAAGAACTAAAAACAGATAGATCCCCAGAGCTAGCTCCGAAGGCAACTGCATAATAACCTGAAATTTGTAACAGTGCTCCCTTTACCACAGCTACAGAATCTAAGTTTATTTTTATAAATGAAAAGAGAAGTAAAAGACTGAAAAAAGAGCAAACACCAGAAAAAGAAAAAGAAACTCAATATAGAAAATTATGTTGGTCACAGGGAAGATCAAAACATAAACTCAGAAAAAAACATCATCAACACATCCAAATGCTTCAATCACCTCCTGAAAGAGACCCCCAAAAGAAAACTCCAAGGAATATTATAACCAAATTCCAGAATGCCTAAGTTAAGGAGAAAGTACTATGAGAAGGTCAAAAGAAAAAAAATCAAATAAAGCAGACTTATGATAGCACAATATTTAGCAGGTTCTACCTTAAAGGATAAGAAAACTGGGAATATGACATTCCAGGGGACAAAGAAGATAGAACTTCAACAGAGGATTACTTAACTAGCAAAACTGAGTAGAACCTTTCGGGGAGAAAATGCATTTTCAATGAAATAGAGGAGTTTCAAGTATTCCTGATGAAAAGACCAGAGCTGAATAGAATTTTTTTTCCCCTCAAATACAAGACTCAAGAGAAACAAAGAGATAAACAAGAAAGAGAATCAAAAGACATTCAATAAGTTTAAACTATATGGGAAGATGATTTCTATAATGCCTAAGATCTTTATTGGGCAGTTAGAAGACATATACACAGGGGGCAACTGGGTGGCTCAGTAGATTGAGAGTCAGGTCTAGAGAGGGGAGGTGGTAGGTTCAAATCTGGTCTCAGACATTTTGGAGCTGTGTGACCCTGGGCAAGTCACTTAACTCCCACTGCCTATTTCTTACCACTATTCTGTCTTGAAAAAAGCATGCATTGAGAGAAGGGGGAAGGGAAGAATAGAATGAGGTAAATTATCACACATAATAGAAGCATGAAGGAGAATTTAAGGTGGAAGAGAAGATGGAGGAGGTGGAATTGGTTCAGTGAGGGAAGAACAAACACAAGCAATTGAGTATAGAAATCTATCTTACCCAATAGGAAGGTGGGAGTGTAAGGGGATGAGAGAAAGGGGGTTGCTAAGAGAAAAGAGGACAAATTGGGGGAGATGGTGGTCAGAATATAAACAGGGACAAATAAGATGGATATTTATGTACAGTAATCCTGATGGTGAAAAGTTTTTTAAAAATCTCTCTAAAAAGGCCTCTTGTCTCAAATATATAGAGAAATGATTTGAATGTATAAGAATACGCCGTCATTCCCCAATTGATAAATGGTCAAAGGGAGAGAAGGGGTAGGTCTCAAAGAAATTAAAGCTCTTTATAATCATGCAAAAATGCTCTAAATCCCCATTAAACAAAGAAATGCAAATTAAAATAACTCAGAGGTACCATCCACACATATCAGATTGGCTATTATGAAAGAAAAAGAAAATGACAAAACTTGGAGGGGTTGTGTGAAAAATGAGATACTAATGCACTGTCAAGACATTAGAACTAAGCCCAAAGGACTAGTAAATAGGATATTCCCTTTGACCCAGCAATACAATTACTAAAGAGGTAGATAAAAAGGAAAAAATAACTTATATGTTCAAAAATATTTGAAGCAACCGTTGTTGTGGAGGCAAAGAAGTAAAAAGTGAGGCAATATCCATCAATTGGGGAATGGTTGAGAAAGTTTTAGTATATGATTGTAATGGAATGCTATTTTATGTAAGCAATAATAAGCAGGAGGAGTTAAAAAAAAAACCTAGAAAGATTTGCAGAAACTGAAGCAATAATAAGCAGAACCAGGAGAACATTTTACACAGTGACAGAAATATTACAAAATTAATAACTTGGATAACTTGGCTATCCTGAGTAATATAATGATCCAAAACAATCCCACAGGACCCATGAAGAAAATGCTATCTACTTCCAGAGAAAGTACTAATGGAGACTGAATCCAGACCAAAGGAAACTTTTTTCCACCAATTTTCTTAATTTTTTGTTTGAATTTCCTTTAACAAAAATATTAACATGATTGCACATATAAAATCCATATTAGATTATTTGCTCTCTCAAGGGTGGAGAGGTGGGAGAAGGAGGAAGAAAATTCAAGTCTCAAAATTCTTTACCACTTAGCTGATTCTATTTTACAGATAAGAAATTTAAAGTTAGGAAAAGTTAAATGATTTGCTTATGATGTTTTGTGATGATTAAATGACTATAATTATTTCTTGGGTATGGTGGAGGGGTCATATAAATGTGTTGAGGATGTATTAAATTTTTTAAAGACTTCTAAGTAGATTGACCTAGTTCTGCAGTTAATATCAACGAGAAAGGAACACAGAAACTCATTATAAATGAAACAAAGCTATTTTTTGACCTATCTACACAGTAACCTAACACTACAGAACAGAAATATGTTCTTTAGGGATCATTATGAGTCACATAGAAATAAAAGTAGTCAGAATCATAATTAAAGTGATCCTTCCATTTTTAAGCATGAAGGTACAAGTGTGAGTGTAGTTCAGAAAATTTCCATTATGGAAATCTGAGTTCATATAAAGAACTCTGAAAGAAATATTCATTTCCAAACAACAACCAAAAACCAAAACTGAAACCAAAACCTATTATAACTTTAAAGTAAACTTAATATAAAGTCCTTTTCCAGCTCTAGTTTCTCCATCCCTGACCTCCATATTTCTTTGAAATGTTTGTTGGCTCCCTCTCTCCCTTTCTTCCTCATGTCTAGGGATCAAATTTGCATCATGTAAAATTTGCTTTACATAGAGATCTACAGGATTGTGTACTAATCATAGGGAGATTTGTCTGTATTTAATACATATTTAAAGAAATAAAGAAATTAAGAAGATAAAAAAATTCCAAAGCTAATTGTTCTTCCAAAATTTACATAATCGACTGGAACATTTGAATTAAGAGGACATTGATTCAAACCCTATCTCTGACTCATGCTACCCAATTAACTTTTGGAAAGTCCTTTTTTTCCCCTCTCTGGGCCTCAGTTTTTTATAGACTGAAATCCAGTAAAAGAAAAAAAAAGTTATAAGAAAAAGAAAAAAAAAGAAAACCTAATTTGAAGTAATATATCAATGTAGTTCCTTCTGTAGGATCTTTCCTTCATGGTGCACCATCCCCCATAATAAACTTCCTGGCTTGGACCTTATTGGTTGTCATTTTTCTAGCTTTTTAACTTTGTTCATGTATCACATGGGTGTAGGGCATTCTTATATTTGAAATATTGAGTTGGACTGCATGGCACCAAGTTTCTCTTTCTAAGAGAAAGATGAAGATTTGTATTCAAGTGCACAGAGACTCTTAGATGATATATTCTCCCAAATTAATTCTGGGGTTCCAGATCCATTTTTCCTTTGTTAAATAATATTAATGAATAACACAAGCTGTGACTTTTCTTCTCTCTTTTTTTCTTGTTAAATTTGAGATTGTTTTTGAGGGAATGGATAATAATAGCTTTCATTTTCTCTGAGATAGCCTCTTCCCCTTACTGAGAAGTGCTACCCTTCATTTTGAAGTGTAAGATCATTTTCCTCCCAGGACATATGTATTCAAATATATACTTTCATTATTCAAAGTTTTATAACCAAATACACACACATACACATTCTCAGTGGATAAAGTAATCATTGATTCAAGAGAACCTGAATTTAACCTGATCTCAGATACTTTCTAGGATGTGATCTTGTACAAAGTCACTTAACCTCTGTTTGTCTTAGTTTCTTCATCTGTAAAATGTGGATTATAGTAATCTTCCATGGCTGTCTTAAGGATTACATATAATAATAATTGACAACTGCTTAGCATAGTGCCTGCCATTAATTTTATTATGTTATTTCTTAATACATATATGGGCTTTTATTTATCATCAACCTTCATTTCTGATCTGGTCTGTTTTTAAATGTGACCATTTTGAGGAGGGGGGACATTATGTTTTCATAAATTTAGCCTCTACCAAAAAATTTACCCTCTCATTATAGAAACAAGCCAAAAGAGGTTCTTTTTCAAAGCTAAACACCCAAAGACTGCTGAGCTTAGATTTTTAAAGTTTTAAAACTGATAGGAAATCCATAGGCTAAATGAGACCAATGCACAGCTTTCTGTCTGCTTATAACTTCAAGGCCATAAATATCGAAGTTAACACCTATGTATTCGTGTAATTTTAATTTTTGTTTTGTTCTAAACACTGTCCTTGTCTTGCCAAATCTGGGAATACAGTGGCTACTCATGAGTCCCTACACTTGATTAGCATAGAATCTTTGACCTTATCTGTTCTGGCTTGGACCAGTCCTCCCTTCCATAGATTACCAGTGTATCCTTCCCCCCACCCATCCCACCCACCCTACTGGGAACTCCCTGTATTGATGCAAGAACTCTAAACTCACAATCTACCCATCTGAGCCTTCTGGGATTATCTGGGTGTCTCTCCCATAGAGAATCCTTTATGCATTTTAGAAAAGTGAGAATATAGAGGACACCCTGTGCTACCAAGAGACAAAAGTGTAAGAAATGGTTGACCTTGATGGACTGCAAGTATAATCCACCCCACGCTTGAAGGCATGCAGAGGGCACCTAGTCATTTTAAGAGACACTGGAGAGTTTGAGGGACTTGGGCAAAGTCCCAGAGCCCTTCACAATGCCTCAGGATGATGTATCAGATGAGGTATGGCACACTGCTTTGCACAGCCTTGTGACATCACTTTGTTAGGAGAAAGACAAGCTACAATTAAAGAGATATTGATTAGCTGCAGCGACTACCTCACATCCTGGATTTGCCTCTCTTTGGTATGAAGTCATGAGGAGCCTCTGTAGACACATACGTATCGAAAAATGCCGTCTGCATTGCAAGCTTTGAACGAAAGAGACCGAGGATCCTACCTGCCCTTTCTTTTCTATCCCTTATAGCTACCCGTTTTCCCTGACTATGTCCTGCAAACACCCGCATGTGTATTACAGGTTCCTAACTCTGAGCATCTGAGGTACGACCCTCTGATGACATGCATTCTGCACGCCACGTCCCCACTGTCTTTTGGACTTTACTGATCTAATGATGCCACTCGGAGCCCTCAAGGAGCTAGCTCCCTAACCAGGCTCGCTCCAATTTGTTTTTGTTTGTGTTTGTTTGTTTGTTTTTTCCCTCCGAACCAACCTACCCTTCCTTGCCTGTGTTTACTTCCGTCTAATCTTTCTTGTTCTTGTCCTTGTGTCTCCTTCTTGCGTCTGAAGCCCAGGTAGAGGCACCATTGTCCTCAAAGCACCTGCATTGCATCAGCAAAGGGAATGGAAGGAATTAAACATGTTCAAAAGTCAAGTGGGGTAAGAGAAGAAATTGTCCTAGGAAGAGTCAGGGAGGTAGCGGCATAGCGAAAAGGCAAAACCAGCAGCACTATTCGGATTGGCTGCTGTTTCTTATTAGCACTCAGTCCCCGAATTCCAGCTTTTCTTTCCACAAGTTCACAGGGGGGGCCTTCTTCCTCCCCATAAGAGATGTGATCCAGATCCCTCTTGCTTCCTTCTTGGTTGAGCCAAAACCACAAAATCTCTTACTCACCTTTAGGACTAAATCACTTTTGTGATTATTACATTCATATGTACATGAAAATAATGATCTTTTGATGGTTCACCTTGTCTCCCTTATTAGACTGTAAATCCCTCAGGATGAGTCCTCGTGCGTTTGTTTCCCATGTGTCCCAACATGCATTGAGTTTTCATCTCATTCGGCTTTAAACACTCACATTCTCCGTTTAGAATGTTTGCTTCCAGCTTTGTAGCAAAGCTTAAAGTGACTATGAGAGCTGCCAAGGCTTCCTCGGGGCATAAAGTTTGGACTCTAATTCACTTTTCACTCTGGATAGTTAAGATTGATTTGCCCCAGGGGCTTTGGGGAGGATGGCTCTTGTGTCAACATGGCAGGATAGTACCCAGGCTGCAGGGTCACCTCTGAAGCCCCTCGGTTATAAATAGCTTCAAAACTGCCTTAACAGCTGGCAGTCGGCCAATGGAGAGGAAAACAGATTGAGGTGAGCTGCAGGAAGTAGATCACGGTAGGAAGGAGGAGACCTAAGAGGAAAGAGTCATATGGAAAAATAAACAAGGGCATTTTAGGGTACCAGAAGAGAAAAGCAGTATTTCCATGTTGCTATTTTAGTATTAGGCTTCTCGACCATTCCACTCTCTCTACCCCGTACCTGTCGAGGAAAGGAAGAGCCGGCGGGAGTCAGTGAGGTAAGATACGTACTATGTGGTAGTCATATAGCATGTCCTGGCACTGAACCTCCCCTTCTGTTTTTAGAATAGTCGCTTGGGAATGCAGAAGATCAGTACGGAAACTCCGAGCCAGACATTCATAGAGCCCAGGGGCTGGAGGAAATGCTTAGATCAGTGCACATATGTTGCTAAATTTATGGAACACCTTTAAAAACAGTTAAGCCTTCCTCCACATGGCAACAATGGCAGATTTAATAGAGATACCAGTACAGTATTTAGAAGACACGTTATCATGCCTCTGGAAATGCCTACTGTTGTGATCATTTTTCTCTGCTGAAGCTTTTTCTTGAAAAGACAAATCCCAGCCACCTGTACTCTGAAATCTAAATCATTCTAGGCGAAAGCAAGGCATTGTCCCTTTTTAACAAAAAACATTTTAACTCAGATTTTCTTCAAAAACACCCTGCAATGCAAGTTAACACTAGAAAGACCAGACCTATCTAGTAGTGAGAGGTATCCGGATATTCTGGTCCTTCTTAAAATAGTTTAGTATGAAATCATGTGCAATTACAACTTCTCAGAGGCATCCAAGGTATGCTTAACCCACTACCTGGTTTGGAAGGCAGTATGTTGAAGTGGCAGGAGCTCTGAATTTAGAGAGGGCCTAATTCCAATTCTTGCTCTGTTAACCACCCAAGACACAAGTTCTGGGAGTGTGCATTTCCCCACTTATAAATCCTGGAGTTTGGACTAACCAATTTGCAAGCACTCTTCATACTATATTGAACTGTTGTACAAGAGCTAAAACTTACATCACACTGTGTTTTGCAAAGCTATTTACATATCTTCTTTGATTCTTGCAACCCTAGGAGATAGTTGCTATTATTACCCCAAGTAAGAAAAGATAAAATTAAGTAAGGTCAGTAGAGGTTAAGTAATTTAACCTGAGTAACAATTAGGGTCTACAGGGAAGACTTGAACTCAGTTTTCCTGATTTCAGGTACACAGATGTAACTAACTATGTGATTAATAAATTAAGCTGAAAGTTCTTGAAAGGAGGTAATTTTTTTTGATCCTTGATAAAATGAAGGAGAAATGGCAACTATTTGATATTTAGTGTTCCCCTGGGTGACTGGTACAGTACTTTATATTCAAAATATGTTTGTTTGCTGATTTTATCCCCCCCTCCCCCATTCCTTTAATCTATTTGCTTTCAGAAAACTGAGGGAGGTGCATTATTTAGATTTTGAAGTCACTTTCTAATCTATGATCCTAATATAGAAAGGATAGTTATGATTTGTATTCTCTATCCTATAGTTCTCAACCCCAACACACAAAGTAGGACAGGATACTTTTTTTTTGGGGGGGTCTGGCTGATTAATCCATTTTTTTCCATTGAATATAAACACCTGTGCCTAGGAATGTAAGGATTAACTGGTTTCAGTCCCCTTGAGAATGTTCTCAAATTAGATGACAATCTTATATCAGAATCTTTTACAATTTGCAGTACTTAACATCTCAATTATTGGGGTGATTTTCTGTATAATTCTAAACTTCATAAAATAATACTTTGTATATAATCACCCAGAGATTTCTAGCTGAATAATAGACTATTGTAATGTAATTGGAAAATAGAGTTCATGCTATTTTAAGTTAATACAGATTAATTTGAGTTACATAAAATGTGCATATAAATGTGTTGCATTTATATGCTTTTCTTGTTGCTTTTTCATAAGTTTACTAGACCTGTAGATTGGGAAATGTCATAGATGTATTATTTATCTTGATTTCCACAAGGTATTTGGAAAAGTCTCTTAATTTCCTAGAGAAGGGAAACATGAGTTGAATAGAATATTAACCCTATCCCATCTCAACACATTACCTTTCCTTCTTATTTTTTGTAGATGAAAGCAGTACAATTTCAATTAACCAGGTCAAAAAATTCATGTTTGATTCTTTCCTCCCCACTTTCCATATCTAATCATACTTAACTCTCATTATTTTTATTTTTATAATATGACCCAGAATTCAAGTAATCACTGATACCTTCACTTTTATCATTGTTAATGCCTAAATTGTTTTCTGATTCTAGGTTCTCTTTTCTCCCTGGTACTTTCTTCCATACAATTTTCAAATGAATGTTCCTAAAGTATCCATGCATCTGCACATATGTCAAAGTCTTCAAGGGTTTCCTGTGGACTCTGAGATAAAATATAAGCTCCCTGTTTTGGCATTTAAAAGATTTGGTAATTTGATTTAATTTATCATTCCAGATTTATTTCACATTACTCCTTCCTCCTTATTGCATCCCAACTGGACTAAATATTATTTCCCGACTTCAACATTCCATATCTTAACTCTAACTCTCATTAGGTTGCCTGCCATTCCTAGAATGGCTTCTCTCTTCACCTCTTAATATCTCTAAATTTTATTTTTAAAAAGGTCATACTTCATTGAAATGGTTTTTAATTATTTCATGCCCCAAGTGGTTTTTGCTTTCTCCAAAATGGAATAAAATTTTGTCTGCCTTATTATTTATATACTGAATCCCCTAGTAGAATATAAACTCTCTGAGGATAAAAACTTCAAAAAATATTTGTGTGTGTGTGTGTGTGTGTGTGTGTGTGTGCTTAGTGCCCAGTTCAATGATTTAAGCCAAAGTTACAATGTTGTGGAAAGGAAACTAGACTAACAGTTGGTGGGGAAGGGGCAACTGGGAGTGGCATTTGGGTCTTGTGACTAGCACTTCCTTCCTGCCTGGTGGGACTTGCTTTCTGGTATTGGAGAAGGGAGGAGCTTGTTTAGCCCAGTCTGGAGTGGTGTGCTCTTCTTGGTTCAGCCCGAAGACACAGGCTTCTGAAGGTTAGAACTGTCCTTGTTTGCTTTCTGTCTACTGCTAAGAATCTGAATTAGACAAAGCAGGACTGATATAGAGTAGACGGGAGTGGGAGAACCCTTTGTCAGCCTCTGGGCCTGGCCTCAACTCTGAATCTGAGGAAAAAACTCCAATCCCAACTTGTTATTAAACTTTATATTATCTGAACTTGCCGTCAGATAAGTGGACTATCTTTTTTGGTCATAGAGGGAGCTGAACTTCAGTTCAGTCATTCCAGGACAAACAGTCCTTATCAGACACCTGCTGCTTCCTCTCAGCAGAGGGCATCTCTCTCTCCTTTGCCTCACCAAGCAATATTCTCTCTCCCCTCGACTCCTCCATACCCCATACAAACCTCAAGTTATCCCCTGTTTTCCAATTCCCCATTTCCTTTCCCAATAAATATTGCAATGTGCCAGGGACAGTGCTAACTAAGCATTGTAAACTGAGTAGAGAATGATGTAAAGTGGAAAAGACTTGAGTAAAGGAGATAAATTAGGAAGTTAATGCAAAAGACCTAGTATAGATACCAAAATCATTAAACATAGTGAAATATAATTCCTTCTGTTTTAGACATTTTGAGTTTGAAGTGCCTACGGAATGTGCTATAATAAAAGTCTAACATACTGGTGATGATATGAGACTGGAAATCATGATACAGGTTAGGGCTTGATATATCTGACATATAAAAATCATCTGCATAGTCATAGTTAAGCCCAAGTGAACTGATGAGTTTGAAAAATGACAAAATATAAATATAGAGAAAATACAATAGTGCCCAGAATATGGCACAGTAGGAAATCCATTTAGTTCTTGAGATTCCCAAGGATACCAAGAAGGAGAAGCAGGTGGTAGCAGTATAAAAACAACTTTACAGTATCCAGGGAAAAGAAGCTGATCAACAATGCAAGGGCTTCTAAGAGGTCATAGTTCAAGAAAAATGAAGATTAAGAAAAGGCAATTGAGATTTCACAATTTAAATATCCCTAATGGGTCAGCATGAACAATTTCAGTTGATTTTAAAGGTGGATACCATATTTGGATTTAGAATTAAACAAGAAGAGAGAAAGTAGAGGTAAAGACTGAGCAATTTGCTCAAATTTATCTCAAAAAGGTAGTATAATTATTAACTAAGGGTTAGCAAGTATGGTTGGATAAGTGAAAATTCTTTTCTCTAAGGGCATGATAGACTGAAACAGAAAGTGAGGGATTGAGAGAAATTGTTTATGATGGATTGTGGATAGATATTGTGGAAAGATGATCTATTGTTAAGATCAAGGATGCAGATGTATAGCACTGTCTTCTCAAGTGAGATAAGGTGAAGTAGGAGATAGTGGTGGGAGATAAATGAATGATATGAGATAATGAAGAGGGTATTCTCCACTAATGGCCACCAAGAGTTTAAGAGAGAGAAGTGAGGAGAGAGAGTGTAGCCATGACAGGATGATGGCAAGAAAACCAGGAGGGTAGAAAAATTGGAGGTCACAGTGAGGATACAGATCAGGAATAGCATCTATAAATCACAGGAAAAGATGGAATGATAAAATATTATGAAAACACAAATAACAGTACATTATATTTATTGAGGTTTAGGAAACATAAGCTTTGAGTCTTTTTTGGGTTTATGCTCAAGGTATTTAGTACCTAAGAATAGATATATGACAACCTTAGAAGTTTATAAAGATGATTTAAAATATTTGCTCATGGCATCTTCCACTTTATTTCCTTTGTGTGATATGTCTTCTATCACAACATGAACAATATGGAAATATTTATTGTATGAAAGTTCTGATATAAACTATATCAGACTATCCACCAGGTAGCTCAAGGAGGAGTGAGGGAAAGGATGGAAGTAAAAAAATGTGAATCTTAAAATGTCTGAAAACAATTGTCAAAAACTGTTTCTATGTATAAGTAAAAATAAATTAATAAATTAATTAAATATATGCTTAAATTTGGAATAAATAAGAGTCCACTTTAGGACTTTAGATAGTGGTTTAAATATATTGAACAGGTCTATGAAAAAAGAGACTTTTCCAGTCACATGTTAAGAAATACAGATAATATATAAAAATAAACTATATTGCTATTTTAAATTTTGAATATCAGTTTAAAACAAACTTTGGGGAAATGTAATTAATAACTGAAGGGATTAGAAAAAATCATTTAATTCAGAATTATGCTATTTTTAATGTTGTAAGGAAAACAAAACCTAAAGTTTTTGAAGATAGTGTCTGCTTCATCTTTTCTCTTTTTTATCGAAAGAATTAGTTATATATTGTATTTAAAAGTTAATGAATAATAATTGAATTATTTAAAATATAACAATTTGCAAGTTCATGTTCACATAGTTCATATTCTAATGCTCTCTGGGCTCCCAATATTGTTGTTTTATCTTTCTTTGGGGACAAACAAGTTTTTTAAACAAGAGTTTAAAAAAAGGTAGGAAATGAGGGAAAATAAATTCTGAAGTATAATTCTTTTCCTCTGTGAAAAATAAAGAGCAATGAAAGATGCCAAGAATAATTTAGGAAGATGAGGGTAAATTATTTCCTTTTAGAGGGAAAAATGCTACAAAATTGTAATATAAAAGAAATTATTTCAGAGATATGCTTGTGATTGATAATTCAATGAGTAAAGAAATATTTATTTTTTTAAAATATATATTTTAAATATTTTGACTGATAAATATTGCTGTAACTTTGGGGGGACTATTAAACAGTTTTCTTTCCCCAACTTTCCCCCTTGTTAATTTTAAATCAAATACATTTCCATCTGTTGGGATATTTTCTGTGTAGTTAAAACTCATTTCAATTTTTTTGATTTGTACTTTATTTTTATTTTCTTAGTTTTTAGTGTCAATTTTGGTCCTCCATACACTTATATAAATTTACAAATATTAGTTGAACAGCTAGCAACAATGCAGTAAACATGAGGATAGCCTACCTAGACAGGTTGTAGAGCCACCTTCCCTGGAGGTCTTTAAAAATAGAACCCCATCTGTCTAATAGAGTTTCAATATCATTCTGAGTAAATGCAGGTGGATAGGCTATTTCCCTCCTGTTCCTTGGTTCTCTGAACTCTCCTTCAAACACTAACAACCCCTGCATCATACAAAACCCTTTGGCCATAATTTGCATTTAATTTCTCAGTATTGAAAAAGGTGTTACTTTGTTGTTATAAAAGAAAAAAATAAAGGAGATGTTTATGGCCCAAAATATATTTCCCATCAGATTACATCAGCTTTAAAGTAGGTCACCTTCTGGTTTAAATTACAAGATTTGTATACTTTTAACGATTTTTTTAACCTGAGAATTTTGGCTCTGTTATCATTTGATTTCTAGCATCAGTGCCATAGTATTCACAGTCACCATTTAGAAACAAATTATTGGAACTCACAATGATTCCACTGATGACAACTGAGGTACAAGACATTTTTTTAAAGTTTCATTATTCTTAAGAAATTAGTTTTGCTCTTGACTACAATATCTATCACCATCTATCAAGTCTATTTTAATGCTTACATCTGACATTTTATTTTCATTAAGTTTCTTTACAATGAACCAAAGAAACACACTGGGGATTGTGTTGAAATAGGTGTTACATTCACTGGAAGTAACATGTTTATGTGTTGTGTGGCCGTTGCTATGGTACTGGCACTTTTTAATTAAACATCAGAGTTAATAGACTTCACATATTCTTCCAACTGTGTCTGTGCTTTGTTTTTTACCTGACACAAAGGGGAAAACACATATTTTTCAAAGAAATAAAGTACTTCTCGCTTTCCAAGAAATACACAAGGAAAAGTCATAAAACTCAAAGACAGAAAATGGCACCTTACTTGACATCTGCAAAGGACAATTTTGAATTTCAAATGAAGAAAGCTAGTTTTGGTTTTGCAATATGATAAGGGAACTGACACATCTAATAACTCTAACCATGTATATGTTCACTTTTGACCAAAGATTTCTCGTTTCATGAAGATGTTCATCTTGCATTTTAGAAATACTTGAAATGGAACTGGAGACTAAATTTTGGACCTAGACTTTGGGGAAAATCCTGATTTCCATTGTCATCTTATGTTTTTATTAGCAAATCTGTCTATCTTATCCATCTATTCGAGCCACATATTGATCAGCTTTTGATTTAATTGTCAATGTAATCATACAAGGGCATTTTGCTAACCAGTTTAGAGTAAATGCTGATCGCAGGATGAGACAAAACATGTGGATTTCAGTAAGCTAACCTTATGAATACTCACACATGTTCAGGAAAGCCCACTGGATAAAATTTATGTATTGCTAATGATTTTTATTGGCCCCATGGCCCAAAGTGGTGGCACACTGCCCAGGAATCTGAAGGAATCCTGTTTTCAGTTAGTAGACAGAATGCAAAGAGTAATAAAAATCAGAAACGGCTTGATGAAAGCTCAAATACATTTATCCAGGTAGAACTGAGACAGGCAAACTTAAGGTCATGATGGCGTTTACCTTGCTCAAAGATGGAGAGCATTTTGTTTCATCAAGTTAGCCCACATTGGGATTTTTGGCCACAAATCCTGAAAAGCTTTATAATATCTAATTTTGCACATGGTGACAAAAAATGGCTAATGGGATCTACAGCACTCTTTCTTCTTTTTTTTTTAAAGTATTTCCGAAACTTCTGTCAGAAATATAGACAGACAGTTTATATCCATATTTAAACCAAAAACTTAAGATCCTGCCTCTTAGAGCTGAAAGGAACTTCAGAGGCCTTTTATCCAAGCCCCTTCCTTTCACTGTAATAAATATTTTTAAGTACTGACTTTTTCAAGGAAATTTTACCCTCCCCCCCATAATTATGTTACTGCTAGCACCAAGGGACATCATAGTACAGTGAAGGGACTGGAATTAAGGAAAAGCTGGGCTCATTTCTCATATATAACTCAGTAAACTGTGAGGCCTGGGGAGGTTCTTTAACTTTTATGTTCCTAAAAAAAGCCCCCCAGGATTTATATGCTAATAAATTTATGGCTAGGATAGACATATCAGGATGAACATTGGTGGCATTAGTTCCAACACTGAGTAGGTGCTGGAGATCCAAAGACATACATACATCATATCCCATAATCATATATGAGGAATATTCTGCCTAGAGAAGATAAGTCATTCTCTCAGCATCATGTGGGTATTAAGTAGGAGACCTGGAATTTGAACCCAGTTCCTCTGATTCCATATTTCATATGTTTTTAGGATTTTAGAAGCTCAAATAAGACATGGAATGATCCAATTTATTAAGGATGGGAGGGAAAATATAGAGATATTTAGTCTGTATGTATTAGGCATATTGAAGAAAATGTGTTTAATTCATTATCATGTTGAATAATTATTCTTGGACCATAGTAGACAGAGCTTTGAATTTATACTTTAAAAATGTAGGTTCAGATCATTATTCTCTCTCTCACTTCTCATGTTTCCTAATTTAGTAACACATCCCTTTGTGTGTCCAAGCTGGATCATCAGAACCAAACTTTTATATACAGTCACTGAAGTTCAATGACAATACTTGTCCTTATACCCAATCTCATCCCACCTAAGATATAGGGTTTCCAATTAACCCAGTCTTTATATATAACTTGAGAAAAAATCATTTTAAGATTTCTGAAGGGTAATATGATATTATAGCGAGTTGACTCAGAAGTTTAAGTTGTAAGTTGTAAGTCACACACATTTAATCTGTGTCACCCAAGGAAAGATGCTTATTTCCCCCCGGGGAACTAAAGAAGACTCTAAATTTCAGAGTATGGGCTGATCTGCATTGGCAGAGAGAATTATTCCCCAGGGGACCCTAAATAGATGAAATCATAAATCTGGATAAAAATATACAAACAGTTGAAGAGCACTTTGGGAAACAAGAAGTAAAAGAAATCTAATTTAAAAAATACCTGAAGGCAGTAATTACTTATGTGCAAATATAGTTAGTTACATTAGGTCAGCTTGAACATCTAATTGCTTATCATACTCAGCAATAGAATTCTTCTAGGATTATCAAACTCAGGTCAATCTAAATCTTTGTAAAACTCACACTTATAGCTTTTTGTGGATTTTATCATTACTAGACAAATATAATTGTCCTGACAAAATTTGAATACAACATGGCTCTGGGTGGGTTTTAATACTAAATATTTAGAGAAATATTCAGTATGACCAGGTCTTCAGAAACTAGCTTATCAATTACATGTCTTTGGTAAAAACTTTATTACTGGGTTTTTATTTCTCATCGCTTTGCCTTGATAGCATAATAATAAAAAATAATGAAATATTTTATTTTATATTTTATGCTCTTTATTTTATAGTATAAGCATGAAATAAGAATTATTCCATTTAAACCTTTCACTATATTTACATATATTATAAAGATTACTCTTATTTATAGGATGGTAGAAAATATTCTTATTTTATAGGTAAACATTGAATTTAAGGAAATTTTTTCATGGTCAAACTAAATATTTAAAACTTGTCAGAACTGAGATTTTAACACATACGTGAATTTATGCTCATTGTTCTTTCTATACTCAATGTTCTTTCCACTGTATAGGAGTCATAGCTAAATCATTTCTGTATTTTAACCATTTATAATTATTCTACACACATAGAGACACAATCAGGGATGGAATTCCCAACTATTCATACTATACAAAGGGACTTATTGGAAAAGAAACAAAAGAAATGATAACCTGAAATGCTTATTCAGGGAAATAGGACTGTTACTATAAAAAGAAACTTTCCTGTGCCAAATATGAAAACAAAAAGTAATGCAAATAGAGGCCCAAGAGAGAGCCATTGAGCATATGGCAGTAAATACCCTATGTAAGCAGGCCGGAATAAGAGTTCCCCCAAAATAAGGAAAAATGCAACCTAAAAAAATAAAAGAAGCATGCAAAATAAGAATGATAAAGCTGCTAACATGAGTGTAATAAATTCCCAGAATTCAGTTGAATGTGCAGAAAATTTAATAAGCACAGCCATTATCCAAAGATGCTGAGAGTCAGCAGTAGGAAGGGTAGGTGAGACTCAGGTGTAGGTCCTCTGAAAGGGAGGGGAAGGACTATTCCTGAGCACAGTATCAGAGGAAGGCAAAAGCACCAGACAATGACCTTTAAAATAGATACAAATGACCTACTTAAGATACACAAGAGAGATGTGAAGATAAAGAAAAAGCAATGATAAAAATTGAAATATAGCAGGTCAGGAAGCATAAGAATTATTAAAAAAAGAAAAACAGCCAAAAATTGTTGTAGGAAGGAGGAAATCAGTGCACAGCCTGTTCTGTGGTTCTAAGCAGCTGGACAACAATAGCAACAAAATGAAAATCTTCCTTTGGGGAAAAATATTTTCTCTGATAAATGAATACACTACTAAAATTACCTCGGAACAATATTCTCAGCCAAAAACAGCCAAATAAATCTTAGAGATCCTGGATTTGAAGTTATCTATCTATTTCAACCCACTTATTTCATAGATAATTAAACTAAGATCAGGTGATATACTCAGGGTCACACAAATAATATGTGACATAGATAGGATTTGAGCTATGATCCTCTGACTCTAAGTCTATCTTTATTTGCAATGCTAGAAGGATATTTTATCTCCTTCTCCTCAAAACATACATCTGCACCAGTTTTGTCTCATTTCATTGTTTTGCATGAAAGATGTATCATGCTGGGAATGTACTTTCTTTTTGTTTCAATCAACTGATCTTCACATATTTATTAAAGTCCAATTACATGTTAGACACTATGCTAAGTAGGGGAGATATAAATACAAAAATGAGAGAATCTCTTCCCTCATGGATATTGTATTCTATATCTATATCTTTAGAAATTCCTAATTTGCAAGAATTCTCCATTTTAATATGACCTTCCACAGGAGACCCTACAGCACCTAGTGCTCTGTCACCCTTAACATAGTTCAGATTTATTTACATAAATTTTGTATTTACTTAAATAGATGCATGTTATTTCACCCCAGTAGAATGTAAGCTCCTAAAAAGAAATTCCATTTATTCTTATGCATTCTTTGTTATCAACATAGCACTTAAAATGCCTGTTAATTAATTGTTTTGGGGTTTATGTGAATCAGTGTGTATGTGTGTTTATATGTGTGTGTGTGTTTCCTGTTTTGTTTCTAATAAGTACTGATATGGTGGCCAAAGAATGCCCAGGGACAAGCCTTCATTAGTGAGGAAGATGCCCATAATGTTTCATTCCTCTGTGCTGGCATCCATTTCTTTTTAAAAATAGACATCACCTGGGGAGTAATCTTAGTGTTATATTGTTGGCATGCAAGTAAATATGATTCTCTTGCAAAGAAATATGTAAGAGGAATTAAAACAACATGCACAGAGTAGAATTTGTTGATTATTAATTTTGCAAATATAAGGAGTCACTTTAGGTAAGTGCAATCTTGAAATAGATTATTGTTGTTTTCCACACCTATCAAATTAGCCATACAACTGTCAGCCCTCTATTTCATATGACATCAATATTTGTTGAGCAAATACTTGTGAAAATTCTTAAGTAATCATAATTGGGAAATATTTATACAAATAATTTCAGGTGCAGTCTCTGTTTCTAAGTTTTCCATTTGGACTCTAAGTGTACAATGAAAATGAATGTTGATTAAAATACTTTTAGGTCTGTTGATTTTAAACAATAAAGTTATATAATTGTACATTAAATATTCCCAGATAGTAAATCCTCCTATGAAAAAGACCAATTATAAATAAAAAAAGAACTATGACAGATGATGGATTTAGGGAATGTATTGATTCCTAGCAAATTAAGTAAAATGTGTTAACCTAAACAACTGAACAGAATTCACAACAGTGTTTTACCATGGAAATGAAGGAATCCAAATCCAATGCCTACCAAAAGAAGAAAATCTAAAGCTCCTAGTACTTACCTTCACCCTCCATGCATATCTTTCTTTCTCTCCCTCTCTCTCTCAATACATATATGTGTATGCATATTTTACATTTATGAAATATAGCATGAGGAGCTATCATTAAATAAACAATTATTTGAAATCTGAAGACACAAAATGAGAAGGCAAAAATCAATGATAGATTATAAAATAGATGATTATATTTTGTCATATATTATCCAGGATATACTGCATTATTATTGTTCAGTCATTCACTTGTGTCCAATTCGTAATGACCCCATGGACAATACTGTCCATGGCGTTTAATTGACATAGATACAGGAGTGGCTTTTCATTTCCTTCTCTAGTGGATTAAGGCAAATGGAGGATAAGTGAATTGTCCAAGGTCAGAGAGCTAGAAGGTGTCTGAGGCCAGATTTAAACTAAGGTCTACCTAACTTGAGACCCAGGTCTCTCTCCACTGAATCATCTATCTATCTCTTAATGACTTGTTTATCATATGTGGGTAAAAAAGAATATTATTACAGAAAAATAGAACCAGGAAAGGAAGAGTTCTAGTCATGTTATTTATCCTTTATTACTGAAAAGAATGAATGTCATGTTGGAGTGATATTGTGATGTGTGTGTATGAACTGGTTTTAAGTGAGGCAGAATTGCACAGTCATTATTTTCATTCATTGAAGTTGAGTAGAAAGATAAAAGTCAGGATGAGAGGTGACAGCATGAGATGTAGTTGGTGACCATGGCCTTTTCAATGTCTAATTAAGCTATAAGGCTCCAAAGTGCTTGCTTCAGTCACTTTCATACTTGTTTTCATAAGTCCATTCTGCTTGGGGATGTCTTCATATGCTTGGGTTAGATATCCACTAACCAATGGGCTTGAGGCATGTTGATCACACTCAACTTGGTTTAGTCTACCTGGCAAGATGCATTTTTTTTAAGTGCAATTTCTGCACATGCTTCATAGATTCCTTTTTATGGATGGACAAACCAACACACATTTGTGTCTACCTTTCGCTGGTCATGAATAAGAGTAAAAGACAAAAATAGGTAGCTTGAGTGTTACATTGGCACCTAGTTAACATCCAAAGTACTAGAAAGAGGCTTTAAAATATTGGATATATTCTCTATAATCACATTTAATCACATCATTGAAGATACTATAGATAGATGGAAATTAGCACAATTGGAGTTGGTGAACACCAGCATCAATGAGGCATTGGATATGGTGGAGATGTTATTGAAGTTAAAACCACATTAGCCTTTGGTGGACAGTCATGTCAAAATTTTTTATAACAATTGAATTACTTGTGGTTCATTAATAAAAAAAAACTACCTTTTTTAATTGCAGTATATTTTAGAACAAATCTTCTTCCATCCTATTGTGATGTAGATGATATTTTGAACCTATATGTTGATCTTTACATCTGTCCCTTTCATATTAAATTTTATTATGTTTTGTCCAGGATTCTAGAGCTTCAGAATTTCTTTGGAGCTCCTCTCTCTTATTGAAATTCTAGTTTTTCTTCCAGTTTTACCTAACTTGAATATATGAGTATATATTTTTAATGTAAGCCTTTAAAGAAAACATTATATTATTACAAGGCCAACTGATTCCTCTAACAATCTCCTTTGCGGTTGAAATTAATCCTTTCATTAATTTTTTGATCTACTCATTCAACTAATTCTGAATCAATTGAATCACACATTTCTCAGTTTTGTCCATTAAGGGCAATTTGGTGCCTTAAAAGGGGACCTAATCAAATCATGATCTGAAATTTTAAAATATATATATTTCTGATATCTTCCATCTATCTCTGGCATTCATTTCAGCCATCTGTCTAGGAAAATTGTTAAGTAAGCCATTGGGTGTGTTCTCATATGACATGTTTTTGATTAACCCATTGTGTGATTCTTAGGGATCACAATTTCACATTCTAAATACTCAAAACCAACCATTTAAAAACTATTGTAGAATTGCCTGATATCAATGTCAGGCTTATAATTCTGTTTAATAAATCCATACACACATATATATTTGGTTTTTCAACTTTTTATTTTATTTTTTAGAAAATCTAGAAAATATGTATATATCTGTGTGCTATGATATCTTTCCATTCTCTATAATTTTTCAAGAACAACTCCCTGACCAAACAATCACATCTGATATTCCTTTCAGTACTTCAGGATATAGTTTATATAGTCATTTGAGTATGTTAAGGTCATTTAGATATGCCCTTAATTTCTCTTTGATTTCCAATCTCTTTTAACCATTTTTCATAACATTGTTTCTAATCTAAATAGCAAAAAAATCACAATCGAATGATTCTTATTTTTCTATCATCTATTATCACCTTCCCATTCCCCAAAATAGAAATACCCTCTTTGATCTTCTGTTGTTTGTTTGTTTGTTTTTTCAGTAAAAATCTCTTTGTTGTCTCTACTTTTATCCCTGTTTACTTGCCTTTTTTACCACCTTCCTTATGAGTTTTCATTCCCAGCCTTAGTTGACTCAACTTTCATGCTTTGCACACTATTCTTACAAGGATCAAAAACTACTTATTTTTCTTTTTTCTTCCAATTTTCTTCAGACATTCTAAAAGGTTTAAGTCTCCTCAGGTGTTTCAGGCTTTCAGCTTCAAGAGAGAAAATGGAAGAGGCCATTATTCTTCAAGTTGTTGGGAAAAGACTGAGAACATATAATAAATAGAAGCTGGCTAGCTCCATCATATAACCATCCCCAGTTTGCCACACTAGAAACTTCAAAGAATTTCTCTCTGAAGTTCTCAATTGATGTAAGTGGACTATTCCACAAATGTCTCATAAAGTCATTTTTTCTTAATGTGAATGTGACCTCTAACATGGAAAAGGAAGGGAGGAGAGAAACAGGAAAAGTTCTGTGTGACAATGGAAGGAGGGACCCAGCAGTTTGTTTAAGGGCATTTAGGGGCCAGAACTGAGAAAAAAGACATGAAGGAAATGAAGAGGCAATTAAGTGGGGACCGGACAGAGGCACTGGCAAGTTACAAATGAGGCCAGGAACAGAAATGTCCATGGATAAACTGAAGAAAAACATGGGATGTGGATAGACTTGGGAAAAGGTCTCTGTGCCAGAGGGGTCAAACCAAAACCTCTACTCTGGTAAGCAGCTGGGAATGTGATGGTGGTCCCTCTGACTTTCTATTGCTTTCACTTGAAGATATTTTTGGGGAGGGAATGAAGTGGGAGAAAGAGAGAGTGGAAGACCCCAGAGTGGCAGCAACTGCCCAAAGAAGAGGATATTGAATAGTGACGTTAACATAGTTTTTTGGGAGAGAAGGAATGGAGAGGTTTATCTAGAATTATTTTTATAAAGTTGAATTTGTTTAATGTTAATTTACATCAACTGAAAACTGCCTGTATATATTTATGTATATCTGTGTGAATATATGTATCTATTCATATATGTGTATTTACACACAGAGAGATAGATAAAATTCTGAAATGAGTCTAGCTCCTTCTGAGGAGTAGGGTGACCTCTGAACCCAACTTCCGGCTCCTCTTCCTGGTATGAAATCAAGTCTCCTTTGAAGAAGAGTAGTAGGAAAAAAGGCTAGAGAATCCTACTCTCTCTTTTAGCCACATAACTATATGGTGGGGGATAAGCTCACGGAACTAATGTTATCTGAGTTTATGTGATTATCATATTCAGATAGATAGTATATGAAAGAAACAGGGATTGAGCCTAGCTTATGCTGCTTCCATTGCTGGTTTTCATTCCATTATATCCTATTTTTGAGCAGTTATATTTCTGTTTACTTATCTATCTCCCTGTTCATATATCAATTTTCTTTCTCTATTTGTTGGGAAATAGCATTCAGTTGAAGACTTTAGAGCAGGTTACAAACATACATAAGTGTATATGCACACATGTGTATGTGGACACATATATGAGGTATGTATACTTATCTACATATGGACATATAACACGTATGTATATGCATCTATGCATATATGAAGAGAAAGAAAAGAAAGGGGAAGGGGAAGAGATAAAAAGAGAGAAAGAAAAGTAGAAAAATATTTTGTTTCTTCCCTTCCCAGAAGTCTCCAAAGGGATCCTCTTGCTCATCCAATATTTCTCAGCACTTTGCAATCCAGTTGCCTCCTCAAAGAACCTTCATTTAACGAGGGTACCCATATGAGTCATCTCTTCATTTCTCTCAGGATATAATTCAGACACTCCCATCATGCCTGAGAAGTGAGAAAACATGGTATAATGAAATCATATAGAGGATATCTAGGAGATAGTGTGATTAACTTGACAGAGCAAGAAGATTGAGTACTAAAAAAAAAAGCATTCAATTTGGAAAAAGTTCTAATCATTACTTTGAAAAGAGCAGTTTTAATTTCATTATTATTCGTGATTCAATACTGTCCCTGCTTCCATAAAATCAATTGCCAAATCTGATAAATTCTAACTCTGCAATTTCTCTCAGACATTTCCTTTTCTGGCTTTCACTACCACCAACATACGAGCCCACGTCTGTCACTTGGGTTATTTAAATTTTCTTTAAGATCATCTTCCCAAATCCTTCACCGTTCAACCTTTATGAAACTGTATATTAATGTCTTACCTAATTTTGAGCTGAGGAATTTTATCTATCTCTCTGTGTGTAAATACACATATATGAATCATGTCACTCCCTGATCCAAAGGCTTTAATGGGAAACTATTACCCAGCAGAATACAAACTGGGCTGCTCTCTGAGTCCTTTCAAGGTTAAATGCTGTTAGCTAATAGCTTTAATTCACACTATTATTCTTCCCATCCTGTAGCTATTTCTCTTGGAAGCTGTGAGGAAATTATTTTGTAACTTTACGGTAACATTATATAAATATCATTAAAACATTATACAAACAGGAACTATAGTACAAATATTGCCATACTGATTTAATCCATACATTTGTATGAGAATTTCCAGTCTCTTTGAATTTGCTTTTCCCCTTTCTTCAGTTCCCTTTTCTCCATTTCTATCTCTGCCTAAACTTATGTAATCTTGGTCTCATCTCAAATGCCAATTCATCCATTAATTCTTTCTTGATGCTCTAAGCGGAAATTATATTTCCTTAATCAGAAGCAAAATAACATTTTCTTTACATATTGTATTGTTTTGTATTATACTTATTTTCATGCACATAATTAACTTTTTTCTTAAGCATTAAAGTTATTCTTTGTTCCATCTTTGTATGTCTATTGCCTTAAATATCTGACAATGCTATTATGATAATGAGACCTTAATAAACATTGAATGAAGAATTGTATTATATTCAGAAGCCATGGATGGGATTTAAAATAAATGTTAATAATATGACCTTAAAACTATATAGTTATCTCATCCTTATTTCTAAGATAGAACAAAAATTATTGGATAAATGAAAGAAGAATCTTTGATTTTTCAACAAAACACTCATTCACAGGAATAATTATGCATAGTTCCATTTTTTCGTGTGTACATATATATGTATGTATGTATACATATGTGTGTGATTTATGTACATGTATATATGTGCATGCATACATGTGTTTGTGTATATAATATAGAGCATGCCTGCATTTTTCATGTGAGTTTAGATTTGATTTTGTATATACTCCCAAGATTTCCTGAGTCTTCATGAAAACTTGGGCTTTGATTTATTCTTATAGGATAATATTAATTCTTTGAGAATAAAAGTTATATATTTACTTAATTATGTCTTTGAGACTTTATGTCTTTGAGAAAAATTGTGACCTCAGTTTTATTTAATCATATTTTCCTAAAGAGAATCTTATCTCCAAAGAAAGTGAGCTAGTTTGTTGATTTTTCAGTTATATCAGAATACAAAGAGTTATTAACTAATTTATATTTAGTATACATTCAGAGTATGCAAATATGTTTTATTGATAACATACTACTCTCGTGTTCAATTATTTTTTTCTTAAATTGTTATTTAGGTGAGAAAAAAATGACTGATGTTTTAATTTTCAAGACCCCAAAGGATTGTTTGTTTGTTTGTTTGTTTTTGTGGACAGACATAATCAAATATTTCTATTTCCACAGATACATGAACAAATGGAATTGAAATGAAATTTAGTTAAACATAAAATGAAGATTATTTCTATAGAATCTTTTTTATAATTAAAAATTATTGAAAAAGAGAGATACTAATTGCTCTCAGATAAGGTCTTGCCTTGAAAAATGTTAATGAGTTAGTGATAATAATTGATAATGGTATTTCTATAACATATTTGAATTTTTAAAATATCCCATATGTCCTCTTATTACATCACATGAGTCTACACCTTTTATTAACATAGTATCTTGAACATTGAAAAAAAAGAAAATAATAAAAATGGTTTCTATTGGTCAATAATTCTATTTCTGGAACTGGCCCCATGTTTAGTTGCCCCCCCAAAAAAAAAAAACATGAGAAAAAATGTTGAAATTTAAAATAACACGTGACTTCAAAAAAGCCTGTAAAATTAAGATATCTCCTTGCCTATTCATTGGTGAAATGAATCCTAACAGATAACACAATTTCTCAGACATGGCTGAGATCCACTTATCATAATTGCTCTCAGGCATAGGCATTCCCTCTGATTTACAATTGTGCATCTCTAAGGAAATTATCACATATTTATAAACCCAGATTATCTTGGCTAAAATACTCAACTAGATTTTTTTGAGAAACTAGAAATTATAATATTTACCATGTCCAGACAACTTTTTCACTATTTATATATCCTCATTATGTAAAGTATTACCATAGAAATTAAAATTCTATTAAAATATTAGTGACTTTATTCAATGAATACATCTTATAAGAGATTTGTTGAAGAACATTTCCTTTCATGAGAAAATTATTGTTCAATATAGAATTAGGAAAATACTAATTAATCAATATTTAAGACACAAACTTTGATGTAGCATCATCACCTCTTATTAATTACATGTGAATTTGTTCAAAGTAAAACAATGACATTTGATTGCTCATACATTATCATAAGATACTTCAACCTGATATAGTGGAAAAATTGGTGAGCTTAGAGTTAGAATACTAGCATTCAATTCCCAAGCATACCAGTAATTATATGATGATGAATAAATTATTTTCTTTCTACCTTAACAAATTTATATATGGCAGGGGTTATACTATGATTTTCATTTTTTTTCAATCTTTAAAATCCAACTCTGTATCATATATGATGCTTAAAAGATAAACTGATCATTTCTAAATAGGCAATATTGCAACCCAAACATATGTGAAATTATAAGCAAAGGGTAGTAAGAACATTCATTTTTTACTCCTTTTCCCTGTATTCATATGTTCTAACAGTTCATCAATTTTTAATGTTTTTGCATGTCTACAAGTTGGTCCTTTTAGGGCATTAGTTCTAATCAGACTGAGAGGTAGCATGGTATGGTAAATATTTCTTCACCTTCCTCCTCTTTAAATCCAATCTTCTATTAAAAGCAGTCTATAATCACCGCCTTTATTTCTACAGAATACTTGTGTTCTTCAGTCCCTGGTAATATAGTTTCTGTCTTTAGCAATCTAATAAATCTTTATTCTCCAAGTCCTCAATGGCATACTGATGATGAAATGCCAAGATTTTTGAAAAATGTATCCTCTTTAGAATAACTTGCTCAAAAGAAGTTGTAGAAATAATATCATCCAGTTGTTTCTTTTTTTTTTTTATTTCACCATTTCATATTTATTGACTGTAAAAATTTTCCTATAGGAATAATACTAAGGGAGACTTTTTTTCATTATGCATTTCTATTTTTTAAACATTATTTTATTTGGTCATTTTCAAACATTATTCCTTGGAAACAAAGGTCATTTTCTTTTGCTCCCCCACCTTCCCAGCACCCCTCCCACAGCCAATACGCAGTTCTACTGGGTATCACATTCATCCTTGATTTGAACCCATTTCCATGTTGTTGGTATTTGCATTTGGGTGTTCATTTAGAGTCACTCCTCAATCATGTCCCCTCAACCCCTGTAGTCAAGCAGTTGCTTTTACTCAGTGTTTTTACTCCTACAGTTTGTCTTCTGCTTGTGGATACTGTTTTTCTCCTAGTTCCCTGCAAAATGTTTAGGGACATTGCATTGCCACTAATGGAGAAGTCCATTATGTTCTATTGTACCACAGTGTATCAGTCTCTGTGTACAATGTTTTCCTGGTTCTGCTCCTTTCGCTCTGCATCACTTCCTGGAGGCTGTTCCAGTCTCCATGGAATTCCTCCACTTTATTATTCCTTTGATCACAATAGTATTTCATCACCAACATATACCACAATTTGTTCAGCTTTTCCCCAATTGAAGGGCATCCCCTCACTTTCCAATTTTTTCTTACCTCAAAGCATGCAGCTTTGAATATTCTTGTAAAAGTTTTTTTCCTTATTATCTCTTTGGGGTACAAAACCAGCAGTGATATGGCTGGATCAAAGGGCAGACAGTCTTTTAGCGCCCTTTGGGCATAGTTCCAGATTGCTCTCCAGAATGGTTGGATCAATTCACAACTCGACCAGCAATGAATCAATGTCTCAAATTTGTCACATCGCCGCCAACATTCATTACTTTCCTTTGCTATCATGTTAGCCAGTCTGCTAGGTGTGAGGTGATATGTCAGAGTTGTTTTGATTTGCATATCTCTGATTACCAGAGAATTAGAGCACTTTTTCATGTGCTTATTAATAGTTTTGATTAATTTGGCTGAAAACTACCTATTCATGTCCCTTGCCCATTTACCAATTGGAGAATGGCTTGATTTTATGTACAATTGATTTAGTTCTATATAAATTTCAGTAATTAGACCTTTGTCGGAGGTTTTTATGAAGAGTATTTCCCAATTTGTAGCTTCCCTTCTCATTTGGTTACATTGGTTTTGTTTGTACAAAAACTTTTTAAATTGATGTAATCAAAATTGTTTATTTTTCATTTTGTGACTCTATTTCTTGCTTGGTTTTAAAGCCTTTCCCTTCCCATAGGTCTGACATGTATAGTATTCTGTGTTCACCTAATTTACTTATAGTTTCCTTCTTTATGTTCAAGTCATTCACCCATTCTGAGTTTACCTTGGTGTAGGGTGTGAGGTGTTGATCCAAACCTAATCTCTCCCACACTGTCTTCCAGCTTTCCCAGCAGTTTTTTGTCAAATATTGGGTTTTTGTACCAAAAGCTAGGGTCTTTGGGTTTGTCATAGACTGTCTTGCTGAGGTCAGTTACCCCAAGTCTATTCCACTGATCCTCCTTTCTGTCTCTTAGCCAGTACCAAATTCTTTTGAAGACTGCTGCTTTATAATAGAGTTTGAGATCTGGGACTGAAAGGCCAACTTCCTTTGTATTTTTTTCAATATTTCCCTGGATATCTTTGATCCTTTGTTCTTCCAAATGAACTTTGTTATGTTTTTTTTTTCTAAATCAGTAAAAAAAAGTTTTTGGAAGTTCAATGGTTATAGCACTAAATAGATACATAAGTTTGGGTAGGATGGTCATTTTTATTATATTGGCTTGTCCTATCCATGAGCAGTTAATGTATCTCCAATTGCTCAAATCTAGTTTTAGTTGTTTGGAGACTGTTTTGTAGTTGTGTTCATATAGTTCCTCTGTTTGTCTCAGGAGATAGATTCCTAAGTATTTTATTTTGTCTAAACTGATTTTGAATGATATTTCCCTTTCTAATTCTTGCTGCTGAGATGTGTTGGAAATATAAACAAATGCTGATGACGTATGCGGGTTTATTTTGTATCCTGCAACGTTGCTATAGTTGTTGATCATTTCAACTAACTTTTTTGTTGATTCTCTAGGATTCTTTAAGTAGACCATCATATCATCCACAAAGAGTGATAACTTGGTCTCCTTATTGCCTATTTTAATGCCTTCAGTTTCTTTTTCTTCTCTAATTGCTATTGCTAGTGTTTGTAGTACAATGTTAAATAATAGAGGAGATAATGGACATCCTTGTTTCACTCCTGATCTTATTGGGAATGCATCTAATTTATGCCCATTGCAGATGATATTAGCTGATGGTTTTAGATCTATACTGTTTATTATTTTTAGGAAAGACCCTTATATTCCTATGCTTCCTAGTGTTTTAATAGGAATGGGTGTTGTACTTTATCACAGGCTTTTTCTGCATTTATTAAGATAATCTTGTGATTTTTGTTGGTTTGTTTGTTGATATGGCCAATTATGTGGATGGTTTTCCTAATATTGAACCAGCCCTGCATTCCTGGTATAAATCCTACTTGATCATAGTGAATTACCCTCCTGATCACTTGCTGGAGTCTTTTTGCTAGTATCCTATTTCAGATTTTTGCATCTATATTCATTAGGGAGATTGGTCTATACTTTTCTTTCTCCTTTTTTGACCTGCCTGGCTTTGGAATCAGTACCATGTTTGTGTCATGAAAGGAATTTGGTAGAATTCCCTCTTTGCTTATTATGTCAAATCGTTTGTATAGTATTGGGATTAGTTGTTCTTTGAATGTTTGATAGAATTCACTTGTGAATCCATCAGGTCCTGGGGATTTTTTCTTAAGCAGTTCTTTGATGGCCTGTTGGATTTCTTTTTCTGACATGGAATTGTTTAATAATTCTATTTCTTCTTCTGTTAGTCTAGGCAATTTATAGTTTTGTAAATATTCATCCCTATCACCTAGATTTGTATATTTATTGCCATATATTTGGGCAAAGTATTTTTTCATGATTGCCTTAATTTCCTCTTCATTGGAGGTGAGGTCCCCCTTCTCATCTTTGATGCTGTTAATTTGCTTTTCTTCTTTCCTTTTTTTAATTAGATTTCCCAGTACTTTGTCTATTTTGTATCTTTTTTTCAAAGTATCAGCTTCTAGTCTTATTTATTAGTTCAATAGATCTATCACTTTTGATTTTATTAATCCTCCCTTAATTTTTAGGATCTCTAGTTTGGTTTTCTTCTGGGGATTTTTAATTTGTTCAAGTTTTTTATTTGCATTTCTAATTCATTGATCTCTGCCCTCCCTGATTTGCTAAAATATGCACTCAGAGATATGGATTTTCCTCTGAGTACTGCTTTGGCTGCATCCCATAAAGTTGGAAAGGATGTCTCACCATTGTCATTTTCTTCAATGAAATTATTGTTTCTAAAATTTGTTTTCTACCTAACCAATTTTGGAGCGTGGTATTATTTAATTTCCAATTGATTTTTTTATTTAGCTCTCCATGTAACCTTACTGAACATTATTTTTATTGGCTTATCATCTGAAAAGGTTGCATTAATTAATTCTGCTTTTCTGCATTTGTATGCCATGTTTTTATGATCTAGTGTATGGTCAATCTTTGTGAATGTGCCATGTGCTGCTGAAAAGAAGGTGCATTCCTTTTTTGTCCCTATTTATTTTTCTCCATATGTCTATTAACTCTAATTTTTCTAAGATTTCATTCACATCTTTTACCTCTTTCTTATTTATTTTTTTTATTTGATTTATCTAAATTTGATAGTGGTTGGTTCAGGTCTCCCACTAATATGGTTTTACTATCTATTTCCTCCTATAATTTTCCTAGTTTCTCTATTAGAAATTTGGATGCTATATTACTTGATGCATAAATGTTGATTAGTGATATTTCCTCATTGTCTATATTCCCTTTTCACAAAATATATTTACCTTCCCTATCCCTTTTGATCTGGTCTATTTTTGCTTTGGCTTTGTCAGATAGCATGATTGCAATTCCTGCCTTCCTTCTATCAGTTGAGGCCCAAAAGGTCTTACTCCATCCTTTAATTTGGACCTTGTGAGTATCTACCCACCTCATGTGTGTTTCTTGAAGACAACAAATGGTAGGGTTTTGGATTCTAATCCATTCTGCTATTCATCTATGTTTTATGGGTGAGTTCATCCCATTCATGTTCAAATTTATGACTGTCATTTGTGGATTCCCTAGCATTTTCATATCTTCCCCTAATTCTGACCTTTCTTCTTTAGCTATAACCTTTTAAACCAGTGATTTAGTTTAAATAAGTCCCCCTATTCCCCTCCTTTTCTATGCTTCCCTTTCTAGCCCCTCCCTTTGTGTTCCCTTCTTGTTTTTGGTTGGTTTTGGGGGGGGAGTTTGTTTGTTTGTTTTTTTAGGGTCTGTTAACTTCCCTCCCCTATCTTCTTCTCTCCCTTTTCATACTCCCTCCACCCTCCCCCTCCTTAATTTCCCCTTCTCTCTTACTTTGTTGGATAAGGTAGAATTCAAGATCCCAATGGATCTAGATGTTCTTCCTCTGAGAGTTGATTTCACTGAGAGTAAAGTTTAAGTAATATAAGTTAGCACTCTTTTCCTCTCCTTTTTATAGGAGATTTCTTCCCCTCCCCTTCCCAGGTGTATCTTTGTGTGAGAAAGATTATTGTATTTAGGTTTTTTTTTCCATTTCTTGAAGTATATCTTAGTACCATCAACAATTCCGTCCTCCTTTTTTTTCTTTCTTCCCCCACTTCTCCATAGCATCTTAATGCCCCAATCTTTCCCTATGCATAATTCTTCTAACTACTCTAATGATCCATACAATTTTTGAGAGTTACACATTATATTTCCCCACATATTAATATATATAATTTGATATAAATGTAGTCCTTATAGAAGAGAGTTTGAATGATAGAACAAGATAACATTTTTCTCCTTTTCCCTTTCCTTCATATTACCTTTTCATGTTTCTCTTGCTCTTTGTGTTTTGATGTCAAATTTCCACAGAGTTTGGTCTTTTCTTTACAAATACTTGGAAATCTTCTATTTTGTTGAATGTCCATACTTTCCCCTGGAAGTATATAGTCAGTTTTGAAGTATAGCTGATTCTTGGTTGAAGACCCAGCTCTCTTGCCTTTCTGAATATCATGTCCAGTCATTCAGTGTGGAAATTGCAAGGTCTTGTGTGATCCTGATCGGCATTCCTTTATATCTAAATTGTCTTTTTCTGGCTTCTTGTGAGATTTTTTCTTTTGCTTGAAAGCTTTGGAATTTGGCAATTAAATTCCTGGGAGTTGTCTTTTGGGGATTTAGTGTGGAGGATGTTCTATGAACTCTTTCAATGCCTATTTTGCCCCCTTGTTCTAGAATCTCTGGGCAGTTTTCTTTGATGATATCTTGTATTATGTTATCCAGATTACTATTTATTTCTGGCATTTCTGGTAGACAAATGATTGTCAGATTGTCTCTCCTTCCTCTGTTTTCCAGTTCTGTCACCTTGTCAGTGAGATATTTTATGTTATCTTCTAATTTCTTATTCTTTTGACTTTGCTTTATTTATTCTTTTTGTTTTACAAGATCATTGTCTTCCAGTTGCCTGATTCTGACCTTTAAAGACTGGGTTTCCTTTTCAGTTTGGTCTGTCCTGCTTTTTGAGGCATCAAGCTATTTCTGCAATTGCGTGTTTTTGTCCTTCAGATTGCTGAGTTCCTTTTGCATTATTTCCCATTTTTCCTGCCAGAAGGCTTCCATCTTTTTCATAACTTCCAATCTAAATTCTTCAAGAACTTGTGGTCAATTTCCATTTCTTTTGGAAGGTTTTAGAGTATTTGTTTGTCTTTCCTCTTCTATTTCCTCTGTATTCTGTATTTTAGCTCCATAAAATGTTTCCAAAGTCACCCCCTTCTTCTTTCTTTTCTTGTTGTTGGGAGGCTGTACCTGGGCATTGTTTGCTATCTCTATGTGTTTTTTGTTCTCCCCTTTCCAGTCAGAAATCTGAGTGAGGAGGGCTTGCTCTCAGTGTAATGGTCTAAAGATCAAAGCTTTAGCCTCAGGAAAATTCTTGGTTTTCCACAGCTGTGCTGTCTTCCCAGGGGAGCCCAGGGTCTGCCCTCCCCTGCCTGCCTGCATTTCAGGTATTACTGCTCTCAGGTGTAGGTCTTTGGTGGTGTTAGTTAACTCCTAGGACCTGTGGGTGCCCCTTACTCACTTCAGGGGATCCCTTTGTGCACTCGTTGATTATAGGGCACTAGTTCTGGGCACCCGCAATCTGAGTTCCCCTTGTCCGCCGGCCCGGGTTTCAGGTGTTAATACTCACAGGAGTGGGTCCTTGGTGGTCTTAGTCAAGTCACCAGACCTGGGGCTGCCCATTGTTCAGTCCTGGGGTGACCCTCCATCACTTGTTGATTCTGGCCAGTGCTGACTTTAACTCTGGCTCCGGATGTGTGGTGTGTGTGGGGAGGAAGTGGGTCAGCTATTCATTCCCTTATATTGTGGAAATGTCAGAATCCCACTGACCTTTAGTGCTGTGCCTTAGTGTGGGGTCCCTCCGATCTTATGAGGATGGTGTTTTCTTTTTTTTTTGGGGGGGTCTTTTGAGGTCATCTGTGTCATTGGGTCTGAGGAAAGGAAGCGAGTTGCGTCTACTCTGCAGCCATGCTTACCTAGAAGTCACCCCATTTGCTTCTTAAATGGGAAAAGGTAGTGCATTTACAATGAAGTGAGATAAAGGATAAGGGAGCAATAACCTAAAGGATTCCCAAATACTCAAGAAAAGGCATAAAGGCAAAAATAAGCCTCTGAATCTATAGGGTAGATCCTCAATAGAAGAATTATGGAAGGGAATGTAAAAGAAATGTATAAAATCAGAAGTCATGGATGAGTACTAATATTAACTGTTGTATTGAATATGCACTTTGTCAATATTATTGATCTATTTGATACTATGACAGATTCATTTCTTAATGATGCCTTCTCATCACTTGGTTTTTGTACTACTATGTTTTTCTCATTACTTTTGTCATCATTTCTCTATTTTTTCTTTCTCTTATTTCTTCCTTTAAATATGCATCTACTATGATTCAGTAGACAGATATTTAATGTGATATTAAGGGATATGAGTTTGAATTTCAACTCTGACACTACCTAATCACCTTAATTAAATCATTTGACCAGTGTGTGCTTTGCAAAAATTAGGCACTTAATAACTATTTTAAATTTATTTAGAAACAGTGGAGAGAGAAAGAGAAAGAGAGAGAGAGAGAGAGAAAGAAAGAGAGAGAGAGAGAGAGAGAGAGAGAGAGAGAGAGAGAGAGAGAGAGAGAGAGAGAGAGAGAGAGAGAGAGAGAGAGAGAGAGAGAGAGAGAGAGAGAGAGAGAGAGGACCTAAATTCAAATCCTGGCTCTGATGTTCATTGCTACTGTATCCCTGGTCAAGTCATATAGAGTCACTCAGTTCATGTTTCCTTTTCTGTCAAATGAATAAATTAGAGTAGATACCTTGAAAAACTCCTTTTAACTCTATATTTATGGCTTCTATGAAACAAAATTGAATTGTACAGAACTGATTTTACATGGTTTTGGATTTTGGTAGTCTGAATTTGAATCCTGACATAAATAATTACTAGTCTTTTGACTATAAGCAAATCACTTGCCCAGTGAAATTACACAACCATAAAACTGGAGAATAATATATGCACCATTTGTCATACATAGTTGTGGCAAAAGCACTTCAGGAACCTTATAATGGCTTTTGTTGTTCTAGCTAAAAATCTGAGCAACAGGGTTGACTATATTTTTTGCTCTCCATAGAAGAGCATTGTATTAAAAACTAATTAGTTTTTAACTAATAAATGATAAATAAATAAGTAAATAAAGTCTAGATTGAATCCACTATAGACACTTTTCCAATTTTTAATACCAGTTAATTTAAAAAACAGTCAGATCCTTATCAAGCTTGAAAACTTTGATGGACATGACTAGTGAAAGTCTATGTCTTATTTAAGGACTTACCTTTTAATTTTAGATAACATCACTGGAATGTCAGGCTTGAAGAAAGAGATTTTTAGGTCACATCAGTTAATTATAATGTAAACTCATTGAGGGAAGAGATTATTTGTCTTTCTAACTGCATATATCCCTAGAAATCAGCACAGAACTTGGGATATATTAAGCTCATAATAAATGTTTGCTAACTTTCTTTACCCTGCCTTTTTTTGCCATATATTTTTTTATAAATGTTTGAAAGGGATTGGTGGAAAGAGTGTCTATATAGATATAATCACAATTATATTCAAATGGTAGTAATGACTAATAATATCTAATATTTATAGGATGTTTTAAGATTTACAAAGTCTTTACACATATTTCATTTTTATACTAACAATAATTCTTAAAGATTAATTATTTCCATTTTTCTTATGAGGAAATGACACTAAGAAGGCAAATGACCTACAGAGAATATCAGAGGAAATGGAATATTTCTGGACATTAGTGTCTAAAACTCATGTTTTCTATATCTGAGTCCTACACTCTATTCATTATTCTATGATGCTACTCCTATAGGATACAAGTGTAGATACAGCTCTAGATTGATACAAGTAGAGAAGTACATAGGAAAAAAATGGAAAGGTGACATCTTGTCAAATGACCAATCTGCCTTTAAAAGAGATGTTATTTTTAAAGATGTTGATGATCTATAAAAAACACAGTGAAATCTCCAGGGATACATATTGGATTCTTTCATGAAATAACTCTTCGATACTATAAAGAATAAAACACATTCCAACTGTGTGACCTTGAGTAAGTTGCTTAGCATCTCAATGATCTGGGTAATTCATTTGGACTCTATATGTATCAGAAAAGCTCCTAATTTTCACCGGCATAATAAGTTTCAAAACAAAATAATTCCTAAACCAATAAAACCATAGGTCCAGTCTTTTTTCCCTCTATCATGGAAAATAGCCTGAAAATGAAATTTCGAGATCTTAGGAAAAAATAGACATCATTAAATAGTCAACAATTCTGCCCACCTGGATGCTTTCCTATCATGAGAATGTCTATGAGCAATTTGAATTATGTGAGTAAAGCCAAGATTGTAAAAGACTAAAGAGGTTTGGAATTACTTCTTATGTAATGTAAATGTAAACTTTGTCCACCTTCATTCTTACACTATATCTTTCAGGAGTGTCTATAAAAGTCTGTGGCCAAACTAAAAAAAATTTTTTCTTTTTTTGTCCTCTAGCCATATGTCTATACTACAAATTATTCATTCATTTGTTTATCAGATATTTATTGATTTTCTAGTTTATGTATTGTGCTGTGCCAAGTCAATAAGGGGGATCAAAATCATTATAACCTAAAAATTTATTGGGAAAATGAAACAAAACTATGACAAGGCAAATAATATGTAACAAGACATTACAAAACAGAAAAAGGGGAAATAAACAAATGAAAAACAAAATGAAAGTCACAATTAATGATCAAGTGAGAACTACAGAAAAGACATTATAAATTCAGATGGAATAACACTGTAGAGGAGAGTGATCAAGAAAGACCTCATGAGGGATATAGGATTTAACTCATCCTTGAAGTATCAGAGAGAAAAAAATCAGTCTAGCTAGAATGATAGGTTCATGTAATGAAATATTGGAAAAAGAAGAAGAATTTTAAAGACTATATATACAAAATAGATGGCATCTTATCCTATAGATCATGGAGAATCTTTAGAATTCTGTAAAATTGAGGGTGACCTGATTTTTAGTGATTTAAAGCGATTAGTATGGATGTGCTAGACTTGTTGGTTGATAGGAATAAAACATATTTTAGAAGACATTGTAATGATGCATTTTGAGCTAAGGGACTGGTGACTAAGATTAGAATACATATGGGAAAAGATGGAAGGGCACATATAATGAGAGAAGCAAGGTGATGATGGAGGTGAAAGGACAAAGGTAACTCATGGTATGAATAAAGCAATAATTTCCAACCCGTACACTTTAAAATCTATGAATTTTTAATTGATTAGATTAAATAAAAGGAACAATTATTTAGATATCACATATTTTTCTTTTCTCTAAGATTATTTTGATATAAAATCATAATTATATTATAAATCCTTATTTATCTAATATTTACTACCTACATTAAGGAACTAGAATTTCTAATTATCTCAGAGCTTTCTTCACAGATGAAGATCATAACACACACACTTACACCCCTATAAAATGTCTTATAGATCATGGTTTTAATGAGCTAGAGTGACCAAAAAAAGACATCCCTTAGTCACAAATTATTTCTTTTCTCCACATTCCCAGATTTGTTTTACATAATTATCTATACATTGGACAATCCAACCATACTAAGAATTTGACTATCATTTATACATCATATATATTTTTTCAATCACCAGTTCTTTGTACAATCACCTTTATATCCTAGAATCTCCTTCTGTTTCCTTTCTGTCCCTTGGCATTTTTAATTTCCTTCAAAACTCATCATCAAAGTGTAACCTCTTTAAATAATGTTTTTCTCATGATCTTGACTCTGATATTTTGCTGTTTCAATGAATCTGGGATCTCATAGATTTTAGTGATCTGTTAAAGTCCATATTATTATGTATTCCCACCTTCTTATCCAATATGACTTTGTTCTGTCATGTTCCATAAATCCTCCAAAAAAAGAGTACTACTCAATGTTCTGGGGAAAATCTCTCCCCACCTGCTACTGTTTCCCTCCTCCAACTCGTAAAATGTGATACATATTTTATATGAACATACATTTTTACATCTCCCCCTAGAGAATGTAAGCTTTCTGAAGGTTAAGGAAAGTCTCACTGTTGTGTGTGCATATCCTGAGGACCTAGAACATAGAAATTGATTGATGGATCCATATTTTAAAAACTGATGAATAATCTCTTTGAAATTAGTGAGGTTTTTGTTTTGCTTTGTTTTTTGACAGCAGTATATTTTTAGATCCATATTTATAGACTTTCTACATTAGTAAAAACTTTGTAGGCTTTTCCAGTGGCATAGGTTTGAAAAACCCAGAACCAGTACACATCATTATTAAATACTGGCTTAGGAGTTTAGTTGGGTATGGAACAAAAAAAAAATCAGTTCTTACTTGAAAATGACTTCACTGGTTCTATGGAAAATGTCTATAATTTCCTATGAATGGCAACCAATATATGGCATAACTCTTGTTATGGAAAATGGGCAAGTAAGTAATGTGAAATCAATTGAAGCAATGACCTCTCATTTTAATTGTGTGTCTTTGGGGTTCTAAAATTGACTTTTGTCACCTAGTGGAACTTCATACTGATTTATTTTTTCCCCTACCTCATTTCCTCTCAAGCCATTTCAAATTTCTTAAAAATAGCTCAGTAAATAAATTTCATTGCTTTTCTGGCAAACTGACCTGGATGTGATGACTTGTTATGGCATGATACAAGTACATTTTTAGTGATGATTTTCTAACCTTTTTTTCAGCTTGTATTTATTTTTCTGCTTTCTTTTTATTAGCAAACAATATAGGGCTAGCTACTGGTGTTTAACCTTGGCAACATTAGAATGCCTGTTGTTATAATTTGCAGCAGCCACATATGTGTACACCACAACTCAGGATATTCAATTACTTGGCAAGTGTACATATGCATGCTATGGGGACACTGTTTAGACTTCTCTCTTGAAAGCATGAAAAAGTAGGGGAGATGGAGTGAGAGTGAGAGAGAGAGAGAGAGAGAGAGAGAGAGAGAGAGAGAGAGAGAGAGAGAGAGAGAGAAAGTTAGTTGTGTTTAAGGTAAATGGTCAGCAATATCCAGTTGCAGCCAGAGGTAAATTGACTGTTAAGTAGAGAGTCAATGAAAAGTTGGATAGGAGGAATTTTTTCCCCATTACACTCAACAAACATGTAGAAAAACTGTCTTGATAACCAAAAATGGGGTAATAATTTTATTTCACATATTAACACAAACTATGTTGACAAATATAATGGTTATGATATAAATATGTAATGGATATAAGTTAGGAACGGAATAATTTTATTTTTGAATGAGCTTAGATAAAAATCAGTATGACAATTTAGAAATAAAGTATTAAGAGCCTATTCTGTTCCAGGCTTTGTACTAAGTGCTGGGAAAGGCAAGCAATATATATATATATATATAGGTGTAATATATCTACATAAAGCAACATACAGTATATAAAACAACATATATATGTAGAAAAAGATATAGATATATAATACAAATACACATGTATGTGGATATATATATATATATATATACAAATGTACATAAGTGCATATTATGGATGTGTATATTTAAATAAAACAATTTTTACTACTGAGAATCTCACGGTATTTTGAGGGATCTCAAAATCTGAATACTAGTACTCCTATAAATAATGCTTTTTTTCTTTTCTTTGGTGTCTCTATCTCTACAAGGCTGAGTTAGCAGACCCTATTAAAGGAAGAAAGAGGAAGAAGAAGAAGCATTTGTTAAATGCCTATCTTATACCAGGCACCATGATAAGTGTTTTATAAAATATGAGCTCATTTGATAATGGTTTTTTCTGTGAAATATCTATCATCTTTATTATTAAATTGATTTTACATATGAGTAAAATAAAAGTTAAGTAACTTGTGCAGAGTCACATAACTCATAACTGTCTGTTGCTAAATTTGAACAGGTTTTTCAATTTCCAAGTCTAGCACTATCCATTGTGCAACCTGTTTTGAAGAAGGTCTCCACTTTTTGTTTTCAGGGTGTTATTCACTGAAATTAAATCCTGTCTTCATAAAGCAAATGCATTTAAAATCCTTAAAATATTAAAATACATTTAACTATATCTATGATATATAACTAAAACTATAAACAATAAATACTCCCCTTATGCACAATTTAATTCTTCAGCACATAATATTATATTCAAAAGAAAAAGTTGGTCATTTATCTTTTTCCTATCATTAGTGATACTTTTAAATGATGGACTATATATCTATCTTTCAGAAGGAAGAACTAAGGATGAGTTTTGAAGAAGTCAAGAATAACCTGTTTATGTCAATAAAGTGGCCATAGCAAATGTATGCATGGCATTAAATTACTTTTTTTTTCTTTTGTGAACTCAAACTTTAAAACATTGAAGATTCACTTAATCTATAGATTTTCAGTTTTTATTCCTACTCCTAACAATGCTGGTCACAATCCATCCACACCTTTTTGCTCCTGTTCAATTTCTGTGTCTTCTCATAAATCCACAAAAGGAAGAGGACTTAATGAGCTGGAACCATCTTTTATATCTTTTTTTTTCACATTTAGAAGTTAGACTGAAGCATATGATCTATATGCTTCTATTTAAGTTTGCCTTTTGAAAAACATTTCTTATTATTACAGTTTCTGTGTAATTCTTTATGGATAATGAAGTTCAGCTTGTTTATATCCATATGCATATCCTCTATGTCCATTAGCTGATCCATATTTTTTACTTTCTAAAAAATATGATTCTCATGCATAGTTTAATTATTAAACACAAGGTTTTTGGAATTTGAAATTCCAAAGTGTTATTTGGCAGTTATTTGTTTGGGCGACTTGGGAACAAAAATAATATTTCCAATTTCCATGAAGTAGTTTGCAAAACTAAAAAAATGCATGGATTCTCAAATACATTTCAATCTCCTTTTATTTAATTCTGAACTCTGTTCATTGTCCATTTTCTATGGTTATCCAGTTTATACGTAACGATGAACCAATTCTATGGGTTCTCTAATAAAGTACTTATAAGAGAATATAAAATGGCCATTTAAAGGCACTTGTTTTTTTTTTAATCTGTTCAGAGGCCAAATTTTTTTGAGTTATTATGAATCTTTTTTATGAGACTCTTCAGTCTTCTCAGGGTTGATGCAATCAGCACAATGACAGTTATAATTGAGAACACATGGACAATGTCAGTATCTAATGCAATGATACTTTACCTGAGGTGTATGAACTTTCCTTTTCAATTTGAATAATTTTTCATAACTTCTTCAAAGTAAATAGTTTTATAATCTTCAGTATTACATTTTATTGATTTATAAACATCATTCAGAGAGATTCATAGATTTCACCAAATGGGTTAATAATATGCAAAAAAAAGATTAAAGACTAATCAAAAAAGAATGCTTTCCTCCAGTTCTACTTTTCACTGGAGACCTTTTATGATGGAAGCATAAACCTTTGGCACATGTATCATTTTTTAATATTAACAATCACATCCATCCACAGAGAAACAAAAATGTTTCTCTTATTCAAGTTTGGAAAAAAATGTGTGTCATTCTAGTAGTCTCAAGGTAAAATTTACTCTTAGTATGATGTTCTGTTATGGAAAAGATGTTTTAAAGATAGTTTTTATCTGAATTTTTGTGTTCCTGGAAGGTATTTATTTTGCTTACATTGTTAATTATCATATAGTTGTCAGAAATTATTTCATATGGAGCAATAATGGCTTTTAAAATAGAGAAAGTCAGAAATATGGATTAAAATTTTGACTCTGATGTATATACATTTCTTAATATAACAAAATATCCACATATACCTTTGTTCCATTTACCCAGATTTTTAGATTTTACATGTTCTTAAACTACTCACTTGTTCTTTTAAAAATATATTTTAACTTATTTCCCTTTTTCCCCATTTCCTAAGTACTTATTTTCCTATCTCTTCACCTCTTTCCTTCTTTTGGGGAGAGAAAGTACTTGTAATAAATATGACAGGCAAAGGGAAATAAATTAGGAAGTCATTGCCAACTCAGATAATTGTAGAATCAAGGGAGGTGGGAAATTTTAGGGAAAACGATATGATGTCCAGTAACTATCCTACAAGCTAAATAGCATTCTCAATATGTGTGTTAAGAGTCAGTACCATACTCAATAATCAGGTTCCAAAACCTACATCACTGGTCTTTTTTTTTTTTTAATCAAAAAACAAACATGGAGAGAGAGCCAAGCTATGCTCTCCTCTAAGATATAGGAATCACAATATAATAAAGGGCCAAGACAATATGGTAATGTTGTTTAGGGGTTGTTTAGAGAACATGATTACCATCTTCCACCTCAGGTCAGCTGTAACCATAGCAGAGTTAGTTAATCTACATTGTAAATGATGCAAAAAGAGAATAAAGATAATTTCTGAGCCCTCAACTTGAATTGGGTCAGGAGGAGAATTATTAAGAAAATATTAAGAGAGGCAGAGAATGAGATCTACTGCTAATCATCCCTTCCAAACTGTCAGAAGCATAAGTAAAAGTGAGTATGGCACCAAAAAAGATCTAGCACATTCATCCAAAAAGTTCAGGAGCATATCACTATAAGTAAAAATATCCTAAACTCAAAAGGGAGGCTTAGAATATTAACTGACAGAAGAAAACTCTAAGTAATGAAGAGTGCTATTGATTATAAAAAACCTAAGAAGTAAATCTATAATAAGAGAATAACAGCATAGCATCTACAAACAGAAGTTCTGAGGAGAAAAATGGCTTAGTCATAGAGATAATAATGAAAAGGGGACTTGTTAATAATAATTAAATATGAGAGAAGAAATTTTATAATGAGCTTCAAAGGAACATTTTTTAAAACAGAGGACACAAAAAAGATTGTTCAGAAAATGATACAGACAAGTATAGATTCTATCATGTTAAATATAACACATATTAAAATAAAAACTGAAAGTTCCTTGATCTCTGTGTAAGTAAATCTGAATTATTATTGATTATTTCACTCATTGATATAAAAATTTCCTGAGACATACAATAAACAGGAGCTTTAATTTTTTTGACAAAAGTGAGACTGCTTCTTTATGGTATACCTACAATTAGAATATGACAGAAAGAAACTTGACTAATCTGGTTACCTCAGATTTAATTAATCAAGAATTTCATAAATTGCCAAAAAGGATGCTGATACAGTTTTGCGCTGAAAATAGCAAAAGCTTAAACATTTATATATGTGCAGTGAGTTGACAGAGTGAATAGAAAGCATCAAGTATGATATTAAGAAGACCTGAGTTTGAATTCATCTACTAGCTCTGAGACCCTAGAACATTCATTTTGCCCTTCCTTGACTCACTTTCCTCATCTATATAATCTGAAAATAATAGCATCTATTTCCCAAGATTGAATGGTTATAAAAGTACATTTTAACACATTAAGGAATAGATAAATATTAGCTATTGTTATTTAGATGTTAACATGCTTCTTTGGCTTGGAAACTAGCATAATTTAAATCTCATTGAAAAATCTATGAATATAATTAAGAACAGACTTACCAAATGACTTAACCAATCATGATTATACTTTAAAAAATAAGCTGTACTTCAAAGATAAATGTAATTCCCAATATGTTATGTATCATTTCCTAATAAAGAATTTTTAAAATGTGTCAATATATTTTGAATATAATATCAAATTTTATAAAACAGATGATTACATCAACAAGAGGACATATTACATATTGAGTTTTTGTAATATGAAACATGTAATTTTTATATCAATGAATTTATTTTGTTTTTATTTATTTAATTGAAAATAACTATAATTGATATTTTAAAAGAAAATAAATATGGAAATATAAGGACAAGAATATCTGAGGATGAAAAGTCATTGTTGAATGATAACATATATTAGAGTATACATCTCAGTGATAGTAGAGATCCATTAAAATCCTGAGACATGATCCCTAAATAGTATAACATGACTACTAATACCAGATAAAATATCAATATCCAAACTCTTAAATCAGTTTGGGTCTATATTCATTTTTCTAATAAGGATGTTTTAAAATTTTCTATTTTTTTGAAATGTAATAAAATCTAAAAAAAGATCTACAAAACTATGTCTTAAAAATTAAGATCATTTAACAATTTATTTAATGTCACAGACTCAGAAGTCATTTGATTCCCTCTACTCTTGACTATGAACTACCTCATTTATAATTAAAGAATTACCAGATATTTGCATATCTTCTAGATTCTATGTATGTACATATATATCCACAGATAGGTATAGATGAATATATGTTATACGTATGTGTTTATAACAGTTCATAGGAAATTTGGAAATGGACAAAAAGGTTTCTAGCACTAAATGTTGAAGGAGAAAAAAATTATAATGTAAGTAGTTTTGAAATAATGACCCATAATGTGTAGAAAGAGAATATTTTGAATTGCTAATGATTTAACAATCTCAAAATATTTGTGGATATTTTATTTCCTTTAAAATCTTACAGAGATCTCCATAGGCCTTTACTGTTCCTGAGTAAGTCCAGAAACAGATTAAAATATAATTAGGAAATATTTAGCAAAATAAAAGTACAGTAAAACATAGATAACATATTTTTAAAGTATTATGTTTTCCAGGGTAGTCATATATACAAATTAGAGACTGATTTCAATTTGATCTTGACCCCATAATTGCAGAATATTTTTCCTTGATTTTTTTTATTTTGTAATTTAATTTATTTAGTCAAGTTAGAACATTATTCCTTGGTTACAAGAATCATATTATTTCAATTCCTCCCCTCCAACCACCCTTCCCGTAGCCGACATGTAATTTCATTGGGTATTACATGTGTCCTTGATCAGAACCCATTTCCATGTTGTTGGCGTTTGCATTAGGATGTTCATTTAGAGTCTACATGCCCAGCCATATCCCCTTGACCCTGGTATTCAAGCAGTTGTTTTTCTTCTGGGTTTCTATTCCCACGTTTTTCCTCTGAATATGGATAGTGTTTTTTTTTTTATCATAGATCCCTCCAAAATATTCAGGATCACTGCATTGCCACTAATGGAGAAGTCCATTATATTCGATTGCACCACAGTGTATCAGTCTCTGTGTACAATGTTCTCCTGGTTCTGCTCCTTTCACTCTGCATCACTTCCTGGAGGTTGTTCCAGTCTCCATGGAATTCCTCCACTTTATTATTCCTTTTGGCACAATAGTATTCTATCACCAACATATACCACAATTTGCTCAGTCATTCCCCAAATGAAGGGCATCCCCTCATTTTCCAATTTTTTTACACCACAAAGAGCGCAGCTATGAATATTCTTGTACAAGACTTTTTCCTTATTATCTCTTTGGGGTACAAACCCAGCAGTGATATGGCTGGATCAAAGGGCAGACAGTCTTTTAGTGCCCTTTGGGCATAGTTCCAAATTGCCCTCCAGAATAGTTAGATCAATTCACAACTCCACAAGCAAAGCTTTAATGCCCCGACTTTGCCACATCCCCTCCAGCATTCATTACTTTCCTTTGCTATCATGTTAGCCAATCTGCTAGGTGTGAGGTGATACCTCAGAGATGTTTTGATTCGCATCTCTCTGATTTTAAGAGATTTAGAATAATTTTTCATGTGCTTATATAATAGTCTTGATTTCTTTAACTGAAAATTGCCTATTCATGCCACTTGCCCATTTATCATTTGGAGAATGGCTTGATTTTTTGTACAATTGATTTAGTTCTTTATAAATTTGACTAATTAGACCTTTGTCAGAGGTTTTTGTTATGAAGATTCTATCCTGATTTGTTGCTTTGCTTCTAATTTTGGTTACATTTATTTTGTCACTACAAAAACTTTTTAATTTAATGTAATCAAAATTATTGATTTTACATTTTATGATTTTTTTCTAGCTCTTGCTTGGTATTAAAGTTTTTCCTTTCCCAAAGATCTGACATATATTGTATTCTATGTTCACCTAATTTACTTATAGTTTCCTTCTTTAAATTCACGTCATTCACCCATTCTTAGTTTATCTTGGTGTAGGGTGTGAGATGTTGATCCAAACTTAATCTCTCCCCTACTGTCATCCAATTTTCCCAGCAGTTTTTATCAAATAGTGGGTTTTGGTTCCTAAAGCTAGGATCTTCAGGTTTATTATAAACTGTCTTGCTGAGGTCACTTGCCCCCAGTCTATTCCACTGATCCTCCTTTCTGTCTCTTACCAGTACCAAATTATTTTGATGACTACTGCTTTATAGTAGAGTTTGAGATCTGGGACTGAAAGGCCTCCTTCCTTCACATTTTTTCATGATTCCCCTGGGTATCCTTTATCCTTTGTTCTTCCAAATTAACTTTGATTTCTTTTTTTCCTAATTTAGTAAAAAACTATTTTTTTCATAGTTCAATGGGAATGGGACTAAATAAGTAAATTAATTTGGGTACAATTGTCATTTTCATTATGTTAGCTCATCCTACCTATTAGCAGTTGATGTTCTTCTAATTTTTTAGATATTGTTTTAATTGTGTGGAGAGTGTTTTGTAATTGTGTTCATATAATTCCTCTGTTTGTCTCAGCAGATAGATTCCTAAGTATTTTATATTGTCTAGGGTGATTTTAAATGGAATTTCTCTTTCTAATTCATGCTGCTGAGTTGTGTTGGAAATACATAGAAATGCTGATGACTTATGTGGGTTTATTTTATATCTTACAACTTTGCTAAAGTAGATGATTATTTCGACTAGCTTTTTGGTTGATTGTATAGGATTGTTTAATTAGACCATCATATCATCCACAAAGAGTGATAGCATGGTCTCCTCATTGCCAATTTTAATACCTTCAGTTTCTTTTTCTTCTCTAATTGCTATTGCTAGTGTTTCTAATACTGTGTTAAATAATAGAGGTGATAATGGGCATCCTTGTTTTACTCCTGATCTTATTGGGAAGGCTTCTAGTTTTTCCCCATTGCAGACGATGTTTGCTGATGGTTTTAGATATATACAGTTTATTAGTTTTCGGAAAGGCCCTTCTAATCCTATGCTTTCTAGTGTTTTCTGTAGGAATGAGTGTTGTATTTTATCAAAGGCTTTTTCTGTATCTATTGAGAAAATCATGTGATTTTTGTTGGTTTGCTAGTTAATATGGTAAATAATTTGGATGGTTTTCCTAATATTGAACCATCCTTGCGTTCCTGGTTTGAATCCTACTTGATCGTAGCGGATAACCCTTGTGATGACTTGCAGGAGTCTTTTTGTTCCTATCCTATTCAAGATTTTTGTATCTATATTCATTAAGGAGATTGGTCTATATTTTTCTTTCCCTGTTTTTGACCTGCCTGGTTTTGGAATCAATACCATATTTTTGTCCTAACGGAATTTGGTAGAACTTCTTTGCTTATGCTGTCAAATAGTTTGTATAATCTTGGGATTAGTTGTTCTTTGAATGTTTGATAGAATTCATTTGTGATTCCATCTTTACCTAGGGATTTTTTCTTAGGGAATTCTTTGATGGCTTGTTCAATTTCTTTTTCTGTTATGGGGTGGTTTAGGTAGTCTATTTCTTCCTCTGTTAGCTTAGGCAATTTATATTTTTGTAAATATTCATCCATATTGCCTAGATTGCCATATTAATTGCCATATAATTGGCCAAGATAATTTTAATATTGCCTTAATTTCCTCTTCATTAGTGGAGAGCTTTCCCTTTTCATCTTGAATACTGTCAATTTTTTTTCTTCTTTTCTTTTTCTTAATTAGATTGTCTTGTACTTTGTGTATTTTATTTGTTTTTTCAAAGTACCAGCTTCTAGATTCATTTATTAAATCAATAGTTGTTTGACTTTCAATTTTATTAATTTCACCTTTGATTTTTAGGATCTCTAATTTAGTCTTCATCTGAGGATTTTTAATTTGTTACCTTTCTAGTTTCTAATTTACATGCCCAATTCATTGACCTAGGCCCTCTCTAATTCGCTCCACATTGCTACTAACTCTAATTTTTCTAAGATTTCATTCACTTACTTCTCTTACCTCTTTCTTATTTATTTTTTGTTTCATTTATCTAGTTTTAATAGAAAAAGTTTCAGGTCTCTCAATAGTATAGTTTTTCTATCTATTTCATCCTTGAGCTCCACTAGTTTCCCCTTTAGAAATGGATTCTTTGCCATTTGGTGCATACAAGTCGAATATTGATATTTTCTCATTTTCTATACTGCTTTTTATCAGGAGGTAATTACCTTCCCTATCTCTTTTAACTAGATCAATTTTAATTTGGCTTTGACAGGTATCATGGTTGCAACTCATGCCTTCTTTTTATCAGTTGATGCCCAACAGATTTGGCTGGATCCTCTTATTTTTACCCTATACATATCTACCTTCTTTATGTGTGTTTCTTGTAGACAGCATATGATCGGGTTTTAGATGTTTCTTTTCTTGGATAAATTCTTTTTTTTAACATTATTTTATTTGGTCATTTTCATACATTGTTCATTGGAAACAGATCATTTTCTTTTCCTACCCCCCAACGCCCCCCACCCCATCCCTAACCAACATGCAATTCGTCTGGGTATCACATGTGTCCTTGCTCTGAACCCATTTCCTTGTTGTTGGTATTTGCATTAGGGTGCTCATTTAGTGTCTCTCCTCGATCATGTCCCCTCAACCTCTGTAGTCAAGCAGTTGCTTTTCCTCGGTGTTTTTCCTCCCTCAGTTTGTCCTCTGCTTGAGGATAGTTTTTTTATTTTTTTTTTCTCGTAGATCTCTGCAGGTTGTTCAGGGACATTGTAAAGCCATTACTAGAGACGTCCATTACATTCTCTTGTACCACAATGTGTCAGTCTCTGTGTAAAATGATCTCCTGGTTCTGTTCCTCTCACTCTGCATCACTTCCTGGAGGTTGTTCCAGTCTCCATGGAATTCCTCCACTTCATTATTCCTTTTAGAACAATAGTATTCCATCACCAACATATACCACAATTTGTTCAGCCATTCTCCAATGGAAGGGCATCCCCTCACTTTCCAATTTTTTCTTACCTCAAAGCATGCAGCTTTGAATATTCTTGTAAAAGTTTTTTTCCTTATTATCTCTTTGGGGTACAAACCCAGCAGTGATATGTCTGGATCAAAGGGCAGACAGTCTTTTATCGCCCTATGGGCATAGTTCCAAATTGCCCTCCAGAATGGTTGGATCAATTCACAACAACACCAGCCATGCATTAATGTCCCTAATGTGCCACATCCCCTCCAGCATTCATTACTTTCCTTTGCTGTCATGTTGAACAATCTGCTAGGTGTGAGGTGACACCTCAAAGTTGTTTTGATTTGCATCCCTCTGATTATAAGAGATCTAGAACACTTTTTCATGTGCTTATTAATAGTCTTGATTTCTTTAACTGAAAATTGCCTATTCATGTCCCTTGCCCATTTTTCAATTGGAGAATGGCTTGATTTTTTGTACAACTGGTTTAGCTCTTCATAGATTTGAGTAATTAGACCTTTGTCAGAGGTTTTTGTTATGAAGATTCTATCCCAATTTGCTGCTTTCCTTCTAATTTTAGTTACATTGGTTTTGTTTGTACAAAAACTTTTTAATTTGATGTAGTCAAAATTATTTATTTTACATTTTGTGACTAAGTCTTGCTTGGTTTTAAAATCTTTCCCTTTCCAAAGTTCTGAAATGTATACTATTCTGTGTTCACCTAATTTACTTATAGTTTCCTTCTTTATATTCAAGACATTCATCCATTCTGAGTTTATCTTGGTGTAGGGTGTGAGGTGTTGATCCAAACCTAATCTCTCCCACACTGACTTCCAATTTTCCCAGCAGTTTTTATCAAATACTGAATTTTTATCCCAAAAGCTGAGGTCTTTGGGTTTGTCAAAGACTGTCTTACCAAGGTCATTTACCCCAAGTTTATTCCACTGATCCTCCTTTCTGTCTCTTAGCCAGTACCAAATTGTTTTGAAGACCGCTGCTTTATAATAGAGTTTGAGATCTGGGACTGAAAGGCCACCTTCCTTTGTATTTTTTTCATTATTTCCCTGGATATTCTTGATCCTTTATTCTTCCAAATGAACTTTGTTATGGTTTTCTCTAATTCAGTAAAATACTTTTTTGGTAGTTCAATGTGTATGGCACTAAATAGATATATGTTTGTGTAGGAAGGTCATTTTTATTATGTTAGCTCATCCCACCCATGAGCAATCAATGTTTTTCCAATTGTTTAGATCTAGTTTTAATTGTGTGGAGAGTGTTTTGTAGTTGTGTTCATATACTTCCTGTGTTTTTCTCGGGAGATAGATTCCTAAGTATTTTATATTGACTCGTGTGACTTTAAATGGAATTTCTCTTTCTAATTCTTGATACTGAACTGGGTTGGAAATATATAGAAATGCTGATGACTTATGTGGGTTTATTTTGTATCCTGCAACTTTGCTGAAGTTGTTGATTATTTTGATTAGCTTTTTGGTTGATTCCCTGGGATTCTTTAAGTAAATCATCATATCATTCGCAAAGAGTGACAGCTTGGTCTCCTCATTGCCAATTTTAATACCTTCAATTTCTATTTCTTCTCTAATTGCTACTGCTAGTGTTTCTAGTACAATATTAAATAATAAAGGTGATAATGGGCATCCTTGTTTGACTCCTGATCTTATTGGGAAGGCTTGAGTTTTTCCCCATTGCAGATGATGTTTGCTGATTGTTTTAGGTATATACTGTTTATTATTTTTAGGAAAGGCCCTTCTATTCCTATACTTTCTAGTGTTTTCAATAGGTATGGGTGTTGTATTTTGTCAAAGGCTTTTTCTGCATGTATTGAAATAATCATGTGATTTTTGTTGGGTTGCTTGTTTATATGGTCAATTATGTGGATGGTTTTCCTAATATTGAACCATCCTTCCATTCCTTGAATGAATCCTACCTGATCGTAGTGGATAACCCTTGTGATGACTTGCTGGAGTCTTTTTGCTAGTATCCTATTTAAGATTTTTGCATCTATATTCATTAGGGAGATTGGCCTATAGTTTTCCTTCTCTGTTTTTAACCTTCCTGGCTTTGGGATCAGTACCATGTTTGTGTCATAAAAAGAATTTGGTAGAACCCCTGTTTGGCTTATTCTGTCAAATAGTTTGTATAGTATTGGGGTTAGCTGTTCTTTGAATGTTTGATAGAATTCATTTGTGAATCCATCAGGACCTGGGGATTTTTTCTTAGGGAGTTCTTTGATGGCTTGTTCAATTTCTTTTTCTGATATGGGGTTGTTTAGGTAGTTTATTTCTTCTTCTTTTAGTCAAGGCAATTTATATTTTTGTAAGTATTCATCCATATCACTTAGATTGCCATATTTTTGCCATATAATTGGGCATTTTAAATTTTAATGATTGCCTTGATTTCTTCTTCATTAGAGGTGAGGTCTCCCTTTTCCTCTTGGATACTGTCAATTTGTTTTTTTCTTTCCTTTTTTTAATTAGACTGACTAGTACTTTGTCAATTTCATTTGTTTTTTTCAAAGTACCAGCTTCTAGTCTTATTTATTATATCAATAGTTCTTTGACTTTCAATTTTATTAATTTCTCCTTTGATTTTTAGGATCTCTAATTTAGTCTTCATCTGAGGATTTTTAATTTGTTTACTTTCTAGTTTTTTAAATTTGCATGCCAAATTCATTGACCTCTGCCCTTCTTAATTTGTTTATATATGAACTCAAGAATATAAATTTCCCCATGAGTACTGATTTGGCTGCATCCCATACATTTTGAAAGGATGTCTCACCATTGTCATTTTCTTCAATGAAGTTATTAATCGTTTCTAAGAGTTGTTCTTTAACTAGCTGGTTTTGGAGAATCATATTGTTTAATTTCCAATTAATTTTTGATTTATCTATCCATGTACCCTTACTAATTTATTGCACTGTGGTCTGAGAAGTTTGCATTTATTATTTCTGCCCTTTTGCACTTGTTTTCAATGATTTTGTGCCCTAGTACATGATCAGTTTTTGTGAATGTACCATGTACTGCTGAAAAGAAGGTCTATTCCTTTTTGTCCCTATTTCTTTTTCTCCATATGTCTACTAACTCTAATTTTTCTAAGATTTCATTTGCTTCTCTCACCTCTGTCTTATTTATTTTTTTTTATTTGATTTATCTAGTTCATATAGGCGAAGGTTCAGATCTCCCACTAGTATAGTTTTTCTATCTACTTCATCCTTGAGCTCCTCTAGTTTCTCCTTTAAAAATTTGGATGCTCTGCCATTTGGTTTATCGTTTACTGATCTTTCCCCCTCTGTTCCATTTGCTGAGTAGTAGCTGTCTATTGTAGTTTCTTTCTTCTTTTTCTGTTGTTTGATCAAATTCACCCCTTCTATTTGTCTGTGGTCTTGTTCCTCTCATTTTCTTTGTTTTTTGGGACCTTCTATCAGTCTTCCCTCTTGGAGCTTTGACAGAGGATCTCTCTGTGCAGTCTGTGGGGGAGAGTTGTTGGAGTTTGAGCTTCCCTGTCCTCTGGAGGCTTTTGATTGGCTTAAAGTCCAGCAGTCAATGAGGATGGGTGGGTAGCCTGGGCTTCCCTGAGTTCTGGAGACTTTTGATGGGATTAGGTTCAGCTGGTACTTTCAGCAGACTCTGCTCTCTAAGGGGGGTTGGGTCGTGGCCTCCCTGGGCTCTGAGGGCTCCTGATGGGATTATGTTCAGCTTGTTTGTACTGAATGAGCCCTAAAGCAAAAAACCTCCTCCTCCACAATCTGTGTTGAATGCCCTGAGACTGACCCGGGTTACTTTCAAGGTAAGCTCTTTGGAGCAACCTCTTTGCTAGCCCTAAGGTTTCTCTTCTTTCAGTAGCTCTGAGGGCTCCTGATGGGAATGGGTTCAGCTGGTGCCCTAAAGCTGGGACCTCCCTTAAGACTCAGTTGGAAGGACCCATCCTGGGGGCTACAGGCTTCCCCCTTCTCTCTATGTTTCCTTGCTGTCTGTGTTGGGTGTCCCAGAGACTAGCTCAGGTTGCTTTCAAGGTGATTCCTTCAAAATAGCCAGCCCTGGGGCCCTTTTGCCATCCCTGAAATTCCTGCTGCTGCCCTGGGCTCAGCACTCTGGGTTGGGGGGGATGGGTCCTGGGACCTTCCTTCTGCCTGCCCCTTAGATCCAAGTGATCTAGGGTTTTGGCTTTTGGGGGCCCATACCTTTTGATCCAGGTCAGGAAGGAGGGTTCCCGGGTCTGTCCTGTTGTTCAGCTTGAATTTTGGTGTCCTAGGAGCTCTCAGTTTGGGATTGGTAAGGAAGGGTTTCTGAGGTCTGAGCTTTCGCAGCTTCTAAGCCGCCATCTTGACCTGAAGTCCAGAATCCAGGTTTTGGATTTTAATGCACTCTGCTCTTCATTAGCATTTTATGGGTGAGTTCATTCCTTTCACAATCAGAGTTATGATTACCCAGCTGTGCATTTCCCAGTATTTTCATTTCTACTCCTAGTCCTCCCTATTCTTCTTTCACTATTTCCTTCTATACCAATGTTTTGTTTTTAACCAGTCCCCCTAATTCCCATCCTTATTTTACTGCCCTTTCTACCCCCTCCCTTCTTATTCCCCTCTCATTTTTTTACAGTTTTTTATACTACTCCCACCCTCTCCCTCCCTTGTATTGCTTCCCTCCCCATCAGTTCATTTGTTATACTTCTATTTTCCTATAGGGCGAAAATCAATTCTCTGCCCCAATGTATTGGATTATTCTTCCCTCTTTGAGTCAATTTCAATGCAAGTAGGAGTTGAGTATTTCCTATCTCCAACCTCTTTACCCTTCCAGTGTATTGATGTTCTCCCCACCTCCAACCATAAGCTTCTTTGTGACATATATATTTACCCCTTCTTATTTCTTTTCCCATTTCTTTTAGTATTAACCTCTTTTTTTACCTCTAGTTGTATATATATATATATATATATATTTGTTTTTGGTCACTTCATCCCATACTGTTTGTCACTGTTCCCTCTAAGTGTAATTCTTCTAGATGCCCAGGTGATAATAACAATTTTTAAGAGTTACCAATGGCCTCTTTTCTTATAGGGATTCATATCATTTTAATTTATTGTGTCTCTTACCAAAAAAGTGTTTTTTTGTTTTGTTATTCTTTTTTCCCTTTCTTAATTAGCATATGATGATTCTCTTGAATTCTGTGCTTGGCATCAAATTTTTCTGTTCAGGTTTGGTGTTTTCTTTACAAATGCTTGGAATTCTAATATTTTGTTAAATGACCATCCTTTTCCCTGTAAGAATATAGTCAGTTTTGCTGGGTAATTGATTATTGGTTGTAGACCTAGTTTCCTTAATATCATATTCCATGCCTTTTGGTCCTTCAGTGTGGGTGTAGCCAGATCCTGTCTTATCTTCACTGTGGTTCCATGGTATCTGAATGACTTATTCTTAGCAGCTTATAATATTTTTTCCCTTGGTCTGATAGTACTTGAATTTGGCCATAACATTCCTGGGTTTTGTCAGTTGGTGATTAAGTACAGGAGGTGATCTATGAATTCTTTCAATCTCTACTTTTCCCTCTTGTTCTAGAATATCATGGTGGTTTTCTTAGATAATTTTCTGTAGTATGATGTCTAGACTTTTTCTTTTGTCATGATCTTTTGGTAGACCAATGATTCTTAAGTTGTCTCTCCTGGAATGATTTTCTAAATCTTCTGTTTTGTGAATGAGGTGCTTCATATTTTCCTCAATTTTTTTCATTCTTTTGGTTTTGCTTTACAGTGTCCTGCTGCCTTGTGAAGTCTCTTGTTTCTAGTTGTTGAATTTTGGTTCTTAAAGACTGGATTTCATCCCTGGTTTTTTTGGTCATCCTTCTCCTTCTGATCTGATTTTCTTTGGAGATTATCTTTCATCTTCTTTGCCTCATCTTTCATCTCTTTTGTTGCATTTTCAAGCTGATTGAGTTTGGCTTTCAAGACACTACTTTCTTGTTTTAGTTCAAGTGTCTCTGTTTCCAGATGAGTTATCTTAGTTTTTAAGTTCTTTTCCCAGTTGTTTTCATCTTCTCTTAATTTTGTTTTGAATTGTATTTTGATTTCTTCCAGAGCCTGTATCCAATTCATTGCAGTTTCTGTTTTTTTTTTTGCTTGGTGTTCTTCTCTCATCCTTGTCTGTTTCATTTTCTCTTTGTTCATTGCCTATATAGAAGCTGTAGATTGAAATTTCTTTTTTTCTTTTTCTGTTGTTTGCTCATATTGACCCCCTTCTTTACTCCCTGCAGTTGCCTGAGCTCTTGCTCCTCTCAATTTTTTTATGGTTTTGGGCTTTTCTTTCTGCCTACACCCTTGGAGCTTTGTCAGTAAATCCCTCAGTGCAATCTCTGGGGGAGGGATATTGTATCTTTACCTTCCATGCCTTCTGGAAGCTTTGATGAGATAAATCCAGCAGTCTATGGGGGAGGGATTTTGAAACTTGATTTTCCCTGCCCTCTTCAGGCTTTGATGGCATTAAGTCCAGCTGGGTGGCTAGATGTACCCTGAGGCCAAAACCTCAGGAAGGGGAGGGGCAATATTGGGTGTCTCTGCTGCTACAACTAGGTTGCCCACTCTGCACTCTGTATTTCTTCTCTAACTTATTCCCCATTGACTGTGTTGGATACTCTGAGCCTGGCACAGTTTTACTTGCAAGGTACTCCCTCCAGACCAGTGCCTATGCCCACCCAGAGTTTCCAGCTACAGCTGGAGACTTAGTGCACTAGGTAGGGGAGGGGTCTTGGGACCACTCTTCTTCCTTCCCCTTAAACCTGAGTATTCTTGAATTCTAACTTTTGAGGGTGTACCTCTTAAGTTGAGTCCAGCAGGAGGGTTCCTTGGCTCTGTCTTATTGTTAGGTTTGATTTTCAGTCCCCTAGGAGCATTTAGTTTGTAACTGGTAAGGAAAGGTTTTCAGAGGTCTGAACTTTCCCTGCCTCTATGCCGCCATCTTGCCTCTGCCTCTGCTATATCCTTGATTCTTTATTAATTCATGACAATTAAATAATATTTTTTAAGATTTAAGTTATAATTTGATGAATTTAGCTTGATGCTAAAATATTAGCAATGGTGTCTTAGTCTAATTAAAAAGCCACAAAATCTATCTTAATATGAAAATTCATTAGAAACTTGAAATATCCTATACAAATTTCAAACTTTCCTTTTTTTTCCTTATAAGTGACCATTAGTGTCACAGTAGCACTCTGATATTTATTGAATGCCTATTTTGCCATTTTAGAGGATTTTGAAAGAAAATCTTGCACCTTTTCCAGAATATTTGTAATATTTAACAACAGTTGATATAAATATCTGTGTATATACATAGTGTGTCAAAAATATAGACAACTGGAGGCAGATGGGTAGCTCCGTGGATTAAGAGCCAGGCCTAGAGATGGGATGTCCAAGATTCAAATCTGGCCTCAGACACTTCATAGGTGTGTAACTCTGGGCAATTCACTTAACCCCTATTGCCTAGTGTTTACCACTTATTTGCCTAGGACTGCAAGAATTATGTGAAATTTTAAACCTTAATTCTTATTCAATTATCTGTTCCCATTTGAAAGATGTGCAGAATACAGTAAATGAGATTGAATCTATGTTTACTTAAAATAAAGTAAATGAGATTGGATCTATGTTTATTTAATATCAGAAGGCTTAGTTAATTAATTAGTTGAATTCTATTTGTGGCCTATAACTATTTAAAAAATATATATAATTGGATAAACTTATTTGGCCATAAAGGAAATGCTAAGAAATGAGGAGGGGAGAAGAAATATTTGATCTTGACACTATGTAATTGTTTAGTCCCTCATAAGAATTTTTATTCCTGTGTTCTTGTGTCAAGGTATTAAAGACTAACATGAGTCTAATGTATTTAGCTGACATTAGAACATCCAATAAAACAATCCTATCTGTACAAAAGAGAAAACCAAGTCAAATTTGTTATTTGATTAATATGACCCATCATATTAGAGTGGTGTAAAGGAATGAACACTGAATTTAGAATACATGGAATTGTGCAAATAAGATCTATGTGTCAATATTAATAATCAAAGGAATATCAAGTAGACTTAGAGAGGCACTGAAATTTTTGACAATCTTCATTCACAAAAAGAATGTTTGATGCTTGTGCTGTATTACTGTATAATTATCTAGTACTATCCTATAATGACAATTTCTTGTCAGTTTTTATTTATATAGATTTAATTCATGAAATTTATATGCTAGCTCAGTTGAACTATTTAAAATGTCTTAAATTTTATGCGTAAGCATCTAAAAACATTTATACTTTTTTAAATGACAACAAAGGTCCTAATGGCAAGGAGGGAGAAATAGACAGAGGGAGATAGAGATGGGAAAATAGGGAGAGAGGCAAAAAGACTGACAGACAAAGATGACATTAGGAAAAGAAATAGTGTGAAAGACAGAAATGGAGCAGAAAGAGAGAGCAGGAGAGACAGAACAAGAGGCTAATATACAGATTATTGTACAGACATATACATAGGTGAGATGATGTAAATGAAAGTATATATAGATATCTGAAACATTTCTCAATGAGAAACACTTTTTTCCTTATAGTTATTTTGGAGGTAGAAAGATAAGACAAAAAGGGATGGACAAACACACATATAAGTACACATATATACCACTAAGAAGCTATACATCTCTAGCTATATATGATGCTCCATTTCTTTGTTGCCTTTAAAGTGTTTTAAAAAACCTTTACCTTCTGTCCTGCAATCAATATTAAGTATTAATTCTAAGGTAGAAGACCAGTAAGGGCTAGTAAAATTGAGGGTTTGTGACTTCTCCAGTGTTAAAGAGCTAGGAAGTATATGAGGCTAGATTTGAACCCAGCTCCTCTTGACTCTAAGCCTGATACTCTATTGGTACATCGACTGTGCAGACAAGTTGACTATTTACATACCTAGTTCAATCCCAGACTATATTGTTTATTGCTACTTGATATCTCAAACTGCTGTCCCATAGTTAAGTAACTTTTAAGAATTAAATAACTGTGAAAATGAGTCTAAACTTTTCATTTCCCTACTGATATCCTTGCCAAAGTCAGAAACTTTTACACTATCTCTGAGTCAGGGATTGTATGAATCAACTAAAACTAAATAAAATACAATGAATGCTCTCAACATTATAAACAGAAAGCATTTTTAAATCCCGACACTATATGAGGCATCATTGGGAGATACTTATTATCAATTGCAAATTCAGACCTGAATGAGAGCTTTTGAATTTTTTATTGAATGTTAATAAATTAAGGACTGTATTCTGGAAAGATGGCAGAATAAGATAGAAGATTACTTTACCCTCCAAATTCCCCCACAAATGTATGAAAATAGTGCTTCTGAGTGAACTTTAAAGTTGCAAAAGTGGTTAAGTCAGGGAGAAATAATTGTCTGAAGTGAGACAACTTGAGAGGATAGTGAAAGGGCTAAGATGGCTGTCAAAAAAAAAAAACAAATAAAAATGAAAGTCATTCTATAGGCAGCTGTTTAGGGTCTGGATAAATAGCAGAAGACTGTGGGATCTGCTTGTGCTGACTAGATGCTGTATCAAACCATGGCTACGGAAAAGGAGGAGTGAAAAGAAAGAGTAAATCCCAAGAGAATTGAGTTCCTGATTGCTGCTCCAGGACAGAGTGGTAAGAGAATACTTACAACCTCCATGGAAAAATCACAGTGAGTTAGACTGTAAAAAGTGATAGTGCTGTTGCTGACGCTGCAATATAGAAATTAAAAGAACCAACAGATCAAAGACCATCAGAGAGTTCAGGAAATAAAACCAACAACAATGAAATCCTGAGATATTTTTCCATCTATATAGGGAGAAGAAACCCACCTTTGCATAAAATTGTCAATTAAGAAATAAGCTTTTAAAAATTAAAAAAATATAAAGTGGGTGAACAAAAGAGAAAGAAACTCCCCATATAGCCTCTTTAGGAATACAGGTTAGAATTCAGATTCAGAAGACAATAAAATTAAAGCATCTATTACTGCCTCTTAGAAATCTCAACTCGATGTCTCAGCAACTTCTCTGACAAGATGTTAAATTTAGTGTTCTAGCAGCAATGTGCCATAATAAGTAAGTCAATCAAGTCAATAAGCATTTATGATGTATCTACTGGGAGTGAAGGGATATAAAAGCATAAAGAAGGAATGCCAAAAATTGGAATGCTGATGCATTGCTGATGGAGTTGTGAATTGTGAATTGATCCAACCATTCTGGAAGGAAATTTTGAATTATGCCACTTCTGGGTTTGTATCTCAAAGAGATAATAGGGAAAAATACATGTACTAAAATACTGATAGCTGTGTTTTTTGGTGGCAAAAAAATCAGAAAATGAGGGGGCATCCATCGATTGGGGAATGGCTAAAAATTTTGTGGTATCTGTTGGTGATGGAATACTATAGTGATGAAAATAATAAACTGTAGGAATTCAATGTGAACTGGAACAACTATCAGGAATTGATGCAGAGCAAAAGGAGCAGAACCAGGAGAACATTCTACACAGAGACTGATACACTATGGCACAGTTGAACGTAATCGACTTCTCTATTAGGAGCAGTGCAATGATACAGGACAATTCTGAGGGACTTATGAGAAACAATGCTATCCACATTTGGAGGAAGAACTGTGGGAGTAGAAACAGAAGAAAAACAACTTCTTGATCATATGTTTTGATGAGACCACAAATAGTGATGAAGACTCCAAATAATCACTCCATTGCAAATATTAATAATATGGAAATAAATCTTGATCAAAGGCACATGTAAAACCAAATTGAATTGCTCATTGGCAATAGGAGGGGGAAATGGGGAGGCGAGGGAAAGAATATGAAGCATGTAACCATGGAAAACATTCTAAATTATTAATTAATTTAAAAAATTATACAGTTTTATATTCCTGGAAAATGCCAAAGAAGAAACTCAGACTTTTGAATACTGAAACGAGACTCCTAAAAGAACAACTAACAAACAATGAAAATAACCTCATCCATTTTTAAATCCTCCTCACCTGTCTAAAAGAACAGGATCTTGAGAGCTATCAAACCTTCTAGATAAACAGAAATATGAAACTTAAACTAAAGAAAACAAATAAAGAAAATAAGGTTATGGACAGAAATAAAAAAGAAGGAATGCCAAGAAAGTTCCTTGTTGCTGATCATTGATCTATGACCATTAGGTATGACTTGGATGAATATAAAACACAGAACACTGAGAAGACATCACCAAGATCAAATCAGGAAAGACCTAGGAGAAAGGAGTGTCATGAAAACTGAGAAAGACCAAATTATCAAAGATAAAAGGGTTATTGACAATGTCACAGACAGAAGAGAGTTGAATGGTGGAGGCTAACAAAAGGTGATTAAATATAGCAACTGATGGATCTATACCTTTGAAAATGAGAGGTTCAATTGGATAATGAGGTCTGTAGCCAGTCTTCAGAGAGCTGAGAATAAATTGAGAAGAAAATAAGTAGAGTCACAAATTATTGTTATTTTTGAGGAACTTAACCTATAAAGGGAAGGACAGATAAGCAACAATTGCTAGGGGCATCACGTAAAACATTTTAGGATTAAAGAGACATGAATATTTTATGAGCATTAGGTAGCAGACAAGTATTTTATCAGGAAGTAAGAAGATCTCATTTCCAAAGTTGCCTTAGACACTGTGTGTTCAGGGAATGTAACTTCAACTTCCAATTTCAGTGTATATTTAAAGTGAGATAGTAAAGAACCCTATTTCATAAGGTAGTTTTAAGTATCAAAGAAGATAACTTTTAATGTGATTTATAAAGCTTAAAGGACAATATAAATGTGTGTCATTTTACTAGTAATAGTAACTGACAAAATTTTAAAATCTATTTTAACTCTCCCCATCTCTGTCTCTCATACAGAATGGCTATTTAACATATGCTGAATTATTATTTTTTAAATGACCAATTTTTCAAAGTCAGATTGATTTGATGGCTGTGTATAAAAAAAATCATCAGTGCTTAGGAAGAAAAAAATTGAAGTTGGGGGAAAAAAAAGAAGATGAAGGCAGAAGGGAACCTAAAAAGTAGCTTAAAAATTGAGTGAATAAAGAATATGAAACAACTGAATGGAAGAGACACAGAGGGAATTATAAACAGTATTTCTGTTAGTTTTCTTTTTCCTGGACATTGCTCAGTAAATCCAATTTGATTTACACCCAAATTGGATCAACTAAACACTTTCCCCATTTAATGAACAGCAATAAGCAATTATGTAAGTGGAGGGAGTGAATTGATGAAGAAATAGTTGAGTCCCAAAGCAAGATATTGATGAAGAAAGGAAAAGTAAATGTATAAATGGAGTGATTAGGTTAACTGCTTGGGATACTAAGAAATATAAGAGAAAGTTCCTCTCTCACCAACTTTCTACCTTTGTGACCTTATGGGCATCACTTTCTTCATCTACAAACTAAGATGATTTCCTCTTCAGATCTTAAGACATAAACATCTTTCCAAAAGCCTGAAAACCATAAACTGATCTTAAAATACATACATACACACATGAATACACACATATATATGAAAAAGACACGTAGAAAAACATTGATTGAAGAATGCCTTAACAATGGCACATGAATATAATTAAATATAGTGCCATAAGAAATATTGACTATGGGAAATTCAAAGAAAGTAAGGAAATTTACATGAAGTGATAAAGTGTAAAGAAAGCCTATTCAAACACAAAGTGAAAGGAATATCTTTCATTATGTGAAGAGTAACTCTAAAATATATATATGAATTTAGATGAATCATTTAACTTTACTGGGCTTCATATTTCTCAATTGTAAAATGAGGTTTTTTGAATATATGGTTTTGAAGGTACCTTCCAATTCCAAATCTATGATACTATGATCATATGATTCTATAAATCCTTGTAACAGTCCAAATATGTATAAATCTTAAAAATATTATAGAGGTACTCAAAAAAACCACACTTATGAGCAATGTGCTCATTTACCAGTTATGTCCTTGAGTTCAAATCAAGACTGTAACCTTGTGCAATTACAACCCATCCCTGACACTACACTCTGAAAGACTGAGCCATCTTAGTCTCTTTGTTTTGCCAATAATGATCATTTAACATTAGTATAAGACAAGCTTAGATGCCTTAGATCAAATGAACTCCTGATCTGGGCATCAGCTACACCTATTGTTTTAGGATCTGGCCTTGTATCTTATGAAGATTACCTCATAATGTTAATTTGTCAGACTACTCCTTTGATTATCAATCTCCCTTCCCCATTTCCTGTTGTTATCCCAATAAAAATCAGTATGTCTGGCTAAGAGGCAGCTCTTTTCCACCAGAGATAACTACCTGTCAGACTTACTTTATGTTGGAACTCTATGCATCTCTGGGTTTCTGTTTTATCTCTATGTCCTCCCTTGTTTAAACTTTAACCAGTCACCATATTCACTCAGTCCCTAGGCCCCCTTTTCATGTGTTCTACCCATGAGGAACTTTAGTGGAGTCACTGGATGGCTTCAGTCCTAATAAATGATCTCCTTTTTAAAGAACTGCTAAGTATATCTTCCTCCTTTTAGTAAGGAAGTCAAGAATAGAAATGCTGAAAATGGAATCTGTCCTGGGAGAAATGGCTACTCTCTCAGAGAACTTTGCTTAATTTTTTTCCTTGTTTCCAAAAAGGGTTCTTTAGGGGACGTAAAAAGCAAATTAACTTAAGATAAAATATGATGTGAAAATAAAACAAACATTTTTTTTAAAGTATTCACTCATATCATGAACAATTAAGAGCATTGGCTTTGGAGTGGCAGAGGGGGAATTGGGTTCAAATTTCATCTTTGACATTCATCACATATGTGATTTTGAATGAGTAATTTATATTCTCTTTGTTTCAGATTCATCACAATAAAATGAAAAGGAAAAAAATAGAGCTATATTAGATGCAACATTTTTAAATACTCTGAAATCTGTGAATTAAAGATCTAATTTATTTATTATTTTAAGAGTAGATATATTTTCCCCCATGGTTACAGGATTCTTGTCTCCTACTCTTCCCTGCACCCTCCTGGAGTTGACAAGCAATTCCACTGAGTTCTACATATATTATCATTCAAAACCTATTTCCATATTATTCATTTTTGTAGTAAAGTAGTCCTTTAAAACCAAAACCCCAAATCATGTACCTAAATAAACAAGTGATGATTATGTTTCCTTCTTCTTATTTCACTCTACATCAGTTCATGGAGGTCTTAGAGATCTAATTTAAAACTCAGATGGATGGATTTGTTATCTCCTCAGCCTAGATATATGCTATATCAGCAATGTTATACTGAAACAGAAATGGAAGCCAGTAATCTATATCTTTTAGGATCTCTGTGCTTTATATATTGTCTTCCATTGAGAATATAATATATTTATTTTATTGTATTTTTACAGATTTTGTCAAATATTTCACAATAGAAATACAAGTTATATTGTAATCTTGCTCAGATTTCCTATCAACATTATGTTTTGACAGATCTATTCTACCTTGATACAGTTAGTATTCTATTTAGAGCCATGCTTTTACAATTTGTCAACATGTTCTTCCATTACTCATGAATAGAAGATCTATCATAGGTACTTCGATCTTCCTTTAAGTATTTTCATACTTTGTGGCTAAAGGCACAATATTAAGACTGTTAGAGATGTTGTGGTAGAAAATACCAATATTTAACACGTTCATAATTATTAGCTCATGAAAAGTCTCTCTTAATTCAAGACAGTTGGCTAATGCTATAACCCCATTTTAGAACTGCTTACTCAACTGTACTAGAATTGGCATGTCAGCTGCCATTAGCTGAACTTTATCTTCTCTTCATTTGATTAAAACAGATGGTGCCTTTCTTGTTTTGAAATAAGATAGCACTGGGCATTCCTTCTTAACTTACTAGTGCTTTGAAAATCCATCTATAGCTGGCATAGTATAAAATATAGTACGAATACAGTGTGGAAATCAAATCTTATTGTGATTAAGCACAAAGAAGGCTGCTCTGTAAAAATTTTTAAACTTATGCTTAAAATTATTATGCACACTGGTAACATATTAGTGTTGGCATTATTAGCCAAAAGGCTGTGATTCACATTGGGTTGTAGAGAAATTTGACTTTGTTCTTGCTGACATTGTTTCCACCTTGCTGTAATGTGAGCTGCCTCAAATCACATGTAAAGGTCTCTGATGTACATGAGCTTTTTTATTCCATCGAAAACACATTTTGAAAACTGGTGCATTTCTCAATATGAAGATCAAGTGTCAGTGTTTTAAATAGCCTAAGAAAAAGTCAGTCACGAGTGTGGGTGAATTCTGAGGTCTTTTTCTATGAAATAAATGATGAAGATTCAGTTAAAAAGAGGACTTTTATCCACTTCAATGTGATATGAAAAAGAGAATGCCTGTATTAGAAAGGAAAGAAGGGGATAGGAATAAACAATGCAGAAAATTTTGAAGTGACTTAATTCCCCTAACAGCAAATAAAGCATGGCCAGGGTTCCATTCAGTTTCTAAAAGTGTCTTGAAGATTGTCTTTTTGAACAGTTCTAGTCAATAGTCAAATGAAGTTCCTAGAAGTTCTTGAGGCCTAATGGACTTAATTTTGATGACACACAAAAAGGAGCTGACCAGTAACAGGGCCATGGGAGGAAGGCTGCCTTAAATATAACAAAATCCCATATTGAGGTAATATAACCTTAAAGAAAGGTGGTTTTAATAAAGAATTCTCTTTATACTAGACGCATTTGTTTAGATTTATATTCTGTAGACTATGATGACAACTCAATAATGATTGCTCCAGACCTCTGTATTAATAAGATTTAATATAGCAAAGTTTCCAGAAATGTGTTTTTTGAAATATTATGAGTCAGAAAATATTCCTCTGAAGCTGTATCTCATCAACAGTTTTTTATGAGTTTGAATTCAAAGAATTATATATACTTTGTAAGAAAAAAATGAACCCCAAAGCAAGCAAATTAGTTAACTAGTTCTTATGCATGACAGATATGTATGTTAGAATGCAATACGTCTTCCATAAACCTTTTGAAGTTCACATTTTGGGAGTTAAGGGTAGAACAGAATCCATTCTGTTTGCAGATGTATTGCATTGTAATTGCCAGAAGTCTGGGACTGAAGTATTAGCCCTGCAAAAAAAGCACTATGGTTTCAGAAATCTTTAAATGGGGCTCTTAGATCACTCAGAAGAGGTGAAAGACTATATATTCTAAATACAAAGACTTCAGTATGCCTCCCATAGCTTAATCTAACAATAAACATAACTTTCATATATATTAAAATTATTTTAGGATGTTTTCATAACTATGGCTTAATGTTAATATGATTATATTGTGGCTAAAAAGCCACATTTGGTAGAAAAATTTATGAACAAAAAAGATCTCTTATGGGATTTATGTGGATATAGCTCAATTCCAAAGAAAAGTTAATTCTTAGAATAATTTAAAAAAGTAGAGACTTATCTTGATTCATTTAAAATGATTTTTTTCATTTTTAATGTTAATCAATAGAAAGAAATTATATTATAGCTTTAATTAAAATTACAAAAAAAATCCCTATGATTTCCTGAAACATTTATCTTTTCAATGGAAATTGTCTGTCAATAATCCAAGGTCAATATCTGTGTAGATACATGAATTTCAATTTAGTAGACCTGATAATTTCAATTATTTTTAATCTGATGAGATGGCAATTCTACCAGAGGATATTACTTGAGTTGAAACTAAGAAGGAAAAGTTGAGAGATCACTTTTAAAAAAGGTGGATCAAAAGTCACTTAAAAGAGTCAACAAACAATCTAAATGAGTTTCAAAGAAAAAAATCTTTTTATACCATAATTTTAAAAATCATTTGTTTATGAGTAATCCAATTCATTTTCAGTTCTTTGCTACCACAAATAGTAGTGCTAATTTTTTTTTGTTGTATATTAAAACATTCTTTTTAAAATTTTTACTTCTTTGGGAGATATATTTAATATGGGAATGGTATGTCAAAGGTCTTGTACAGGTTTTACATTTTCCCTGAATGTGTGATTTTTTAATGTAAAACAAAAAGAGTTTAGAAACTTTTACATATTCACTTTACAGACAAACACAAATACAGAGAGGCAGTCACCTGAAGCTAGAAGACTCCTACATGGCAGGAAAAAAAAGAGAATACAATTCATCAGTAAAGCACATCAGCAGACTTTATATTCACAACTATTTCAACAGCCTGCTAGTTGTATTACTGCCTTACTTCACAACCCAACCCCTATTCCAATCCATTCCTCCAATCAGCTGTCAAATTTATCATTCAAATCATATCCCTAGCTATGCTGCTCCTATTTTGATAAATTCGACTTATTTCTTATGACTATCATAATTAAATATAAAATATTCTGACTTAAAACCTTTCACAATATTATAAAGTTCTTCGCATTTCCCCTGTGTTCCAGGGGCACTCCAGATATTTTGTCTCCCAAAGCCGACATATGGTTGACCCTCATTCCTGCAATTCTCTCCTTATCTCTGCCTCCTAGCTTCCCTGATTTGTTTTTCTTTCAGAAAATATCTATAAGTTTTACCTTCTATAAGAAATATTTTTCCTGATTAAAATCTTCCCTTAGTAGTTGCCTCTCTATATGTCATATTTATAATTTATCATATACATATGAAATATATATATATGTATTTGAGTATTGTGTATACATATATGTTGTGTGTGTGCTTGTGTGTGTGTAAGAGAGAGACAGAGACAGAGATAGAGACAGGGAGACAGAAAGACAGTCAGAGACTGGGACAGACAGAGGGATAGACTGGTGAAATGTCTGTTCTGCAAAACAAAACAAAAAAAAGACATTCCATCTTTCTACCTCTTAACTCCCTAATTTTCTTTGGCTGTCCCCTATGCCTGGACCACTATCCCTACTCTAGACCAATTTCTGACCTCCCTGAATTCCTTTGAGACCTAAATAAAACCTGCACATCTTGTAGGAAGTCATTCCTATATCCCCTTAATACAAATCCCTTCCTCTGATAATTATTTCCCATTTTCCTAAAGATGATTTTATTTTCTTGGAATATATTTGTTTGCATGTATCCAATCATTTTAAAAATACTTCACAATTGGGGCTATCATTTTCCTGTTTTTTGTATCAGAGCACTTAGCACTTTGCCTGGCACATAGCAGATGTTTAATAAATGTTTATTAATTGGTTGATTAATATATACATACACAAACACAGACACACATCTATATCTATGCATAAGTATGTCTATATAGAAAGAGATAGATAAATGTCTTTTGCCCATCCTTGTATCTTCATTATTTAACACAGTGACTAGCACATGCTAGTTGTTCAAAAAATGGCTGCTGACTACTTGAAAAATAATTAAATTTTCATCTTGCCTCAGATGCTCACTAGTTATATGATCCTAAGCAGTCCTGTCCCTTAACGTTTCTCTCCGGTTCCTCATTTATAAAATGAACATAATAATAGTTCCTATCTGGCACAGTTATTAAGAAGAATAAATGTGAAAATGCACATATAAAGTGTTTTATAAGCTTTAAAGTGATATATGTGTATGTATATATATATACATATGTGTGTGTGTGTGTGTGTGTGTGTGTGTGTGTGTGTGTGTGTGTAAGCAAGTATTCTGATTGGCTCCACTCAAGTTCTACTGCAGTGAATTCTGGAATTCTAGCCCAGGGCACTCTGCATTGAAGCAGGTTGTTCTGTGTGGGCCCAGAGCAAAGCCAGGAGTATGTGCTAGAATGTATTGTGGTTATCATCATCACACTTGTGTATTAGGTCATTTATGATTATTTTCAATATCATTGATATGGCATTTTAACACTTGCAAAGGGCTTAACATATATTAACTCATTCTCTTCCTCAAAACAATCCTGGGGAGTAGTGATTATTATAAATCCTAGATTACAAATGAAGAAACTGAGTAAAATAGATTAAGCAAATTATTTAGTGTCATACAATTATATGTATCTGAATCAGGTTGTGAACTCAGGTCCTTTTAGCTCCAGTCCAATACACTATTCACTATGTCACCTGCATGATATTTTTTTATTTTAATTTTATTTCATCAATTTAGAACATTATTCTTTGGTTACAAGAATGATATTCTTTCCCTCCCTCACCTCCACCCACTCTTCCCATAGCCAACGCGCAATTCCACTGGGTATTACATGTGTCCTTGATCAGAACCTATTTCCCTATTTGTTGATGTTTGCACTAGGATAATCATTTAGATTCCACATACCCATTCCTATCCCCTTCAATCCATTTAATCAAGCAGTTGTTTTTCTTCTCTATTTCTACTCCCATAGTTTTTCCTCTGAATGTGGATAGTGTTCTTTCTCACAGATCCCTCCAGGTTGTTCACGATCACTGCATTGCCACTAATGGAGAAATCCATTACATTCAATTTTACCACAATGTATCAGTCTCTGGGTATAATGTTCTCCTGGGGAGGCAGAGTCAAGATGACTTATCTTAGTTTTTTAAGTTTTTTCCCAATTGACTACAGCCTCTCTTAATTGTGTTTTGAATTGCATTTTGAGTTCTTACACAGCCTGTATCCAATTCACTAGGATTTCTGATTTATCGCTTGCTGATCCCTCCCCCTCTGTTTATTCCGGTTGCTGTATAGAATCTGTCTATTATAATTTCTTTCTTCTTTTTCTGTTGTTTGCTCATATTTACCCCTTCTTTGATCCCTGTATTTGTCTGTGCTCCTGCTCCTCTCTTTATTTTGGTTTTGGGGGCTTCTGTTAGTCTCCCCCTTGGAGGTTTAATAGATCTCTCAGTGCAGTCTCTGGGGGAGGGTTGTTGGTGGTTTGAGCTTCCCTGTCCTCTGGAGGCTTTTGATTGGATTAAAGTCCAGCAGTCAATGAGGGAGGGGTGTGGAGCCTGGGCTTCCCAGAGTTCTGAAGATTTTTGAGGGATTAAGTTCAGCTGAGTTGGTCTGGGTGTGCTCTGAGGCCAAAACCTCCTGGAAGGTTGGAGCAAATATGGAGGATCTCCACAGTTCTGACCAGGCTTTCAGCTCTATGCTCCCTATCTAGCTCCTTCCCCGCCATCTGCTTTTGATGCTCTGAGCTTGGCACAGTCCTGCCCACACGGTATGCCCTCAACAAAACCATCCACAAAATTGACCATATTAAGAAGCATACTGACAAAAATCACGATTATCTCAATAGATGCAGAAAAAGCCTTTGATAAAATACAACACCCATTCCTACTGAAAACACTAGAAAGTATAGGAATAGAAAGGTCATTCCTAAAAATAATAAACAGTATGTATCTAAAACCATCAGCAAATGTCATCTGCAATGGCGATAAACTAGAAACCTTCCCAATAATATCAGCAGTGAAACAAGTATGCCCATTATCACCTCTATTATTTAACATTGTACTAGAAACACTAGCAGTAGCAATTAGAGAAGAAATAGAAATTGAAGGTATTAAAATTGGCAATGAGGAGACCAAGATATCACTCTTTGCAGATGATAGGATGGTCTCCTTAAAGAATCCTAGAGAATCAACAAAAAAGCTAGTCGAAATAATCAACAACTTTAGCAAATTTGTAGGATACAAAATAAACCTATGTAAGTCATCAGCATTTCTATATATCTCCAACCAATTTCAGCAACAAGAATTTGAAAGAGAAATTCCATTTAAAATCACCCTAGACAATATAAAATACTTAGGAATCTATCTGCCAAGACAAACAGAGGAACTATATGAAGACAACTACAAAACACTCTCTACACAATTAAAATCAGATCTAAACAATTGGAAAAACATTGATTGCTCATGGGTGGGATGAGCTAACATAATAAAAATGACAGTCCTGTCCCAATTAATTTACATATTTAGTGCCATACCCACTGAACTACCAAAAAACTTTTTTTACTGAATAAGAAAAAAACATAACAATGTTCATTTGGAAGAGCAAAAGATCAAGGATATCCATGGAAATCATGAAAAAAAAAATTCAAAGGAAGGAGGATTTTTCAGTCTCAGATCTTAAACTATATCATAAAGAAGTTGTCATCAAAACAATTTGGTCCTGGCTAAGAGAAAGATAGGAGGATCAGTGGAATAGACTTGGGGTAAGTGACCTCAGTAAGACAGTCTATGATAAGCCCAAGGATCCTAGTTTTGTGGACCAAAACCCACTATTTGATAAAAACTGCTGGAAAAATTATAAGAAAGTATGGAAGAGATTAGGTTTGGATCAAAATCTCACACTCTACCCCAAGATAAACTCAGAATGGGTGAATGACCTGAATATAAAGAAGGAAACTATAGGAAATTAGGTGAACACAGAATAGTATACTTGTCAGATCTTTGGGAAAGAAAAGTCTTTAAAATCAAACAAGAGCTAGAAAAAAATCACAAAATGTAAAATCAATAATTTTGTTTACATTAAATTAAAAAGGTTTTGTACAAACAAAACGAATGCATCTAAAATTAGAAGGGAAGCAACAAATTGAGAAACAATCTTCATTACAAAAACCTCTGACAAAGGTCTAATTAATCAAATTTATAAAGAGGTAAACCAGTTGTATAAAAAAATCAAGCCATTCTCCAATTGATAAATGGGCAAGGGACATGAATAGGCAATCTCCAGTTAACAAAATAAAAACTACTAATACGCACATGAAAAAGTGTTCTAAATCTCTTATAATCAGAGAAAAGCAAATCAAAACAACTCTGAAGTATTACCTCACACCTAGCATATTGACTAACATGACAGCAAAGGAATGTAATGAATGCTGAAGGGGATGTGGCAAAGTTGGGAAATTAATGCATTGCTGTTGGAGTTCTAAATTGGTCCAAACATTGTGGGGGGCAATTTGGAACTATGTCCAAAGGGAGCTAAAGGCTATCTGCCCTTGGATCCCACCATAACACTGCTGGGTTTGTACCCAAAGAGATAATAAGGAAAAAGATATGTACAAAAATATTCAAAGCTGTGCTCTTTGTTGTGGAAAAAAATTGGCAAGTGAGGGGATGCCTTTCAATTGGGGAATGGCTGAACAAATTGTGGTATATGTTGGTGATGGAATACTATTGTGCTCAAAGGAATTCTATGGGGACTGAAACAACCTCCAGGAAGTGATGCAGAGTGAGAGGAGCAGAACCAGGAAAACATTGTACACAGAGACTGATACACTGTGGTACAATCGATTGTAATGGACTTCTCCATTAATGGCAATGCAGTGATTCTGAACAACTCGGGCAGATCTACAAGGAAGAACACTATCCACATTCAGAGGAAAATATGTGGGAGTAAAAACACAGAAGAAAAACAACTGCTTGAATACATGGGTCAAAGGGATATTGTTGGGGATGTAGACTCTAAATGAACATCCTAGTGCAAACATCAACAACATGGAAATAGGTTCTGATCAAGGACAAAAGTAATACCCAATGAAATTGGTCATCAGCTGTGGGAAAAGTGGGTGGAGGGGTGGGAGGGAAATAACTTGATTATTATAAACAAGGAATAATGTTCCAAAGTGACTATATAAACTAATGCAAATGGAAAAATTCCTAAATAAGTAATAAATAAATAAATCTCATATCATCATATATCATATCATCACAATGATATCTCTTTTTGGATGAATTCCTACTATCTGATCTACTACTAAGAATAATTTCTGAGAATTACAGAAATCCTCTTCCATGTAGACATACAAACATTTTTACCTTAATGAGTCCCTTAAATTTTCTCCTTCTTATTTACTTTACTGGATTTCTCTTGTGCTTTGTATTTGGCCTTCAAATTTTTTGTTCAGAACTGGTTTATTCCTCAGGAATGCTTAGAAATCTTTCCTCATATTGAATGACCATTTTTCACCGGAAAGAATATACTCAGTTTGCTGGATAGGTGACTGCATTGTAAACATAAATCTCTTGACTTCCTGAATGTCATACTTCATGCCTTACGATGCTTTCATATACAAGCCACTACATCATAAGTGAATCTGATTGTAATTCCATGGTATTTGAATTTCTTTTTTCTGGCTGCTTGAAATGTTTTTTTTTTTCCCCTTGGCTTGGTGGCTTTTGAATTTAACTATTTCATTTGTGGAAGTTGTCAATTGAGTATTTCATTCTGGAGGTGATCCATGAATTCTTTCCATTTCAATTTTATGTTCTTGTTCAAGGATCTCTGGACAGTTATTTTTGATAAGATCTTGTAATATGATATAAAAGGTTTTCTCATCATCATGGCTTTCAGGTAGTCCAATAATTTTAGATTTTCTCTCCTAGATTCATTTCTTGGTCAATTGTTTTTTTTCTTTTTTCAAGAATATATTTCATGCTTTCCTGTTTTCTTTTTTTTTTCATTCCTTTGATTCTGCTTTATTGTTTCTTGATTTCTCAATAAATCATTAGTTTCTAGGTGGTCATTTCTGACTTTTAAGATTGGATTTTCCTTTGTCAGTTTTTGATTCTCCTTTTTTTGATTATCCCATTTCTTCTTACATCACTTTCATTTCTCTTCTCCACTTTCCCTCTACCTCTCTTAATTGGTTTTTGAAGTACTTTGAATTCATTCTTCCAGAAACTGAGGCCAATCCATATTTTTCTTTTGGTCTTTGGGTGTTTTTCCTTTGCTTTTATTGCCCTCTTCTGTGTTGTACCTTGCTCTTTGTCTCCATAAAAATTCTTTAGAGTTATGTGCTTTTTAATTTTTTTGCTCATTTGTCCTATGTAATTATAGATACTGGAGGGTGGGGTATGATGTGATGGTCTGAGCTCTGAGAACTCTGAGATCCATATTCCCCTGCTGATTCAATTGATCCTTGAGATGTTGATAGCTTAAAGATTCACCTCAGGCTTGGGTGTAAGCTTTTGATCTCACTCTGATCTTGATCAGGTCAGGGACTGAGTAAATTCTACCCTCAGGCTTAGTCTGAAGTTTTTGGTCTCACTGTGAACTTGATCCAATCAGGCATGTCCTTGATTGTCCTGACTTGGAGCTCTGCCTTGTGCTTTAGGCAAAAAGATGAGTACTTAGTATGTAGTACTATCAGCCACCCCAAAGTGTGAACTAAGTCCTTATCCTAAGCTCAGACTAGAATTCCCTGGGCTGGGGTTCTTGACTTTTCCACAGGTTGGGAATTTCAAGAAGTATGGGTTGACTTGTACCACTATTTGCCCAGGCAGGATCTCAGGATCTGGATTTTGGTTTGGAAATAGGTTCCTAAACCTCAGATAGCAGATGTAGGGTGGGGGTGTGTGGCTTGCTCTTGGCTTGATCTTCTTTGTTTGCTATAGCTTCCTGCTGGCCCTTCTCTCCTCTCATACCAGTGCCCAAGATGTTCTTTAACTGCCTTTTGGGTTTCTCTTTTCTTGAAAGATGTTTCACTCTATCTCCTTATTGATTCTTTCACTCTTAAATTCATTTTGTGGTGGTGTTTTAATATTGGTAGGAGAGGATTCTATGGTGTCAATTCCTGTGGAATGTCTTGAAGGCCAGATTTAAGAACATGGATTTTAAATAGGAAAGTAATCAGAGGGTTTAAAATGTTTTCTTAAATTCACGATGGATTTATTATCATGACTCTACATGAGACAGAATAATCTAGCAGGAATATGAGTAGTATATAATATACTATAATGGATAGAAATTGCTCAATAAATAGTTTAGAAAGCTTTAATAGTAAAAATAAAGTGGTATTGAGATATAAAGTTGGGTAATGGAAACATAGGGAGGAGTGTGCATTAAATATATTATGCAGTTATGTCTGATAATCATCCCTATCCTAGAATTTTTTTATTTTTTTTATTTTAACTTTTTAAATTTAAATTTAATTTTTAATTTTAATTTAATTAATTTTAATTTTAATAATCCTAGAATTTTAAAAAATTATATTGCTAGAAGTCATGAATTTGGATGAAAAAAGGTGTAATTTTGTTTATTTTGATAATCTCAAACTGTTTCTAGCATCTCATTAAATTGGTTGTAATTTTTTATCCTTATCTACTTTTTTGGAATCAGTTCTAAATATCAGTAGAAGTTTATCAAGATCAAGATGGGATGTGCCTATCTATCTGTTCTCATCAAGAATGAAGAGAGAGGCCAGGGGACTTCAATGTCACCTTCCTACCCTTCCGGAATGCAAGGAAAAATAAGCATTTTATATACTCTTCTGACTAGGAAACAATTTGGGCTGTTGGGGTGTCTAGGGGAAGCCTATACTCCAATATCAATGTGACATTTCATTTTTCTTGTTTTCCTCGAAAATTGAAGCCATTATTTGTCAGCTCCCTTCCTCTAAATTTCTTATTCTCCAAAATACTTCACTTTATTTCCTACTACCTAATCATTTTCCTTAGTCTCTATAAAAGTCTCTTTTCCTAACCAAAGAAATTCACTTGTGCTCTTTAATACGTCTTGCTTTTCTCACAATTTGCTTTCATAGTCATTCATCAATTTTTGAACCTCTAGAACCTTCCTTTTTACTCATTCCTTTCCTACTTTGCTCAAATACATCGATGTTTCCCCATCTGAAAATAAACAAGAATTGATTAAAAATATATATTTACTAGACTTTACTATCTCCAACCCTACCCTGAAGAAACCATTTCAGCATTTCCTTTCTCAGAAGACCATAATATTAAGACAAAAAGGGGTCAAAATCTCTGAGTGTCTACACAGGCAGAAAAATACATACACACAAACACAAACACACTCAAATTTCAAATCATTTTTCTTTCATAATGTAAGTAACTCAGATTTATTTTAATGGCTTTGAGACCATAAAATTTATCTTATACTCAGTTGGTGCATGAATATATAGTTATAATTATTCTTATAGATTTTTTATTCCTGAGCAATCAGTGTCGTAAGTTATTATTTCTTTTTTCTCATCTATTTTATCAAATTATAAAGCATATGAACAACATTTCACAAAGCTTAAAAGTAATTTAAATAGAAACTTATTCTTATCATTGTAGTCCTCATTCCCATCATTCTCATCATCATTATCCTATTTAGAATTGTGCACCTCCACTTTTCCAACACCTCTTTTAAATTCCCTTTTGCAAGTTCAGGTGAGCTATAAATTCAAAAAAGGGGGTAATTCATAGACATTTCCCCTTAAGTGTTCTTAATTTACTCCTCAGGGTTACTCTTTCCCAGGTGACTAATTTAATTCAATTCCAAGAATTGTCTAGAGTACTTAAAAGTGTTTTTTATAACAATTGGATTGTCTGCCAGTAGTAGATGGGAGGGGTACCTTTGAGAACACTTCAGTATACAAAGGTGAAAATGAAACCAAGACCTGATAAATTCCATGGAGACTAATGAGGGCAGAAATGGTACCCCAGATAATCAAGCTTAGGAGAATGTAGATGGTCAACAGAAAACTAGTGTTAAAACTTTCATGTGTGTGTGGTACATTTTGTACAACAATTCATAATCATATCTCTTAGTTAGCTCAGACTTCTTGCACCAAACTCTTGAAGCCTGAAAGATCAGACCTTAACTCTGATGATCATTTCTTATACACTATGAATTTCTCTCTTTGATTCTCCTTTCATATCAGCCACTGTCTATTACTATTAACTATTTTTAGTAAATCAATCAGATAATGAGATATGGTGGTACCAAATTTTATTTGATTTGTGATTTTCCTATTATCCCCTTCCTTTCCTTCCCTCAACAGAAGGATTAGTCCATATGAGCTCCCTCTCTGCTGCCCCCATCATTCCAGTCTTCAATGATAGGGTGAAAAACCAATGTAAAAGAAAACCTCATGAACAACTATTCTTCACAGCTTACAGAGGAATAATAAAAATTGTGAGTTTAAAATTCATTATTACTATTTTTTAGAATCACAATTTATTACTGTTTGTTTGACTTTGTGACATTTTTTCCTGCCATTTAAAGGTTCTTTATGACACATATTCTTGTTTAAATTTAAATCACATTTAAACTAATTTTGTTTTGAGAGGGTTTTTGTTAAGAATATTTTTCCACCCCTTGAGATAATTGGTGACACCCTGGGGTGTTGCAAAATCAAGGTTGGAAATCACAGTTCTAAAGTGTTAAGCTCTCACACCAAGCTTACCAGGCAGGAGCAGAGCGGATGCCTCTATATTTGTTTGACATTTTTAGACTATGTGTCATATTCCTAAAAGAAACTACTTTATTTCCAATTGTTAGCATTTACCACACATCAAAATCAAGCTTATTTTTGCCTTTTAAGTTGCTCATATTTACATGCATGATCATTACTCATTTTTCTTCCAAATCTAATCTTTGATTTTTGAAATATGTTTTTCATCAAATTGTGAAACTTTTATGCTCTCTATTTGTCATTCGCTGATTTTCTTTTCCCTCAGTGGCCTTGCACTGTCTCAGTAACCTTAAGAAGACCAAGAAATGATGATCACCTTTGAAAGTATTATAATGTGAAAAGAGAAATTTTTGTTAGTTCACTAATTGGATAAATGATTCCTAGAATATTTCAGAATGCATGCATTAGAATTTAGTAGAGTTTTATGTTTTATAAGAAGGCTTACATCTGGATCTGATAGAGGCTAGCAAAATCTGCCCAATGAAAAATATTTTTTCAGAAAAAAATATTACTTCCTTTAGCACAAGGAGAACCACATTGAAATAATCTGATTTGAGTATAAAATATGTCTTATGAAAGAGCAAAGTCTATGCAACTAATTTAACTTTTCCCTTTTGACATAGCCAGTGGTAGTATGGTGTTTTAATTAAAGTCAATATGCATAGATGTCCCCAAAAGGAGAGTAGCAATAAAAATATTCAAATGAAACTTGAAAGGGATTTTTAAAAATGAATTCTTGCATAGGGTAATATTCTGAAATATTAAAGTCCCCTTCTCTGGGAAAATGAAAGATCTTGTAAGAAACAGAACAGAATAGACTTAAATAATAATTTGAAGAGGGTTAAAGTTGAGAACTACAATCAAGACTAACAATTAGACAGGCTTACAACCCTCAAGTATCCATCAGAAATATTTATACAATGACAGCATGCTCCTTTGATGTGAGAGTAAGCATTTGGAGAAGTGATTGCAAAATCCGAACTTTAGGTACATGTGTATGGAACTCACAGCAGCTATTGAATGAGTGAAGTAAAATATGGTTATTCAACTCAAGATTTCTACAATTTTAAGTTAGATTAAGGGCTTCCCCTTTGTGTCATTTCTCAATACAATTCTTTAAAAATGTAGGATAGTTACACTGCTGGTAGAGTTTTGAATTAATCCAGCCTTTCTGGAGGGCAGTTTGGAATTATGCCCAAAGGCTTTAAAAGACTGTCTGCTCTTTGATCCAGCCATAGCACTTCTGGGTTTATTCCCCAAAGAGATAATAAGGAAAAATACTTGTACAAAAATATTTATAGCCACACTCTTTTTGGTGGCAAAAAAATTGGAAAATGAGGGGCTGTCCATTAATTGGGGAACAGCTAAACAAATTGTGCTATCTGTTGGTGATGAAATACTATGGTGCTGAAAGGAATGATGAACTGAATTTCTATGTGAACTGGAAAGACATCCAGGAATTGATGCAGAATGAAATGCGCAGAACCAGGCGAACATTGTACACAGAAACTGAAACATTGTGGCACAATCAAATGTAACAAACTCTTCTACTAGTAGCAATACAGTAATCCAGGATAATACTGAGGAACTAATGAGAAAAAATGCTATCCACATGCAGAGAAATAACTATGGGAGTAGAGATGCAGAAGAAAAACATATGATCAATCTTATGGTTTGATGGGGATATGATTGGAATTTTGATGTATAACATGGAAATAGGTTTTGAACAATAATACATGTATAACCCAGTGGACCTGCTTGTCAGCTTTGGGAATGGGGTAGGGAGAGGGCTGTGAAAAATCATGAATCATGGAGCCAGGGAAAATATTCTAAGTAAAAAAATAGGATTATTAGAGTTGACTCATTAGGGATAAACTTTAGATCATTCCTAATCATAATGGTTTCTAATTTGATACAAGAAAATGCAAACTTTTAAAATTTAATCATATTTATAATTTTGAAGTTTTTAATTTTTAAAATATTCTACTTTTCTAATGAAGTAGAAAAAAAATTTTTTTGGCTTACAATGATACTTCATTGGAAAAATGAGGATGTTTCCTCCACTGAGAATGATTATTACCAAAAATATATGTGATCCTGACTAAATATGTAATATACTAGAACTCTCACTGTGTATCTTTGTTTATTTTGTGATTACCAGTGTAACATGATTATCTTGCCTATGACGTGATTTTCAAATACTATCCATAGAACATAATCTTTTTGTCACCCATAGGTTTTCCATTATAATTAAACAAGTTATTTGCCATTATAATGAATCTTATATCCAATTTATTGGGTTACAGTAGAATTTTCATGCTTTGAACAGTACTTAAGATAGTTTGGCAACAAGCTGGATTCTGATGCTACATTGAATGCTCATATCTTAATTATCTTTATTCATAGAGCTCTTTGATATTTATATTTCATATACAGGTATTCCTTTAACATTGTGACTTTCTCCATCACGTTTTATATAGCATGTTTAGGCATAAGAGATTAAATAGGAATGTTTCTGAAATTTTGTAGAAGCTCCAGATGACATGGGAAGTCCAGAAGATGATGCAGAAAAAAAGTTTAAAAACTCAGAAATGCATAAATTATATGTATAGTATTGTATAATATTGATTAATCTTATCTCTTAATAATATGAATATACACAATTAAAAAAAATTCAAATAAGTAAAAAGGTTCAAGTTTATAAAAGAAAGTAAAAGCCAAGAGATGGCACACAAATGTTAGAAATGTGGATAATCTTATCATTGGCCAATATATAACCTATCATCATATTTAAACCAAATTTTATAATAAGTTGCTAAAAGAAAAAAAAGTTGCATTGTGGGATGATGACAGAGTAGAATGTGAAGTTTTCTCAACCTCATAAAACCCCCCACAAACAACCAAAAATAACTCCATAAAATCAACACTTAAAGTGGCAAAGACAGATAGGAGTCAGTAGTGAAACTGAACAGCTAAGGACAACCAAGGAAAAAGATTTCTAGCTTCCCTGTCCTCAACCCCACCACCACAGACCCTAGAAGCAGGAACATAACAAACAGAAGATATCCTCAAAATAGCCCTGGAGGATTTGATTAGCAACCTCACCCTCTTTGCTGAGCCTGGGGAGTGTATATCCCCCTAGGATACAACTTGAATCTGAATCCTCAGACTTAGGGCACTGGTGGAAACTGTGTGTGATGTATAAACTCCAGGGACCACTGACTGGCCTTTGGCTAGGGATTTAAGGAGTGGACTCTTTGGAGTTGGTGGGTGCCTGGTCCCAAGATCAGGAACTTAAGTCTCATTGCTAACAAATGAGGGACTTTAACTGGACACTTGATTTCTTCAGGGTTGCAGAGGTAGGAAAGGAGTGATATAGAAGCTCTAATATGAGTATGTTTGCTGAGTGATTGGGGCCCCATCAGCTATAGCCTCGCTCTGTAGAATCCTGCACTGTTGCCACAGTGGGAAACAGAACAACTGCTAAAAGTTGCAGTGAGAATTGCCCACAGGTTTAGTTGGAGTAGCTGAGGTCAGTCATGGATTGGGGTTTGAATAGGGGCTGGGAGTATGTTTGACTCTGGACTATAAAAAGTGCAATAACTAAATAGGATGCAGAAAAAAAAATAATCATGTAAAAAAATCTGAAGTATGGAGAGAATTAGGAGGAAAGGGGAATGTGATAAGGGAGAAAACTTGATGAATCTAAATAAAATCTAAATAAGAAATTAAGATAAATACAATCTTAGAGAAGTTAAATAAGATAGATATCTGGAGAGCTCACCCTCACACCACACGTACACACACCTGTTTAAGGTTATTAGTAGAGCTACGCCTGAGCATATATGTAATCTGAAAATAGTTTCAGTAGGACAACTCTGGCTTAGAAAGAATAATTTTCAAAAGTTTTACTTTATACTCATCATACTAGGGAGGTGATTCTGGCACTGAAACAAAAACACTATTGGGTATGACCAATTTGGAAAGACTTGTTTAGGAAAGAGTAGGATCCTGGCTACAGATTATTGCCAATATAGCAAAATATGGCCCTGATTATATATGTTAACTGAGAACCAGATAAACTAAAGTAATCAATTTAAATGCTGATAGAAACATGGAAAAATGGGTCTAGTATTACATTGGTAGAGCAGCTGTGATTTTTTTTTTAAAAGACAAGTTGGAAATAAACATTAAGTGCTTTGAAGCTATCTGTGCTTATTGAGCTAAGGATATTATTACTAAGGTTAGAATCTAAAGGAATTATTGAAAGGGAGAAAAGCTTTGTATGTATGAAAGTATTATTTGAAGCATTGTTTGTTATGACAGAATAACTGAAAATAATACAAATACAATGAATGATGAAAATATTTGAATGTAATGGGTTGCATTATGTTACTAAAATGACAAATATTGAAAAAAAATAAAATAAGGGAAATATAAAAAGGGATGAAAAGAGAAGTAAAGAGAATAAGAATACTATATACCATTATTACATTATTTAAAAAGCAATAAAATGAAAGAGAAAACATTATCCAAGTAAAATCTAAAGGGAAATAAAAATAAGAGGAAGTTTGTATTAGTATACATATATATTATACCTATTTTTTTTAATGGTAAACAATATGGAATTTGTGGTTTGGCACATAATCATTTTTATGCATTTGTTTAGTTAATTTTTTTGGTGGTGGTGGTTAAAATTATATAACAAAAAAGAATCAATAAACATTTATATAAATCTATCTTAAAAGGCAAGAAAAAAATGGGAAAAATCAGATTTCTTAACTTATATAGAGAGCCAAAAATTTTTAAATGGTATTTTTTAGATAATGGGGGCACCCTAAAATCTGGCATATGGAAAGTATACCTGAATATATTCTCATTTTCTCTTCCCAAAAATTCTTTGAGGTAATAATTACAGTTATTAGAATCACAATTTTATACTTGGAAAAACAAACTGAGAATAGATCATTGACTTTTCTGTGGTCCCAATAATAATTAATATCTGAGACAAAATTTGAACCTGTTTTTCCTGATTTTATGTAGAGCTGTCTATCAATTAAGAAACTAATTATAATGTAGATTTACCAGCCACTAAGCTTTTAACATAATGAAAATTATTTTAAAGTTTGATTGTTTTTAAATTAAATAGTGAAATTTTATTTTTTAATTCAGATAAAAATATTTCAATATGATCATGTATGCAACAATATTAGTCACATATTCACATATATTTGTATATATGGAGAGTTGATATTTTATTTTTCTTCTTTCTATCGTGCATAATTTTGCTCTCACAAATTTACTGTTGAGGTCAGTTTGAGTAGTGTCCATGTTGCTAAGCATAGAAATTGACTGAGATAATCACATAATTCATTGTGCATCCTTTTCCTATAATTCACTTAATGCTCCTTCCTCTTGGCAAACCATTAACCCCTAGAAAAGTCAGTATTTTATTAAAATTATTTAAGCCTCTTACTTTTAGTACAGTGAATATTTGAAAATAATGGCTAATCTCTATAAATTTGTCTACATGCATTTCTTTGTATTTAACCAAACTTAGTTTTAGTTTAAGTAACCAGTGTCCAGATAATTTGTCTTCATGAGCATTCCATTTCTTGTGATTTCCCTTTATCAAATTAATGTCATTAAAAACAACATAAGTGATATAACATAAACAATCAAAATTAGCAAATTACATTGTTATCTTGTTCAAAGTATACAATCTTTCAGTGTCTTTTAGCAATTTTTTTTTTGGTGGGAGGCTGGGGGAAAAACAAATCATTAATTCAAACAAAATGACAAGATAAACTTTTCTTCATAGAGTACAATTGGATACTTTCTTTCTGATAAAATAGCAATGACTGCTTTCTGGACAATTCCATTATTAAGTTCCATTTTTAATATGTCATCTAAAGCATGCCCAGCTCTATTTCCAGCATCTAAATTATGAGATGAATTGTAAAAACTTGAAGTTTAGTGTTGATAATATAGACAAAGAATATATATTGCCCAGATTGGATGTTACCCATGGCTTCATTTTCCTTTGTTTAGTTTCCATTTACAGCATAGAAACAAGTGACACATTTGGTAGATCAGCTATAAATGAGATTATCTTGAACCGAAACTTTCCAATATGCAAGATCATATGCACTGAGATGTTCCCAAGAGAAAAGGCACAGTGGAGAAATTTAAATTATAATATTAGAGCCAAACGAAGAACGTTACATGAAAGGATAAATGGAAGCTGACACATAAGAAAATATCATTAAAATAATATTTAATATATTTCTGAGATGTCCTTTTTTAATATAAGTAACAGCTTTACTTTATCTCATCCTAGGAAGTTGACTTTGAGAAACATAGAGAAAATGGTGAGTTTTTTGTTGTTTAGTCAATTTTCACTCTTGTTTGACTCTTTATGATATTTGGAGTTTTCTTGGCAAAGATACAGAAGTGGTTTACCAATACCTTCTCCAGCTAATTTTGCATATGAGGAAACTGAGGCAAACAGGATTAAGTGATTTGTCCTGAGTCACATGCCAATTAAGTGTCTAGGAACAGACCCTTTGAACCCAGAAAGATCATTCTTCCTCACTACAGGCTTTGTAGTCTATTCACTGTGCCAACTATCCACCCATATAAAATGTCATTATGCTGGTATTAACCTTACTTTTAATTTATTTGAGATGAGAAATATTCCATAGGAGGAAAAATCACCTCTATCTAGTCCTTCTTTTTCTCTTCCCTTGGTAAGTCATCATATAACTTATAAGGTACATAGTGTCAATGGTCAATAGCCCTTAGCAGACACTCAGGGTATGTAGCAAAATTACTATAAAAATAATAAAAATAAAAAGGGTGATAAATGCTTCATAGGGAAGGGTAAATGGTTTTCTATAAGTTAAAATGACCTAATACTCTCTATGGATTTCTTAGGAATATAGATGTAATATTATAATTAAAGTGAAAATGACTCCATTTGCAATGGTTTTATGCTAAGGAGCAGGAAAAGAAACTGATTAACTCCTGCCTCAAAACCCAAGTTCAGTCTTTTTCTCTACTATAAAAAGAAAATATGTACTTCCTTTTGGATAACCCATCTATGTCCTTGATTCTAAATTTCTTCTTAGCTCTCCAAAGACTTTAATTCATCATACTCTTTTTCTTACCACACTCTATTACCTTCCTATTTTACTATGAATATGTTCAGACCTAAATAAGAAAAACTAATACACAAACAAAAAAACCCACAAAAGACAACCAGACAAAACTTTCAACCTTGATATCACCTTAAGCTATAATGCTTTCCACCCTCCTTTTTGCTAAGAAATTCAAATAGCAATAGGCTAAATCCAGTGCTTCCATGTACCATAAGCATATTCTTACCTCATACCCTGCCATTTGATTTATGTCCCTACCCTTTAGTTGAGATTATTCTAATAAAGTCCCTCTATTTGCAAATCATTCTATTTGTTTTTGTAAAATTCCCATCAAACATCCCCTTCTTCAAATTATCCCTCCTTTAGGTTTTACTGAAACCTCCCAGTTATATGTCTAACTTCCTGACCTACCCCCCCTTCTTTTTGTGGTAGATGAGTTTACAAGCACTGTGAACACAAATAGAACCAAGCTCCCTCATCATGGAGTTCATAAAGTAATAAAGAAAAACAAAATAAAATAAGGAGATGAAAACCATGGATGAGGCTGAAGGAGGAGGGAAGAAGTGAGTATAAGAAGGAAAAATAATATTATACCCAAAGCCATATTTTCATTCTCAGCTTCTAAATATAGACACTCCTAAAATTGTTTTCCTTGACTTATTTCTCTTATCTATATATCTTTCTCATCCCTAGATGAACTCTATCCAATAGAAATGATTCCCAAATTTATATTCCCTGCTCCAGCCTCTCTTCCCTGTTTGAAAAATTGATTTCAATAGCCTTATTGGTTAATTATAATTAGATTTTATAAAGGTACCTCAAATTCAAAGTATCTAAGACCTAACTCATCACCAATCTCATTCCATCTTCACCCCACTACAAACTGTCCCATGTTTTTGTAATGCTTTGTATGTTACTATTAATGGCCCTACCATGACAGATCAAGTCACCTAATTATTGAGCTATCTCTGACTCTTATTACCTAACCCTGGCATCAGTTATAATTTTGAAATGACTTTTCCATATTTTTCTTTACTTCACTGATTAATTCCTAAGCCAATCCCTCAAATGCTATAGCTATGAAGGAATTTGGGGATTTTTAATGAGATACCTTCAATTATAGATGAGAAAGCAGAAGCTTAAAATGGTGAAGGGGCCAAATCATGGTCACAACCTAGCAAGTAATGATGTTATGATGACCATTTCTCTCCTGACTGCTCTTTTCATTCCTCTTCTCTGCCTTATAAATTGACTACTATTATAGTTTCTTGTCTAGTCCCTCATCTCAGTCATCCTTCTGAAGGTAAATACATATGCCACCATTCAAGTTGTCATATTAAACACAACAGATCCCATTCCAAAGCAAACTACATACAGGATAAATCGGGGAAAAATTTTGACCTCCATAAACTAGCAACAACTAATCTTTCCAATTTATTAAACTTCATGCCTGAAATCAAGGTATGTTCTGCAATCTCTGCATCTTATCTTCTTTATCTTTGCATTAGCCATTAAATTGTAAGCTTCTTAAGAATAAGTATTGTCTTTTCTCACTTTTCATATTCCAGGTTCTTAGCACAGAGGCTGGCATATGTGTCTTAAATGTTTATAAATTGTTTGATTTATTGTCCTTCTACAATGCTATCCCTTTCTCTAGTTCTATTTCCAACTGGCAAAATCTTGTTTTTTTTTTTGTTTTTTTAATTTCAGTTCCTCTAAGAAATGAGCAACTAGGTGGCAGAGAGTAAGGAGTGTTGGGCTTGGAGCTAGAAAGATTCATCTTTTTGAGTTTCAATTTGGCTTCATATATTTATTAGCTAATAGCAAACCACTCTAGTATCATTGCCAGGAAAACCTCAAGTGGGGTCATGAAGAATAAGACATAACAGAAATGACTTAACTACAACAAAAAGAAGTGATATCTCATTCTCCCACCTGAATAAGCAATGCTCTCTTGCCTTGATGATTTTAAAAATAATTTTCCTATATACTAATTTTCATGTCACATCTGGTCAACATACAATAGTTTTCTGAATGCAGGAATCTTCTTCTTCAACTGTCTCTGATAGGCAATCACAGTAGTAGGTATTTTATTAAGAATTCTAGTACTACCACTTGACCAACCCTGTAACAATGGGGAAGTCATGAAGTCTCTCTGAGCATTGCTTCCCATTTATACAAAATGAGATTATAATGCATATTATGGGACACAAATTACTTCAAGGTTTTCCTATGAAGTAAAAATACTAGGTAAATTTCAAGAAATTATTAGCTGTGTCAAATATTTAAATATTTGGTGATGGATAACATTTTATATTATGTATTAAAGATTAAATGAATAAAATGATTAAGCAGAGTAAATCATTTTCAGTATTTGGCAACAAATAAAGAGTAAATCCATATATGTGTACACATATGTATATATATAATCATACATATATAGCATATATACCTATTGTTATTCATTTAGATATATACATAAACACACATATATTTATATATGTATATATACACAAATGAATTTGTACATATGTATCTTTATATGTCTCTCTCTTTATACATACATATACATATATAACCAAAATTGGCATATAAATTTCAGAACATTTTATACAAGATTTCCATATCATATATAAATATGCTACAAAGGTAACCACATAAATATAAGAAAATACTGACAGCATATTTTAACAAAAAATCAAATAAACACCTGTATATAGTTTATTCACCTAGAAATTTCATTAGTCAAATTGATTGAAAACAAATTCCATTTTATATTTGATTAACAAATGTAATGGAACTTCATATTTCACATAAAATTGATTTTCTAAATCTATGGAAATTTTAATAATGAGCAAGGAATACTTAGAAACTACAAGGTCATTATGAGGGTGACAGACTCAAGGACAATGATAGAATTTTGCAGAGGAAGCTGCCCTTTATAAGAAAACATTGAAAAGGATAACAAAATGACTGTTTTTGGAATTGGTCCCACCCCTGGAAAGAAATGGCAGTGACAATGAAAGTCAGGTCAGAGGAAATTCAGGAGGAAGAAGATGCCAAAATATTACCCTGTGCCTTTTCACTCCTTGATTTTCAATTAATTACTGAAAACTCTCCTTCTGTCACAATTGGAGGGAGGTAGATATGAGCAGATGGGGATGCAGGTGGGTCAGTTGTATTAGTATGCACAGAATTATGGAACATTAGAACCCAAACTAACTTAAGAAATGCATTCAAATTCATATATTCCCCTAATTTTATAGATGAAGAGAGTCCAATTAATTTCTAGATTAGATATCAGATCTTCTGAATCTTAACATTTGCTTTCCTATACCATCACTTATCATGTCTCAATTAAAAGATAGATGGTGATGTTCAGTAATTGATGTGGACATTTTGAGCAGTGATGACAAAAGGAACTCTTTCATGATCAATGGACATCAATGAATCAATCAACATTTATTAAGTACTAACTATAGTCCAGGTAATATGATGCTAAATTCTGGGGATAATTAAAAAGAGATCAAAAGACAGTCTGTGCCCTCAAGGAGCTTTTAATCTAATGAAGAGACACCTACTATCTGAGGGACTTTGGATAAGTGACTTAACCTTTGTTTGCCTCAGTATGCTCTCAGTAAAAAAGAGATTATAATAGCACCTACCTGTAGGATTATTTTGAGACTCAGATATATTTATAGAAGTTCTCAGTATATATCAGGCAATATGTAGAACATAATAAGCAACATGTAAAGTTTAATTTGCTTCCCTCTATCAATACAAATTGACTCCAAATCATAGAATAGTTTTAAATTTGCTTAAAACTGCTTTAAGGTTTTGGGGACACCCTGTATCTATATACATATAAATTAGCAAGTAAACACATATACATACATGTATATATTCATCTATATCTTTATGCTTGGAAATAGTGTTCTGCATTAAAAATGAACTATAGCCAAATATATCAAATATATTGCCTATTTTAAACTCTCATCCTACAATATCATAAATATTTTATTCATGAAGAGATTTACTAGGGACTAGACAGAAAAAGTATGGGAAATTTTACAAAAATGAAATTGACTATAATTTATCATATAAGATATTATTGGTTCCTTATCCCAGAATGCCTTCTGAATTATCGTATATAGCTAGAAAGTCGTGTAGGAAAACAAGGTCAAAATAACCACCAAATTAGAAGAAAGGATGATAACATGCAGATGATAATATGCAATTATAAAAGCCCCAACGTGTCCAAAACAAACTGGCTGTTGAGATAGGACAGAAATATAATAAAGATTTCAATCTGATTATCAACAAATTACTTAGAATTTACAGGGAATTCATGAGGTTATAAACTGTCTCAGTTAACAAACACATACCAAAGAGACATTCCACCCAAGGACTATTGTTTAGAATAAAAATTCATTTTCAAAACACCATTGAGGAGAATGCCATGATGACAGTGTCACATTATCAAATTACAAAGAGCATTTATATTGAAAACAACTATCCAGAAAGCTTGTAGACTCAACTAGCCCGAGCTATTTTAAGAAAATTTACAAATGAAAGGAAATTAGGATAATATTTATGCATGAAAAGTAATTATTTTTATAATTTTTTTTATAAATATATAGCCTCATCATAAATATTGGGTGAAATTTATCACAAATTGACTAACAATTTAATAACACCTGATACTCTAATGAAGGTGCAGAATCAACAATTAAGAAAATTAAATCATAGTGAATTATTCAATTAGAACAAGCAGAAATCAAAGAACAGCATAATGGAAAATAAGTATTTTAAATACCAAGGGTTACATATTCAAGTTACCTCAACTAAAGGTATGTACAGAGAAAGGAAAAATAATGAATAGCATCACAACTCAAAAATCTGAATAGAGGATATTAGGCACCACTAATTCATATAAATATGTCATTTCTAAACAATCTTTATAGGAAGATTCCATACCATTTTAATGCAATCTTTAATGAATATTTGAGAACAATCTGGCAATTATAGAAAATTTGTAGCATTCTATCAACAGAGTTATTTAATTTCAATAGAAGTGAGCATAATGGGGGCAGCTGGGTAACTCAGTGGACTTGAAAACCAGGCCTAGAGACAGGAGGTCTTAAATTCAAATATGGCTTCATACACTTCCTAGCTGTATAACTCTGGTCAAGTAACATAACTCCCATTGCCTAGCCCTTACCACTCTTCTGCCTTTCAAATCCTGTCAGATATTTACTTGTAACTTTGGGCAAATCACAATTTCTAATTCTTTCTTGTTTGAGTTTTTCAACCCTAAAATGAGGATAATAACAGGATCTACTTCACAGGGTTGTTTTGAGGATGAAATGAGATAATATCTGTAAAGTACTTTTAAGGATGTTTAATACAAAATATGTACTACATTTAATAGTATTAATGATAATAACCAACATTTAACAAGGCTATCATTAATACATACAATTTTTAAATGAAAAAAAAATGAGTTGAAGACAAAATAAAATAACCAAAGAGTTTCTCAACAGACTAAGAAGTTCAATATGAATGAATATTATGTCTTAGAGGACTAAAAATCTAATAGGATTATGTGTCACATTAAGAGATAATGCCTTCCAGTAATAAAGAAATAAAATCTCACATTAATCTTACCTCATTAAATCACCCTTTAAGAATTTGAAATAGTTATTTTTACTTCAGAGTAAATGTTAGGAAATATAACTTTGTGAATGTAGTGGTCATGTTAGTGAAAGGCCATGTTATATGAGGGTTATTTAAAAAAAATAGAAATGTTAAGTTTTGAGGAGAGAAGCCAAAGGATGATTATAAGAGAAGAGGGGAAAGAGGGAAAGGGAGGGAAAGAAAATTTTCTGTCTTCAGTTATTTGCAGGTGTCTCTTGTGAAAGAAGAATGAGACGTCATTCTAGAACCACAAAGGTTTGAGCCAGAAGAAATGCATGGGAATTTCAAGGTCAAGAGAGTTGTGAATAAAATGAAGAATAGACTAGGAGGCTGAGAGCAAGCTGTTTTGTGTTTGGGAAATTACACCAGTTTTTCAGACTGTACCCTGCTATAAAAAATCAACAAGAAATAGTCTTCAAAGAATCAAAATGTGACTGAACCAAAGACAATACAGTTTCATATGATGACCATAAGGAGACTGTGACATATTATCAATGATAACTTGCATAGGATAAATATAATCAATGCAATTCAGAAAAATATATAATCAGAAAATGAGGTAAAGTCAGAAGTGATAACAAAATATAGGATTATAGTTGAAATATTTGAAGTGCCTTTTTGGACCATCTTGTCCAACTCCCTTATCTTAGAGATGAGTAAATTGAGGTGAAGAGGGGTTGTGAAAGGTCCACTTTTAGTGGACATTTAGTATGTGAGCTTGGTCTAGATCCAGATATTCCTGACTTCATTTACTATCCTACAATACTTAGTGTATGCTCATCTTGTGTTTTACTTTGGTATTTTGCTGTTGTAAAAGATGAGAGAAAGCATTCAATCATTCAGAGTATTGAAAGTATATTCTCTTGTGAGACTATATGGACAAGAATCATACAGAATGAGAATCCATGCAGGGTGCATCCTTTACTTTTATAAGTACTTTCAGTGATGACATCATAGGTCTACTGAGGCACAGAAATTGACAACTCTTTTGGTGACTATATTTTCAACATCACTTACAAAAAAAGCAAATTGAACAAAAATTTACCTAGAAATACCCAGAAATTGTATAGTCCTCAACTTCCTTACCCTTTCTCTAATTATTTGCATAGTTTATAGTTGGCAGAATATCTTAAATGAGAGGCACTGAATTAGAAATAATAGTGGAAAATGCTTGCCATGTTATTAACAAATGTTTATTAAAGTTTCACAAGGTTTACACAATTACCCTCTGGCCTTTTTTCTAAACTACTAAGTGGGACAATGCAAGACATCAGTCAATCTTCTGTTATTGTGGGAAAGTACAGGAAACAAGATAATAAATCCCCAGGTCAAAAGAACTGTTAATTCTACAGAGCAATGAGATGGATATCTCCATTCAAGTTTAAACAAAACTTTATATTCTCGACCTGAGCCAGTCTCCATAAAATCACTCTTCAGAGCATATATTTAAATTTTAATTTCAGAGCCATTGTTAGCAACAAAAGCTCTCCTGTCCCTGATTGAAATCCGATGAGCACCCTCTTCTTCTGTGGAAAATGTAAAAATCCCACTTGAACTGTTTTAAACATTTCATTTGGGAGATGAGAAGAAAGACTGAAGTGACAGAACTTTAAAGAGATCTAAATGCAGGTTGTGTATTTCATTGGCAGCTCAAAAAAAAACCCATAATGAATGCAAAGAGCAAGTCCAGTTATGTTTAAGAAGGATAGAAAGTGACTGGCAAACAGCATGTGGCCTTGCTTCATTCTCCAACAGTGACATGGGGGTGGTGAATGGGAGGCAGTGATTTTGAATGACACACTCTGTCTGAATTGTTTATTCTTGTTGGATGTATGAAATCCTTTTGTCTTATGATGTTTTCTATTCAAAGTCTACATTTCCTTCAAATGCCCAACCAAATTCTTTTTTCCTTGGAGGTAGGTTGTGGGGGGAGAGGGGAGAATTCTCAGGTGATCCTATTCAGGTGCTGGCTTCCTAGTCTGTCACTGAAATGAAGCCAGCTGTGGTTAGCACCCACTTGCAGGAAGAATAATTGGCTTCCTTACTCCCAATACACCTCTAATCACCAAACAAAACAGAATCCCGCTTGCCACTGCAGTGTTTTTAAACATTTTTGAATTCATCTGACCCCGATGAAAGGAAAAGTTGCTAACAGATATGAGGGAATGGGTTTAGTATAAGAGAATGTCTGGGAGCCAGCTGGCCCAGTGTTTGTTCACTGCTACAGGGTCAGGGACCTTGTATGGTCTTAATAAATAGAATCAACTGACTTCATATGTATTTTGGCACTAATATGTGGCCTATGGCATCATTTCCTGAGGTTTAGTACAATATTAATAAAAAAGGCTATTCCAGATTAGGTCCAAATCAATGCTGTTTTGCAGACTACTTTTACTTTTGTTGTTGTTGTCTCTCAAATAGTAGTATGAAATTAAATGGAATTGGATAACATCTGCTCATGACATTACTTTGAAATACCTCGACAGCCAGTTTTGTTGTGATTCATTGCATTTTTTAAAATTTTTCATTAGATTCTGTTAAAAACATGGAGGAGAATAAAGGCTTCTTTAGGGTAGGAAGCCCAATACCATACATGCCCACAGTAAATCCAGGTTTAGCCTTTGGCTTTGAAACACCCTGAATTCATTATGTTTGTTTGTGCAGCCACTCTTAATCTGTTGTGACAACAAATTAGACTCTGATTTAAATTAAAGCAAATTGCAAAATAATTAGAAGTTCCCTTCTCTTTTTCTTTCCTACCCACCTTACTAGCCTTTGTTAGATAAGCAAGAAATAAGATACTTTGGTAGATCTCCTATTTATTTTCACTTCAGACTGCATTCTAGAACAATTTACAAAAGTAGTTGGTAGAGTTAACTCCTTATCTTCCTTTCACATTCCAATTATTTTTAAAATCACAACCATGAACATACACATGCATACGAATACTTATATAAATTTACAAATATACATATGTGAATACACATGCAAACACAAATTTAATATTTATACCCATATCTAAGTACACATATCAAGATAGATAATGGCATAGTGAATATATGTACACATACATACATACATACATATTCAAATATATTCACACACATATAGAAATATATTCAGAAAAGCTTTATATACACATATGTAGATATTTCTGTATATGCATGTGGAGAGGCAAATGTTTTTACTAAATTTAAAGAAATAAGCTCTTAAGAAAGTGGTTAAAAGTGGAGAAGATTGCCTTGGAAAATATGCCGTCCTCCCAGGAGGCAGTCCTCTTTCTTTTCAGTTTTTAAGGTAAGTTATTGAGTCTTGCATACTTGCAAAGAGTATCCTTCCTAAACCCCAGGGGTTCACCTCAGCCCTCCCCAACAGTATTAAAAAGATGTGCTTTCCGGAGACTTAGGGTCAAGATGGCTCCAGAGTAGAAGCAGAGCTCTTCTTCTCTCCACCAGTCGGGACAGAGTGCCTCTAGGTGACAAAACCAAAGGGAAACAAGTGAAGGACATCCAGGGTAGGGCACAGCACAGAAGTTAGGAAATGTAGGGCATTTCCACACTAAAAGAAGGCAACATTTCACCCCTCCTCCACTTCACCTACCTTTATAGACTCTAAACAAGCATGGGACAAATTTCTAAGTTCTAGGAGGGAGGCTGGCTAAGGTCAACACAAACTTACCCTTAAGAGAAACTAGACTTGAAACACTGGAAGGCAAAGGAAAAATTGAGCTAGGAGGCGGAGCTTGGGGAAAGAGGGTGGTTCATAGCACAACACCACAGAGAACCTTAAAAAGCCCTCAGACAAAAACATCTTCAGCAACACTCCACGACCAAATCTCTTTAAGGAAATCTTAAAGTTCTCAGGAGCTGGCCCTGCCCATAATAACAGCAAGACTAGGGACCTCAGGAGGCTGAGGAAACATGGAGATAGGGTGTAGAGCTTGTGCAGAGCAGGTGGCTCACAGCAAAATGCCACAGAGAACAGAAAAAAGCCCTCTGGCAAAAACCTTTCCAGTGCCCAGTAGAGACTTGCCTATACTCCACAACCAAACCTCTTCCAGACAAGCTTTAAGTTCTCAGGGGCTGGACCTGCCCATAAGAACAACAAGACTAGGGACCCCATGAGGTTGAGGAAACATGGAGATAGGGCACAGAGCTTGGGCAGAGAGAAGTGGCTCAAAGCAGAACACCACAGAGACCTGATAAATAGCCTGTGTGTAAAAAGCTCTCTAGTGCTCAATACAGACACTTGTCTACATTACACATGCAGACCTCTTTGAGGCAATTGTTAAGTTCTTGGAGGCTAGACCTGACACTAAAAGAAGTTGGCCATTGCTGAAGACTGGGAAAAATATCCTCAGGCCAAAAACCCCTCCAGAGCCAAATGCAAAGATCACCCACATTCCTCACTTAGACATCTGACCAGGAAGGAACAAGGCAATGGCCACCAACTCCCAGGAATTGAAATCCCCAAACACACACACACACACACACACACACACACACACACACACACACACACACAATTTAAAAAAAAAAAGAAGAAAAATTTAACCCTTGATAATTTTTATGCAGAAAAAATAAAAAACCCAGACAAAAGAAGAGACAGCACAAGATGACAAACAATTAAACAGACCGAAACTATTGGGAAAAAATGGAAATTGGTCACAAGTTCTTGGAGATTTTAAATCCAAGATTGTTAGAAAAATGGAAGAGAAGTGGCAAGAAAGGTGGGAAATAGTTCAAAAAGAAAATAAAATTTTAAAAGACAGGATCTCCCACTTGGAAATTGAAGCCAAGAAAGCAAATGAAATAACAAGCAAATTGATGATGAGAAATGACCTGCTAGAAGCCATGAAAAGCGGGATAGATCAATTGAAAAGGAAAATAAAATGATCTTAGCTGAAAACCAGTCATTGAAAATTAGAATTGGGCACATAGAAGCCAATGATCTCAGAAGAAAGCAAGAATTAATAAAGCAAAGTCAAAAGAATGACTGATTAGAAGGCAACACAAAATATCTCATTGAGAGGATGATTGACTTTGAAAATAGATCTCAGAGAGACAATTTGAGAATCATAGGCCTATCTGAAAACCTGGGAACAAACTAAAACCTTGACATCATACTACAAAAAATTATCCAAGAAAATTTCCTTGAGATTCTGCAATATGAGGGCAAAATAGACATTGAAAGAGTCCATATATCACCTGCTACATTAATCCTCAAAACACAACCTCCAGGAGTGTAATTGCCAAATTCAAAAGCTTCTAAGCTAAGGAGAAAATATTACAAGAAGCCAGAAAGAGACAATTCAATTATCAAGGAGCACCAATCAGGATTACACAGGGTCTGGCAGCCTCCAAACTAAAAGACCACAAGTTTTGGAATATGATATTCAGAAAGGCAAAAGAAATGGGTCTACAACCAAAGATCACCTACCTATTAAAATTGACTATATACTTCAAGGGGAAAGTATGGGCATTCAAAAAAAAATAGAAGACTTCAAAATATTTGTAAAGAAAAAAACAAAATTAAACAGAAAATTTGACACATGTATAAATGTAGATTTTGAGCCTTTGGACTTCATCTCCCGGACATCCCTTAGTATTTCCCAAAATTCCCTTTTCCTGAGTCCCCACGTTTTGCATGATTGTATTTAAGTGGCTGTAACTCCTCCCTCTTCCTCTTTTTGGACCTGTGACTGGGCTGAATTCAGGCAATTCTTTTGCCCTAGTTATTATTGATAAATTTTTTAAAATATAATACCTACTTATTGAATATTAATTTTAAAACTCACAGATCAAAATACAAAAACCAAGAGGAACATAAAAAGGTAAATAAGAGAGGTATCTTATTTTTTTTCCATAACTGCCTCAATAAGACCAAATTTTATATTCCTATATAGAAAAATGTTATTTGTAACTGTCAAAAATTGTACTCACAATTATAGTAGTTATAAAAATTATCCATAGGTAGAGATTGGGGTACTAAGTAGTTTCAAATCATATATAGAAAAGAAGAAAGAAAGGGGGGGGGGAGAGAAGACAGCACCAAGAAAAATTTGAAGGAATAAGAAAATTAGCATAATCTAAACTACACAAAAAGGCACATGGGAGGGGAGGGGGAGAATACAAGTATAAGAAGGAGAGGGAAAGAGTGCAAAAAGGAAATACTCAAACCCTACTCTCAGTGGAAACAATTCTGAGAGGGAAGAGCATCTAGATCTATTGGGGTACCAAATTCCATCTTACCCTATAGGAAAGTTGAGAGGAGAAAACTAAGGGGCAGAGTGGAGTGGGGAGTTAGGGAAAAAAGTAGAGGAGGGAAAGAAAGGGGGAAGGGAATTTAATATACCTTAAGAAAAAAAAAAGGGAATAAATAGGGAGGGGGCATTAAGGGAGGGTGGCCGAGGGAAGTAATACTAGGTAGGGAAAGTGTGTGCAGTAGCTTAAAAAGACCCCATAAGTAAAATAAATGAGGAATAAGAAGGGAGGGGGGAGAAAATAAAATGAAATAAGGTTGGGTATTAGGGGGACTGATTAAAAATAGAACTCTGGTGTAGAAGGAAATAATAAAAGAGGAAAGGACAGAACAAGGAGAGAAAATCAAAATGTTGGGGAATACACAGATAGTAATCATAACTTTGAATGTGAATGGGATGCACTCACCCATAAAGAGGAAACAAATAGCAGAGTACATTAGAAACAAATCCAACCATATGTTGCTTACAAGAAACACACATTAGGCAGGGAGACACACATAGATAAAGGGTGAAAGGCTATAGCAAAATCTATTGAGCTTCAAATGAGAAAAAGAAGGCAGGAGTTGCAATCATGATATCTGACAAAGCCAGAGTAAAAATAGATCTGATTAAAAGAGATAGGGAAGGTAATTACATCCTGAAAAAGCCAGTATAGACAATGAGGAAATATCAGTACTAAACATGTATGCAACAAATGGTATAGCATCCAAATTTCTAAAGGAGAAATTAGAGGAGTTGAAGGAGGAAATAGATAGTAAAACTATAATAGTGGGAAACCTGAACCTTCCTCTACCTGATCTAGATAAGTCAAAACAAAATATAAATAAGAAATAGGTAACAGATGTGAATGAAATCTTAGAAAAATTAGATGTAATAGATATATGGAGAAAAATAAATAGGGACAAAAAGGAATAAATCTTTTTTCAGCAGCATGTGGTACATTCACAAAGATTGACCATATACTAGGGCATAAAAACATGATGGACAAGTTCAAAAGAGCAGAAATAATAAATGTAAGCTTTTCAGATCATAATGCAAAAAAAAATAATTAGTAAGGGTACATGGAGAGGCAAATAAAAATTTAATTGAAAATTAAATAACAGTGTAGCAGTCCACAGCTGTGTTTACTCAAGACAGATAATTAAGTCATAAAGTTAGACCTGAGCAGAGCACATTCTCTGTCCAGTGCATGGCCAGTAAGGCAATGAACTTTGATCCAACTAGTTTGGGCGCGAAAGTAGGTTTCTTTGTTCTCCCCAGGCTGAAGAAGGATCCACCCTTATCTTATGACAATTTACCTTTCCACCAATGATAATCCCCTATGTCATTAATTACTATGCATTATGTATCTTTGCATATGATAATCAATAAATACACGAGCCCACAGGCCCAGCAAAGGCTTTTACCACTCATCTTTCTTCCTGACTTCTACCTCTTTCTCTCTCATGGAGCAGGCCTGTGGCCATGCTCCATCTTTCTCCTTTATTGCTCTTATCCCTATCATTTAGCCATAACAGTCCATGCTAATAGCATGGGTTTAAGGACTGTGGCTTGTCTCTATAGATCTCTAGCTCATTTCTGATGCCCATGATGTTATGTGGTGGTCTTCTCACTGTCTCATGTATCCATGAAGTGGAAGGCCGGAGCTTAAGTCTGTGGAGCTCTATTTATACATGATTCGATGTCTGGTCTCTTTCTTGCCATCCCTCCGGCTTCAGATCCTTGTTTCCCCTGTGACAAGGAAATCACTTTAAAAGACTGATATATATTAATTTAAGGTCGCCAAGGAATTCAGCTATGTAATTCCTTAATGAAAACTCAAGTCAGCAGTCAACCTTTTATGGAGTTTAATTACAAACAGGAAGAAGAAAAGTATTAGAGAGAGAGAGAGACAGAGAGAGAGAGAGAAAAGGGAATAGAGCTTAAATACCCCCTCTGTTTAGGCTGGGCCAAAAGGCCCAAGCCCTTAGATAGCTGAGGCAAAGAAAAGAGATCAGTCCCTATCACTCACGTGACCAAAATGGAGAAACAGTCTCAGGGGCCTCCACCTCCAGCTTCCTTCAGAGGAAGCTTCTCAGAGCACAACCTCTCAGAGCAAAACCTCTCCAACCACCTTCAGTCCTCAGACCCCGCTAAATTTAAGGAAACCATCCAAGTTCCCTTCCCTCAGTTCTCACATCTACCAATCACTGTCCATGTCTTCCCTGTGCCAATGGTGGCTCTAGCTTAACCCAGGACCGCCCAGAGGTCTGTGGCTTTGCACATGTCTGTTGAAGGCCATATTCTCAAATAATTAAATCTTGATCCTTTGCTGCAGACCTTCCTAAATCCTATTACCCTGAGCAGGGTGGAGATTGGAAGTTCCCAAGACCTGGTTCTGTCATTCCAAGTATCTCTATTGTATCAATTCTAAAATCAATCATGACTCAAAGAACTTCCTGTTCTATGCTTAAGCATAGGTCAAAGCCCTTTCCATTGTTCAGCAAAAGGTTTCTGTCCTAAAGTAATCTTAAGAAGGGAGGAGGAGGAACCTCCCATGCCAATGGGGTTCACATTCCAATAGAGTTCCCACTATCAGTAGGAAATTCCCTACAAGCATGAAACCTTCTAATGGTGAAATTTCCAACATTCACAAGTCTAAGAAATTTTAAGGTTTACACCCCCAGAGACAAACCTCTATCTATCTTTCCTCCTGGGGGCAAGGGTTGCTGGCCAATATTTCACCTCAAACAGGTATCTCCAAAATTGGTTAAAGAACAAATCATAGAAACAATTAATAATTTTATTGAAGAAAATGACATTGATGAGACATCCTATTGTGAATTTTAAAACTATTCCACCCTAATCAGACCATTCTTTAGAAGATTTGATTTAGCTGTTTCCTGATCAATAACAATAGAGATACTTGGAATAACAGAATCAGGTCTTGGAAACTCTACATTTCTCCTCCCTTCTTAGTTTAACAAGAATTTGAAGGTCTGTATTAAACTCAAGATATAATTATCTAAGGAATAGCCTTCAACAGACATGTGCAGAAAAAAGGACAGACACCTGGGCTGTCCTAAGTAAAGTTAAGCCATCAGTGGTACAGAAGAGACACAGGAAAGTGATGCAAAAACATCCATATAAGGGATGTCACTTCCTGTCCCTTCCTCTTTTCCCTGGAGAGATGACTCTGGCTGAGAGTGTGCTAAGTGTTTTGACATCTTGGAGTGTTGGGTGGTGAGTTTTGCCCTTGAGCTGATTCAGGTTCAGGAATCTTAGCTGAGCCTCTTTGGAGGTCAGGCTGATTCTTTCCTCCTTCACACTCAAAATCTTACTTTCTAGATCTCCTAATCTTCCTGCCCGGTACTAGCCCCTTCCTTCCTCCTTTGTCTTAAATCTCCTCGACTATATCAATTAAGTCACTATAAGATTTCCAGCTGAGTTTGGGTATTTTATTAGGATTTTACAAATAAAATCCTTGATGACCAAATATAATTATTAAATTCAGTCTCAACCATAATTTTAACCATTACACTTTCAAAATATATGGGATGCAGCCAAAGTAGCACTAAGGAAGAAATTCATATCCTTGATTTCACATATATAACAAACTGGGGGGGGGGGGGGTAGAAGTCAAAGAATTGGTCATGCAAATTAAAAAACTAGAAAGTGAACAAATTAAAAATCCCCAGATGAAAACTAAATTAGAGATCCTAAAAATGAAAGGAGAAATTAATAAAATTGAACCTAAAAGAACCATTGAATTAATAAATAAGACTAGAACCTGGTACTTTGAAAAAAATAAAATGGACAAAGTACTTGTGAACCTAATAAAAAAAGGAAAGAAGAAAACCAAACTGACAGTATCAGAGATGAAAAGGGAGACCTCACCTCTAATGAAAAGGAAATCAAAGCAACCATTAGAAACTATTTTGCCCAATTATATAGCAATATATATGGCAATCTAGGTTATATATATATATATATATATATATATATGAATGAATATTTACAAAAATATAAAATGCCTAATTTAAAAGAAGAAGAAATAGAATACTTAAATAATCCCATATCAGAAAAAGAAATTGAACAAGCCATCAAAGAACTCTCTAAGAAAAAATACCAAGGGCCTGATGGATTCACAATTGAATTCTATCAAACATTCAAAGAACAGCTAATCCCAATATTATACAAACTATTTGACATAATAAGCAAAGAGGGAGTTCTACCAAATTCATTCTACGACACAAACATGGTACTGATCCGAAAGCCAGGCAGGTCAAAAACAGAGAAAGAAAACTATAGACCAATCTCCTTAATGAATATAGACGCAAAAATCCTAAATAGGATACTAGCAAAAAGACTCCAGCAAGTCATCACAAGGGTCATCCACTATGACCAGGCAGGATTCATACCAGGAATGAAAGGATGGTTCAATATTAGGAAAATCATTTAAATAATTGATCATATCAACAAGTAAACCAACAAAAATCACATGATTATCTCAATAGATGCAGAAAATCCTTTCAAAGAACACAACATTCATTCCTATTAAAAATAGTAGAAAGTATAGGAATAGATGGGCCTTTTCTAAAATTGGTAAACATTATATATCTCAAATCATCAACAAGCATCATCTGCAATGGGGGTAAATTAGAAGCATTCCCAATAAGATCAGGAGTGAAACAAGGATGCCCATTATCACCTTTATTATTTAACATTGAACTAGAAATATTAGCACTAGCAATTAGAGAAGAAAAAGAAATTAGAAGGTATTAAAATAGGTAATGAGGAGACCAAGCTATCACTCTTTGCAGATGATATTATGCTCTACTTAAAGAATCATAGAGAATACACCAAAAAGCTTGTCTAAATAATCAACAATTTTATCAGAGTTGCAGGATACAAATAAACCCACATAATTCATCAGCATTTCTATATACTTCCAACTCATCCCAGCAGCAAAAGTTAGAAAGAGAAACTCCCTTAAAAATCATCCTAGACAATATAAAATACTTAGGTATCTATCTGCCAAGACAAACACAAGAACTACATGCACTCAACTGTAAAACTCTCTCCACACAATTAAAACTAGATCTAAATAATTGGAATAAAACATTAATTGCTTATGGATAGGACAAGCTAATATAATAAAAATGACAATCCTACCCAAACTAATTTACTTATGTAGTACTATACTCATCAAACAATCAAAAAACGTTTTTTTTTGCTATATTAGGAAAAAAAAACATAACAAAGTTTATTTGGAAAAACAAAAGATCAAGAATATCAAGGGAAATGATGAAAAAAAATGTGAAGGAAGGTGGCCTAGCAGTACCAGATCTTAAAATGTACTTTAAAGCAGTGGTCATCAAAACAATATGGTACAGGGTAAGAGACAGAAGGGAGAATCAGTAGAATAGACTTGGGGTAAGTGACCTCAGCAAGACAGTCTATGATATACCCAAAGATCCCAGCTTTTGGAGTAAACATCCATTATTTGACAAAAATTGCTGGGAGAATTGAAAAATAGTATGAGAGAGTTTACGTTTAGATCAACATGTCACACATTACACCAAGATAAACTCAGAATGGGTGAATGACTAAAATGTAAAGAAGGAAACAATAAGTAAATTAGGTGAACACAGAATAATATGCTTGTCAGATCTTTGGGAAAGGAAAGATTTTAAGACCAAGCGAGAGTTACAAAAAATTACAAAATGCAAAATAAATAATTTTGATTACATTAAATTAAAAAGGTTTTGTACAAACAAAACCAACAAAACCATAATTAGAAGGGAACCAAAATATTAACAAATTGAGAAACAATCTTTATAACAAAAACCTCTGACAAAGGTCTAATTACTCAAATTTATAAAGAGCTAAATCAATTTTACAAAATATCCAGCCATTCCCCAATCCATAAATGGGAACGGAACATGAATAGTCAATTTTCAGATAAAAAATCAAAGCTATCAATAAGCACATGAAAAAGTGTTCTAAATCTCTTATAATTAGAGAAATGCAATTCAAAACAACTCTGAGGTACCACCTCATGCCTAGCAGATTGGCTAACATGACAGCAAAGGAAAGTAATGAATGCTGGAGGGGATGTTGCAAAGTTTGAACATTAATGCATTGCTAGTAGTGTTGTGAATTGTTCCAACCATTCTGGAGGGCAATTTGGAACTATGCCCAGAGTCCAAAAGACTGTCTGGCCTTTTATCCAGCCATAGCACTGCTGGGTTTGTACCCCAAAGAGATAATAAGGAAAAAAAGACTTGTATAAGAATATTCATAGTCACATTGTTTGTGGTGGCAAAAAATTGGAAAATGAGGAGATGCCCTCCAATTGGGGAATGGCTAAACAAATTGCAGTATATGCTGGTGATGGAATATGATTATACTCAAAGGAATAATAAACTTGAGGAATTCCATGTGAACTGCAACAATCTCCAGGAACTGATGTAGAGTTAAAAGAGCAGAACCAAGAGAACAATGTACATAGAGACTGATACATTGTGGTACAATACAATGTAATGGACTTCTCTACTAGTAGCCATGCAATGATCCAGAACTATTTGGAGGGACATATGAGAAAGAATGCTATCCACATTCAGAGGAAGAACTGTGGGAAAAGAACCACAGAAGAAAAATAACTGTTTGATCACATGGGTCAATGGGGATATGACTGGGGAAGTAGACCCTAAAAGATCACCCTAGTGTAACTATTAATAATATGAAAATAACTCTTGATCAATGACACATGTTAAACCCAGTGGAACTGTGCATCATATATGGGAGGAGGCTGGGGGAAGGGGAGGGAAAGAACATGAATCTTGTAACCATGAAAAATATTCCAAAACATTTAATTAAAAAATTTCAAAAAAAAAAGATGTATTTCCTTTAGCAAATCAATTTCTTTAGGTCTCAGTTTCATCAATTTCACAATTATTAGATGTCTTTTAAACTGCTTTCCAACTATAAAATGATGGTCTTATGAATTTTCATTTCAAGTATGAATTGGATTGGATGTCCTGCTTCTTCATCAAATTCTATGTCTATGTATCCATATATATAAATAAAATGATAAGCACTTTTTCATTTTATTATTGATTTAAAGGTGACATGATTTAATTGGAGTCTTGCTCTTCTCTTCTTGGAATGCTCAATAAACCTAAGAAAAGTGTCTACAATGCTAATTTGGGCACATTATTTGTAAATATTTTTTCAGAGTTTCTCTGAGAAATGTTAAAAGATTCTTCAAAATATATAAACAATTATAAAGATACTCAGGCATTTCAATATGAAAGCAGATAAAGGGAATACAAAGGTAACTATGCTGGTGAATATTTTTTTAAGAATAAGAAATGAGACTCCCTATAGTCTAGTCAGAAAAGAAACTCTTCTGTTTTATTGTAAAAGAAAATAGTCAAGTTGTCTTGGATATAGGAAGCATTAAATGGCATTATTTCATGCAAATGAAATTATTTATTGTTTGGATAGATAACTGATTATATGGGAGTCATTTGAAAATCATTCAAATCTGATTGAATGGTCAAATTATTACAGCTTAGAAGAATAGATCCTAATTTGAGGTCTATGAATTTTTTTGATGTTTTGATATTTCCCCCCCCAACATAATTGGCATCTTTTGTACTACTGTATGTTATATCATAAAAAATATTGTTCTGGAAAGTGACCATAGACTTTGTCAAACTGCTGAAAAGGTCCATTATATAAAAAATGTTTCAGAAGTATTGGTAAAGAATAAAGGAAAAAGTAAACAACAGATTTGAAAAGATAAAAAAAGAAAAGAAGGCACCATGCATAATTATAGTGACTGAGACCTAGTTCGTTCAAATAATAAGCTGAATCTGACAAATGAATAATGTTCAAAATAAAATCATGTTATCAGAATTTTTAGAAGTTAAAGAAACATAAAATAACTATCATCATGGGCATGCCAAAAGACCTTAGAATCTCAGGAAACAATGATAATAATTTCCTTACCAAACAGAGACATATTACAGGTGAAATTTTGGAATAGATTATATACTACTTTGCAAAAAAAATTGCTAGAACACTGTATACAAATACATATACACATACTGTACACATTTTAAAGGGTATAAAGCAGAGGGGAACTAAAGGAAAGACAAAAAAGAAAGGAAAGAATGGAAAAAAGAGAAAATAAAGGAGAGGGAGGAAAAGGAAAAAAGAGAGAAGAGAAGAGGTAAGAAAAGAAAGGACAGAGAAGAGAAAAGAACAGAGTAAAAAAATCTAAGTATTTTACATCATTTGGTGAAAAATAAATATTTCTGTAGATGGATTCAATGGCCTTACCTTTCTGAGTTTTGATCAAGTAATGGAATCCTTAAGGAAAGATATTGGTAAATCAAATCACCACCTTAGTGACCATTTCCTTTTAGATCTAATTTAGAGACAACTGATAGCCTGGTCCAAGAGTCTGTGCTTTATGAAAATTTATCATATTTCTGCCCACCAGCAGGTGGGTAACATTTTTTATCATAGTTTTTTTTCTGATATTTTGAGAATAAAAACAGAAACACAAAGGGTATTTAATATTTTTCCTCATTCTTGCTATTTATTTAATCATAACTCACAATGGTAGCCTTAAAAAATCCTTTTTGGGTAACTAATAATCATTTTCATTTTTAAAAACTACTCACAGCTACCATGAGACACTCCCATGATCTACAGTCAGATATTTGTATATTTTATTATATAGTCATATCTATACAAACACACATGCATAATTCATATATGCATGTATTTATACACATATGTGTGTTGCCTTGTGAATACCATATTATATAAAATAAATTGGTGAATATATTTGACCGGAGTGTGTTTTTTGTGGTTTTTTGTTTGTTTGTTTTCATGCATAAACAAAACTGCATTTTTTTAAAGGACCATTGGAAGACCCTAACATATGAAAGAAATCCTTCATGGGCAATCTGGGAAAATATCAACAAAAATATCACAGGATGAAAAAAGTGAAAGGAATGTAATGTGCATTAATACAGGATTTATCAACCACATGTGATCCATAAAAATAATTGTGACTGTAAGTATTTTCTCTCCTTTGTCTAAATTTTTTCATTTGAATGTAAAATAATACTGGCATTTATTTATTTATATGTCTATAGGTAGAGATGAGATGTTTTTAAGATGTAACATTCCAAAAAAAGGACATTTTATGATATTCCCAGAATAAGAGCCAGCTATACAAAAATGCTAGATGACTGTTTGTTGAATGAATGAGTGAAAATTTGATCCTTAGTGTTTTCCAATTCACAATTCAAATAATCCACACAATGTAAAGTGAATTCGAGCTAAGACACTTAATAGTCAAACTTGGAATTTCCAACTACCACATGTTTTGAATATTTGATGGATTTTTTTTTTGAAACCACAGATAAAAGAGGAGGAGGAAGAGGAGGAGGAGGCTCCAGGTACAAATCTAGTTTGTTTCACAATGTTCTCAAATATAGCAACTAAACTGGTATAAGAAAAGAAGAATTAGGTTATGTAAACTTATTGTCTATATGCTTTTTTGCAATGCTACAAAATGATCTCCTTTATGCTTTCTTGTTTCACATTGTGGAACATTTTTCTAGATGAGTACTTGTGTAATAAGGAAAAATTGCTGGAACCAAGAACCTTTGGAAAATGCTCAGCTTGTACAAATATGCTTTAGTAAAACAAAGAATCAAGTAGTAAGTTCATAATGATATGCCATTTTTACATACTGAAAAGTTTTGCAAATTGTATTTACTGGAATCACTGCATTAGTTAAATTAATTCTTCTTTGGCTTCAATACAACAATAATCTTGAAGTCTCTCAGAGAAATGTATTGCATTTGAGGATAAAAAATATAATGAGCAGAAGGAGCCAATTTATCTCTGAATGTGGAATGTGATAATGAAAGAAAGGTACCTATTTATTCCTTAATACCTTTAAAGATCTTATTTGTCCTATGGTCTATTTATTCAAGGATTCCAGTGAGAGAACTCTTATAAATGAAACTCTGTTCCATTTTCCCAATGTGCCTATCAAGAATGAAAGTGAATCAGTATTGTGAAGATACACTGTGATTCCGTCATCCAAATCTCAGTGAGCCAATCATCTTAGATGCACTGATTAGGGTGCATTACCAAAGGCACTGTGCCACAATGGACACAGTGTTAGTCAGGAAGAAATGGTTTCAAATTGATCCTGACACCCATTAGATGTGTGAATATATGTACAAAATTAAAATTCTATGTGCTTTAAATAATTTTGTGGTTCAACCTACTGAGTTCTAGATGGAATTCAATTTGAGTTAGTCGAGTGTTCACTACTATAAAGTCAGAGACAACTTGAGAAGTAGTGAAAAGTAACAACAATTAGAATGTAATATAATACTAAAATTTAATAATGTTTATATATGGAGCTCTATAAAATATATTATGACAGGATATATCAAAGGAAAGAAATATAAAACTTCCCTGTTTTCAGTAGGTCCTTTCAAGAAAGCATTGCTTTGGCACTCAATTATAGTGTTAATGTTTAATTAAAAGGCACCAGAAACAATACTTTTGACAATGGAATTAGTCAAATAGTATACATAAGTCCTACATGAGTAGGAAAAAGGATCAACACCACAAATTAAAGCACAATTTGGGAATTTGCTGTGTATTTAAACTAAATACAACTGAAAAACAACTCCACAACAACATCAAAATAATTGTAATTGTGAGGACATCACTAACACAGCAGTAGCTTCTTGTAGTTCAGTTTTTCAGTTTCGGAAATATAGACAACTTGTGGTTTTATATAGTCCTATAACATAAGCACGCTGAAAGTTCACTGCTTTTTACTTTAGCTTCCTGAATCAAGAGATTTGCATGAGATTTCAAACTTTATTGGAGAAAGATTGCTACCTTATCTTTATTCAAAGGTTGTGTCCTGCTCTGCTATATTTTAGACTTACACATCATAATGTGCAAGAAGATGGCTGAGCATTATTTCATTAAAATGAAGCTATTATTAAAAGAACACACATACCAATCTTTATTTCCCACTATCTCTCTCTTCCTCCTTTATTTCTCTCTCTTTCATCTGTGAAGACAGTTCACTTAATTCTCTAAAACAAATCCATAGGTTTTATTGAATATTTTTCATTGTGGCATCTGGTATACTTTTGTTAATGTGAGTTGTATAACAACAATAGATTTTGCTCCATCCAACTTTTAATAGATCCTGTGACAAATACTTTCTAACAAATATTATACACTTTAGTCATCATTCATTTCTTTGTTTTTCAATCCATAACATTTTACCTTCTTCCACAGACAAATGCAGATTTTGATGCAAGAAGTAGATAGAGATGAGCCTGACTATCTTGTGTCCAAATTGAATTGGTAGTGATTTAGTTTATCAGATATGACCTTTTCTCTCTTCTGCTTTTACCTGAGGAATCCTTTTTTTTTCTCTTCCTTCCTAGAAAATCAATTATTCTGTAAGTCAATCTTTTCCCTCATATGATCACAGGAGTCTGGTAGAAAGGACCTCAGAGTGGGAGATTTTCTGACAATGGTCAGTCATCTTAGAAATGTGTCTCTCAGGTAATGCTTGCTTATGACAAACTTAAATGAAGTTTGATCTCAGATCAATTGATTGGTAGGCCTGATTTTATGCATATCCTAATGAGAGAATGGTAGTAAGTAACTATGCAAGGATTCTACTTGATGAATCCAGGAGAACTTCTATCTGCAAAAAAATAATATGAATATCATTAAGGGGGAGACAGACTACAATAAACTGAGAAAAAATGACAGTTCAGACATAGCATTCCCATTCATGAAATATTTTGATTATTAATAATTCACAATTTCATAGTTCCTTAAGATGGAAAAGTTACAATTTTCTGTTAATCATCATCTTTTGAAGCATCATAAAATTTCTTTTTTTTTATATGTGAGGAAATTGTGTATCAAAAAAGTCACATATCAAATAAGTGTTGATAAGAAATTGAAGTTGACCCAAAGTCTGATTTTCTTTTCATTGTACTAAAGATCTACAATTAAAATATTCCCATAATTTAATAACCTAATACTGAGCTCCAGGGCCAAATATAAAATTAATGAAGTCAATATACATGCTTAATTTAGTATCAAGAAACTCAGTGTCCCAGAAAAATTATAGTATAGTATATTAACAGAAATTTATGTTTATTACCACTTGAATGGAGACTGCATAAACCATTTTTGATCATTACATTACAGACTGAATGAGAGAAAAAAATATAGTGATCATTTCATGAAATAGAAGATTTTTTGAAATGTAGATGCATATATATATATATATATATATATATATATATATATATATATATATATATATAAAACAAAATCTTCTTCCTTCTTTTTCTCTTTCCCCTAACTCAAAGCAGGTGCTAGGTAGGACATGGAGAGCAGGTGGATGAAGTGTAGGCTGATATTCTGCCTCTAGGTTCACTCCATAGACTGTCTCTGGGAACACATCAGGGCACACTTGCTTGATAAAGATAGCAGGCTGGCCCTTGGTCTAGGTGCCACAATAATCTGGGGTTAGATGAAACCTAGCTCCATCTTGATTTAAAGAACCTTTCAAGGGCCTCTCTAGCTTTCCGCAGCAGTACATGCTGGGTCAGAGCTAAAAATGTATTTTCCAGAGAAGATTTCTGGAATATAAGGGTCAAGAATAAAAGAATATATCTAAAACCATCAGCAAACATCATGTGTAATGGGGATAAACTAGATGCATTCCCAATAAGATCAGGAGTGAAACAAGGATGCCCATTATCACCTGTATTATTTAATATTGTACTAGAAACACTAGCAGTAGCAACTAGAGAAGAAAAAGAAATTGAATGTATTAAAATTGGTGACTAGGAGACCAAGCTGTCCTTCTTTGCAGATGATATGATGGTCTACTTAAAGAATCCTAGAGAATCACCTGAAAAAGCTAGTGGAAATAATCGACAACTTTAGCAAAGTAGCAGGATACAAAAAAAACCCCGACATAAGTCATCAGCATTTCTATATATCTCCAACACATGTCAGCAGCAAGAATTAGAAAGAGAAATTTCTTTCAGAATCACCTTAGAGAATATAAAATACTTAGGAATCTATCTGCCGAGACAAACACAGGAACTATATGAACACAACTACAAAACACTCTCCACACAACTAAAACTAGACTTGAGCAATTGGAAAAACATTAACTGCTCCTGGGTAGCATGAGCTAATATAATAAAAATGACTATCCTACCCAAAATTATCTATCTATTTAGTGCCATGCCCATTGAACTTCCAAAAAAATTTTACTAAATTAAAAAAAAAAAACATAACAAAATTCATTTGGAAGAATAAAGGATCAAGGATATCCAGGGAAATATTGAAAAAAAAATACAAAGGAAGGTGACTTTGCAGACCCAGATCTCAAACTCTATTATAAAGCAGTGGTTATCAAAACAATTTCGTACTGGCTAAGAGACAGAAAGTAAGATCAGTGGAATAGACTTGGGGCAAATGAACTCAGCAAGACAGCTTATGACAAACCCAAAGATCCCAGCTTTTGGGACAAAAATCCACTATTTGACAAAAATTGCTGGGAAAACTGGAAGACAGTGTGGGAGACATTAGGTTTGGATCAACACCTCACATCCTACACCAAGATAAACTCAGAATGGGTGAATGACTTGAACATCAAGAAGGAAACTATAAGTAAATTAGGTAAACACAGAATAGTATACATGTCAGACCTTTGGGACGGGAAAGATTTTAAAACCAAGCAAGACATAGAAAGAATCACAAAATGTAAAATAAGTAATTTCAACTACATCAAATTAAAATTTTTGGTACAAAGAAAACCAGTGTAACTAAAATCAGAAGGGAAACAACAAATTGGGAAGCAATCTTCATAACAAAAACCTCTGACAAAAATCTAATTACTCAAATTTACAAAGAGCTAAATCAATTTTACCAAAAATCAAGCCATTCTCCAATTGATAAATGGGCAAGAGACATGAATAGGCAGTTTTCAGATAAAGAAATCAAAACTATTAATAAGCACATGAAAAAGTGTTCTAAATCTCTGATAATCAGAGAGATGCAAATCAAAACAACTCTGAGCTATGACCTCACACCTAGCAGATTGGCTAACATGACAGCAAAGGAAAGTAATGAATGCTGGAGGGGATGTTGCAAAGTTAGGACATTAATGCATTGCTGGTTGATTTGTGAATTGATCCAACCATTCTGGAGGGCCATTTGGAACTATACCCAAAAGGTCAATAAAAGCCTGTCTGCCCTTTGATCCAGCCATAGCACTGCTGAGTTTGTACCCCATAAAGATAATAAGGAAAAAGACTTGTTCAAGAATATTCATAGCTGCACTCTTTGTAGTAGCAAAAAATTGGAAAATGATGGGATGCCCTTCAATTGGGGAATGGCTAAACAAATTGTGGTATATTCTGGTGATGGAATACTATTGTGCTCAAAGGAATAATAAAGTGGAGGAATTCCATGGAGACTGGAACAACTTCCAGGAAGTAATACAGAGCGAAAAGAGTAGACCCAGAAGAACATTGTACACAGAGACTGATACACTGTGGTTCAATCGAACATAATGGACTTCTCCATTATTGTCAATGCAATGTCCCTGAACAATCTGCAAGAATCTAGGAGGAAAAACACTACCCACAAGCAAAGGACAAATGCTGGGAGTGGAAACACAGAGGAAGGACAACTGCTTTACTACAGGGGTTGAGGGGATATGATTGAGGAGAGGCTCTAAATGAACACCCTAATGCAGATACCAACAGCATGGAAATGGGTTCAGATCAAGGACACCCAGTGATACCCAGAGGAATCATGCGTCAGCTATGGGAGGGGTGGCAGGAGGTGGGGGAGGAAAAACAATTATCTTTGTTTCAAATGAATAATGTTTGAAAATCACCAAATAATATTTACAAAAAAAAAAAAGAATTAATGAAGCAAAATCAAAAGACTGACAAAAATAAAAAAAAGAATGAAAGAATATGAAAAAGATGCATACTTATATATTTTACCAATGAAGGATATAAAATGTTAATAACACATAAATCCATCAAGGTATGGATGTTTTTAGCCTTATTCAGAAAATAATGAGAAATCTAGTTTGTCTTAAAAAGCCATTACTCTGTTATTATAGCAATAGTATTAATATCACAAAGGGCTGTGAATCATTGAGGAATGATCTCTATGTAAAACAAGATTTAAAGATTTAAGTGAAATGAACTGTTCATATTATCATTTTTGTTTTAGTAATATCCTTCATTTTAATTGTTATTCAATTCTATTTTTCTACTTTGATCCCCTTTTTTTGACATTCTAGAACATATGAAGATATGCTTATGGCTTGTTTTTTTTTCATTTTTGATTTTATAAAATAACAATAAAGTGAATTATTATATCATATTCATAAATAGATTTTATTGGAAAAAGTCATAAGAGAAATTAGAAAAAATTTAGAGGGAAATTACTTTTACTTGAATGGAAAGTAAAGAATGGTCAGATTTGCAAAAATGTAGCACAATTATGAGGTTTCGTATGATTCAATACTAAATTGAAGATAGAAAAGGCAGATATTCCAAATGCAAGAACATTTTCACAAAATTTAAACCAAATGCCACTTACTATCACCAATTAAGAAAGAATAAAATATGTGGGAGAAATTGAAAGAATATTTCACCTACAAAGGAAATGAATTTTTTGTCCCTTTTTTTCTGATATTTATTTAAATGTTATGATTAACTGGAACTCTTTTTGAGTCATATGCTTCACTTCTTTTAGCAGATCTTATCCATATCTAATTCCTCTTTTGTTATTCTGGGTAGTTTATATTTTTGTAAGTACTCATCTTTTTCACTTATTCTCAGATTGTCATATATAATATGAACAAGTAATTATTTAAATTCTATTCTTCATTGGTTTTAATTTTTTTATTTTTGATACTGGAAAATTGGTTTTCTTTTCAAAATCAAGTTAATCAATAAAGTGCATTTTGTTTATTTTTTAATAAAACTAATTCTTCTTCTTATTCATTAAATATTCTCTTACTTCCAATGTTATTAAGCTTTCCCTTCAGTTTCAAGATACCCAAATTGGTATTTATTTGAGAATTTTAAATTCATTCTTTTTCTAGTTTTTTTTTAGATGTATACCTAACTCATTGATTTACTCTTTCTCTATTTATTGATGTAAGCAGTTATAGTTATGAGTTTCCCCCAAGTACCATTTTGATGGCTTCCAAAATTTTGCTGATATTTTCTTTATTGTTGATTGTTTCTGAGTTGTTCTTTGACCCATTCTTTCTTTAGAATAAGATTATTTAATTTTCACTTAATTTATCATCTTTTTTTGCCCTTTTTGAATGTAGTTTTTATTTCATTATTGTCTGAAAAGTATGCATTTAATATTTCTACTTTTCTACATTTGGATGTGAAATTTTTATGCCTTGTTATCTCATCAGATTTTGTGAAGGTTTTATATACTGCTGAAAAAAGGTATATTCCTTTCAATTCCCATTCAGTTTTCTGCAGATGTCTATCACTTGCATATTTTCTAAAGTATTATTTACCTCCTTTATTTATTTCTTATTTATTTTTGATTGGATTTATCTACTTCTGAGAGAGGAAGATTAAGGTCCCTTACTAGTAATATTTTACTCTTTATTTACTACTGTACCTCCTGTAACTTTTCCTTTGGTAATGTGGATGCTATACCATTTGGTGTGTATATTTTTAATTTATATTTAATGGGGTGTATGGGGTGCTCATGGAGGGGTAGTATCTCTGGTATGGAGGGCTTGTTGTGCCCTCCTAGGGCAGCTCTCCAGCCTCTGACCCCCACCTGACGCCCAGCTCTCACTTGTGGCTCCCAGTAGCTGCTAGCATGCGGCAGCGGCCACACCCCGGGCAACGGCTTCGACAGGCCAGCTAAATCTTGTGAGGGTAGCCATCGGGTCATTAACCCCTGGTGAACCAGGGCTTTGCTCACCCAGCATGTGAAGACTGCTTTGGCTGAACAGATGGAAGAAACCAATAAGAAGGTTCAAAGGCTGAGATGGCAACGCAGCAAAGCACTGTGGGCGTGTTGGAGCACAAAAGACAACATGGCTGTCCAATGCAGCTGAGGAAGTCTCCAGGTGTAACGACTTTTCTTGCCAATGGACCCAGGCTTCCAACGCTGAGAGAGTGGGACTGTCTCTGTGCATCGACTTTTCCACTTAAATTTCCTTCACGCACAAGTATCTTTGTGCACACTCATCTATACACCATAGATGAAAACGCACAAAGACAATCGTCATACTTAGTTACCAAGAGACTACTACTACTACTATTTTTAATATTGATACTATTTTATTGTCTTTGGTGTCTTTTATCATGATTTATTGTCCTTCTTTATCTCTTTTGATTGGATATTTTTTTTTATTTTTTCTTGGTTTGAAATCATAATTACTACTTGTTTTGTTCAGTTTTTTTTTTTTTATTTTAGCTGATGGATACTAGATTTTGTTCCAGCCCTTTAACTTGTACTCTATAAGTCTTTTCCTGTTTTAAATGTGTTTCTTACAGACAGCAAGGGATTCTGGTTTTTAATCCACTATGCTATCCTTTTCCATTTTATGGATGAGTTCATCCCATTCACATTCAAAGTCATAATTACTAAGTTTTTCCTGTTATTTTACTTATCTATTGAGTTTCTTCTCTACTCCTAGGGTAATTCCTATGGTTCACTGCTTCAGAAACTTGGCAAATACTTTTCTCTGGTACTTCAAGTAAGCCTTGTCTTGTCAGCCTCAAGTCTGACCTTATTTCTCAAAGTCTACCTTTCAAGGAGGTGCCCCTGATGGTTTGCCTTGTATAGGTTTGCAACTGTTTTGTCCACCTTTATTTAGCACCCCATGCTACACTGTTGTTTTATGGACTGATGTAATCCCTACTCTGCTGCTTCCTAGCCTCTGCCAAATTACCAGGACTGGGCTTTCCTGCCATAAGCAATCTGTTGTCATATGAGAAGCATGTTGTTTCCTGAAGTTCAGCTGGTCCTCCTCTCCATTCCCTTGTAGCTTCAGTGCTCCTTGTAGCTTCAATGCTCTGGTGCAGCTTGGGAGTGAGGAGTTTCCTACAGTTCCCATTCCCCTTCTCTGTTCCCTTGTAGCCTCTGGACTTTGCTGCCACATGGGAGTATGTAGGTTCTTGAAGTTCCTCCCACTCTGTCTTACCCTGTGCCCTCAAGGCTCTGCTGCCACCTGAGTGTTTGTAGTTTTCTGACTTTTTCTGTCTTACATACCTGGGCAGAGTAGCTTTTGTGGGACTTGTTTGCATTGTGTAACATCATTGCCTCTGAGATACTCACAGAGTATTGGACTATTGCTACTTCTATCTGTTCTCACAGATGCTGTGCTGTCTGTCCTGCTCTTTCCTCTTACCTCAATGAAATGTGCTCCTCCATTTTTCCTTGTTTTGAGATGATTTATTTTCTTTTTCTGTGTATATGGAGGGATTGGGCAGAGTGGAATGTCCTTTATTCCACCATCTTATCTCCCCAGAAGCATATTTTTTGGAGTAGCTTTAAAATACTCCTTGAGTTGCAATAGCAACAAAATAATATATACTGAACTTCATTGTGAGAAACAACTTCCATTCTCTAATTCTTGGCTGAAATCAAGGCCTAGCTAGCCAAACAATTACCCATAACTATTATACTTGGATCCAGGTGCCCAAATTAGATCATGGAAATTTGGAAACTTGTCTCTGGAATATTTAAAAAATAATTCCAGAAATCTTCTTACTCTTTTCATAGAAGAAACCAATTCACAGATTTTTCTAATCAACTTTTTATCTTCATATTGTGAGATTGTTGTACTTTACAGATATTGTCATATAATTTTAGATCAAACCTATACCACTGAATAATTGTCATTAATATGTGGAGAATATCAACTCCTATATTTTAATCAAATTTTCATTTTAAATAATAAAATATCACTTTAAAGATTCAGATCCAAAACGGATCTCCTATGCATATGTCAAAATTGTACAGGATACTCAAATGCTATAAAAATTAATATTGTTCAATGACTTTTAAGCCATTGAAAATCTATTCTCCCAAGGGAAAAATGAGGGAGAAAAAACCACATGTATGATTTTGCTCTGCAAGTTTACACAAGACTGATTTTTCTTTATAACAGTAAGAAATTTAGGCTCTTTCATTCTTTGAATTATAAGGTGGCTATAGTTTATCATTATCTCCTAATCTTAAAATTATGTGGCATGCTTAAAACAAGAATCCTAATATGAATATATTTAACTCTTAAAATGCACAAATCAGTGTAAACTCTTTAGTGCCTTTCCCTTAATTTTTGATAAAATGAAATTTACAAAATTTCATCATTCTATCAATCCGGATAGCAATGTCTGTAACACAGTAGATTAATTGTAACTATTGCCTGGTTCTCTAAGAGTTTAAATAACTTTGAAATTAGTAATTAGTTGAGCTAGGATTTAAACCTATTTTATTTTATTATATTTTTCTTTTTTTTTTCTGACTACTGATCTAGCCTACTTTCTACTATGACATGTTATCTTTATCATTTGAATGAATAATAAAAATGAATGAAAATATTTAAATCATCTTTAACTAAAAATTCAGCCAAACTCTAACATAAAATAATTTTGTGCCATATTTATTAGCATGCTATCCCATTTACATATTTCCTCTGTCTCATTTCCAACACTTCAAGAGAAAATATTAGAATTTTTTTCTGTGTAGCATTCCCCCCTAGCAGGATGTTTTTGTCAATAGCAACAATCCCAAAAATTTTAACATGTGGCAAAACTAGTGGTTACAACATCAAGGTAGAATTTTTAGCACTTTGCATGACAAATTTTGACAATCTTTTATCTCCTTGTATTATCTAGAGAGTACTTATTTACCATTCCTGCTGTTTCTGAAATTGCTAAAGTTATTGCTCATTGCAGAAAATAGGATGACCTTTTAAGGCTCAAAAACAACTTCCTTTAAATCTTCACCTCAATATTCTGCAACTACTGTTTTCACTTATGCACCAATTATATAGAAGCTGAATAATGAATGAAAGATGTGCTGTCTATAAAGATCTTGGGTTTGAATCCCAGATTTTATTTCCTTTGTGACCTTTGGCAAGTCACTTAATGTCTCAGGTATTCAATTTCCTCAATTTTACAACAAAAGCATTGTGATAGATCACTTCTAGTGCCTTTCCAGCTCTAAATCTGAATGTGAAAACATCTCTTAATAGGAGAGAGAACATCCTACAGGTAGAAAGCTAGACTAAAATGTCTTTGCCAATTATTGGTTGCTTTAGCAACAGACTGGGAAAAGCTTTACTATCTGTTAGTGGTAATCTCTGGGAGAAGGCACAGGATGCGATTTGACCTAAAGAGTGAGTTTAATTTAAAAAAAATTAAAAAGATAAATTTTTATGCAAAAAAATTGCCAATCTACATCTTCAATTGATTTATAACTAATGATATCTAGGCCTGTGCTTTCCAGAAATTTCATAAACAATAGGGCTGAATTTTCATAATAGTTGACTCAGAAAAGTATTTTTCTGCCAGCTTTTTGAACCCTATTGAAAAGTCCATTGTGAAAATGATTTTCATATAGACATATAATCATATGTAACATTTATATACATATATGCAGATTTAGAATCATTTAGGCAAAGGAAAGTGTAAGTGTTCTTTTATATTCTTGTCAACTTAAAGATGTTTTTTATTTTTTGGCTTGAATCAAAATATTCTTTCAATATTTGAGGACCTATAATTCCTTAATGTGGGTAATCAAATCCAGATCAGAATTGTTCAATGACCTAACAGAAGGTCATGGAGAATTGCACAAGCCAACCTTCCCCAAACAAAATAAAACAAACAAACAAAACTCATTTGCTTTCATATACATGATTAAGAGCCTGCAGGATGATCCTGTTCTACAGACAAGAGACACATAAACAGTTTGGAGAGAAAACAAACAGTAGTTTCTGATACAAGTTTGTGCTATTCAATCAATCAGTCAAGATTTCTTTATTAAGAACTTACTAAATGACAAGCACTATGTTAATTTCTGGGAATATAAGAGAAAAACAAAAAGACTCCTATTCTTAAGAAGTTGCATTCTAATAGTCAAAATACCACATATAAATATATAGATGTTTAATACATGTACATCATCCATACATATCTACTATGTGTGTAAACACGGTTCATGTTATCAAACCCTTATTGCACATTCATGCATGCATGTGTTTTACATGTGTGTATATATGTGCATATAACCAATGCATATACACAGTAAATATATATCTATGCTGTGCCGTGTGTGTTTATTTATATCTATATGTGTTTATACACACATGAATCTAACATGCACATGCATAGGCATAAAAGAATATAAACTCCGATGATTACTATACTCATAATAATATGTACATACATATATATCTACACACATGCATAAGCAAATTTCTCATTCCAAATGAATTAGCATTTATTAAACCCTTATTATGTGCCAAATAGTTATATTCTAGTGGGGGTAAAGAACATAAAAATGAGCTAAAAGAGATTGTAGGAGATGAAAATACATGAGAGCAAGTTTATGACTGAAAGCTTTGAGATGAATGAAGTGGGTATAGAATTATTTGTCAGTATCAGTTCAGAATCAGCCTATAGAGGACTCCCAGAAAATTGTTCTTTATTTTCCATTCTCCATCTTTGAATCAAATGAATTCTGGAACTTAAAGATTTTTCCCATCATCATAATATCATAATCTTTATAGCACCACATATATTTTATGTAAATGAAAAATCATACCTGTTTAAGTTGAATTCTTTGAAAATTGGGGCTGAATCATTATGCTATCTTCAATGTCCAGAATGATGTATTAAAATTCTAGAAGGCGAGGGGTTTTTTCCACTTTTGTCTTTGAATCTCCTGCATCTAAAATAATGCATTAAAGAGAAAATGCTTATTAAATACTTTTTGATTGATTCACATATTTGTTGAATTAACCTGGATTGTTATATTTCTATAGTTACAAATTACAACCCACCAGATGGGGAGGATCAATAAAAAGTAACAGGTCTGAAGGGACTAGCATTCAAAGGAGGGGACAGAATTATCTGGCATTCAGATTCAAAAGCACTCAGTTGAGTGCTGGAATATCTTGAAGGAGATGAATGAAATAGACATAATATATTATATATCATATTAATTACATGCATGTACATACTATATAAGACATAATGGCATATTTCTCTCTCAGATCTCCAGAGGTAAGGGACAATATATGTGGAATGTTGTAAGTATTTCGACAAGTCAGCTATAAGATGATTAGTTTGACCTAAGTACATATATTAAAAAAAAAAGCAGGGGGTAGGGGCTCTCTGACTTAGTGTTGAGAGGAAAGATGCATTCTGAAATAAATCTGTTTTTTTTAATTATCAAGTAAAATAAGATAAACGCAACAAAATTGTTATATTTTAAGAATGTAGAATGATAACACAATGCCATACAAATAGGGCACTTGGAAAACTTTATGGGTTCTAAAATGGTTAAGGGAATTCACACTTCCCAGGAATAGCATCCAAAAAGCATCTATGAGTCCCTTAGTGTGTTTCTAGAGCTTCAGAGGTTCTAAAACTTCTTGGCTGCTAGAATGCTTATAGCATTTGCTCAGCATTACAGTGGAGGATCTGATAGCCTGGCTTTTTATTTTTACACTGGTGTTCTGGTCAAACACATTAGATGATGATATGTTCCACTGGCAATAATTACATTCCATCCTACTTGTGATCCAAGTATGAGAATCATGTGATAGGGATACAACACATAAGACTATTCAGAAATTGTCTTCCCTCAGGAATTTTCCAAAATTGGTCAATACATGCCTGTAGAAAACATCCAAGTCATTTACATATAAGGTTATATTACACATCTGAGTACATTTTTCACTAAATCTTTCAAGAATCTGTGATGTTTTTACATATGAAATTTTTCTTGTGGCTTTGTTAAAAATGATTCCCCTTCTTCATTAAAACAAAATAAGATTGTGTAAAAAATATTCATTCTTCATTGGCACTAGATTGTAATGAACTTGAACAGCTTTTCATTTTATATTCCATACAACTTTTCTCAGCATACCCAGCAACATGTCTTCATTATTACTCAAGCCACTTCATCATCCTTGATGGTATTTTTAATAGGAAATATTTTTGTTCCTTGGACTTAAAAATTTATATAAACCATTAAAATGTTCATCAGAAAAATAATTCAATCTCCCCCCACCTACCCCAGAAAGCAATTAGCTTAATTCTACATCAATCCTATTAAGTTTAAGGAAGTTGACTTTTTTATATGCAAGGAAAAATCACTTGTTTCATTTTCTTCTGTAGGAATTAGGATTAATTATCACAGAATACAAAGCAGACTGAAATAATTGTATAAAGATACAGAAAAGTATAAGAAAATACTGGTCAATAGTGTTGAAAATGTTTATATCAGTATGAAACTAGGAAATCTCTATAATCTATGAAAATATATATCTTGTTATTACATTATGATTTACTGATATTTGATATTTCTCATATGCCCTAGATGATGCAAAAAATTAATTTATATTGCACATTCATATTAAAGAAGAGTAGAAGAGGTCTATTGGGAGTTGGGCAACTATAAAGAGAATCTTAAAGGCCTGAATCAGACTTCAAAAAAAATTTGTAAATTTAATTCAATTCAATAAGCATTTTAAGCAATTATTATATCTAAAGTTTTGAGTAAGATGTTAAGGATAAACAGGTAAATACCTTTGAACATAAATTTCATTAAAGAAAGTATTTTTTCATAAACAGTTTAAAAAAAAGTAAACATTCATCTTCTGTTTCCACTTCTGGAATTTGTCATCTTACCTCCAGACCATCCAAGTAGCTTTCTACCAGGTTTCACACATTTAGTTTCATCATCTTTCAATACTTAACTAAATAGCACTGCAAGATTATCATAGATCAAATTATTACATGAACACAATAGACAGAAAGTAAGAGATTCAATGTCCTGTTGCATTTGCAATTTTTAACCATTAACAATGATTATATATAAAGAAACTCTACTTTATTTTATCCAATAACATATTTCAAATATATGTGTGTGTGCATGCATGTAAAATTTATACAAGATTAGCATTATAAAGATTACCTCATTCATTAATCATCTGATCAATAATAACAAGTGAGGTATAAATATGGTCACAGCTAGTTGAAGAAAGTTTTCACTGATCCTAGCTTACTTTCTGAGTCAAAGTTGATGGGTGATTCTATTTAGACGGCAAAGTCTAACATGTTCCTATTTTCAGATTATAATGTGTAAATCATGTTATGCCACAGAACATTGCAGAAGATACTTTAATAAGCACCACAATTTTCCAATGGAGTTTGACCTGTTTTTCACTGTTTTAGGGAAAATGTGATTAAAAATAGTACCATTTCAATAAATTAGTAAGGATTTATTAAGTACTTATTATGTGTCAATCATATCTTGGGTTCTGAGGATACCAAAACAAAAGGGAAATAATCCCTGTTCTCCACTTCAATCTTACATTCTAAAGGAAAAATAACAGGCACATAAAAGACAACATATGTATTTATATGTAGTATATTCAAGTAGTATACACACACATATATACTATAAAGTATGATACTAACTATTCATTAAACTATTCTAGAGTGTCTACTATGTTCCAGGCACTGTTCTAAAAACTGGAAATACAAAAAATGGCAAATGATGTTTTTTTCCCCTCAAGATTCTTACAATCTATCTAAAGGAGGAGAAAACATGAAAACTATTATTTTAAGATAAATAGGGAAAAACAGGGAAGGAACTAGAATTAACAGTCCTTGGAAAAAATTTTCCTAAAAAAGGTGAGATTTTAGTTAGGAATTTTAAGGAGACCAAAAAAGTCAATTGATTGAGTTGAAGAGGAAAAGTTTTATAGGCATAGAAGATAGTCAGAGAATCCAGGATTCCAGTGTAAATAAATAGAAGAATATATGTCAGGGAGCAATGACTAAGAATGGAAAGGCAACAGAGAAATAGGCCACGAAGCACTTTCAGCATCAAAGAGTGGTGATTGTATTTGATCCAGAAGGTTATATGAAACCAATGGAGTTTGTTGAATAGTGATACTGAGATGGTGGGATTGGTGCTTTTGGAAAATTACTTTGGTGATTGAAAGATGGATTGTAGTGGAAAGAAATTTGAAAGAAGCATACACATTAGCAGACTGCTGCAATAGTATGAATTTGAGGAGATGAAACCTACACTTAAGTAATAGCAGTATCAGAAGAGTGAGGGAGGCATATACAAGAGCTGTGGCAGCAATAACATCAATTGGCCTTGGCAAAGAATTAGAAGTTGGGGTGAGAAGTAGTGAGGAAGAGAGAATGACTCCTCTGATTTTAGACTGAGTGATTAGTTTGATGATGTATCCTTCTCTAGGATTAGGGAAAATAGAAATAGATGGATTTGGGCAAAAGAAAAATAAAATAAAAAGGACAGACTTACTTTAAAATGTCCATAGGATGACTTGCCCAAAAGATGATAAAAAAAACTCTTCAAACCTGTGACTCAGCATTAAAATTATTAGGTCTTTATCTCAAAGAGATCAAAGATAAGGGAAAAGTACCTACTTGAACAAAACTATTAATGAGCTCTTTATGTGGTGGCAAAGAACTGGAAACAGAAAGGATATCCATCAATAGGGGAATGTCTGATAAGCTGTGATATTTAGTTGTAGTTTAATTCTATTTTGCTATAAGAAATGATGAACAAGATAATCAATGAAAAAAACTGAGAAGATTTATATGAAGTGATGCAAAGTGAAATGAGCAGAACCAGGAGAATGTTGAACACACTAAAAGCAATAAATTAAAATGATCAACTGTGAATAATTTTATTATCTAAAATTCAAGAATCCAAATCCACTCCAAGGGACTCAAGAAAAAAGGATATCCATCCACTGCTAATGAAGAGACTGAGAAAATGTTAATGCAGACTGAAGTATGTCATTCCTGATCATGCTCATCATGGATTTTTCTTAGTGAATGCTGAATAAGTCTTCTTTCATAGCAGGACAAACATAGAAATGTGTTGTATTATAATCTGTGTACAACCTATATCAAATTACCTGCTGTCCAGGGAGAAAAGAGAGTTGTAAGGTAGTGTTAGAATATGTATTACAAAATGTCAAAAATTTATTAAAAATGTATCTACATAATTCAGATTTTTTAAAAAGGGTGTCTAATGGGTGTTTAGTTTGAAATTTCTGAGAGTCATTTGAAAGTGTAGGATTGGAAATCATCAAGAGGTTCAGACAGAATAGGTAGATTTAAGAATTTTCAGAATAGAGATAGTAATTCAATCCATGGGCACTTAAGATAATATTAAGCAAAATAGCCTAGAGGGAAAAGAGAAAATGAATCAGGACAGAACACTGAAGGGCACCTATTGTTACACAAGGTTATCTGGATTCAGATCTAGCAAAGGAGACTGAAAGTGTTTAGATAGCTAGGAGGAAAACCAGGAGAGAACAATGTCCCAAAAGGTGATTAGAAGTCTCAAAGGCTTTAAGAAATGTCAAGGAGAAAGAGGATTAAGAATATGCTGTTGAATTTGGCAACTAGAAGGTCATAAATAACATTGGATACAACAGTTTCATGAGACTAAGCAATTGGGTTTTTTAAGGAGTTTAGAAGGAAATGAGAGAAGAGAAAAGTGGTGGTATTTATACAGCCTTTTCCATTTAAAAAATTAAACTTAAAAAAAAGAAAATGATAATAGATAGTGAGGAGGTACGGATCAAATGAAGATTTTTTCAGGATAAGGGAAAAGCAGAACATTTATTGAAAGTAGTAAATTAGCTAGAAGAATAGGAGAGATTAAAAATAAATAAAAGATTGGGGATGACAGAGGGGATTCTGATGGAAGAGACAGGATAAAAAGTTAAATCTTGGGCAGACAGAAGACTTAGAATAACAAGGATTAAAACCTCTTCATAACTCAATACAGAGGTGAAGGAATGAAGAGTGGCAGAAAGCATTTGAGTGATCAGACATGAGTAATAGGGGAGAAGAGGAAGCTTGTGGGAAATGGCTTCATTTTCTTCTGTAAACTATGAGTGAAGGATCTCAGCTGAGAAGAGAAGAGAAAGGAGTTTGGAAGTCTGAGGAGAAAAGGAGCTGTCTAGAAGAATTAATGTATAGATGTAGATATAGATGAAGATAGATAGTGATGTATATAGATATAGTTGTAGGTATGTGATGTTTGTCTTTACTTTTTGAAGAAGGCCAGTGATATTGTGGATAATACCTTGACTTGAGTATGAATTGAAGTGAACCAAAATTACACAAAATTCTTACACTCACTTTCTCTTCCAAAGTCATTGAAGTTCAGTGGCAAGACAAAAATCAGAATGATTAGAGATGTACCAGAATGCAGTGGATAACCTAGGTTTGTTCAATATCTGACCAAGGCACCTTCATGGCCATTGGAATATGTATGTGTGTGTGTGTGTGTGTGTGTGTCTGTGTGTGTCTGTGTATTCCATAAACATACTTGGTAAACAATGTAGTATTATCCATATAACTCCCAAATAATTGGCCAAATTACTTAACCTATTTAAATTATTGAATAAGTACATATAAAGTATTATAAAAACAGAAAATTTCCATAAAACATTCATTGGATAGCTTCCATTTTAATACTATTTATATTTTTCAGTTCAGTACATATGCAGCAGTTTTTATTTCTTATATTTAATGAGCCCATAATTTAATTTCCATGGTAATTAAATATATAATAGCAAATTATCTCTGGGATTTGCTGTGGCCAAAAAAAAAAACATGAAATTGTTGATATGTTGGTGATAAATCAGCCCAATTTTGATTAAAAGTTCCTTGGAACAATAATGGAGAGTTGATCCTTGAACTAGCTTGAAGATTCTTCAGTTTGAATTGAAGCAGGTTCTTTGAAACTTCTGGCACAGTCTTTAAGGACCCAGAATCACCATCACAACATAATGAAATATCAGAATTGAACTTTGATGGAATGATCCTTATTAGCATATGTACCTTAGTTTTCTTCAGTTTGGGGTTTTTTTTCATTAAGGGAAAATGAAAAACAATAGACTATTTTTAGTTGAAGAGGTACAGTCAATGCACTGTGTGGATTTTGTAATACTTATAACCTGAGGTATGTAAAAGCATATTCACTCTTAAAATTATACTGATCTTGTTCTCATTTTTTTCCAAGCTACATGAAACAAAAAGGTTTTATGACCTCAAAAGAGGCCTATATTATTCCTGTTGTCCTTCCTACTACTGGAATTCTGCCAAGGATCCTTTTTTTTCCCTGAGCCTACCTATCAATATTATTCTGTATCCTAAAATGTTTATTTAAGTAAAAATCAATTAACTTATCTACCAGTAAGTACAAGCATAATGTTAAAAGAAACATAATATAATAGTTTGTACTAGAACTACTTCTATATGTACACTATCAAAAAAGATGAAAAAAATGAAAATAATAATAAAAACTTAAGTAGCATTACCATTTGCAAAGAAAAGTCTTTAATATATATCAATTCATTTGGTCTTTATAATCATATGTGATAAATTATCTATTATATTCATTTTACATATAAGGAAATTAAGACTCATAGACGTGAAGTGATATGCCTAAGCCTAAACAACTAGTTGATTGGTTGTACTTCATACTTGAAGATGACATTACTCTATTGGGACAATATATAGTGTTTTCTCTGTGGCTGATCAAATCAATAGGAACTTGAAAGGATCTACCACCAGTCAGGCACAAATTGTCACTCTGAACAAATGGTTTAGAGATGTCTCTAAATTTGTGTATCTCGTATTTCTTATCAGCTACTGCAATTTTGCTTTGCATATAAAGCAGAGCTCCTTTGACAGGGGCATTCCATATTGGGGAATCCTATGCCATTTTCTCCTATGTCTCACAACCCATACTAAATCTCTTCAGAAAGATCTATAGAGTGTACTCAGATGACTTCTCCTGACCCCTGTCTCAATGTTTTCCTTGGATGAATTCTCTATAAAATAGTATTTAAGGTAAATGTGTGTTTTGACATTCAGACAATGTAGTCAGCCCATTGAATTTTCACTCTGTGTAGTAGAATTTTGAAGTTTGACAGTTTATCTCAAAAAAGGGCCTCAGTATCTAGTATCTATCATTCTGGGTGATCTTCAGAGTCTTTCTAAGATAGTTCAGATGGGACATAATAATTTTCCTGGTATATTGTCCAAGTTTCACACACACACAATGCAAATTAGTATTTAATTTCTACAACTAATCAGTTTAATTAATAATATATAAACTAAGAATAAATTTAAAACAATGGATATTCTGCAAACTAACATATTCAAAGTAAACACAAAAGAAGTCATCAATATCAAAGTTGAAATCAGTGGAACAGAAGGAAAAATAAAAACAAAGGAGGGTTGCAGATGAGAGAAAGGAAGAAATAGAAGGAAGGATAAATGGGGAGTGAAGAAGAAAGGTGAGAAGGAAAAGAATGAGAGAAAGGAGAGAGATAAGGAGAAAGGAAAGAAGAAAAGAAGGGAGTGAGAAAGGAAAGAATGAATGGAGAGAAAGAAAAAGAACAGAAGAAAGAAGGAACAAGGGAGGCAAAGAGAAAGGGAGGAAAAGAAGGAATGAAGGATAGGAAGGATCAAAGGAAGAAAAGAAAGATCATAGATGAATTAAGATAAAATCTTGAGAATGTCTAAGCTCTCTCTCAACTTTAAGATTTTGTGAAAAAAAAAAACATAAAATAAAGAACTTCAAAAACTCTGCAAAGTCGGGCTAACTATATTACTGTACAACACAAGGTGATTTGTCACTGTCTACCCTTGAGTGATTTGCTGCTCTATACACTTTGCCTTTACATAAAAGGGGTTGCACCCAGTAATCTCTGTGACCCAGATGGACTCCCCATTAAGACTCTATATATTCTTTGAGGACTAGAACCATGTGACATATTTCTTTAGCATTACTTTTCACATATACAAAATATCTATCACAATAGTGGATTCCATGACTTCTTGAACTGAATCTAATCCTTTTGATATGGAGAAGATTGTTCCCAAGGGCCTTTTCAAAAGTAGTGATATGGGAATTTCTAGGAGGTCATAATGGAAAAAATTTCTTAAGAACTAAGCCAAGTTACAAGAGTGGGAGGTAGGCATCAAAGCTACAGGATCAAAGACAATTCCCAACTTATCAAAATAAGGTTGGTTATTAAAGCACAGCTGTATATACAAAAGAAAGCATGGCTATCTTTGGGAATGTTGTATGAGCATAGAACTGTAGTTGTGATTTGATTATATACCTACAAGTTGAATATGCTTATATAGCAGTGGTTCCAAATGAAGAAATTACTTTTATAAAAGATAGAAATTAGAGACAAAGAATATGTCAAAACCATGTTAACATAGGTTTAAAAGGAGCATATGACAGGGGTCCAAAAGGAATTCAAAGCATGAATGTGCCAGAAGCATCAAAAAACCCATAAAACTGTCATCTGACAAAATATTTTAACTATTTATCTAAGAGGATCTTGTACCCCATCACTATGGCTTTAACACAGATATAAGGCTAAACATACAATATAGTTGTATAGTTGGGGTATTGTTATGTTCACATGCAGCCTCATGTAGTCCATTTGTATGTAATTTGTTTTACAGTTCAAATAAATGCCATAAGGTCAAATATTGCTGAGGATGTTGTTGAAATTAATAATAGTAGCTATAAACAGCTATGAACTATTGTTGATATGATTCTACCTGAGAATCATGGAGGTAACATTACTATATACCCTTGGTAAAAGTATAGTCATGGGTTCTAGGATAACAGCAAGGCATGCAACTTGAATCCATGGCCAGAAATGTGCATCAAAAAATAACCTTAGAAATGTTGGATACCAAGATATGAGCATTCTCCTGCTTATTGTTTTTAATTTCCTTTCCTTCTATTTTATTTGCTTCATGACTATTCATAATTCTAAATAAAAATGATTAGCCTTTTTTACATTAGCTGGGCTTTAATAAGCAAGCATTATGACACAAAGTAAAATTTCTAGTTGTCTCCTAAAGAGATTCTATAACAGGTACAAGTAATTTTACAGCCTTAGTGCATTAATTTCCCAAATAAATTCTGGCTAGCAATTTCTCAAAGTTTACATCCATGTTTTTTTTCTCTTTCTTTTAACACAAGCAGAGGAGTCGGTAAACATATAAGACAATCTAAAAGTCAGTGGGGTTGTAGAGTGAAATACTATTGTATACTCAGAGAATAGGTTCCAAAATTCTCCCCAGAACTTTGCAGATGAGTTCCCTTTAAAATTTGAGAGTCATTATTTCCTTCAGACAAGAATCAGAAACTGAGGTGGCATTTTCCTCCTACTTATTCCATTACTTCTTCCACATTGAAAATGTTTATTCTCCATTAATGGACCCAATACATTCACTTCAGAAGGCATTATTCTAGGTATACATATTCTAGGTATACATTGTTATGGTAGAGAACTACTCCATAATGCATATCCAAGCTGAAGAACTTAACTATCCCATGGTGAGGAATTCTCCTATTTCCTCTGTATACCACAAATCTTCTACCAGAGCAGGTTCAGAGATAAAGACATAGAAAGCCAGAGTGACATTGTCAGATTAATCTGGGCGTACTCTTTAGAAATGTTTCTATAAACATAGTTATTTTCATTCATAATTTGGAATACACCTACTAGTCCTTACAATAACTAGAACATGTTATAGTTTGTTAGAACCTGCTCTGGAATGTCATCTGGGAGGGACAGAAGTTCTTTCCATAGATCAGAAAAATTCTTGTCACCTCCTGGTGATCCAGTAGGGACCAAAGGAAATTCAAATTGGATTAAATAAGAAGATAAAAATAGTTTTATTATTTGTTTACTTGTGCATGCTTACTTGCTCACTGGAAGAAGGATGATTCAGTAGGATGAATAGGAGACCATATTTAGAATCTATTTTGGAAGAATTTTCATTTCTTTCATGCAGAGGTGTGGTTTCAAATACTGACACAGTTTTATGTGTCATCCAATTCTTGTTGATTATAACAAATTCCTCAACTTTTAATGCTGACCTTTTTATTAGAACCTTGGACATCACAAGACAATCTGGTGACATTTTTTAAAAAATTTTACTAAGTTTCTGTCAATAGTTCTATCATTTATTGCTTTCCAGAATACTAGGGAAAATTCTCCTGAACTCTGATGGGGAATGTAGAAGGCAACCTGATGTACATTTGTAATTTTATTCTCCTTTTCCAGCAATGAAACCATTTTAGTGTTCTCTCAATTTAACAGCATTCACAAACTTTCAAATCTCCCTTCAAAGAAATTTACCCATTACTCATCTTATTTGGCCATAAGTATGTATAGTAAGAACCAAAACTGAGATTTCTCTGAAACTTTTCTAACTATTTTGGGAAATAATTGATAATTCTCATTAAATAGTTATTGACTACTTCTAGAAAGCCTAACTATTCCCCAAAGTAGATTTTGGGGAGTAAAGATTTCATCAGCCTAAATTGCACTGGAAATCTCTAGGACACCCCATTTCCACAAAACTATATGTGCAGTATGGTTCCCTCTAAGCTGATGGATCATAGAAATGAACTCCATAATTTATTATCTCCCCCAGAATTAGAGAAGCTTTCATTGTATAAATCAAAAGGGAGAACTATGAAGTGAGAAGACACATGTGTAGCCTCAGTATATATTAATTTCCATAGATATTGAGTAAATATCCTTCATAAATATTCCCTGCATAGATATGAAGAGCATCATTAAATTTTGAATAGGACCTAGGAAATGATCAACAATACTCTCAGGTTTGAAGGTAAAAGAGGAATCAGAGATGCATAAAATGGTTTGGTGAATGATGAACCCATAAATGTTTCCTATAGTACTCCTGTGGCAATAAGAGTCTCTGAGAATCAGAACTTAGAAATAATACACATGAATTCTTCATTGTGAAGATAGAATAAATCATAATTATTTCAAGATCTCTTGTTTCTGCCATTAGAATATAAGCCCTTTGCAGGCAGGACAGTTAGAGGAATGAATGAAGAGACAAATTCATTCATACAAGACAGGGACATCATCTGTCAATCAAGGTGAACATTACAAATAGAGTGTTCCCAGGAAAGTCAGTTGAAGAGTCAAGACAGGCTGGTTAGCTTCTGTCCTAGGCTGAAGTCTCTTGGCTTTGGAGAAGGGAGACAAGAAGAAAGTTTTGTGTAGTTGATGGTGGTAGTTGAACCTGAAGAACTGATTGTATATTTGAGTTTGAAGGAAGAAGAAAGTTGTCCTCCATCTCCCTGACAGACTTTGTGTCACAGTTGTGACAGGACTGACATTTCCCAAAATCCTTCCAACCCCCTTATAGACTAGGGACAACCATATTCCTTTCACCTCATCTTACATCAGTCCTCCATCCTGTTGTTCCCAATAAACCCTCTTACTTGAGAAGGAAGAGAAAAGAGTGTTTTCTCATGAACCTCAGAATCCACTCAAGAGGGAGGGGCAAAGCCAAAGGCTTCAGAAGAGGGTGGTGAAAGGGAGAAATTGAAGGAGGAGGAGGGTAGGAAAAATATTGATCTATTAGCCATCAGTAGTGATAAATAGGCAACCCCAGAATATCTCTCTCTAATAGTATCTCTCTATCTCTCAGAAGTATCTCTATCTCCATTACAACTAGGGACCCTGAGGTTTCCCCTAATATCTCTCTAGTCACAGCCAGAGTATATCCTTTATTACAACCAGAAATATCTCCACAGATTATATATTCTAATACAATTGGCACCTCGAAGTCTGACTGAACCCCACAATCCTTAGAAAGGCAGAGTAGAAAAAGGAAAAGAATACAATGTTTAAACAAGTTGTTCGTGGAGTTGTGGTGATTGCTGTCATCACTTGTTTCTGGGTTTACCACATATTGTACAACAGAATGACCAATATGATCATGGAAACTATTGATTATATAGGCAACATTTCAATGTCTTTTTTGCAGTTGCCATTCCAAAGTGAACTAGTACTCTGGCAGATCCTTGCTCAAGTGTATGTGTTCTTTATGGCTGTCCTGGAGACTCTAACCCAAGTAAAACAGATTTTTAGATTTGTGATTTGCCTTAAGGCAGAAAAGATACTGGCTATTGATAACAACCTGAAATGCATGATTATGGCTGTGTTTGAACAACTGATTAAGGAAAAAGGGATAGATCAGGTTGTTGACAAGGACAATGGGCAAACAGAGAGTGTACTTAAGGAAAATGGAGGTGACAATGAGAACAAGCCTGACTGTGAACCTGAGAAAATCTGTCCATTGAAATAAGTAACCAAATTATCCAGTAATGCTGGTGTATTACATTCCACAGCCCATAGACAATTCACCCCGCAGGAACTTGAATTCATAAAGAGATGTTTCCCAAAATTTGTAGAAAATCCTTTCAAATCCCAAAAGGAGTTGAAATGTGCTTTCAGGATCTTTGACCCTGATTTTGAAGATGTAGAGTTCCTACTCTCAGAACTGTTCACTCCCCATGCACAGAGACAATTCTTAGAGAAGACAAGATCTGATAGCAATTTAACTAGCTGGCCACCTGTGGAACAAAGGGTAGATATGGATTTTGCTAACCCTACTTGCATGTCCTACCTAAGAAAATGCAGGGAGGATTTGCTTCAGGCCATAAACAATGTTTTTCAAAACCTAATGCATAGGTTAGGTTTGACAATATCTTGAAGAATAAAAGGGAACATCCTGCCACATACATTGACTGATTATCAGAGATGGCTAAATAGTGAAGAATCTTCAAGCCATGTCCATATGCAATTTTAAGGGCTTGAATACCTAATTTAATTTTTTTTTCAAACACTATTTTCCTAAGTATGATTCAGTCACCCTGATAGAACTGCATGAGGCAGAAACTTACTTACATGATAGTAATTCCGAACAAAGCAAACAAGTTCAGGTCCTAAAAAAAATTTAGAAATGACAGAGAGTAATCTTAAACAAAAGGATATTGAAGAAATAAAGAGACTAAAAATGGTTAAGACATAAACAACATCTAGTTACAAGAAACCTAGTCACAAGGAAAAACCAGTGCAGAGAGAAACTAGGGAATATTTCTTTTGCCACAAAAAAGATCACTTGATTAAAAACTATTTTTTAAAGAAGAAACATGAGATTAACAATAAGAACACACATAATACACAAACTAGGTACAAAAAGTCCTCTTGTTATTCACATAGCACATTAAAATCCTCAAAGCAAGCAAATAACTTGAATGAAATGCAACAGACTATAAAAACTGGAACAAAACCTAAGTACTCAGATATAGTTGGAAAGAGTTATGAAACCAGGCCCATAAGATATATAGTGTGACAAATGGAGATAGAAGAAATAGTGAGAATGAGGCTGCAGTGAAAAATAGTAGAAAAAAGTTGGGAAATGGTGATAATTCAGTGCATGAAAGTGAATTTGTGAGTGATAGCCATTGCAATAAAGTAAGAGAAAGGCCGAGACAGATTAAAGAAATTGATGCAGAAATAAAAGAAATTGCATCACAAATTGCAAATGAGATGAGACTTACAGAAAATAGTAACCAAACAGGAAAAAAATGTAAAAGAAGTCAAATTTTTACCAGAGAACTTTTTCCAGTGTAGAGGGGATAATGAGATTGAATTATGCAAAAGAAAAATAATGAAAAAGTCACAAGAACTCATGCAAAAGTTTGTGACTGATACCGAGACACATAATTTCAATTCCTAGAGGTTACTTTTGCTAAAGAAGAAAATATAAAGGCTTTGAAAACATTCACAGATTTGTATCATGACCTCCCACAAAACTTAGTTAATTCTGTAAATAGCTACATGGCATAGGTACCCATAGAAAATGCATCTAATTGTATCCAGAAGCTGATACCTTCCATTCAGCAATGAGTGATATAGATTAGGAAAAATTAACTGAAAATGAAGCTGAGATTAATTTTGAACATAATAATCCTATTCAAAGTAATGGAGGTGACATGACAGTTAAATTTGAATATGGGGATGGAATGGTAGTCTTAGTAACAACCAAGGATTCAGTTGGTACCAACGTTCTAAGTGCCAGAGGGGTATCTGGCCAAAGCAACAGCTCTGATTTAGGTTCATGTTCCAATGTAGTAGACAATACAACCTCAAATGTAGACTTCATAGGAAATGAATCAAATCAAGAAGAATTAGCTGAGCTACACATACAACTGGCAGAGAGTAGCAAAGACATGAATTAGTGGTTATGAACACCTTAGCTACCAATCCAGAAACATATGTTTGTTCTGTGGGATAGAATGAAGAAAGAAGATTAAACAGTTGTCCTCCATCTCCCTGACCGACTTTGTGTCAATTGTGACAGGACTGACATTTCCCAAAATCGAATATTAGAATAGATAACCTGGGGGATATATTTCTGGTAGTAATAACTGGGATACTCTGGCTGACTAGAGATACTAGGGGAAACCTCAGGTGCCTTGTTTAATAGTGATAGAGATACTTCTGAGAGATAGAGAGATACTATTATAGAGAGATATTCTGGGGTTGCCTATTGATCACTATTGATGGCTAATAGATCAATATTTTTCCTACCCTCCTCCTCCTTCAATTTCTCCCTTTCACCACCCTCTTCTGAAGCCTTTGGCTTTGCCCCTCCCTCCTGAGGGATTCTGAGGTTATGAGAAAACACTCTTTTCTCTTCCTTTCTCAAGTAAGGGGGTTTATTGGGAACAACACGATGGAGGACTGAGGTAAGATGAGGTTAGAGGGATAAGGTTGTCCCTAGTCTATAAGGAGAGTTGGAAGGATTTTGGGAAATGTCAGTCCTGTCACAACTGTGACACAAAGTCTGTCAGGGAGATGGAGGACAACTTTCTTCTTCCTTCAAACTCAGATTCAACTACCACCATCAGTCACACAAAACCTTCTTTTTGCCTCCCCTCTCCAAAGCCAAGAAACTTCAGCCTAGGACAGAAGCTAACCGGGGATCAATTCAGAGTTTCTTCCCCCTTCAGTCTAGCTTCACTCTCCAACTGACTTTCCTGGGAACATTCTATTTGGAATGTTCACCTTGATTGACAGGTCATGTCCCCAGCTTTCTGTCTTGCATGCATGAAATTCTCTCTTCCTTCACGCCTCTTCCATATAACATGGTTGCTTAACACATCACCCCCTCATTTCAATCCTATGTGAAGTTTTCTGCTTCAAGGACTAGACTTCCATGATACCATGGTTGAAAGGCATCATAACAGTAGCAGTTTTATCAGTCCTACTAACACTGTAATTCTGTTTATTTCAATGGTTTATATTCTGCTACCAGAAAATGCTTCTGTTCAACCTCAAATAATGTGAGGAGACCCAACTTGTAGAAATGGGAACTACAAATACAAATCTATAATAAAACTTCAATTTAAGACTCAGTTAGTGGAGTAAGTCAACAAGAATCCCTATACCCACTCAAAGTATGAACTGTATGGTAAAGACTAAATCAAAATTAAATCTATAATAATATGTACATGACAATTCAGAATTCCTTCACAAAGAGATGTTAGCTTAGAATTCTTTCACCTCTATTAAAATGAATAATTGGGTTACTATTTTTTTTCTGTGAAGAAGTAAATATTATTGGCCTGAAATCTAACCTGAAAGTAGAGTCATCAGGTAGAGAACAATTTGATAAAAGGGCTATTTACAAGAAGAGGCTCTTATAGATGGAGTAGAGCTGCCCTTGGGTGGTTGTGCCTGGCAATATTGTGGGTCATGAGGTACATGGCAGAAATGTAGGTGATTACAAAGAGAAAATATGGCTTCAAAGGAAGTGAGTTTTCTCTCCCTTCTTAGATGTCAGCTGCTTGAAGAATAGATCCATTCTTCACATAGTAGGCATGAATCTCCCTCCAAAAAAACTTCAGAAATAGAATGACTTTTGTATAAATATAATAGACAGACAAATAAATACCTAATGAATAGGAATAAGCATGAAAATACTGTCATTAAATACAAATAACTATTGGAAACCTTCATTAAATAATGTCAGAAAAGATTGTAGAGTAGTCATCTTATTTTGTTGAATGTGGTCAGTTCCTTATTTTAAAAAAAAACTATGTTCCATTTTGTGTTAGAGATTTTAAGAGAATTTTAGACTCTGGAAATTATATAAATGGAAAAATGGAAATGAATAAGGGGCTGGCAAATTAAGGATCTATGAGGTAAGATGAAAAGAACTAGCATCAATGACTATAATGAAAAAGAAAAAGTAAATGCTAGCCTCCTTGTATATAAAAGGCTACAATAGAAAGAAAGGTGACTATATTTTTCCTCCTCTACTGAAGACAGAGAAAAGAGAAACTGATTGAAATTTCAAAAATATAAATTTAGATTAGATTATAAAAAACTTTGAAGTTTTAGACTAAGGAATATATCCCATTATATTATTTATAAATGGTGATTGTTGGGATAGATTGTTTCTAAAATCTTTTCCTAATATGAAACATTAAGTCCCATGATGTATTTTGTGAAAAAGCTAAAAGATGAACCAAGTTCAAGGCAGAATAAAATAAAACCCTGTGTGTTTGTGTGTGTGTGTATAAGAGCAAAAAAATTCAATTGTCACTTTTTTTGAGTTTGAGTTTACTACCAGCAACTTAGAATTTTTTTTTAAGTTCAAAGATAATTTTAGGTAGAAAGATAAACACAAATGTTTATATGTATATATACAAAAATATGCTTTTTTTCAAATATAAGACAAGTTAGATATAGATGATTTGGGGAAATATCTAAAACTTCTGGGACTCCCCACTTATAAAGTGAAGAAGTTGAACTACTCCACTATTAATGTTTCTTCTAGTTATAAATATGACAGTTATATGATCATGATGTTGAGGAGACATAAAAGGAGGGAGAGGCAGAAGAAACATATAACATAAGAGATTAGAAATCATAATAATTTAACTGTATTATGTTCGTGGTATTAAATAAAGAGATCATTAAAAAAACCTTATCTGACAGTCAAAAGCTCCACTGGCATTATATCAAACAAGACAATAAGTGCAAAATGCTTTTCATATCTTATAGTGCTATATAAACATGAAATATTATTTTACTAAAAGATATCTAGCTTAAAATGTATGTTTAGAATTATTTCGTACTGATGATCATTGACTTGATTTATTCTAAGTTAATGCATCATGTATTTCTAATGAAATAGTAAAGTGAAAGTCAGATTCTGAGAGCTTTGAAACTACCTAAATTCTGTTTATCTCTGTTTTTCTTTAACCATGGCCATGAATGACATTCAGTTAGCACCCAAAGATATATTTTGTTTACAATTTGCAAAAACATAAAAAGATCTTTTCCTGAAATTTTAGCTTGAGGGCATCAATGATTAAAAGTTATCCTTGTGCATTCTATAATGATCAATTGTTATAATAGACACAATGGCTTTTGCAAACATTAAAACTTACATTAAACATGAATAATCATTTTACTATTGTTAATAGGATAAATACATAATAGTTAGATCTATACATTGGTCATTCAAGCTTTTCCTTTCTTTGAAGAACTTTAATTTGCACTTTTTCTTCCAAGTTGTAAAACTATCCAGACCTGGGATTTATCATTTGTGAACTACTTTCAGGTCTGTGATTGCAATGTATTACACATCTTCTCATTATCCTTGATATAGATTTGCTGCACTATGGGATATCATAAATTATGTTACTTTACTTGGTTTTCATTTAATTCTATTAGAGACTTAGCTTATAATTTACAATGTGGTGAATTAATTTCTGGAGTGTTTTGTTGTCGTTTTTAGTTAAGCAGGAACACTCGTTGCTATATTTTTCTAATGTTGACTTTTTTCATAAAAGATTAATGATTAATGTGGAATTAGTGATAAAATGAGAATGTTCATCAAGTATAAAACCCATCACAATTATTGCTTCCAAAGTCATAATTTGAAAATCCAGAGGCACATCTGATTTAAATCTGTTAATTCTCATTATAACCTTCTTACACATTTGCCTCAAACACATAAATGAGGGAGGGGCACACACCCATTTCTAATGCTTTGAGAAAGCAAGATGTGTGAGGAAATGTCTTAATCAAGTGTAATAATCTATTTATGTTAATGTATTCATACTTTGTTTTTTGTTAACATGGTCCATGGGAATATTAGCAGTACCATGAAGCTAGGTACATTCCCGATGACAAAGCATCCTGATACTTCAATAGGCCTCTACCCATTGTGAAACTTAACATTGCATTAGTTGGTTTAGTAAATAAAATAATGGTCACAACAGCCTCTACAAATTTCTTAGCTTGGGAACTATCTAATCAAGAGGTCTGCATTAATGCATTTTGGCATCAAAGTTATAAATTATACATAACACAGCATAACATTAAAGCATTAACATAATTTAACAATGCCAATCTATCACTTTACAGATGAAAAAGCTGAAGGCTTCCTATCTGACTACTCTGACTTAGCTCTGATGTTATGCATGCTCAAATTCATTCTAACAAGAAGCACATTTTAATAGTATTAATCCTGCTTTCCTCTTTTACTAATTGTGCAAGGAAATGTCTTATGTACAAACTCACTCATTTCTGATTCATCCTTTGGGCATTGGCTTACCTTTTGCCTTTGTTCTCTCTTTTGGGGTGGAGATATGGCATTAGGACATGCCAGGTCCAGTCCTCAAGGTTGGATCACATGGAAGAGAGAAGGAGAGTTTATGTTGGGTGACGTTTTCCTCTTCTTAGGGAAAGTCTTAGGAATTCAAAAGGAAAACTCTAATTAAAAACTGTTAGTTTCTATAACACTAGTTTGAAAATGACTTATTTTCCATAAATGGCTTAATCTGGCTGACAGATAAAAAATAAAAATAATGTGTGCACCCTACTCACAACACCATTGCAACCTATTTGTTAAGGATCCTCAGGGTATGTAATATCACCTTATGTTGTGGTGCTATATGGTAAAGGACCATATGGGCTGTTATACCAAGAAACAGCAGGGTTCAGTTAAAGGGTCTGTACTGTGTGTGTTTTCCTTTGTAAGAACCTCTATATTTCTCCATCTTTGCAAGCAATGTTAATTATTTAACATAATTAATGTACTTATATATACTGGTAAAATAATATTTTATACTGAATAGATTATTATTAGCATTTTAACATTCCTATTATGTTACAGATTAGTATTTTTGATTAATAGGTGCCACACAATGATAAACTTGAACTTTAATATAAAAGTATTTTGAATTTTTTGAAGTGCAATAATAATAATAATAATAATAATGTGACTCACTGGAATGTATTTGATATGTAAGTAAGCTTACTCTGAAGAAGGTTCCAATACAATGACTGTAAAGTAGTTGGCACATGCAACTGGCAAGCACCTTTATCCTTTCACCATACTTTGTGGTAGCTTTTGGGAATTGGAAAAATATCCATAATGTGCAAGTTTTGGGCTGTGTTTGAATTTCAAACTGCGAAAGGGTTGCAATTTGTATCTAATCAGTGAATCATATCAAAATGCATAGGAATTTTTCAGCCCATATTTTTAAAGTCATAAAATGCTAGTGAACAGAGAAAGTAGAGTGTGAACCCACTTCCCAAAGTAATCCAAGTAATATTTCAACTACTTTAAGTATTGTTTCTTGTTATAATCTTTAGCCATTTTTCCCCTCCTGAAACCTCATCTGTTTGTTTATTTTTCTAAGTAAGATATTTTAATATCCCTACATGAGAAAGGAAAAAGAGGAAGGAATGAAGTCAGCATAGCAGGAAGAATGGGAGGAAGGAAGGAAAGAAAGAAGAAGGAAGAAAGAAGAATGGAGGGTAGGGACTGCTTGATAAATTCTTTTTTTTTTCAGGATACTGAAAGAACTTGTTGGTCACTATGTTTAAAAAAAAAACTTGAGAGGTATTTAAATAACAAAGGACTTGAGATGAGTAAAGGATATCTGTTTTAAAAAATTAAAGAAAATAAATTTTTCATGGTATGGACTTTTGAGTCAGATCTCTACTCCTGTCAAAAACATAAACTACAGCACTCTGTCATTTGTTTGAAAGCACTGAGAAAAGTATTTGGTCAGCACCAAAAACAGGAGTCATCCATGCACTCTTTCTAGAGAAATGTTTTCTTTCTTTTTTTTTCCAGGTTAGTAGTTAAATAGGATTGCTTCTTTGAAGCATTTACATAAATTATCACCATGTCATGAACTCCTTCTTCATTCCTAATTCATAATTCTTATCATTTTTCAAGTGTCATTTGAAGAAATCTTCTGTTATGAAGCATTTCTGTGGCCCAACCTTGTTAATGCTCTCTCCTTTCTCAAATCACTTTGCATTTTACTGATCTGAACACATGTTGCATTTCACCTCATAGAATGTAAATGTCATAACGGTAGATTGTTTGCTTTATATATTTGTTGCTGGCCAAATAGTATTGTTCCTTGTCAAATTAACTAAAAACTGATTGAATTGAAATGCTTTGGGATGTACTTCAGAGACATTCAAGTATAAACTATTTAATCAAGAATTTTGAAAAATAATTGTATAAAGTCCTTGTGGAAAGAATAGACAACAATGGACTCAAAGATATGACAATGGACATGAACTAATAAGTTTCTTGAATGACCAACCATATGGAAGAGTAATTAATTGATTAAAGTCTACTTGCAAATACAGTAAAGGTTTCTATTAAATTGTTAAAGGCCAGTTTCTCTGTCCTTGTTCTGGTTAACAATTTAAGAATGAAGGGTGAAGAAATATGGCTTGCACATTGTTTTTGTTGGTATTGTTGTTGTTTTAATGAGATGTAAAACAATATAGTAAGTGTCACATAACAGGATAATAGCATACGAGAAAAATAAAGATTTTAGGGAACTTTAAGCTCAATATATTAGAACACTACAGTACAGAATTTTAAAAAGCTGATATGCTGAGGGAGAATAGTGCAATGATAATGTTCATAGTGAGGCAGGTTATAGTTCTGTTATATTTGCTTTTTCATTCAGACCATGTCTGGAATATTGTATTCAAATATGGGATAGCCAAATGGCTCACTGGAGCAACCAATAGACCAGAAGTTAGGATGAACAAAATTCAAATCTTATCTTAGACAAGATTACTAGATAAATTATCTTGTACAGGTCAATTTCTTTTTGTTTGGGGTTCGGGGGTTCAATTCACTAAAAAAGAAAATAACAAACCACTCTAGTACCTTTACCAAAAAAAACCCCATGGCTAGTATTGCCCACAAGGTCACAAAGAGTTGAAAACAACTGAATAATAATATACTCAATTATGGGGGCCATATTTTAGGAAAGATTATTAAACACATATTAAAGTGTGAGTAGACCTTCCAAGATGGTGAAGAAAAACATGAACTGATTGAAAGTAATGGAGATTATTTGAAACAACATCAAATGAATTCATTTGAACAAAGTAGACTTCATGAAATATTTGAAGGAATCCCAAGAGCAAAAATAATTAAATAGTTTTATTCTCAGTTGAAATTTTACAGAGATAAATTTTCACTTGATATAAGGAAAAACATTTCTAATGCTGTAGTCCTAAAAGTAATAATTTCTCTTTCACAGGTAATGAAAATCCCATCCCTAAGTGTATAATAGTAACAATAATATCATTATAATGATTATTATTTATTATAATATGGAGGTAGTAGTTGTATCATTGTCATCATCATTATTACAGTAAGAGAAAATAGCTAATATTTGTATAGTTCTTTAAGGTTTGCAAATTATTTTACCTTTTTTAACTCTGTTGTGTTTTATTAATGAATATGGGGTCAGGATTCAAAGTCATATGTTCTTGCCTCCATTGTAGCATACTAGTCACTATACCCACCCTATCATGAACAGAAGGATTTCTACTCAACTCTGATCATATTAGATGAAAGCTGATGCTTTCTCACAGTTTTTTTTTTTATTTTCTTGTTTTTAAATTTTATTTTGTCAGACAATGGCCAGTGTTTTTAATCCCTGTTAATAGGGGCAGATGAAAATAATGGATTTCTTAACTTCTAAGCTTGTGAAGTTCGATGCTAATCTTGGCCATGCACTACATCTTTTCCTAAAATGGTGAACCACCAGGAGCCAGACTACCAATTTGCCTAAGGATGAGGGAGCCAACCCATGTCAGAAAAGATGAGAGTAGGTTAAAATTTGCATAATGATGAACATTGGAATCAGGTCTGCGACTGGTTGGGGATGGTCAGATGAAAATATATACATATATGGATGAATGTATTGATTAATTCACATATGTAAATATATAAGGTATATTTATATACACATACACATGTGTGTATGCATGTATTTTTTAATAAATGTTTGTGTCTTTTTTTGTTCAGTTGTATCCAGCTTTTCATAACCCTATTTGGGGTTTTCTTAGTAAGATGTTAGAGTGATATTGCTACCATTTCCTTTCCATTTCCTTCACAGCTCAGCTAGTGTCTGAGTCCACATTTAAACTCAGATCTTCCGACATAAGGCTCAGCACTTTATCCACTACACCCCTCAAAGGTCTTTTGACAATGTACGGAATTTGCAAAGAAAACTAGCACCTCTTATATGAGAAGTGGTGGAGTCCTTTTTAGTGCTGCTCATAAACCTTTGGTATCCATTTTTCACCCAACTTTCACCTTTAGTTCCAGGAAGCTATAGCATGTGCAGTGGCCACACTATAGTAAAACTATCCCCCCAGATGAACTAAAGCTGGATAAGAGTAACTAATCAGCCTCAAATTCATTGGTGAATTGAGGGGAAGTAAAGACTTCTGCTGGTGGAATGTGGGGTAAATGAGAACAATGTATTCCAATGGCCATGAAGGGTGCTGAAGCAGGCTCGGTGGAAGTAAGATTTAGAAGATGCCACAGTCATCCATTGCATCCTGAGCTAACACCAATTGGCTTGATTTTTGTCTTGCCACTGGGCTTTTATGACTGGAAAATAGAATGAGACTGAGGACTTTGTTCAACTCTGTCTTACTTAAATCCAAATCAAGATTCATTTTGTGATATCATTTGTCCTCCTTCAAAATAAAATAGTATGGATTCTTTGATGGTGAATGAGCTGTTCTTAATCAGAAAGTTCCCTCATTCATTACATTGATATTATTTCTCATTTCTATTAATTGTCTGATGTTTAGTAAATCCTGTCCTCTGGTAGAATGCTTTCCCACACTCATCACATTCAGAATTTTTTTACCAGTATGAATTATGGTAATGTCTAATGAATCATGCCTTCACACAGAAGGCTTTTCCACATTTGTTACATTTATAAGGCTTTTTTCCATTATGAGTTCTCAAATGTCTAATGAGGTTTCCACTTAGGCTAAAAATCATTCTAAATTGATTACATACATCTTTCCAATATGGAAGCTTCGATGTTGAGTAAGCTGTTATTTTTTGGCAGAAGATACTACTACGACATTGTCTACATATATAAAATTTGTCTTCTGTATGGGTTTTCTGATCTCAAGTTAACTGTGGGCTCTGGTAGAAGAATGATGCACATTTATTACATTAGTATGTTTTATTCTTTTTTTTCTCACATGTGTTCTAACAATCAATATTTAATCAAATGAAATATAATTCTGCAAAAGATCATGAAGAGACCAATTATTTTGATGATATTTTACATTCGTATAATTTCCTAATAACTATGACTCACACTATGCCAACCATAAAAATCTCTTTTGTAACCATGAAGATTTTTTAAACAAATAGGCACAAATGCTGCTTATATATAATAACATTTACTACTTTTTTACATGTATAGACCTTATTTATCTGCTAAAACAAGGGAGACATGCTTCATGGATTCTAAAATAAATATCAGATATTTCATTGATCAAATTTCTCTTGGTTTTTAATTTTTTTTATTTTACATTCACTGCATATATTTGAGAGTGAGGGGGTTCTTCTGACTTTTCAATATATCAGTTATTACAAATCTTTCCAGTTTCTCTGAATATTTTCTATTCATTGATTCTTTAGATACAATAATACTACATTATAGTTAATCATTCAGTCAATAAGCATGTATTAAACATGTGCTATATACTAGAGACTGAGCATACCAAAGAAAAGCAAAAAAGAGTCTTTCCTTTCCAGGAGCTCAGAATTTAATGGGAGAGACCAAAAGGAAATAAATATATACAGATATATGCAAACAATTTAAATATAGGATGAAAAGAAAATAATTAACAGAGAGAAGGTATGAGTGGGATTGTCAAATGCTTCCTGTAACAGGTGAGAATTCAGCTGGACCTTGAAGGCTACCATGGGAGTCATGAGACAGACATGAGGAGGAAAAGTGTAGAGAAAATGGCAGGAAACAGAATTCTTTGCTTGTGCAACAGCAAGGGGGCTCGATCATAATGTGTATGTATTTGAGAGGGAGAGATCCTTGGAGAGGTGCAGTACAAGGTCAAAAAAGACTCAGAGTCTTATAAGGAGGGAGAAGCTAAGTAACAAATTTGTTTTGTTTTGATTTTCTTTAATTCAAACTACTCTTCAATCGCCATTCTGCACTGGGGAAATTTAGTTTTGCACTGGGGCATTTCAATATTTAAATTACAGTCGATATATCTTGAAACCAGAATTTAGCAACCCTAGCATTACTTTTTAAGTCACATGGGTACTCTGCTAAATGACTTGGGTTTTTTAATTTCTCTTGAATTGTAGATAAGAGGAATGTAAAAACTATGAAAAACATGACCAAAATAATAAACAAAATTGAGCAAATGAATTTACATGTATTTGGGGGCTAGTTTGATATCAATACATGGAAGAACTTTGATAGGTGTACAATAAGGAAGTAGAGAAAGATAAAAATCAAGTTCTCCTTAGAAACAGACTAAATTTCCTGGATGCCATTTGAACAAATATTCACCTTAATATTCCAACCCAAAGGACATCTGGACTCAGTTTGCCATCTTGGCTCATGTTAAATGTTTTCTGGCATCGTGGTGAATTTGACTAATGAACAACAGAATTGATTCCAATGCAAGAAGTTAACAGCTACATAAAAATAAATAGAATATAGTTCATTAGTACCTTAGGCTAACATATTAAAAAGACCAAACAATCAAATAACTGGTTACTCAGACAAAAGAAAGAGTCTATTAAAGATTTTTTATGTCTAAAAGCTTAAAACTAGCAAGTAGAATGGATATGTAATACAGCTAGTATGCCCATTACATTTTTTAAAATAGAAAAACATGATATAGATAAAAATGAAAACTTTTTGCATCTGGACAAACAGCCTATTGGAACCTTGCCACAATAAAGGAAAAAGTAGTCAGAAAACTTGAATTTGAATTCTACCTCTGTCACTTAGTGCCTTCTCTAGGCTCCAGTTTGCTCAGCTAGAAAATAAAAAAAAGAAAATAATTGATTCTTCTGGTCCTCAACAACACTAAATCTATGGCACTATAACTGCCCAAGTTTGGATAAATTCTGACATTTTACATATGAAAAATTGATGTCTTCAATTATCTCTACTTCCTTCTGTACATCATGATGATTATAATGATAAATACTAGTGTGGATTTGTTGTTTTAGATTTGAAAGCCAATGTCTACTATTATTCCCAATTTACAGGAAAAGAAATTGAGGCAAAGAGAGATTCATTAATTTTTGCTCATAAGCATTTCTATATGAGTATGAGTAATACTCTGAGCCTTAAAAATCTGTTTTCTTGTCTATGTCTATCTCTGTTTCTCTCTTGGTCTCTGTTGCTTATCCTTTCATTCATTCATTCTTTATTTGTTTCTTTCTTCCCTTTCTTTCATGTCAGAATCTTTCAAATTAGAATTAGAGGAGCAATTTCATATTATAGCATTAATGCTTTATACCTCCCGGAGGTATTTATATTAACTGGTGAGATTGCCTTATGAATTTGAATGAGAAATCTACACATTTAGGCAATGCTGCCTTCAACACTCCCTAACATTAATATAGTCTCCAAAGAGTTACCAAAAAAAAAAACCAAAAAACTTTTTAAAGTAGAAATCTCACCATATCACTTAACTGTTCAAAAATGTTCCTGGGCTCCTTATTGCCTCTAAGAAAAAATACAGACTCCTTAGCCTAGTATGCAAAGCCTTCTATAATCTGGCTATAATTTACCTTTCTAGTCTTATTTCACATTCCAGGCAAACTCCTTAAAACTCAAATTGTACCTCTTGCCTCTGGACATTTTCACAAACATTGTCCCATTATCTGGAGCAGACTTCTACTTAGTATCTGCTTTTCAGAATCTCTATCTTTCTTAACAACTTAATTGAAACTCTAGGTCCATTTTCTGTGTATGTGTGTTTGGAGAAGAGAGAATAAAATGGATATTTAAAGACATGTAGGACTTTTAAGTATAATTTTTTTCTGATAACTAATATTTATTTTGTGTATAAATTTTATTTTTTCTAGATAATGTCAATACAATTTCTTAATATTTGTTTTATAATATTTTGAAATTAATATTCTCTCTCACCCTCCCACCAACCCTCTCATCTTTCCACAAAGCAGGTAATGTGATATGGATTTTATGAATATTATCATATAATACATATTTCCATGTTTTTCATGTTGTGAAATGACACATATTGATCACATCAGACAAAAATTCATGGAGGAAATGAAACAAAAATGCTATATTTCTCTTTGTATTCAAATTCTGTCTATTCCTTCTGTGGTTGTGGGTATCCTTTTTTATTTCTTGTGAGTATCTTTGAGTTGTCTTAGAACCTTATCTTGTTGATTATAATTAAGTCATTTACAGTTGATCATCATACATTATTATTATTACTGTGTACAAGGTTCTCCTGGTTCTGATCATTTCACTTCACATCACTTCATATACATTTTTCCAGGTTTTTTTGTGATCATCTTCTTTGTCATTTCTTATGGCACAATGGTCTGTTTAGTCATTCCCCAACTGATCAATATCCTTTCAGCTGCTTAAATATTTTTGCAGAAGTAGGTTCTTTTCCTCTCCCTTTAATCTTCCATGTATACAGACCTAATAGTGTAATTCTGACTGAAGGGATATGCTCAGTTTGCTGAACCTTTCTGTATATTCCCAAATTACTCTCCAGATTAGTGGTATCAGTTCAAAACTGTACTAGCAGTGTCTCAGTGTCCCAGTTTTCCCAATGTACTCCAGCATTTATCATTTTCTTTTTTTACCATGTTAACCAGTCTGATAGGTGTGAGGGAGTACCTCAAAATTGTTTTAATTTTTATTTTTTCTAATCAGTAGTGACATGAAAAATTTTGCCTATTCATATCCTTTGACCATTTGTCAATTGGGGAATGTTTTGTATTCTTATAAATTTGACTGTTACCTATATATTTAATAAAGGAAGCCTTTTTCAGAAAGACTGGCTATAAAATTTCCCCACATGCACATACACAGTTTGTTGTTGACCTTTTAATCTGGATTGCATTGTTTTTGCTTGTGCAGAAACATTTTAATTTAATGAAGTCAACATTATCTATTTTATATCTCATAATGGTCTCTAAATCTTGTTATGACCTAAGTTTGTCCCTTATATGCCTGGCTCCTTCTTGAATTCTTTTTTGAACCCTACCTTGAAAGGAAACTCCTTAAGGAAAATATTGGTTTTCTTTCTGTCTTTGTACCCATAGATCCTTCCACAAGTTAATGTGTTTAATTGACTTGAAAAGAAGCATCAAACTTATTCTATTAGAAGTTCAATGACTTGTCCAAGCCTAGAGAGTAAGAAGTGAAATGAAATTAAATTGTTTGGGTTTTTGTTAGAAATTCAGTGCCCAATTATTGACATGCCAACTCCTTGCCACAATCTATTGTAAAGTTACAATGAACTGATTGATTCGTTCCTGGTGATTTCTTCCTGAGTGATACTGGCTAAAGAATTTGGGCATTTCAACCAAAATAATGCCCAAAACTAGGGCATGCAGACAAAATTTTATCCAGTATCCCCAAGAAAATAAAGAACACTGTATACTCTTTTAAATTTAATCTGCATTATTAACATTTTTTCATTATGTTCTTTAAAAATAGACTATTAACAAAATAATGAATCAAGCCTTAATTTGCAAGGTTGCTCATTTCCTAGATGTAGATGCTCACAGTGAAATTTAATAACTGAATGGAGCTGGTTCCCTTACAACCCTACATCGTAACAAGGTCAAAAGGTTCAATGGTAATTTCAGAGCTCATGGCAAGGCTGCTGGTGGGAATACTTAGGAAAGATAGCACTGATTTCTTGTATTATTCAAAAGACAATGTATTGGTAATATATGTTTATCTGTTCATTCATTTAGCCCAAGTTGTTGTATTAACTGCTCCACTATTGTGTTGTTATTGGTCTTGACCTTTTGTATAACTATGGTTTAATAATGGGAATAGCATAAAAGGATAATAAATATAATTTAAAGCTGGAACAGACTTTCAAAAGCAACTAAAATAGTAAACTCATGCAGTTAGTAGAAAAATTATGATAGGCTAGAAATAAAATCCAATAATCATAAGATTCAGACAATGTAGCATTCTGTAAAAATTTCTTGATTTGGAATCCATAGAATTGAATGACCTCAGAGAGATCAGTTAACTTCTGTCTGTTTTAGTTTTCTTCTCTGTAAAATGGAGATGGCAAAAGAACCTATCTACTAGGGTTGTTGTGAGAACAAAAAGAAATAACATTTCTACAAGGTTTTGCAAATCTTAAAGCTTTGTATATGCTGTGAAGATAATGAAATTTTCTCATATATAAATTCAATTGCCTTAGAATGTAAAATAAGTACAATCATTAACTACCCACCAATAGGCATTGATTAATTATTGCCATTCATTGCACTTAGTGTCAAGGATATAGAAGTCCTGTTATCTTGCTGTGATAGAGTAGGTTTATTATGAGCTCTGATTTGTAACTACATCCATATTCCAGGGATTATTTAATTGTAACTGAGGGGTTCAGTCTTTCAGTATTGAGAGGGGGAATGATTGAGAGACCCCCCTTATCAAATAGGGGTTCAAGGAAGACAGTTGATGTTTAAGGTTGGCTCAGAAAGAGGAGAGGGGTTTTGGAAGATTTTCCCCCTTCTAACTTCCCTCCTTAGCTAAGGCTGCTCTCCCAGATTTACTCTTGTCCCTCTTGCCCCCCTCTACTACTCGAGACCAAAGGGTCTCCCCTTGATCTGTTCTCTCACACTTGATTCCCAGCTTGGGGAAAAGATAACTATTAAATGTCAACTCAATCAGGATAATACAAAGGAACAACTAGCAGGGAAAGAATGGGAAAGGAAGGTGGAAAAAGGACATGACTGTCTCTATCTAAAACCCTTTTCCTTCCTCCTTGAGTTTGGGGGGAACTCAGGTTTTTGCAACCTGAGTCCCCTGAGAGAAAGTCAAGTTGACTTAGCCTGGGTTTGGCCCCTTGGCAACAGTTCAGACTCAGGGCAACAGGAGCTAAAATAAAATCTGACAGAGATTCAAAATGCCTTTTCTCAGGTTTCCTCTTCAATAGTCTTTTCAACTGGGAAATGTTGGAGGGAAAGATTTCCAGTTGCAGACAGGAAAAGTAAGTAACCCTCAGGAACCTTCTCTCTTCAGCTTCTCTTGATTGAGAGACCAACTGTTCTTCCAGCCTGAATCTTTTCCTCCTCCCGATTCCAAATTCCTGGAACCCCTCCACTGTCAAGGTGATCAGTTCCACACACTCTTCAGCCTGGCACTTTTCTTATGTGCCAGACTCTGTCACACATCTGAAACTCGCTACTTAGTTTCTCCCTAAAACAGTGTCTTGGGAAGAAAGAGCTGTGTTGATGAATTTAAGGCATGGGTACTGGATTATGCTGGAGGGGGCTGCTCCCTTCTACCCTTCCACCCACACCTGAGGACATTTCTCACATCAGGGGACCAACAGCCCAATGAGAGGTCTTCCTTCTCCCCTGTCTGAGGTAAGAGTAAGGGGAAATAGGAGCTCACATGTGGCATGAGGAGTGCAGTTTGGGCACTTGGTCTCTAAAAGTTTCACCCTCTGGCTAGCAGAAATTTTTAAGACTTCCATACCAAGAGATAAGTCACTTTTCTGAACTGGATCCTAAAATAGTGGCTCTCCACATGTAAAGAGAGAGGATTGAGCATAAAGTTTCTGTTTTTCTTCTTTATTTTTTTGTTTTTGTGGCCTCTCACTAGATAGATCTATTGAAAGTGTATTGAAAGAAAAATCACTCAAAACATTTTCTTTATTCTACTGGAGAGACTGTGCAAAAGAAAATATAATATATGAAGAAATATATATATATATATTTACATACACATATATAACATATATTCACATATACATACATGCTATTCAAAGTAGTAGAAGTTAGATACAAATATGAGGTAATGCCTTATTTCCACCATATTTTTATTCTATTTTCACAATTTTATTCAAATATTTATGCATCCCATAACTCTCACAAGAGTTCACAGAAAGGGGCAGCTAAGAAGTACAGTAGAGAGAGCAGAAGGCCTAGAGTAAGGAGAACACTGGTTCAAATCTGGCCTCAGACACTTTGTAGCTTTGTGACTCTGGCCAAGTGAATTAGCCTTTGATTACTTAGCCTGTGCCACTCTTCTGTCATAAAATTATTACTAAGGCAAAAGTAAACATTTTTTTTAAAAGAATTCATGGTGAGTATTATCATAAATCATAAACCTTCCCAAGGGATATCACAACCATTCGAGCATGTATTTAAGATAAAGCATAATGGGAAAATAAGCAATAAAAGCAAGAGCCTGATAGAGGAGCAAGGTCAGAATTTAAGGTACAAAGTATTTGCTTTTTTACAGAACTAGGTTCGAATTCTTATATACATATACCCTTATTAGGAGACTCAAGAGTCAGGAATTTGGCCTGGATATCTGGATCTGATATCTACATCTCTGGATGATATAATATACAGCTGGCTCATATGTATATCAACACCAAATGTTCAGGCTGCTAGATTTTTAAAGGAGAAAGTCTCCAGAATATCCTATCTGGATATCTAGTTAATCATTCTTTAGAATCTGTTCAACTGATTTTATCAGGACTGTCATCTTCTTAAGGGAACTCATGGAACTCCACCTAGAATTTAGCTGAGATCTAATGATCACATTTTACTTTGTGAAAATTAAAATACATACAGTTTTGCATAATGGGAGATATATCATAAGCATATTAAAATAATAGGGAATATATTACCTGTCATATTTCTGGATAGGAGAAAAATATGTGAATAAACCAGAAATAGAAAGTATTTTAAGATATATGTGATAATTTTCAATACATTAAGTTATAAAGGTTTAAAAAAACAAATAAAACTAATGTAGCCAAGATTAAAAGGAAAGCAGTAAGCTGAGGGGGGATGATTATGGATAGTTTCTCAGATAGAGGTCATATATCTAAAATATATAGAGAATTTTGTCAAATATAAGAATATGAATCATTCCTAAATTGATAAATGGAGAAAAGATATGAACAGAAAATGTCGGAATGAAGAAGTCAAAGCTATATGTAAGTATATGAAAAAAATTATCTATACTGTTATTAATTAGAGAAATGTAAATTAAAACAACTCTGAGATAACATTTCATTCCTATCAATAAGGTTTAAATGATAAAAATGCAAAATGAAAATGTTGGAAAGGATGTGGAAAAATGGAGATACTAATAAACTATTGGTAGAACTATGAACGGATTGAATCATTTTGGAGAGCAATCTGGAATTATGCCCAAAGATTTATAAAATTGTGTATACATTTTGACCCAGTAACCCTACTAGTAGATTTATTTCCTAAACTTATGAGGGAAAAAAAAAGTTCTAAATGTACTAAAATATTTATAGGAACATTCTCTGTAGTGGCAAAGACCTGGAAATTAAAAGAATGCTCCTCAGTTGAGGAATGTCTAAATAAGCTGTGGTATATGAATGTGATGGAATACTACTACAATGTAAGAAATGACTATCATGTGTAAGAAAGAAGTTGCAAAAGGAGGAAAAATCAGATCCAGCAAAGCAAAGGAACAAGCGGGGGAAGGGCAAGGAAGACTCAAGATTCCAAAAAGGAACAGAGGAGCTGAGAGAATTCACAACTGTCACTTCACTTTAGCTCTCCTGGAGTGGAGGATCTAAGAGGAGGACCCCTGAGATGGAGGATACCTCTGGACACTGACTACCTTCCAGTGAACCCCTAAATCTCTCTGGTTGCAACTGAAGACAAAAGTAGATTGGGACTTTATAGAAAGCCTTCTACTGAGAAGATTTCTCTTTTACACATTGTCCTGAACTTCAACTCATAGCCAGATTAGCTTAGAAGGAAGAACAAACCCAACAACTGACCAAAGGAGGGTCAGGTGGATATCCTTAACCCCTCAGGAATTGGGGGGGAAGGTCAGTTGCTAATCTATAGGGATTCTTATCTCCCACTTTCCCCAACCAAACACCCTCATCCTCCTTTCTCTGTGTGTCCTCAAGAATAGTGTCACTCTTTAGATCAGGTCTGACTGCTTTCTGATATCAAAGAAGGAGACTGAAGATTTGGGGGGAATTATACAATTCCCCAAAAGGACAATTGTTCAAGACCAGGGCTAAGGAGTGAACTAGGTCTCAAAAGGAAGGGTGGCATTTAGGATATTGGGAGGATACAGAGACAGGAAATTTGCCTGCCTCTTAGCAACAGCTAAGATTAATAAGGGAGGTAGTGGGTCATTTCTCTAAGACTTTCTCTTCCAGTCCTTGATCTTCACCTACCAAACATAGTCTCTGAGGAGGCATATTCTGTCCCACAGGAAGACAAATAGTGCTATCTTCCCCAAGGGGAAGAGAGAGGAGGATCAATCTCCTCCCTCGCTCCATTTCTTCAGTTCTTTCACCCTCTTTTTCCAGTTCCCCAGTGTGTGCATGTGTGACCTCCTTCTGGTCAAATAGTACACATGCTAATTTCATTTTTTTAAAAATGGAAAAAAAAAACCTTACATGAAATTATGAAGAGTGAAAGGAGTAAAACCAAGGGAACATTATATATAGCAATATAAATTTTGTTTGAAAAATGACTTGTTTATATCCATCTCCAGAGAAAGAACCGATGAATAGAACTAAGCCACACATTATCTATCTATCTATCTATCTATCTATCTATCTATCTATCTATCTATATTCCTATTCAATGTTCTCACTCAATAATATGCATATTTTGAGGATGGGCCAAGGTCAGCAGAAGTAATCTAGTATATTTAAGCTTTGAGATGGATAGTGTCAGAGAGTTCTTTCTTCGTCTTGTCACTGAATGGATCTGAGTATTCCATTATTCCAAAAGCAATAACAGATATATTGAACTTGATAAACTATATCAAAGAAAGAAAGAACAATTAAAACTTAGAAAAATGAAGTTGAAGGTAGTACAGAACACACCAACAAGGTTACTAAAAGGAAAATATCTTCTATACCTAAGGTGAAATGTATTATAAATCATGATGCATTGGTATTATAGCCTTAAAATTTATTCTGAGTAGTGACTTGAGACTATTGTCCTGCTACAATGCAAAGGGATTGAGAATGCCTAGAAGTCATAGTGTAACTATGCAGCAGAAGGAAAGGACCAAAAAACAAGGCAGAAATCTAGAAGCAAGTGATTGGCAATATAAAAGAAAAGTTGAAAGAATATAAATGAAAAAGAAAAACCTGGAAATCAGATTAAAAATTAGCTTACATGCAGATGAACAAAGAAAGTCATAAAAGCAGAGGGAGAATAAATTAAAGTATATTTTTATATTCCAAAATATAATAAACAAGTATCATATTAACAGAAAAGAATCAAAATTCTGTGAAAAGAAATATTACAGCAGAATAAAGATTATGCCAAAATAGTAAAGAATTCCAGAATGATGTAAAAAAAAAGTTATTAAGAATAAAATTAGTTCACAAATCAGATCTCTCAGTATAAAAAAAAGAGAAAGTATACAAAATATCTCTCCAAAAATATAATGTTTTATACATGGACATATGTATGCACATATATGCATATATGTTGTATTAGGGTATAATTTTCTGCAAGAATAATAATTTTAGATTAAATAAAGTCAAATTCTCCAAGCCAGGTAATTATTTTGGTTTTATTGGAAGAGGGTGAAGTTCTCCAACAAAGCCTTAACCTTGAGTAACAGGAGACCCAGAGCACTGGGAGGAACTGTTTTATACACCCTTAGAATAAGATTCTGAATTTTTCCACAAGATTATCACAAAATTGATTGTGTCTTCAAAGGTCAGAGTCACCCAATAACAACCCTCATTGGTCAGTTCATTTAGGAACCAACTAATATTTGTCCATAGGGTTAAGTCATATAGGAAGTACTCATTTGGTGAGAGAGGTCCTTTGATCATTTCCTAAAAGTCACTTGATGGTGGTCAGTGGGGAGAAGGATGTTACTTGGGTCTACTCACTCTGGATAAGGATGGGTGGTAATGATCAATTTTATATCTGCTTATGAAACTCAAGGTCAGGCATCCTGATGTATAATGATTACAAGTTAGGGTGCCTGATATAGCAACATTGAAGAGTGGGGCTGGAACTAAGACCTTGCAAAAGCAGTTATTTCCTTAATCCAAAACCCCAGTCTTATAGCAGAATATTCACAAAAGTCTGCTAAAATCATGACCCTTAGAATTGCTATCTTAGAATTGTAATTATGATTATCTTAAAATTACTAATAACATTAAAATCTAATCTTCATATAAAAAAGTAGGGATGTTTTATGATTCACAGTATATGCATATGTGTACATATATTATTCCTTTATTTATTTTTAATACTTCTTTCTTAAAAGAAATTGGTCTTGGAGAAGAAAAAACAAGAATGGAAAGATTTTAAAATGAAGATGGCATAAAAATAAAATAAATGAATGAAAAGGAAATTAATGATAGATTTAGAACATAAAATACAGAAAAACAAGAAAATTATGAAGAAAAAACAAAATTAGACAACTTTAAAATAAGAATTATATAAAATTGAAGGGGATAATCATAAAGACAGAATGTGAAGATATTTTTATATATCTTTTAGAAGAACATGATTAATCAAAAGCAACAAGAATTTAATAGCTTGTAATAGCAACCAATTGAACTTGCTAGAATTTTAAAATAGACACCAAAGTACTGTTCAATTAAATCCAGAGATCACCTTCACCAACAAATCCTTATCACCTCCAAAGGCAGGAGAAATGATGATTGTCAACTAAGGATCTAAGAGTGAAAGATACAGATAACTGGAGGTAGACAACAAAGTCTCATGGCAGTGATGTCTGTGGGTTGGTCCAGTTTCTTGAGATTGCAGTCAGTCCCTTTGACAATCCACTATGGTGGAAGTTCATTGCTTTCCTAGGTGCCCTTTTGTTGCTTCAGTGATGATATTGAATGTGATATGGGAAAAAAAGTTAATCTACTATTGTTCCTTTTAAAATCCAAGATGTGTACATATAAATAGAAATGTATATATACATATATCTGCATAAATATATATATATATTTATAGATAGATATGCATAATATTACTAAAACAAAGTGCTGTACTCATAGTAGGTACTATACAAATTCTAGCTATTAGTAACATCTTGTATAATTAGAATTTGCTCCCCAGAACTCTAAATCCCAGCTTCCCATGTTCCCTCTCACGCTACAAGCTAACATAGGAAGGATATAAATTTTGTGTAGCTCCACCCATGAGCTCTTTTTTTGTTCCCTTACTGAGGCTTGGAAGGCAGGCTTTGTGCCAGGCAGGAGAAACTATACCCATGGGTTTACTTTCTGTTAAATAATTAAGTTTGAACTTCTATTTTTTTAGTGTGTTTTATTTCTACTTCAAGTGATTATTAATAAACTTTATTAAATATAATACTTGTAGCTATTGAAATTAATTTAAATTTTACAATCTGAACATATAAGCATGGAGATATATAGATATGCACATATCTGTGTATACTAATAAGTATATATCTCCGTGCATGTATGTGCATACATATATTTGTATTCACAATTTTTTTTGGCTTATGGGTATTTGGAGTTTTCACAAACACACAAAACAACAGCCATTCCCAAATAGATATGAAGTGAAATGACATTAATAATAAACAGTTCTCAAAAGAGGAATTATACCAAATCAACACCAATGGAATGGTCTTTTGTCAGGATTAAAATTCTCTCTCCTATCAGGAAGGAGGACTAGGAATAAAGTCAGAAAGTCCTCAGTCAATTGTAAAGACAAAGAACAGATATTGTGCCCCTTAATTTTGATAAGAGATCTCATCCTCATAGTTTTGTAGGGGAGTCAGCAATTTAGAGGAATGAGTATTGTACTGACAGAGACCCCATAGATACAAGGTGAAGAGAAAACTTAATGACATTTTGAGGCATCCTTGATACACCAATTACATTTAAAGATTCAATTGGAAATACATTCAGAATTGAATTTGCTCAGTAAAATCAAACTGGAAGCCCCAATGTCCAGAAGAAAATCTTAAGTGTCCCTATCCTTCAGGATCACAGGAGGCTCTTTACAAAGGAGAAGGGAACAGACTGGAATAATAGGCATCAAAACATAAGAATCTGGAAAGGAGTAGACACCACCCTCAAACTTTAAGAGCCCTTTTCTTCCTTTGTACCATAAGAAATCATGATTCCTCTGGCTATTCTTCTGGCATCCTTCACACTGACTATAGTTCCCAAAGGAGCACTATGGTTTGCCTCATGAGAAGTACAATCCCTATTAGAGTCTCTATTATTTTTGCAGGTTTTATTTTTAAATTCCTGATTTTTCCTCCTTTGCTATATAACCTGGCTTGCTACAGAAATGTGTTGAACATATTGAACCTCTATGGGTTAGAGTGTTAGTAACTTCATTCAAAGGAGCTGTGATTTCCTCAACTGCAGATGTTAAACTAGGAACCAAGATAGAGGTCCTCCTTTCCCTGTCCTGTTTAATTTTGTCCATTTTTTCCTTTTCCCTTTCCCTCCCTCTTACATCCTTCAAAAACATATACAGCTATCCTCTCTAATTGTTCTATATTCATACTAGTCCAATCTGGATAATGCTTGTGAAAATATTTTATTTTGGGGGAGGAGTGGTTCATAAAAAAAGGTGCTTAATGGGTTTCACACCTGCATATCTTTTAGCTGCTCCATAGAGCTGATGATGAAATTGGTTGGGACATTCATTTTCTTCCTGATTAACATATTCAAATTGTTACTACATTTCTGAGCTAGTAGAGCAGTCTTTCATTTCTTTGAACAGTGCCTCCCTGGCTTCATGTAACCTCAAATAATCCTCAGGATTATTGGGGTCCAATTGTCAGTCCTGTAATGGTCATCGCTTTTCATCTTCATTTTGAGAGTTATTAGTGGCCTCAAAACAGTATGAGTGGGTAGAGGGGGGGGACAGTGTATGGGCAGGAAGAGAGGAGCAGGAGCAGAATGAAGTGCTATGGTCTGAGGGTGTTGATGACCCCCTGGAGACAGAAAGCAATAACTTCTCTTGGTTAGTTTGGGATGGAAGGTAAAGCTTCAAGAAGTAGGGAGTAGGGCCAGAACAGAGAAAAGAAATAGAGAATGGGTCTGTGTGTGAGCAAAAATAAATGTGTAGGGTAGGCAAGGAAAAAAGGAAACTTTGGAGAGCCTACTCAAAAAGAGCGTAGGGGGAATAAAAGACCAGATAGGTTGAGACAATTGCAGAGAGGCCAGATGAGAAGGACATGAAAAAGCAGTGGAAAACTAGTTAAAAACTTGGCTCCTTGGTAGATTCATCAAGGAGCATGGCCCAAATGTGCCAGTAATCTAATTCTTTAGGATTGTTATTTCCAATAGTTAATTTTAACTCTTTACATCTTAAAGTCAGAACACCCATATTAAGACAAGAACAATTTTCCTTTGATGCAAAAATTCTAGTCCTAGATCATTTTAACAAAGGTTAATGGCCTCTTTTCTAGCTATGTCTGGCTCTATCCATAATAAATCTGTTTTCCATGAGGGAAAACAATTTATGTAAAGGAGTTGCACTTGGGAAAGCAAGTTTACTATGAATGTTTCCCATTTTAAATTCAAGACTTCTGAAAAAAGGGAAAAAATAGGTCAGAAACTGTTTGAATCTCTACCTTCGACTTCTCTCTATAGGCCATATGATTCTATTGAACCACAAAAGCACAGCTGATCAAAGTAAGAGTAGGAAGGAAACTGAAGGTCTTCCTTCTTACTGCTACATGTTTAAAGCTAGACTAAAGGTCTTTCACTTTTCTAACCAGTACCTGGTTATCTTGCTAATTCTGCTGATCTCCCAACTTATTTTTGCAACATACCCCAATCAAAAAAGAAAAAGAGAGAGACATGAAAAACAGTCATCTTACCCAAAGCTTCTCCATGATGATTTCAGCTTCTAAGCAACCTGGAACTTATGAAAAAAAAATTCTACTCTACATATAAACTATTCCTATGTGATCAAGAAAAAACTAAGGAAAAAAAGGGCAAGAAAATTTAGACTTCCACTTCCTGTGTCACAAGATTGTTAGAACTGAAAGTCTTTGGAGACTAAATATTAATTCATGATTATTAATTAGATAGTAAAAGTTGGACTTGGAGAGAGGGGGAAAAAAAACACCTAATCCTAAAGCCTAGCTAATATTACTAAGCTCACAGCTCACCTCAGATCTCATTTCATTCTCTCTGCTTCCTAGCCAAGAGGCTTTGTGTGAGCTGCCCCATCACACAAGTCTCCAGACAGAGCTTCACCACTTCCTCCCATCTAATAACACTGACGACATCACTCCATGGTAACTTGACCTCAGACCAGGTGAGAGACCAGTCTTCTGAACACCAGGAGTCCTGAAGGACAATAGACAAGCATATCCCAGGATGCCAAGAACCCACAAGGCTTCTATCATCTTCCTGTAGTACACATGTGCACATAGTCAAAGGATGGGGCTGAGATCTGGGACTAAAATGGGTTTAAAAACTTTCCTTTCTAAAACAAAAGGATACAATTTATATTAAAGTCACATATCTTCTAAATAAATAGTAATAAAACTGAATTTTTTTTTACTTGATTTCACTCTGGGAAAGTTGGAAAATGTGGCAAATAAAGGAAATAGTTTAGAAAGGTTGGTAAGAAATAGATTCCTTATGTTAACTATTGGTGACACCAGGAATTATAACAACTATTATGAAAATAAAATGGCATTTGCATACAAAACCTTTGCATCAGGGATCCTACTACTAAATATATGATATAGAGAAGTCAAATAAGAAATAGTCTCATGTTCTAAAATATTCAAAATAGTCAGAAAAAAGAGAAAAATTAATTATGAAAAGTTATCAAACAGTGGAATGAACTAAGGATAAAGAGTTCTCTTTCACTGGAGGATTTCAATTAGATATTGGGTAATCACTTGAATGATATTTTATTGAAGACCTTATTCAAATAATGACTGAATGGTAGGACCTAATAGATCCATTCCAAAGTCTTTGATTCTCTACTGTGATACAGAGAGGGAAAATATATATATATATATATATATATATATATATATATTACTTGACTTTGTGATAGTCCATAGAAAAATCAGAATAGCATAGATTTTTACAAAATTCCTGAATGACATAGATCTTCAAGAATAGTGAAAATAAGGTGTGAATAATTTTGTTTCTCATATTGACATTAAATTCATTCTAATATTCACATTTATATATCCATTATAAAATGAATGATCATGCCTTTCTGACTGTACTTCTAGAATTTTTGTTAGTTTTATATGTGCATGAAAGATGAGTCACACTCTCTTTGAATCAAAATAAATTCAAGAAGTTTTGGCCCCCAGAAATGTAACTTCAAATAGGAATAGAAGAAAAAAAGAAAATGCCTTCATTAAACATATTTTCCTGGCTTTTTCTTAAGTTAGATGGTTTGAAAGCTAAGCATAGGGTTATTAAGAAGGTAAGTCTTTCTTTTAATTTCTTACTTTTTTAATGTTTGGAATACTTTTTCTCTTTAAATTAATTTTCCATGGTAGGTTTGACACTCAACAATAATAATGATAATTTACAGAAAGTATATTTTCAACCCAATCTACAATACTCCTAAATGTATTAGGAGTCTCTACTCAAGATTAAGTTGATTATAGTTCTTATGAAAACTTAGTATTATAATTAAAATGGGACATTGAAATACTTGACATTATATTATGTTTATATCACTGCTTCATTAACACAGTGTCCTCTTAAGCATAGTGTTAAAATACTACATTGTGGAGATATTTTCTTTTCAGACATGTGTAGTATAGAAAAACAGCTTAGAATTTGGGGCCAAAAGACCAGAGTTTATATCCCCACTGTGCCACTATGAGTATGGTCTTGAGGAAATCATTTTACTAACGTAGATTTTCCCTCATCTAGTAAATGGGAATAATAATTCTTTTACCTGTGAGGTTATGATAAAAGTGATTTGCAAATTATTAAGTAGTGAAGTAATGTGAGGTACTATTCTAATTACAGTGATCCTGACTATATCTATATTTTTAAGATTGGCTCCTAGAAAAAGAGCATAATGTCATCATTCTCGCAGATATTTCATGGAAATTCCTAGGCCAGAACTCAGAAAAATCTAAGAGGTATACAAGCTTCCTTTCACCCTTAGTTCATAGTTTTGCCATCTTGAAACTGTCTTCTATAATTTATTAGTATAGAGAGGAAGCATAGAGAAGAGGCTTATTGTTGCTATTGGCAGAACCACTTATTTTCTGGAACAGACAGTATTCTATGTCAACACTACTTGAATAGAAGTGATGGTAGTAGGAAGATAATGGCAAGAATCAATTTAGTACAGAAGCAAGGCTCTTGGATCTAAATTCTGGGGTTTATGAACTCTAAGGTTCATATAATTTAAAGATTCAATTAGTATTAGATATTAATGTAGGGTAAAAAGCATGGACCCTGGAGTCAGAGGATTTGAGTTCAAGTCCTATGGCTAAGGCTCTGCTGTCTGACATTTGGCAAGGCATTTAACTTTCATTGACCTCAGATTTTTAATTTCTAAAATGAAGTGATATTGGAGAATAGAAAACTTCTGTTCTCCTTTTAGCTAATGATCTATGATGCAAGGGCTAAATAACCCTTCCTTCTACAAATGAGGATTCTGAGTCCCAAATAGCTTAAATACATTAAAACTACAAATTCAACAATCTTGCCAATACACTTAATTATTTCTGCTATTATTTCCTCTTTACAAATACTATAATTCAAACACCAAATTCATGTTCTAGTCTATTGAAGAAAATAAGTAGAACTGCTAAATCAGCAACTATCTCTTTTGAAAGACTTCCTTTCTCTACCAAGGTATTTTCCAGTATCACAAAACTTAAAAGCTATGCCCGTGAAGTGGGGTTGGGGGGTGCTTTGGGGGCTGGAGTTTGCAGGTCAGATACTTTGTGTCTGATTCTAACCTGAAGAACCACTTATGCAAGAAGAAAACACTGCACTTAGGCATGATGAAAGCACTGAATAAAAGTAGTGTTCCTTCAATTTTCCAGCCTTATCTAGAATTTTATATTGATCTAAATATGAAAAAAAAAGAAAAGAAACAGATAAAACTTACAGCCAATGGAAACTCAGCTTTAATTATATACACTAGAAGTGATATAATTTCATATTCAATTTTATAATTGGAGGACTTTTATTGTCTTCTTGTTCTATTCATTCTAATATAATATTCATAATGTCTTGAGTAAGATTTTATGTATATATTTCTTCCCAAAGGGAAATAAAAACCTGGATTGGTTATTATTACTAAAAAATAAAATAATCATAGAAAGTCAGTAGCAATTTCTCAAGGATAAGTTTTGGAGGCTGTTCAGCTCTAATTTTGAGCATAGAACCATAGGCTCTAGCATTGTCAGATTAACTATTAAGATTACTAGAAGTATGCCTAAAGGCACCCAAGTTCTATGTAAATGAGAAGTTAGCTTGATCACTTCCTTTTCTGGGAATGATAATTTTACATTTTATAACTCAGAAGTTTCAAAGAAGGACTATAAAAAATTTAATAAGGACTCCCATGCTGCCTCTTCCCAGAGGTTTAAGATCTATATAACTCAAAAGCAAGGGGGTATTTGAAGACCTCTGGGAAAGGACAAGTATTACATGAGTAATGTATGTCCACCAAAACACTTATGAGAAATCAGAATTCCTAGGAATATAGAGAAATGCTGGGAAGAATTTACTTTTTTTTTCTTTTTTCCTTGAAAATTACTGGTTCCAATAAGATTCTAAGTCTAAGAATAAAAGACATTACCTTCTTGCTGGCCATGCTGGCTGGTTCAACAAAAAAACACAATTGATTATGTAAAAGAGAGATTCTACAGGGCAAGCCAAGCATACAAAAAAAAGCAAAAGGATATTGCTTTGAGGACTTTAACGTGCAATGTGAACAACAAGAAGATTTTTTTTGTACTTAGCTTGTGAATTTTGTATGTTCTTATTGTTGATCTCATGTTTCTTCTTCAAAAACAAATTTTTAATCAAGTGGCCTTTCTTGAGTCAAAAGAAACATTCCCTACTTTCTCTCTGCACTGGTTTTTGTCTGTAACTAGGTTTCTTGTAACTAGATTTTGTGTAAGTCCTAACTGTGTTCAGTTTCTTGATTTCTTTTATCTCCTTTTCCTTAAGATGTTTCTCTGTCATTTCTAATTTTTCTTTTAGGTCCTGGAATTGTTTACTTCGTTCTGAGTTACTATCATGTAAGTACATTGCTGTCTCACACAGTTCTATCAGGCCAACCGAGTCATACTTAGGGAAATAGTGCTTGAAGAAAGTTTTTAAATTAGGTGTGCAACCACTCAAAAATTGCCTAGGGACATGGCTTGAAGATTCTATACTATTTGTTTCTAGACCTAAGATTGATTCAGCCAACTCTGATAATCAATGTATATATGGCAGGATGTTCCCCTTTGTTCTGTACTTCTAATCAAACCTAGCCCATGCATTTGGTTTTGAGCAGCATTGTTTTATGGCCTGAAGCAATTTCCTTAGGTAGGACCTGCAAATAGGGTTAGCAAAGTCCAGATCCTCCCTTAGCTCCTTAGTTGGCCAACTATTTAAATTGCTATCAGATCTTGTCTTCTCCAGGAATTGCCTTTGTTCATGGGGGCTGAACAGTTCTGATAGTAGGAACTCTACATCCTCAAAATCAGGATAAAAAATTCTAAAAGAGTTCCTTTCAATTTCTTTTGAGATTTGAAAGGATTTTCTACAAATTTTGGGAAACGTCTTTTAATGGATTCAAGTTCCTTTGAGGTGAATTGCCTGTGAACCTTAGACTGCAATATACCAACTGATAACTTAGTGACTTCTTTTAAAGGACAGATTTTCTCTGGTTCACAGTCAGGCTTGTTGTTCTCATTGTCACCTTCATTTCCCTTAGGTACAATATGTCTTTGTCCATTGTCCTTGCCCATAACCTGATCTAGCCCTTTCTCCTTAATCAATTCCTCAAACACAGCTTTAATCATGCTTTCCAGGTTGTTATCAATAGCCAGTATCTTTCTCCTGCATTAAGGGGAATCACAAATCTAAAGATCTTTACTTGGGTCAGAGTCTTCTGGACAGCCATTCAGAGCACATACACTTGAGCCAGTATTTGCCAGAGTACCAGTTCAGTTTGGAATGGCAACTGCAAAATAGACATTGTTATGTTGCCTATATAATCAATAGATTCAACGATCATGTGGGTCATTCTGCTGTACAGTATGTTATAGACCCAGAAACAAGCAATGACAGCAATCACCACAACATCACAAATAACTTGTTTAAATATCTTTTATCTTTTCTACTCTGCCTTTCTAAGGATTGTGAGGTTCAGCCAATCTTCAAGGTGCCAGTTGTATTAAATGGCTATTCTGTTGTCTATTGTAAAATTCAAACAGACTAAGAAATTTATTTTCTGAATGAGTTTGCACAGAAATCTAGAAGGATGTACATATGTAAATTTGTATAGACCCTATGTACACATGTAAATGCTAATTTACTAACAAGCTAATTTTATTGGAATAGTTTATTAATATTCTAACTAGGAACAGTAGTGACAGCTTAGTGAATTTGTTCAAGTCTTAGGAAAGTAGAGACAGATATAGAACTACTGTAGTATAGAAGCTAGATTGCATCATACTTATAGGTTAGCATTTCTTAAGGATAGGAAATTTTCTTTGTTGAATTTATGGGCATTAGGAGATAAGATGGTTGCATATTCTGAATCTTAGTAAAATTGCTGGAATGATTTGAAAATTATTACATGATTTGTTGTTATGTAAAAACCATATTCATGTAAATTCCCTTACCTAAACCATTTCAGATAGCTAAGATAAGTTAGGATTTTGGGATTTTGTTTTGTTGTTTGGGGGCGGGGGGGGGGGGGGGGATGGTTAAGAGAATATTTAAGATAGTACAGAGTTAAGAATAGAGTTATATAAAAGGTAAGTATCATTGAAATTCGTGAATTTTTTTTAAAAAAAAGGTAGGAATTATAAAAGAGAAAATCTACAGGGCAAGCCAAGCATGCAACACAAAGCAAAAGGACATCATCTGTCAATCAAAAAAGGAACATTCCATTTGGAATGTTCCCAGGAGGAGGCAGTTGAAAGTTAATCCCACAGTGGAACTGAACTAACTCTCTTGGTTTTGGAGAAAGAAGGGAAGGACAGTTCATCCGCTTCTGACCAAGGGAGAGACTGGCTTCTTCTGACCTAGGCTGAGACTTTGGTGTGGCTGATGTTGGTGAATGACCATTATATACTGGGCTGATTAGAAGAAGACAGAAGAAAATCAATTGGCTTTCATATCTCCCTGACAGATTTTTGTGTCACAGCTGTGACAGTACTGACATTTCCCAAAATCCTCTTAACCCTCATTATAGACTAGGTATAACCCCATCCCTCTCACCTCATCATCCATCCTTGTCCTGTTTTTCCCAATAAACCCCCTTACTTGAGAAAGAGAGAAAGAGTATTTTCTCTAAACCTCATGGTCCACTCTGGGAAGGAGGGGGGTGGGGCGAAGTTGAAAGGCTTTTGAACAGGGGGTTGAAGGGAGGTATTGAGGGAGGAGGCAGAGGGTAGGAAAAATATTAATCAATCAAATAATCTAGGGAATTGATAGATACCCTTAAGTATTCCTCTAGTATATCTTCCTCCATTACAACTAGGCACCCTCAGATTTCCCCTAATATCTCTCTCGTCAAGCCAGAGTATCTCATTTATTACAATAGGCTAACCCAGTTCCTCCTTTTATTACAACTGGTAACATAGAGTATCTCTTTTATTACAATTATCAGAGCAGAGGACAAACTAAGGCTCATCATTGTAAATATTTGTTCCCCCTAGATTTAGATAGATTTTTGGAAAAAGTATAATTTTATTCTCTTTGTATCATGTATGGGTAAAGAAAAACAATAGGAATAAGACGGGAATTGTTCAAATTTCCCATTTTGAATGTATGAGGGGAAGTCTCTCAGTTCAGGAACTATGCCATATATTAACTTTAAGATAGGTTAGATAATGGTTAGTTAATTGGATATGGAAAAGCAGAGTCTGAATATTGTCTAAGACATGCACCACATATGTGATCCTAGGAAAGTCACTTTACCTCTATTGGTCTCAGTTTTTTCATCTGTAAAATAAAGATAATACTATTTAATTCTTATGGTTGGGAGGATAAAATGGGATACCATGTAGAATATCTGGAAATGTATTAACACTATATAAAAGTAATTTATTATTATAAGTAATAAATTATATTCTTGATGCCACAATTTCCCAAAGAATACCAAAAAAAAAAACCACACACAAAGCACAAACATATTATTTTCTTAGATGCTTTCCTGTCAGGTTAGAGAAATTTATTTTTTTAAATCAGATGTTACTTTGTCAAATGTATGAGTGATAACATCCAGATGGAAAGACAGTGGATGTAGCATACCCAGACTGCTACTCTGGCACCTTACAGCCCTCAGAGGGTTCATTATGGATAAAAGGATCTAGGATTCAGCCATTGCTAAAAATTATTGGAAATTATATGATGAAGAATCAGAAATTTACCCTACTGGTCAAAATGTGGGTCTTTGAATAAATAGTGATTTAGGTGCACATCATCAATAATGATCATGAGGATAAAAAATCCCTCATGGAATGCCAACTGTCCCAAAATATGAATACTGTACCAAGTCTTACTGAATGTTCTGGCCTTTAGATTACTGGAGTCCTCAAGAATTGCTTCAAGGAAATGAATGAAAGTTTCAAAATGCTTAAGTCCATTCTCAATGTCATATGAAAGAAAAAGGCTATCAACATCACACCACCTACATCATAAATAAGGTGACTTTTGGAAAGTTTTCTAAACCCATTAGAGGCAGTAAGGTGATAGAGAATGGACTACTCCTCAAAGAACTTTTATACCCGCCAAATTTCATAATTACTAATGTGTATTATGTTAATACTGCAAAACTTTCAATTACATTTTAGAAAATTGTGGCTAAAGCATCTTCCTTTTGTGAGGTGTTCTACTGTGAAGACATAAAAATTGCCATCATCCACTTGGAGTTCATGGATCATTTTCCTGAAGGTCTTTTGCATGGAATAAGTGTCCAAGGCAACCTTCCTGGCAAGCTCCATTATGGTTAACCTGAACACTATGTGCTATGGGAATTATAAGCAGAGACTGATTAAGGTATTTGTTAGGACAGAAAAGATCATTGAGGGATTATATAAAAAAAAATGCTAAATTTCTAGAAATCCCAAGGACTATATATTTCTGTAGAAATATACCATATCCTCAAGTAGAAAGGAATAATGGATAAATTTTTTCCTTGTCTACAACCATATATAAAATCAGCTATGATTTTATGTTTAAAGTTTAAGAGATGCTTTCTTGGCTTCAGAGAATATCTAAAGTGCCCATACCTTTCCAATCATTTTTAAGATCAGAAAGTCATGACTACCTCCCCAAGAATTTACTTGCCTAATGCTCTACTCCAAACATGAATGTTGGTAAATTTTTACAGGATCAATTATTTCTAGCTTAATTTGGCAGAGAATGCCTGGCTTAGGTCAGAACAGATTTATAAGCTCATTTCATTGGATGAAATATGGATGTGAAAGATGCCAGTATTCACGTGTTACACACACACACACACACACACACACACACACACACACACACACGTATATGTTTTCCTAGGTGCATGCTTTCCCTTTTATCCATGTGCCCTCAAAATGCATTTACCTTTTGAAATTACTCCACTATGATAGTTTGAGTGATTGGGACTAGCTTTTCTAGATTATTTCTCCTTTCATTTTTACTCAGTACTCAGACTCAATATTATATATTTGGATGGAGGTGATTTTATTTTAAAAAATCTAATTAACTACTATGTAATATAGGAGGAATAATACTTATCAATTCAATGCACCAAATAAATAATGAAGACTTTAACTAGTGTTATAAAGCCAAATCAAGAAGCATTTATTAAGTAACAACTATGCACCAAAGACTGTGATAAATTATGACAATACAACAAATATAGTCTATGAACTCAAGTAATTCACAGTCTAATAACAAAGCAAACCTTTTCTTAATTATGTGGTGTATGTAAAAGGAATTTTTAATCAGGTTATGCTACTTACTCAAGTTGTGTTCATGGTTTTCTGCATTTCTAATATCTTGATTGCTCTTAGAGAAGTTCAGTATTAATGTAAGTTAGCTAGCATGGAATCATGTATTTCTGTCCTTGTTCACTTTTTTGTGGTGCTAATCAAATTGAGAACTTCTAAGAACTATTAAAAAATACATTCCTTTCCAGGATAATTTTCTTTCTTTTTTATTATTTTTTCTATACATATCAATATAATATTAAATCATTATTTAATTATTGTATTTTGATATTCCCATTATTTTGTGATCCATTCGCTCTCTCTCTCTCTCTCTTTCTCTCTCTCTCTCTCTATATATATATATATTTATATATTTATATATATATAAGCAAAATGTTATAGTGTATACAACACGTATATAATATGTGTATGCAATATAATTTATTAAATATAAAATTATTTTCTAAATATATATGTATACATAGTTAAATTTATATTTACTTTTTCCTGCAACTGCTCACTTACATTCAAATCTCTGGGACAAATTTCTATCAATTTGGCCAAAACTTGGGACTTTTGAAATTTATGAAGAAATAAAAACTATGTGGTAGATTTATAAATTTTGATGATGTTGACTTGGGAAATAGGAATATAATGTAGTCATGGTATGGCCAGTAAAATTGGGTTAGAGTATTATAAGATATGATATGATGTTTGTTTTCTTTTGCTTTGTCTTTATCTCCTTTATATACAAGGACTTTTCCATGTCTATAATGAGCCAGGAATGAACCTGTGAAGATTGGATTTAGCTATCTCCTGATTGTAACAATGAAGATACTTAGTCTAACAAAATCAAGGAGGTATTGGAAACTTTACATTACTCCACCCTACTTTGTCTAACAAAAACAGGAATGCCTATAACCATACTTAAGGATTAAGTATTTAGGAGGACAGCCTTTGGTAGAGAAAAATGACAAATCAGGAAAAGCTGACAGACCCTGGGCTGTCCTAAGTCAAGCTTAAGCTACCATTGGTACAGATGAGACTCAGGAAAGTGATGTAAAATCGTCTATATATTTTGTGTCACTTCCTCTCATTGCTCTCTTTCCCTGGAGACATGGCTCTGGCTGGTAGTGTGCTAAGCATTCTGACATCTTGGTGTGGTGGCAGCTATTTGTCTGGGTTTTGGCGGTGAGTTTGCCCTTGAGCTAATTCAGGTTCAGGCATCTTAGCTGAGCCCTCTTGGAGTTCAAGCTGATTCCTTCCTCCTTTATTCTCCAAACTTTATCTTCCTAAAAGCCTCTAATCTTCCTTCTTGCACAGAGCAGGAAGGAGAACTCTTATACCTTTTCCCTCTCTCTTCTCTTTAATTTCTTTCCTCTATTTTAGTTAAAATCACCATAAATTTCCAGCTGGTTTGGGTATTTTATTTGGGATATCTCATGGCGACCAATAGTTAATATAGTTTAGGTCACAACACGAAAAGTATCCTTTACACACCATACTTAGAAAACTTAACTTTCTTGCCTTTCCTATATTGTGTGTTCACTCAAATAATAAATAAGGAAAAAAACTGTGACAGATTAATACTAAAAGTTCAACAAGTAAAAATAATTGCATAATTATTCAATCAATAAAAAATAAATGAATCAACAAATTAAAGGAAGTCCAATAAATAAAATTATAATTATATATAAACCAAGATAATATATGAATAATATTCAAAATGGTATATTTTATATGCTCAAAATCCAAAATAACATGTGTAAGATAATGATATTTGTAATGTAAAAATAAGTAGTATAAACATCTCAAATTTTCTTATATCCCCAGATTTCATCCATAACTTTTTGCCTTAAATTTTACAGTTATTATAAATATTTAGTGAAGATCCAGGTAGATCTTGAGAATAACAAACCAAATATTGATATTATCTTCAGGTTTATTCATTCATGGAAGAGTAGAGTGATATAGAGTTTCTTCATTCATTCATAGAACCTTTCATATAACCTCTAATAGGATGAGTGTGTGGAGCAATTATCATTCCATCGTTTCCATAGGAACTATTTATAGAAATCCTGGGTAAAAAATCATCAACACTAGATTTGAAATAATAAAATGACAATACTCTGTATTAACTTTGAGAAGCTGGGTGGTGGATCACTACTTTCTGAAATCTGGCTAGTGAACAAATTTGTCTCTCATGAAAAGGAGTTATTTCATTGTTCATAGGCAAGTAGAATAATGATCCTGGTGTCACAATATCTCGTCATTTTTTGGAAAAAAAATTAATTATTTTAAATTTTAATTTATTTTAATTAATTACTTCATAAATTTTTAATTTATTTAGAGTATGTTTCCATGATTCATGTTCTTTCACTCCCCACTTCCCTCCCCAGTCTTGGAGCTGACAAGCAATTCCACTGGATTATACATATATCATTTACAACATCTTTTCTTATATGGAGGATCTCATTACTCATTAGAGAACTCTGATTTCTCAAATCTATTTCTCCCAAATTCATTATACATAAGGCAGACCCTGGGAATTGTAGTATATCATTTACCAAACTACAAGGCAAATACCCCAGAAAAATGGCTATCCCAGATCAAAGTAGTCCATGAATCACCAAAGTCTAAAACCATAGGCTTGTTTTTAGTGATGCAGAAAATTTACCAGTAGAACTTTTCCCCTATGAGCCTAGATCACACTTTCCCATAAATACAGCACATATGGGAGAATAGATACATATATATCATGTGTAGTGGTAAACATGTAGAGAAAATCTGTTGACAAGGCATACATGTGTAAAGGAATATGTTTCCCTCCAGAGTAAATGCATGAAGGAACATAAATATGAGGAACAAATATGGACAGTGCTTAGTGTTTGGAGGGCATCATAGAGATGATTTTAGATTTTATCATGCTACTCCTGCTTGACACTACACACATCTTACAGTTTTATCTACTATATTTTTCTGATGGATATATCTTCACCAAATCCTGCTAGGAGTATTGTGTGGCTTGGTCTCTCTTAAGAAAGAGAGAGCACTGTCACATTCAATTACTTATTATATAAAGCCTATCTACTTTTTAACTGCTCTTTAAAAAAAAAAAGTAACTATTGGATTGGAATGTGAAAAAATATCCCCATCCCCAAAATAAGAACAACAATCTCTACTCTGTCTCTCTTCAGTTCTTCTGCTTCATTCACTCAGTTTGGGCTAGGAGTCCTTTTAATTCCCTCTCTTTCCTACTTAACCATATTCCTTGACTTTTTCTATGCAAATAGACTTGAACAAAATCTGAAAGTGGTTTTGAATCATTCACTTATGTTATTATCTCTTTCTTGATATTTTTTAAAAGTTAAGAGTGAACTTAGAATTACAAAGCTTCAGAAATGAACAATTATATTTACATAATAAAGGACAGAGGAAGTACAAGTGTCCCTTCCATCTCTGAGGGCTTAGGTGTGCAGTGCTCCAGTGATCTGGAAAATCTGGATAAAAAATTTTGGCCCACCCTTTGTATTAGAGAAAATGTCTGAATTTATTTTTCTTTTTTTTCCCCTTTTGTTAGGTTTACAATATCTTATTGTAAAATTTGGGTTAAGTACTGAAATAAGGGGCAGGGGTTAAATAAGGGTTCAAAACTAAATATATATGTGTGTGTGTGTATACACAGATAAACTGCACACACACACATATATATATATATATATATATATATATATATATATAATTAACAGGTTTATTTAGATAAAAGGAGGAGGGGAAAAAAGGGAATTAGAGAACTAACAACCCAAAACAGAGATTAAAACCCTTATAACTACCTATAACTATACTAAACTAACTTCTTAAAGTATTAATTAAGACTGGAAGAATTTGGTAGGGGCAGGAACCAAGGGCCAAAGAATCTCACACAGCTGGAATCCTCTTGGGTCAAGCTGATGTCCCAGTAAGAAGAGTAGCTCTGCAGGTCCACACAGGATCAAGAGGGGAATGATGATTAACACACACATTGTCCGCCAGTATGAGGCACTCACTCAAACACTCCTTCAGGATAGTCCAATTTCCTTACAGCTTCAAAGTATTTTCCTTCAGAGCAAGAAACCTCCACTCACTCCCTGTCTTCTTCCCAGAGAGCCAGCTGTCACTCTGTACTCACTCTCAGCTTCTGAGTGCTTCAGAATGTTGGCCTTCAGGGTCTCTTGCTTTTAGCTTGCTTCTGCTAAATCCCTTACAATAATACTTGGTCATAGGCTATATATATGTGTGTGAAGGGAACCCCTCCCTCTCAGGATCATGTACTGGAGTCCTACCTATGTCCTGATGTATGCCACATGAGCTCATTCCTGCATGGGTTATGAGACACTGATCTAGCCTCAGGACCAGGAAAGGATCAGGTTAAGATCCAGGAGTAAAGGAGAAGATAAAAGAAGGGGTGTCTAGAAGTGGTCTCCATCTCCTTGGAAACGGTGGTGAAAGGATGGTGGCTGGGAGAGAGATAACCATGAGAGGAGTGCCCACATGGCTAGTTTGGGAATAGGTTTCAATCTCTCTCTATTTTTCTTCTCTTATTCAATTAAATATTAATAAACTCTATGGAAATCAAGTTCCAGAGTTTTAATTTAGCTTTAACATAGGCCAATGATGAGTAAAAATGAATTCCTAACCTTTTTTTCTGTATCATCTACTGGCCTCAATTGTTGTCTGTAGATTCTGCAATAGTTCCAAAGAATTCCCATTTAATTTTTTAAGCCAGTTCACAGTTATATGAAACCAAAATAGGGAAAGTTGAAATGTGGAAGGAATACTTATATTTGTTATTAATTGCATACAGCAGTGTCAAGCAATTTCTGAGCAAACCAGTATCTTCTAAACACCAGCAGAATCCCTTGGTCTTATATTCTCATGACATGTGAGTCTCTCACATTTTTTTAAAACTCTCTTGATCCATCAAGGCCAATTTTGCACATGCTAAATCTCTTGTTGCCAACTCTCTTATGAATCCTATTTTCTGACAGTGTGCCAATGGTTCACTGTGGCCATCTGTTGCTCCCATCAATTTTCATGTATGTCCTCACATTCACCAATATTTTCTCCTTAATAACAACTATAGAGAGTGTTGACTCTTTTGCTAATTATGTCAATCACTTTGTGTTTCTTTCCCCTACTCCCTAAAATCTAGATGTTGAATTCGATCTTCTCCCTGAATCTCAGGTTTAATAAGGAAACATTCATGAACTCTTTATTTTGTCATTCTAGAACCTATATTTCTTTAGGGCAACATGGCTAGATTATTCTACTTAACTTAGACTGTTGCTTTTGTTTGTTGTTTGTTTTTTAAGGACAAATGACCTAAAAGGGTAATTTCTTGACTTGTAAATGAATTTAATTCAAATGAGGTAGAGTTGCACAAAGTTGTCACCCTCATTCTGTCTTCCAGAGCCATGAAATTCCAATGGCAGGAAAAAAGTCAGGATGAATGATGACAGTCTGGCATTCAGTTGACGCTGGCATCTTCAGTGACTGACCAAACTCTAAAAGATCCACAGTCATCTGCTTCAACTAACTTCATGGTTTGGGGAATAAATTTCTCTAATTTGCCCATTCCACTGGGTAAGGTATACACAGGCTAAGGCAAGAAAAAAAAAAAAACTTCTTCCTTCTACCTCACCAATGGGTTTGAGATCTACCAGTTACCCTAAACTTGATTTAGCCCATCTGCTAAGAAGATTTATTGGTGTGTCACTGTTGGATATGTCACAGCTTCTTTGAGTAGAATATAAAATGGACAAAAATGTAGATGAAGGGTCCTAAATAAGGCTTAGGAAGCCTTTGCTCCAGAAGTGCTATCACTGCTTAAACACCTATACTTACTTATCTTGTCTGCATAGGTCTCCAAAAGAATAGAGTAATGAATAGATCTCACTTCTTCCAATCCAGGTATAGATCACTTAGAAAGAGATAGGTAAATGTGTACTGAGTGTAAACATTGGAATCACCTTTGTGTTTTCAGGATAGTATAAGGCATTTTAAATAATATTTTAGAAGAGTTCTATTGCTTTCAGACATTTTTATTACACTATAAAATTATTGGAAGTTTTTTACGTCTTTCATAGAGGTAATTTCACTCTGCTCTTAAGGGAGAATATGAGAAAATAAACAGTTCATTTTCTTCTGTGAAAAAGGAATATTTTGTTCTTATACACTCAAGGGAAGAATCAAGAAAATGTGTTTATTGTAGTAGGAATTCCTGTTTCAAGTATAAGTTGGACTGGATGACCTTTGAGATCCTATCAAAACCTGAGAGTGTAATTCTATTTTTAACTATAAAACACATTTGTGATATATTTTAAAGCAAGATTGGATAGTTTTCTAATTATGTATACATTTATACATAAGAATATACTATATGATTATAGAAATATAACCCTAGCCCCAAAGTCAAGAAGTATCTTCTTTGGCATATATTGGCTTCATGAGTCACATTTAACATTTACTTAGTTTTAGACAAATCTTTACAACTTTAAGTTTTGTAGATATTGTCAATTTTATTAGTTGAAGAAGTTTCCTCACCAGGAGTTATTTAAAACAATGAAGTGACAGGTCAAGACCATTTCCCAATATTATTAATTATGCATTAAATCTAATGAAAGATTTTGCTCTATCAAAGAAAGCAAAAGATGAGATATAAAAACTTGATTATACCACTGCCCTTTCCCCTGGTCAAATCACATGTGGTATACTGGGTTATGATCAGGGCAGTACATTTTAGGAAATACTGATGAACTAGAGAAGAAGCCAAATTGAATTTAAGCAATAGATGGTCATGTCACATGTGGTCATAAGAAAAGAGAACTTGGCAGGAATATGACAATTCTTTTGAAATAGTTAAGGGATTATAATAAAGAAAAATAAATATGTAGTGTCTGCTCATAGGGTAAATTTTAGGAAAAATGAGTGAATGTTGCAATAGGTAGATTTTGATATCACGATATTTTAGATTTAGAAACATGAGTTCTAAGACGCCATCTATTAAATATTTCTATTTTTAGATGACAATGAAAGATAGATGGGTTGCTCAAGTATAAAAAGAGTAAGTCACAGAGCTAGAATTCACACTCAAATTCTTTAATTGAAATATATTTACCTTTTCCACTGTACCATGTTGTTCCTCTTGATTCAAGGAAAATGTTCTACTAATTAGAAGTATTTTCCAAATTGTATATTATTCATTGTGTGTATTTATCCCCTAAGTAAATAATCAAAGACCATTGATTGGATATTTCATATAAAAGATACTTATTCTAATAAAAGTTTGACTCATTAAACTTTAAGATCAATTCAAACTTTGAAATTCAGTGGAAAACATAGGCATATTTAATTACCAAATTTGAACTTGTTTCTTTTTCTCCCTAAAACTCTCTTTTTAAAAAATTTAACTCTCCTATTACTATTACTATGGTTGAAACTATCATTCACAAAGTCACTTCAGCTAGCAAACTATTATTCTTCATGCCTAACTCTGTCATTCCCCCTTTCACATCTAAATAGTTCTTAAGTACTCTTAAATTCTACTTAAGTAACTTATCTCCCTTATATACACCATTGTATCCTCTGAGAGTGCCCTTACCCTGATATAGGATTTTATTATCTTATGCCTGTAGTATCATAAAAAAAAAATGATTAGGTTGTACTAGCTAACTCAGTTTTCCCCACCTCAGGGCACCATTCATTCTATTAAGCTATCAAACTGACCTTCCCAAAAGTGTAGTGGTGATAGTATAATCTCACTAATCAACAAAATGTAAAGGAATTTCTATTTCCAGAGCCAAGATGGCGGAGTAAAAGCAGGGAATCATGAAACCACCATGAGAATCCTCTCTAAACAATCTCAAAATAATGCTACAAAATTAATACAGAAGTGAAAGAATCAAAAAGGAGACAGAGTGAAACAACTTTCATGAAGAGAACAACTTGAAAAGTAGACAGGGAATATCTGGGGCACTGGGATGAGAGGGGAGCACAGTCAGCAGAAGGCGATAGCAAAGAATAAGGAGCAGACAGAAAGCCCCTCCACCCAACATCTACTGTTTAGGTTCTGAACCTGGGACCGAGCCAACATCCAGACCCTAAGAACCTGCTTAGGCCACTGTATTCCAATTCAATGTACACCCCTTAATAGTCTAAGCAAATGTGCACTACATTCTAGAATTCTAGTAAAGAACAGTCTGCACTGCATAGTCTGATCTGTGTGGGCCCAGAGGGAGGCTAGGATTCCCAACCTGGGCTTGTGGTGAGGACTTAGATCCCACTTTAGGGCATTTATTAAGTCCTGATCCCTGTCATGGACAGTCCCAAGGATACTGACCAAGGAACCTGGCTGACCCTTGCCAAAGCTCAAGGTGGAGCCCCAGGGTGGGACAGTCTGCTGTGACCTGTGATCCTAACTGGATTAAACCCAGAGTGATATCAAAAGCCAATGCTCAAGCCTCAGGCTAGAATTTGACCTATCAGTAGTCTCAGGGGTTAATTAAATTAGCAGCAGTGGGAAGTGGCCTCAGAAGTCTAAAAGTCCAAAGGCCATCACAACATCTTGAAAAAAAAAACTGAAATTTTCAGAATATCAGAAATAATGCTAAAGGTAACATCAAGGAAGGACTGGAGTTAATAGGGGTGGCCAAACCTACTGGAGATCATATACTACTTTAAAAAGTCTGGGAAAATGAGCAAATATCAAAAAAAAAACAACATGAAAATACAATAGACTATAAAGAATTTTTATGGAAACAAAGAACAAGACACAGACACAGAAGGAGCCAGTGAAAGCAAAGAAAATACACAGAATGTCCAAAAGAAAAAAATATGAATTGAACTCAGATTCTAGAAAAGTTTTAAAAGGATTTTGAAAATCAATTAAGAGATGCAGAGGAAAAATGGGGCAGTGAAATGAAAGCAATGCAAGAAGAAATGTACCAAATTAAAAGGGAGGCTCAAAAGCAAAGAGAAAAAAATCATTTCTTAAAAATTAAAATTAGGCAACTAGAAGGTAATGACTTCATGAGATGTCCAAAAACAATAAAACAAAATCAAAAGAATGAATAAATAGAAGAAAATATGAAATATCTCATTGAAAAAAAATAACTGACCTAGAAAATAGATCCAAGAGAAACAATTTAAGAATTATTGTGCTACGTGAAAGTCATGATAAATAAAAAGCCTGGACATCATAAAACAAGAAATTTTCAAAGAAAATAGCCCACATATTCTTGAAGAGAGTGAAATAGAAATTGAAAGAATTCACAGATCACCTCCAAAAAGAAATCTTGAAAACTCCCAGAAATATAATAGTTAATTCAAGAGCTACAATGCCAATAAGAAAATACTGCATGGATCCAGATAGAAAGAATTAAAATACCATGGAGCTACAATCAGAATCACCCAAGACTTAGCAGCTTCCACATTAAAGGTTCAGAAGGCAAGAAATATGGTATTCCAGAAGGCAAAAGTCCAAACCCAAGATCCAAGGGAAACCTAAGAAAAAAAATAAGGACTCAGTAAGGTCTAACTATGTATTCCTACATGGAAAAAGGTTATTAGAAGTAGAGCAGTTGGAATATGCTTAGAGAATGGAGAAGTAAATTGATTAGGATATGATAGAAAAAAATCAAGGAGTGAAAAAGACAATTGCACTGAGAGAAAATAGAAGGAAGAGATAGAATATGATAAAATATCTACCCTAAAGAGGTGTGAAAAACCTATTACAGTATTACAGTAGACGGGAGGAAGAGGATAGTGATGGACAATGCTTAAATTTTACTCTCATCATAACTTGATCAGAGAGGGAATAACAACCAAACTCACTGGGGTATTGTGAAAGGGAATTCTTTGTTCTCTTTTCTGAGTTTACACTTGTAAAAGGGAATTCTGTATTCCCTGTGTCTATTTTGAGTTAACACTTGGTTAAACAATAACTTAAGTACCCCTTTTTAGTACCTCACTAGATTGTGAAGAAAGGATTAACTCTCTTTTGTCCACTTTTGGACTGGGCCAACAAAAGTTTGGACTAGATGGAGGAGTTCACAAGTCACTTACTATAATGGGTGACAACTCAAGAAACTTATGAATTCTATGATCAGAGTTAACACCTTCAGAGGCCTTTGATAAGTGTTCACCCCTCCAGAAGGTGAGAACTGGTTCCCACAAACACTGCCCCCTGGGAAAAGCTAGCACCATAAAAGCCATGACTATTTTGGCTTTTGGAGATAGTCTCCTGACTGGAGGGAGTCTTCCAGGGAGTTTCACTGGAGACTGCAGCATGGATTGTGTGAGTTTTGGAATCTCCATCTTGCTTTGTATAGCACCCAAAAAGTTGTGTACACCCATGCTGCACGGGCATGTGCTAGTTAATGACAAATCAGAGATGACTAACTGCCCACCTGGGCTGTCCTAAGCCAAGCTTGAGCCACCATTGGCACTTGTGAGGTGGAGGAAGTGACATAGAAAGCAGCCTCTGGAATTCGCTCACTTCCTGTGGACAGAGCTGGGCGGCAGTTTGTGCTAGTTGCTTGAGCAGGGAGGAGGCCCGCAGACAGCTTCCTTCAGATTGGTCACGTGAGTCAAGGACTGATTCTCCTTTCTACCTTGGCCTTCCAGGCCTAAGCTCCCTCTGACTAAGCCAGAAGGTTGATTTAACCTCTTTCCCTTTCCTCCTCTGTCCTTCTCTCTCTCCCTTTTCTTACTCCCGTTGTGATTAAACCACCATAAACTCCATTCTGACTTGAGTGTTTCATTTAGGGAATTACATAGCTGAATTCCCTGGTGACCATAAATTAATACATATCAGTCTTTTAAAGTGATTTTGATATCACAATTGTGGGCTTGGAGTTTGTCTTCAACTTGGACTCTGACTCCTGGACTACTTTGTGAGGGGTGAATGAAAGGATGACTCCTTTCCTAGTTTCTGGAAAGATGAGCTTCCATCTTGGAGAAGACCAAGTGGTTATTCACTACAGGCCTTCCTCATTGAGAGCTAATTAATCTCTGCCTGGAATAAGATAGGATAGATAATCTCTCTAAACCCCTCACATTTCTCTTCTTTATTGTTTCTTCTCTATTTGTATATATTTGCAAATACATTTCTGAGTTGAGATATAATAAATATTGGTGACCACATAATTTCATAAAATATTGTCCAACCATTAAATTTAACCCTTACAGTATAGAATTCTATCCTACTCAATAGAGAAGCATGAGGAATAAGACAAGGGAAGAGAGGGTGATAATACTAAGAATAGGGAAGTGGGGGGTTAATAAAAAACAAAACACTGGTGAGGAGGAACAGAGTGAAAGGAAAAAGAGCAGGATCAAAAGGAAAAATAAGATGGAGGGGGATACACAGTTGATAATCAAAACTATAAATGTGAATCAGATGAACTCACCTATAAAACAGAAGTGGATATCAGAGTGTGTTAAAAATGATAATCCTATTATATGTTGCTTACAAGAAACACATCTGAGGCAGGGTGACACACACCAGATTAAAGATAAAAGGCTAGAACTTAATTTATTGAGCATCATCTTAATTTTAAAAAAGCAGGAGTAGCAATCATAATATCAGACAAGGTTAAAGCAAAAATGGATTTGATTAAAAGAATTTTAGAAGGAAATTACATCTTGCTAAAAGGTAATATAAACAATGAAGTAATATCAATAGTAAATATATATGCACCAAATGGTACAGCCTCTTAATTTTTAAAGGCAAGATTAAATGAAATTCAAGAAGAATTAGACAATAAAACTATACCAGTGAGGGACCTCAACTTCACTCTTTCAAATCTAGATAAATCAAATCAAAAAATAAAAAAGAAAGAAGTAAGGGGAATGAATGAAATTTTAGAATTGTTAGAACTAATAGATCTCTGGACACAAATGAATTCCAATAGAAAGGAATGTAGCTTCTTTTCATTAGTACAAGGGAGCTACACAAAAATTCACATTTATTAGGGCATAAAACTTCACAACCAAATGTAGAAAAGTAGAAATAATAAATGCATCCTTTTTATATCACAATGCAATAAAATTATAATCAATAAAGGTCCATGGAAAGATATATCAAAAGTTAATTGGAGATGAAGTAACCTAATTCTAAAAAAGGTGTGTTAAAGAATAAATTACAAACACAATAAATAATTTTATTAATAAGAATGACAATGAGGAGACAACAAATTAGAATTCATGGGATAGAGTCACAGTATTACTTAGGGGAAAATTTATATCTCTAACCACATCAATAAAATAGAGAAAATGCAGAACAATGAATTGGGCATGCAATTAAAAAAAAACTAGAAAAGGAACAAATTAAAAAACACATTTAAAGACTAAATTGAAACTCCTAAAATTAAAGGAGAAATTAATAAATTTGAAGTAGAAAACCTTAGACAAAATACAACACCCATTCCTATTAAAAATACTATAAAGGGGGTAGATAGATGACTCAGTGGATTGAAAACCCTCGAGATGAGAGTTCATAGGTTCAAATCTGGCCTCAGACACTTCCTAGGTTGTGACCTTGTGCAAGTCACTTAACCTTGGTTGCCTACCTCTTAATGCTCTTTTGCCTTAGAATCAACACACAGTATTAATTCTAAGAGAGAAGCTAAGGGTTTAAAAAAGAAAAACATTAGAAAACATAGGGATAAATGGATCATTCCTTAAAATGAGAAGTAGCATATAACTAAAATCTTCAACAAATATCATCTGCAATGGGTATAACTTAAAGCCTTCCCATTTAGATCAGGGGTGAAGCAAAGATGACCTTTATTATCACTATTATTTAATGTTGCATTAGAAATACTGGCTTTTAGCAATAAGGGAGGGTAAAAAGAAATTAGAGAAATTAAAGTAAGGAGGAAACTAAACTATGACTCTTTGCAAATGATATCATGGTATGCATAGAGAACTCAAGAATCAGCTAAAAAATTAGTTGAAATAATTAATAACTTTAGTGTAAAGTTGAAAGTTACAAAATAAATCCAAATAAATCACCAGAATTTCTAAATATTACCAACAAAGTTCAGTTGCAGGAGTTATAAAGATAAATACCATTTCACTCTTAACATTATAAAATACCTGGGAATCTACTTGCCAAGGCAAACATAGAAATTATATGAACTAGAAAAGATAATTAAAAATTCATCTGGAAGAAAAAAAAGGTCAAGAATATCAAGGGAACTAATGAAAAAAATTGAAGGATTGTGGCCTAGTAGTACCAGATCTCAATCTGTAGTATATAGCAACAATCATCAGAATAATCTGGTACTGGCTATGGAATAGAATGATAGAACAATGGAGTAGTTTATATACACAATATACAGGGGTTATTGACCTCAGCAACCTAGTGTTTATAACATTTTTAAAATTTTATTTGGTCAATTTCAAACATTATTCCTTGGTTACAAAAATCATATTCTATTCCTCCCTCACCTCTCCCACTCCACCCCCCGGCTTTCCCGTAGCCAACGCACAATTCCAATGGGTATTCCATGTGTCCTTGATCAGAACCTATTTCCATGTTGTTGATGTCTGCACTAGGATGTTCATTTAGGGTCTATATCCCCAATCATATCCCCCTGGACCCATGTAATTAAGCCGTTATTTTTCTTCTGTGTTTCTACTCCCACAGTTTTTCCTCTGAATGTGGATAGTGTTCTTTCTCATAGATCCCTCCAAGTTGTTCAGGATCACTGCATTGCCACTAATGGAGAAGTCCATTACATTCCATTGTACCACAGTGTATCAGTCTCTGTGTATAATGTTCTCCTGGTTCTGCTTCCTTTGCTCTGCATCACTTCTTGGAAGTTGTTCCAGTTCCCATGGAATTCTTCCACTTTATTATTTCTTAGAGCACAATAGTATTCCATCACCAACATATACCACAATTTGTTCAGCCATTCCCCAGTTGAAGACTATCCCCTCATTTTCCAAATTTTTGCCACCACAAAGAGTGCAGGTATGAATATTCTTGTACATGTATTTTTAAATATTATCTCTTTGGAGTATAAACCCAGCAGTGCTATGGCTGGATCAAAGGGCAGAGAGTCTTTTAGCACCCTTTGGGCATAGTTCCAAATTGTCTTCCAGAATAGTTGGATCAATTCAGAACTCCAAGAGCAATGCATTAATGCCACATCCCCTCTAGCATTCATTACTTTCCTTTGCTGTCATGTTAGCCAATATGCTATGTGTGAGGTGATATCTCAGAGTTGTTTTGATTTGCATTTCTTTGATTAAAGAGATTTAGAACACTTTTTATTGTGCTTATTAATAGTTTTGATTTCTTTGACTGAAAATTGCCTATTCATGTCCCTTGCCTATTTATTAATTGGAGAATGGCTTGATTTTTTGTACAACTAGTTTAGTTCTTTGTAAATTTGAGTAATTAGACCTTTATCAGAGGTTTTTGCAATGAAGATTGTTTCCCAATTTGTTACTTCCCTTCTAATTTTGGTTTTGTTTGCACAAAAACTTTTTAATTTGATATAATAAAAATTATTCATTTTACATTTTGTGACTTTTTCTGTCTTGCTTGGTTTTAAAATCTTTCCTATCCCAAAGGTCTGACATGTATACTACTCTGTGTTCACCTAATTTACTTATAGTCTCCTTCTTTATGTTCAACTCTTTCACCCATTCTGAGTCTATCTTGGTAGGGTGTGAGATGTTGATCCAAACCTAATCTCTCCCAAACTGTCTTCCAATTTTCCCAGCAGTTTTTATCAAATAGTGAATTTTTTTTCCCAAAAGGTGGGATCTTTGGGCTTCTCATAGACTGTCTTACTGAGGTCACTTACTCCAAGTCATGTTTGTAGCATTTGATAAAAACCAAATATCTCAGCTTTTGGAAAAAGAACTTACTCTTTAACCAAATCTGCTGGGAAAATTGGAAAACAGGATGGCAGAAGCTAGTTGTAGAACAATATATCACACCCTATTCCCAGATAAGGTCAAAATGGATATATGATTTAGATATTAAGAGAGATAACATAAATAAATTAGGGAAAAACAGAACAGATTACCTGGCAGATCTTTGATGAAGAGAAGAATTTATGAGCAAATAAAAGATAGAGAGCATCAGAAAATGCAAAATAAAAAAATCTTGATTAGATTTTATTAAACAATCTTTTCCACAAACAAAAAAGAATCTAACCAAGATAAGATGGGAACCAACATTTTTTTTTATAGCAGATGTCTCTGATAAGGTCCTAATTTCTCAAATTTATAAAGCTCTAAGTCAAATGTATAAGAATATAAACCATTTCCCAATTGATGAATGGTCAAAGGATATGAACAAGTAATTTTCAGAAGAGAAATTAAAGCCATAAATTATCATATAAAAATGTTCTTAATCACTCTTAATTAGAGAAATGCAAATTAAAACAATGCTGAGGTACCACTTCATACCTATCAGGTTGGTCAATATGGTAGGAAAGAAAAGTTGGAAATGTTGGAAGGATGTGGCAAAAATAGGCAAAAAAAAAATTGTTGGTTGAGTTGGGAACTAATCCAAACATTCTGGGAGGCAATTTGGAACTATTCCCAAAGTACTATAAAACCATGCATAGCCTTGATCTGGTAGTGTCATTACTATATCCCCAAAGAGATAATAAAAAATGAGAAAATACCTAATTAGACAAAAATATTTATAATTACCACCTCACACCTAGAAGATGGGTCAATAATATGACAGTAAAGGAAAATAATAAATTTTGGTGGGGATGTGGCAAAATTGGAACACTAATGCATTGCTGGTGGAGTTGTGAATTGATCCAACCATTTTGGAAGGCAATTTGGAATTATGCTCAAAGAGCTTTAAAATATTGCTTATCCTTTAATTCAACTAACTGGGTTTTTATCCAAAAGAGATTTAAAAAAATGTTTGTACAAAAATATAACTGCACTTTTTGTCGTGGCAAAAAAAAAATAAAAACAAGAGGGTGTCCCTCAGTTGGGGAGTGATGGAATAAATTGGGGTATATGATGGTAATGGAATACTATTGTGCTATGAGGAATGATAAACTACTTGATTTCTGTACAAACTGGAAAGACCTCCATGAACTGATATGGAGTAAATTGAGTAGAACCAGGAAAAAATTATACACAGAAAATGAAACATTGTGGAACAATCAAATGTAACAGACTATGCTACTAATAGCCATGCAATGATCAAGAACCATCCCATTGAACTTATGAAAAATAAATGCTATCCACGTGTAGGGAAAGAAATATGGGAGTAGAAACATAGAAGAAAAGCGCAGGATTCATCCTTTGATTATATGAGTATATGATTTGGGGTTATGGTTTTTAAAAGATTACTCTATTGAATACTTTGGAAATAGGAAAGAGGTTTTGAGAAATAAGACACACCAGTAGACCAGTAGAATTACTTGTCAGCTCCAGGAGGTGGGGAAAAGAGGGCAGGGAGAAAGCATGTATCATGTAAACATGGAAAAATATTCTAAAAAAATAAAATAAATAATGTGGAAAAATGTTCACAGTTGTTCTTTTTGTTATGGCAAAGAATTGGAAATTAAGGGGAGGCCCACCAATTGAGGAATGGCTAAAAAAATGTGGCACATGTTGATAGTGAAATATTATTGTGCTACAAGAAATTATAAACAAAAGGATTTCAGATAGAGCTGGAAAGCAGAACGGGAAGAATATTGTACACAACAACAGCAATATTGAATGATGATTATCTGTGAAAATTGATTACTTTTAGTAATTCAGTGATATGGGACAATCCTAAAAGATTATGATGGGGAATGCTATCTTCCTCCAGAGAAAGAACTGTTGGAGTCATCTTTCTCATAATTGTATTTGGTGGTTTATTTTGGAGTTTTGACTATGCATGACTTTGCTCTTACAACAATGGCCAATATGGAAGGGTGTTTTGCATGAAAATAAAATATTTGAATTTAGAAAAATAATAAAATCAGTGGTTCCCAATTTCTACAAATTTTTACTCTCTTCAAGTCCCAGCTAAACTAAAAAATTTCATTCTAGAAGAATCCTTTCTTAATTCTTAATTTTACTGTGTGCACTCTATTACACACAAATACATAGACATGTACCTTATTTCTACATTGTTGTTTGTATGTGATCTCCATTAGACTATGAGTTTATTAAGAATAGTTCCTAGAATATAGTAGGATCTTAATATATAGTTGTTGAACGACTTAAAATTTAATCTGTACAGGAATTCACTACCCTGAAGCTGACCACAGACCCTCTAGAACTGAATTATTAGTGTTTAGGAAAAACTATATCCTGAAAAAACCATCACCCTGCAGCCCAAAGTGGTGTTGAATCTCTCCAGACAGTCTGGCTTGTCCTTAAAAAATATTCATAAAGAAGTCACAAGGTTCATACTTAATAGATTTCTATTTAGATACATTCATCTAAAGCTTATATTTTGGTAGAATAACTGTCTGGATTCTTGTTTTAACTTCATACCATACTAAGGCACCAGAAAATTTTAGTGAAAACATATGCATTCATAAATATCTATGTATATATAAAACTCATATTTTATATGCATATACAGAAAAGACACCCAATCCCACTAACCTCCACCATATACATTTGTATGGAAATATACAAATGAGGGACTAATTTTTCATTTAATTCCACTTCAAATCTTTGCCTACTTCTTCCTATTATAATGTGTCACTAAGAACCAGATGTTGCAATTTGTAATGCTTCAGCATTTTTTTTTAATTTATAGGAGATTTGAGAGATGCTAGACTAGTGAAATAAAAAGTCAAACTCTGGGACTTTCATGTGCAGGTGTGTTTTCAGGCCCTCTGTTCAGTATTATTCTGATAATCAAATCCCTTAACTGGTGCACATTGCCATATTGAATAATATCAGGCCAGGAAGTAGTTTCCAAATGTCTATGTCTTCATAACAAAGAACAATGAAATATTGCTCTGGAACAGTTTTTTTTTTTTACTTATGAAACTCTGATCTCTGAAAAACTGCCAAGATCAGTAAGACCAATATAACTTAACAAGTTCTAATAACACCAGATCAAGCTGCTTGAGCAAAACCTGTGTTTATTAACTTAAATTCCAAAAAGCTTAAAGATGAATTTTAAGTTAATTTTTTCTGTCCAAATAATTTTCCAACTATCACTTATAATAGATATAATATTTTATTATCTTATTTCAGATGCTATTTCATTGTGGGCCCTCCAAATATTCTTTTTAGATATACAAACATCAATTTTCTCCATTTAATAGATGAGGACTTAACGCCTCATAATGGTCAATTGAATCACTTTTAGTTTGCACAACTAGAAATGGCAGAGCCAATACTGAAGGCCATGAAGTCAGATTCTAAAAGTTTTTCCACAAGGCTAGGGCTGCATAATATGATTACTTTCATACACTTTCTTATTATTAATTAAAAAATGGAGCAACGTACAATATAAAAAAATCATTAAAATATTTTGCATTTTATTTCTTTAGTTAAGCACATAAATGACAAGAGGAAAGTATTTCATTCTTGTTAAAACTGTAAGTATTAGCAGTGAGTATATCAATCAAAAAGAGAAGAAAGCTATATACTGGCATGCTAAGTCTTGGTATAGGTAGCATTCCACTGTTGAAGAACTCTAATTGTTATGAAATTTTACATGCTATCATGTCTGTCTCCCTATTAGTTGCTTATAATTTAATTTTCTAATTTTGTGGTATCCCATATTTCACAGTTAAATGATGTAGCTGGGAGGATTTTAGCAGTTTAAGCAATAGGCTTTTGTGGCAGTGAGCAAGAAACTTTGTGTGTGTATACACATCATACATATAATTCAAAGATACCTTCTCTAATGGGAATGGGGGGAGAGGAAGGAAGTTTGCGTGGGTATCTTAATGTAAAATTAAATAAATAGATTTAAATTTTTAAAAATCTTAGAAGGTTTCTTTGAAACTACTTCTCCCGCCCCCATTTCTTATTTCACAATATTATTTTGCTACATTCATAATACCATAATTTCCTTAGCTATTCCCCAAATGACAGGTACTTTGTTAGTATACAGATCTTTACCATTACAAAAAGAACTGCTGATCATGACCTCAGACAAAGAATAACAAAAATAAACCTAATTGAAATAGATAACCAGAGATACTACAAATTGCTAAAAAGTACTATAGACAGTGAATTCCTTTGATAAAGATATATATTTTAAATATATAAAATATTGGGTCAAATTTAGAAAAAAATAAAGATGAGAGTCATTGCTTAATTGATAAATGGTCAAAGGCAGTTTTTATATGAAATAAAAACTATATATATATATATATATATAATCATATAAATGCTCTAATGCACTATTAATTTTTTAAAAAAGCAAATTAAAACAATTCTGAGATACCACATCATACCTATTCAAAATTTAAAATGTTGGAGTGGATGAGGGAAAATAGATATATTAATGAACAGTTGGCTGAATAGTTTACTGGTCTAAGCAATATGGAGAAAAATCTGGGACTACATCAAAAGTACTATTAAATTTTTCACATATTTTGATCCAAAAAGACCCCTACTAAGTTCATCTGATAGCAGAGTGTTCAATGTCCTTCTAACCATACCATAAAATAAAGAAGTAAAGAGTTGTTTGAAGATAGGAATGTGAACTGAATTAGATAAAGGTTGAAAAGAAAAAAAAACTTCATTTGAAATATTTTAATATGTGTAATTTTTAACTGTTATATTTTTAATGTAGTACTTTTAAATTTTTCATTAAATAGGTCAAATTATGGAGGAAACACAATTAGTGATGAGAGTCATGCTGGATAAGGATTGGTGAGAAAGTACACTGGTATTTGTAGACACAGAGCCAGGGTGAATGACTAAGTGGAATGGCTAACTGGCCATTGGACTAGTGTCCTTTAGCAGTCAATAGACACAAAAGATGATGTTTGTATAAACACTTTTAAATTTTATTTTTCCAGAATTGTCTATTTTAACTTTGATGATCACATTCATCACATTTTTGGTTAAGAAATGGAATGACTTCCTTCAGTCAAAGTTGCTAGAAATATTCCTTCCATTTCTATCCTTTTTTATTAATATGACCTTATATCTATAGGACATATATTCATTTAAAATTTGTGATTTAAGGTTCTGAGGTAATTCAATTTTATACTTTTCCATTTTCCCAGACGTTACTAAACAACATATTCATTTTAATTAGTATGTTTTGGGTAAGGCTTCAACTTGCCCCAACATATATTATGTTAAGATTATTTCTTATGTGGGCAATTCCACTCATTGATTTTTCTCTTGTTTAGTTAAAATTAAATAATATTGATGATCATATAATATAAGTTAAGATCTGAAAATGTTATTTTCCTAATATTTCTTTTTCCCTATTATTTCTTTGGGGTCATTTTTTACTTTAATTAATTTTCATTTAGTTCTATTAAATACTATGCTTTCCACTTGCTTAGTCTAATCAATACAATCTCTTTTGTTATATTGATATGATCTAATCATGAACAATACATATTTCCCAAATGAATTGCTTTCCTTAAATTTTGTAAAAAATTATGATTATATGTGTTTATTTAGCTATCATGAGTGTGCCTTGTATCTATAATCCCTAAAGAAGGAAGATTATTTACTCCTTTTTTACATTTTAAGATAAAAATCTATGTGTTTAGGTACATGACATTTTTGTAAAGGCATATGGTGCTGAGATATAATACAAACTAAATAATGTTCATATGCACATATTCACAAATATGTATGTAGCATTAAATGATAAAAAGTGTTAATTAAATTACAAAATATGTATTCAAGTGCACAAACTTTTTTAATGTTTCCATTTTAAAGATTTCATGTTTTTTATATCTAATTTCTCAATCACTCTAGTTCTGAATTTCCTACTTAATACTGGATCATTTTTATTAGATTTAATGAGCTCTGAAAAGGAATACTAAGATTTCTCATGCTTTCCTATAATTATATCTATATATTTTTTATTCTGCTATTTTTTTATTAATTTAGTTATATATGATTCTAGAACTTTAAAAACCTCATATTATTTTTATTTTATTATTCTCTGTTCTACTAATGAGATGGATGAAACATTTATATTTTATAATTGAATAAAATTATTGGGATGTATAGATTCATCTTTTGTAAACTTACTGAAAGTATTCTACATACCACATTAGTAGCATACAGGACAACAGAGATGATATTTACATCACCTTGTTCCCTTATAGTTTTAATTAATTTTGCTAGTTTTGTTTATTCATTTTGTTTTGTAGTCATTTTTGTAGTTAATTTGAAATAATTTTATTTTATATAATTTTGGGGTGATCATAACCAAATGTTTAAAAAGTTTTAATGTTCTAATTGCATTTTATTTTGTTAATTGAAATCTCAAGAATAGTTTGATGTTTGTATTTATAATCCAATGATTTGTGATATGTTCATTTGTGAAAGATAATAAACTTTTTATAATTATAGCAATGAAGTCATGTCTTACTAAGCATTCAGTATATGCTCTAAACACTTACAGTCCTCAGTGCAGTTCTTTAAGTACTACTGTGTCTAGATATAATCTTCATTGAGCCCTGTCTGGATATAATAATTGTTGTTATTGGTTTTACTAATATCATTTTGTATTTTGATAGTGATGATTATAATGATGATAAATTATTTCCTAGTATTATTCACATTAAGAAATACCAATTTGTGAAAGAAAAATGTGGTATTGAAGAAAACATGTAATGCTGAATCTTTTGAATTCTATTCCTTAATATGAGGTTTCATCTCTTTTTTCCCCTGAATTTTGTTTATTTAAATTATCTTACTTCATAAAAGAAACGCATACTCCTATCTGATTTTAAAAATAATGTATCACATTGAAATTCTGAATTTTTATTTATACTATTATGTTGGGAGTTTGAGGACTTTCTTTCCATGTTGTTGTTCTCTTAATTTAAGCAATCGGTATCTAGCTGTCTCCTTCAAAATTTATGGGTTAGGAGGCAGTCAGGTAGCTCAGTGGATTGAGAGCCAGGCCTAAAGATGGGCAGTCCTGGGTTCAAATGTGACCTCAGACAGTTCCTAGCTATGTGACCCTGGCCAAGTCACTTAACCCTCATTGCCTAGCCCTTACTGCTCTTATGCCTTAGAACTAATACATAGTATTGATTCTAAGGTGTAAGGTAAGAGTATTTTTTAAAAATTATGGGCTATTTACTCAAATTACTTTCTTTCATTTTTTATCAGTTTTTTTAATCTACTTCCCTCCTCAGATTAAATGTTGATACAAATTTTGATAATCATTTTCTGATCATTTTCTGACATTTTGCTATCTATGTTCTCTCACTCCCTTCCACTCCTCCTCCTTCTCCCCAAATGGGAGGTCATCTCTTTGTATTATTTATTATTTTTCTGGAGAATATTATTTTGGAAATTTCTCATTCCTGTTACCGTCATTAAAAGTCAAAATTTTAACAATTGTAGATTTTATTTCTGGTGGCCAAACAGTTGGGAGATAAGTAGTATTTATATTCTCATTTTCTTTTGAATTAATGCCTTTAGGTTAATTTCCATTTGAAATATAAAATCCATGCATCATGTTGTCACTTTTATTGAATTTTTATTAATTGTTCTTTCTGGCTTCATGAGTTTCTCTGTTGGCCACTCCATTCAAAAACTAGACTTATAACTAGATTTTCTCTCCTAAACTTTTTGTCTCTCAACCTTTTTCTTGTATTGGAAGTAGCTGATCTAAAACTACTCTAAACACTTTTTAGGCCTTTACCCCTTTTGGTATATGTTATATATGGCATATGTGCATATGGTATATATGCACAGACAACCCATTTCTAGATAGTCTCATTTTCTTTGAATTGGCTTGCTTGATAGCTAAATTGAGTCCTTATGCTAGGTAAAACCTGCATAGACCGCAATGAAAACAGAAAAGTTTCTAGTCTCCTTTCAATTTTACATTGAAAATATTCTCTGATCCTGAATTGTCTTCCATCTCATAACTGGACGAAAGAAGGACTTTAACCAATCTTATAGAAAGGCATAATGAATTTACGAGTGATTGTCTTATGGGTAATAGGAGTTCCACAAACACAATTCAAAATACATAACTGTCATTTTGCTTTCACTGGATGTGTCTCACAAATGGAATAATAATGGAGATGATAATAAACAGCAACAATAATTTAAGTATAATCTTAATATTTCTATGATTCTCGGAAACTCAGGAATTTGGAATGGGAATAAAAGTACTATAAGAAAAAAATATTTTTATTCTTTAATCCATAATTAGTATTTTAGTACCTATGATGGAAAATCTGACCTTAGATGATTAATTAAATAAATATCAAAATTTTAGTGATAAATGAGGAACTGCACAAACATTATCCTAAAGTGGAAATCCTTAACATATCCAAAAGGATGTGTGAAATTTTAAAAAATGGTTAATACTCCTTCTTATTCTAAGTTTAAGGAATATGCCACTTTGAGTATTCCTGGAAAAAAGAATTAGAAAAATGTGTCATCACATCTGACTAGGATATGGCTATTTTATACAACAAATATATAATTGAAAATCTGTTAACGTAAAAAAGAACTACATTTCCCGGGAGCCCACTGATTTCCTATCATTAAATAATTCCTGTAGATAGGGGATATTAAGTGAATGTGGAGGGCCCCACCCTTTTTTGGACCCTGTTGTGGAGCATAGCAGTGGTGAGTAAGGATTTTGAAATGGCTAATCAGCCATTGGCATGTGGTCTTTATTTTGTATCCTCTGATACAAATACCAATCCTTGATTTTTAATTATCATTAATAAATCTCCTAAAATATAACATTTTTATTATTGAGATTTAAATTTAATTTTTACATTGATGGCGACCACTAATTGGAGATGAACCTCTCAATTTTTTACGATAGCCTAGATAAATTTTTTTTAAGTCACATTTCTCCCACCAAGGCTTTTCACTCACCCCACAAACCCACCTACCCTTGCAAATTTTGAGAGAACTCTGAACTCTCTTTGGAGCTGCTGCCTTTTTCTTTCCCTACTTTTTGCCTGGTTGTCCTCCCCACTAGATGGCCTATTTTTAGCAGGGGGACTCTTGGTAAGGAGGAGAAAAGCCATTAATCTCAACCATTTGCTTGAGTCCATGTTCCTTAGTTCTTTGCTTCAGCTTCTGGCATTGTTGCTGCTGATACTGCCTGCTCCTGATCCTGCTCCTACTCCTGAATCCTCCTCCTGATCTCTGGCCCCAACCCCAAACTGCTGTTATTGGTCCTGCTGGGCGGCTGGTAGCTGTCAATGTGTCTTTGGATCTCAGAAACTTGGAGCAGATCTCTCAGCAACTGTTAAAAACTAGGGTGTATTTTCCTTAGGCAACAATTAGTCTCCTAACTCCCACTCCACTTGACCGGGGAAAGTAGCATTTTACCTCAGGGGTGAAGGGAAGAAGGAAGTTACTCTTCCAAAAAGGAAGTAAAATTACAAGCATGGCATACTCTATGAAAGAGCAGTATCTTGCCTATTTCAAACAGCTTCCACCATTTATTAGTGCACTGATCCTTTCGCTTATCTTGCCTGAGATTCAGGGGAGAAATTCATCTCCCTAAAACTGTTTGCCTTTGGGTCTGCCCAGTCTCTAAGAATCATCCAGTTTGAGATTCCTCAACCCCATGTTCTCCTTCACTATAGGAAATCTCACAGTTCTGACAAAAGGAATCCAAACATATAGGAGAAAGAACTTTAAAGGGACTGAAGTTTAATTCAGACTCCATTATTTTATGGAAGTCTCTGTTTTTTATTGTATTTTGCTGATTGTTTTGTTTGTGATTTAATTTTGTTGTTTTAAGTTCATATATTAATCTGATCAATATTATTCTGTTACACTGAATCATTTTAATATACTGTGTTTTAACTCTTAGATATATTCTGTTACTTTTCCCCTATAACTATACTGAACAATATACAGATATATATATATATATATATATATATATATATATATATATATATATATATATATATGGTAAAAGCCCATAAACAGTTTTTTTTTATTTTGAATTTGTTAATTGTCACAGAGATGATGGATGAACTCAACCTGGCTAACAACCTTTGAAGAATTTAATGAGTTAAATATCTCAAATTGGTTTTAAGTGGTCCTCAGATAAGATTTTTAGATTTTTTTTCAATATCTCTGACTGATCATTTTGCCTGCCTCTGAGTTATTTGTAACAAGAGGTAAAGAGTCCTCTTCAGCTCATAAGATTCTTGGTGACATTTTCAGACCCAATATCAACAGTACAGAGGTTTGGTTTTTCTAAACTCCTCTGCCACACTTTTGTAATGTTGGCAGTAATAGATTTTTTTTAATTTCTCAGCTAAAGTTGAAACATTTGCTACATCTGTAAAAAGTTGTGATAAATATCCATCAATTTATAATTTTTTTAAATGTCACACAGCAGACTCATGTGAATCCTAATGTTAGTGGGTTTGTTTGTTATTGTAATTAAATGGGCTATTATAATTTAGGGGATCATGATACTTTATGAATGTGCATTATATGCTGTACAACTGTTCTTTATAAAAAACTATTAGTGTATCATGGCCAATTATGAAAAGGAAATGGATCTCAATTTTGGTTAGAAACCTTTATATTCTATCTTTCCTTGGCAGACACAGTGTGTCACTGATTGTAAGCTAAACATTTTTTATATTTAAAACTTTTTTATTATTATTTTTCCTTGCATGTGCAATATAGCTTCTAATTTTTATTTTCTCTCTATTTTGTATTTGAAACACATGTAAACAGTATTGAGAAGATTTTTCTTTAATTTTTTTATTTTACAGTAATATAAGTTTAAAATACATTTGATCTAATGTCAATGCATACACAAAAAGCTTTAGCCTATAAAAAGGATGCCATTTATTGTTTAAAAAAATAGGGGACTTTGCTTAATGATTCTGTCTGATTTCAGGAGAAGAAAATACAAAAAGATCCATTTCACAGGGTGAAAGAAGCACAAAGCTAAACTTCATTGTGTCAATCAAGCACAAAGTCAAAGAGACCAAACAATCCCAATAGGATTGATAAAATTTTGAGCCAAGACAAGAGTACTTGAACTTGTTTGGAGTTAAAGGCTGTGGCTGTTTTGACATATGTGAAACGTAGGTCTTCCTTGTCCCACATTCTATCAAGTATCTCAAATTTAGTTCTTACCTGGCTCTTATAATCTTGTCCCATTTCCTGTCTTTCATAGTGTGGCAAATTTTCTATGGTCCTGGCTACTGATTGGGTAAATGCATAATTGCTTAAATTACTTTAATTGGGCCCTGATTCAAAAACCTGTTTTAGGTTTATTTTTCTTTTACTTAGAATGTTTACCCATAAGATGTTGATAGACTATATTTCATACAGAAGTTATCTTTTCTCTTTTATTTGGATTTTTTATTGTTTTTGAATTCTCTTGCCAATTGTTTCATATACCTCACAACTCAGGCATGCATCCCTAAGTGATCCCTGTATTTTTCAATCACCCTCTTCAGGGGCAATGTAGTATTATTCTAAAATGCAAAGTTTACATTCTTTTTGAGAATAATTTTATGTTAAGAAACATGGTACCTCTCCAAATCCAGAAAGTGAACTATTTGGAGAAGGCACCATGAAGATGCCTCCACAGACCACAAGCAGCACCAGAAGATTCAGAGTGAACTTTGGGATGTGGTGATTTGAACTGTGTAGGGTTGAATGCATTTGTTTTCTCTGTATACTATTATGCTGAAGAGGACTGCTTCCTAACTGGCTTCCTGTCAATGTGCCTAGCAATCATTGGTTTTGTTCTCTTTTCCTCTTATCCTCAAATTATTGTCATTTCAAAGTTAGTTCTGTTTACAAGATCCATCCAAGAGACCACTCTTCCATGGATCTCAGGGGGAAAGGTATAATTGAAAATCTGTTACCCTAAAAAAGAACTACATTTCCCAGGAGCCCACTGACTTCCTGTCATTATATACTTCCTGTAGGCAGGGGATATTAGGTGGACATGGAGGGTGCCGCCCTCTTTTTAGCCCCATTGCGGGGCAATATGGTGGTGAGTAGGGATTTTGAAATGGCTAATCAGCCATGGGCACTTGGTCTTTACTTTGTATCCTTTTTATTCCTTGATTTCTAATGATCATTAATAAATCTCCTAAAATATATTTTTTATTATTGAGATTTAAATTTAATATTTATAAAAATAATAAAATAAAGATATAGAAAACTCTTTACAACAATTTAACTATGAGAAATATTACAAATCTATAAATTCAAAATCTTGCTATTTCGGTAGGTTTTCTTTTCATTTGGAGAAATTAGTTTAAAATTGTTTCTGAACAGTCTCTGAATTTCACATTCACACGACCAAGGGCAGTGAAAGTGTCCCTCAGATCTGCTTTATCAATAAATCCATCCTGGTTCTGGTCCTTGATGGTAAATGCCTATTGAAGTAGGAGAGAAAACAGAGGTTCAGTCATTTCAAAATATCAGAAAGAAGACATCTCTATCTTAATCTTGTCTTCTCCATCATACCTTTTGCTGTGACAAAAAAAGAAGTCACTGTAATTTAAATGTGTTGACGACTCAGAAACCTTCAATTTTTGTAGTCCCTATAAATATAATAACAGAATAGACATTTCTAACATGAAATTATGTTCTCCTCACTACTTATGTCATGATCTGCTTGAAGATCTATCTATTAATTGAAAGTTAAACACATCATAAGTTCACTTTCAATTGTTACCTCTATCTTCTCTTTTTTATAATAAATAACAACCATTTCTTTAGCCCCTCTGTAAGAAAACCAATTTTTATTTTTGTAAATATTCATTTAATTTTTTAAAATCACATGTAGAAACAATTTGGGAAAATTATTTTCTGACATTTCACAATTCATATTCTCTCCCTTTTCTCCAACCTCCCTCCTCTTCAAGGTGGTGAATGTTCTGATATAGATTTTATCAGTGCTTTCATGGAATACATATTTCCTTTTTCCCATTTCATGACTGAAGGCACATTTCTCATATACAATAAAAAGTCTTAGAATTAATAAGTGAAGTAAGGCATGCTCTGATTTGAAATCAGATTCCAACCATATCTATATTATATATATTATATGTATATGTATGTATGTATGTATACATATAATCACAAGTCCCTTTAGGTTATTTTGGAACTATATTTTTTCCGTTAATACTTTAGTTCTTTACAGATGATCATCAGACAACCCACACACATATATAATATTATTTGTATGCAGTGCTATCTTGGTTCCACTTTACTTTGTATCCTTTCATGTGTCTTTCCAGGTTTTTCTGAACTTATCTATTGACCATTCCTTGTGGCCAATATTTTTCCATTTTATCCATTTAGCAATTCCCCCACTCATAGACAGTCCCTCAATTTCCAATTCTTTTCCTCCAGGGATATTTTCCTCATATTTTGGGGTAGGTGAATTTTGGTTGTAGGTCTAGATTCTTTGCCTTGCAGACTATCATATTCCATACCTTATTATTCTTTAATGTGGGAGCTACAAGGACTTCTGTAATATTGATTGTGGTTCTACAATATTTGATTTTTTCTGGCTACTTATAACATTTTCTCCTTGATTTGTGAGTTCTGGAACTTTGTTATAATATTCTTGGTATTTTTAAATTTAGGATTTCATTCAGGAGGTGATTGATGGATTCTTTCAATTTCTGTTTTCTTCTCTTGTTCAAGAATATCAGAATAATTTCTTTCAATATGGTGTTAAGGAGCTTCTCCTGATCATGGCTTTTAGGCAGTCCAGTGATTCTTAGATTATCTTTCTTGAATCTATTTTCTAGGTTAATAGTTTTGTTTTGTTTTTCAGAAAAATTTCCATCCTTTCCCATTTTTTGTTCTTTTTAATTTGTTTTATTGTTTTCTGAAATTTTATAAAATCATTAGATTGCATTAGTCCAAATATAATTTTAAGGAGCCATTTTCTTCTGTGATGTTTTGTATTTTCTTTCTTAGGAAGTTAATTCCCTACTTATGATATTGTATTTCCTTTTTTGAAGAAACTGTTTTCTTTAATAAATTTTTGTCCTAAACTATTCATTATTTTTCTATCAGTTTATTTTTTAATTTTTCTTTTAAGTTTTTATTACTTGCTATAATTTCTGGAGCTCTTCCAAGGATTAATTTAAAGCTTGAGATCCTTTCACATTTTCCTTTCTTTCTTCATGTTTTCTTTTTTGTATTGCTGTCCTCTTTTGTGTTAATATTTTAGTCAACTTTCTTGTTGAGATTATATTTCTAGTGTCATACTTTTTTTTATCTTTTTCTCATTTTAAGGTTACTTTTTCTCTTGATTTTGTCTATAACCTTAAGCTTAAGTTCCAGAAGTTCCTGAGATGGATGGGCTACTGTCTCATACTCATACTGGACTTAGGATCAATTAGCTGTCCAGTTCAGTTCCACTGAATGGAGTTGGGTTTTGTCCAATCAAGCTGAGGCTTATCCTGCTTGGCCTGCATTCCTCCTACAGCTGTCTGTGCTAGCTTGTGCCCTGTTCTCTGTCCAGCTGGATTATGCATAGCTTCTTTCCCTCCCAGTGTTGATTGTTTTATATTTTATTTGTTTTAACTCTTACCCTGCTGAGCCTTGACCAGGCCAGCTGTCCTCTTTCTCCTATTGAGTTTGAGTCCTTCTTAAACTTGTGCAGTGATCCTTCATCAGACCCCAGTTAGATGACTTCTTGTTTTCTTTTAACATTGTTCTGGAACCAAGCACTACTGCACCTTTTCTTCAGTTGTTTCTGCTGCTCCAGTATTCATTTTGAGCCATTTATGTTATTCTTTGGTCATTTGGTGGATGACAGTCTTCAAGCCATTCTTACTTTGCAATTTTGGCTTAATCTCCCAAGGCAACTCTCACTGCCATGGCTGCCATGGCTGCCATGACTGCCTCTGAGGCCAGTGCCATGGCTGCTATTATTGCTGCTGTTGCTGCTGTTGAATGGGAGCTTTTGAAATAGATCACATGATCATGTTTCCTTACAGAAAAAGAGCCCTTTATACAACTGGGAATAATGTAAGGGGGAAAAAAAGAAGGTGGATATTTTCCCTCTCAATTCCTTCAGAGTTTCTGATACTTTGAAAATAACTATATATATGACAATTTCATTTCTTTTCCTCTTTTTAATTTAGTCAATGATTCTTAAGGCCACCAATTATTTAAAAATATATAGCTAGCATCCTCATTTTTACATAATTACAAAATACTATAAAGCTCTACAAATTATTTCACATCTAAAATTTCCAAAAATTTAATTCATCTGTCAGTAATCACTGACTTTGAAACTATTCCAATAATTTTCTGCATGATTAATCAAACATGAGAGGATATAGTACATTAAGAATTAAGATAATATATGATATATATATGTGTGTTTCTATATGTATATATATATATGCATGATAAAAATATTTATCAATATAATTCTGGAGTGTTTATATGAATAATAGTATATAGTATCAAAGTCAATAAGTGTTTATAGACTTTAGGTTCCAATTTTCCCAGTGCCCTGAAAATTAATTGCTGAATTAAACAACTGAATCTGGCAGAAGCTGCTGAGGCAAAGGAGCAATTAAACATTGATAAGCTTTGCACCAATACTGAAGCTATACTACCAAATGAAATCTAGGAAATGGGTTCAAAGTATGATGCAATAAATTAGTAGGGTTCCCTTTCAGGAAGTTGAGCTTCTGAAAGATCTATAATGTAAAGCAACTGTAGTATAGCTTAAGGTAAATGGTATGGTTCCAAATACTGGATTCTGTGTTTAATTTACTTCCATTAATAGTCTCTTAGACAAGAAAGAAATATCTATTAACTTGTTTGATACTTTATTCTAAATTAGATATCTAAGCCTAACTCTATCTCAGTGTATCTGTAGAGCAATAAATTATACAGAAAGAAATATAATTTTCTTATTTTAGATTTAGATTTAGAATTTAGTATTCTAATTAGATATAATTCAGATTTAGAATAAAGAATCAAGCAAGCTAATGCCTATATGTAATATGTATATATATATATATATATATATATATATATATATATATATACACAAACACATGTATTTCATAGATATATAAAAACATTAAATATTTTATCACAATTTTGTAAAGTAGTTACTAAAGACATGATTGATCCATTTCACCAACTAGGGTCAAAGCTTTAAGTGACTATCCCATAGTCACAAAGTAAATGAGGCAGGATTTGAATTCCTGTCTTTTAGACTTTTAGAAGTCCAGCATTCTACAGCAGATCTGCCCCCTCTCAAGAGTATCCTCTATGTATATGCACATATATATTTACAAATATGTGAATCTGTAGATATATACAAATATTCATGATGCCCACATTTTAAGTGCAAATACCATGTTTTTACATTACATATTATGAATTTATACCTCTCTTCAATGGATCGAAAGGGCCAAGGTATATACTAATAAAACTTTCATATGGGTGGAAAGATATTTGGAAGCTCTATTTTAAATCATTTGTATTTAGATGAGGATGCTGAAGTTCAAAAATGCTTTTTAATCTTTCCAAGGTCATAAATATATTAGCAAGAATGCAATGACTCAAACTCAAATAAAAGCCAGTGATTTTTCTACTTTAATTTTATTTGACTCATACACTGATCATAAACTGATATTTTTTATTTTAAAATATTAGATATTTTAGTTATTGGACAAAATTGATTTCTTTTCCCTCTTTGTATTTCCACCTTTGTTAATAACATGATATGGAAAACAAAATAAAATAAAACAAAATCTGTCCTCACACATTTTAGGTAAAGGTGACTTACTTAAGGTAATATCAAGTTAATTAAAACATTTAAAGGGAGAGTCAAGTTGCAGGTCATAACACTATTGAGCTCTACCAACATACCCCTCTAAACAAATTTAAAAGATTTCCTCAAATTGAATTCTGGAGTAGAAGAGTCAACAAAAGATCATGATGAGACATTTTTCCAATCTAAGATAACTTTTGAAGTTGGCAGAAGCAAACTGTGATACCATTGCTCACAACAGAGAGAATCACTAGGACATGAATATGGAAAAGCAGGGTTCCCAGTCACACTCCCAGAGCCCTAAGTAATGCTAACACTTGCAGTTTCAGGAGAGTAGAGACCCTTCTTGTGTACAGCCAAGAGTTGAGCTCGGCAAAGTAGCAATTATATTTCTCCTTGGATCTCAACAGGTTGTAAATACTGAAAAATTGGAGACATCTCAGAACCAGTTTTGAAACAATAGCATGGAAAAAGCATCCCTGTTTCCAAGAAAACATAACCAATTATTTATGTATCTATCTATGTATCTTTTTATCTGTGTATCTACATATGTATTTGTGTATGTATATATCTATTGATCTATCTATTGATGTATCTATCTTATACATGTACATAAATATATACATATATGTATTATTAGTAATTCCTTTTAAAATATTTTTCCATGTTTACATGATTCATTTTCTTTCCCTCCCCTCTTCCCTCCACACCAGCCCCAAGACCCAACAAGCAATTCCACTGGGTTGTACAAATGTTGTCATTTGATATCTATTTCCATATTATTAATTTTTGCTATAGAGCAATTTTTAAAAGACCAAATAATAAACCACATACCCATATATACATAAGATAAATGATGTCATATGTTTTGCTTTTCCATTTCTACTCCCAGAGTTATTTCTCTCAATGTGGATAGCATTTTTTTTCACATAAGTCTGTCAGGGGTGTACTGGATTTTTGCAAATTTTATTGCATTGGATTTTTCCACAATGTTTTAGTTTTTGTATACAATGTTCTTCTATTTCTTCTCATTTGACTATGCTTCAGTTCACCTCCCAACTCTTAGTCTGGATTTCTCTCTATTAAGGCATCTAACTGCCACCTTGTGTCTGTATTATTTTTTGTAAATGTCATTTTCCCACTATATACTTGAGAAATAAAGTCTTTATGAGATGTTTTCTATATTTTTTCTGAATTGTCTATTATCCTTCTAAATTTGGTTACCTTCATTTGATTTGTCCATTTTTTTATTTCATATAGTCAAAATTATCCATTTTACTTCTTGTGATACCATCTATCCCTTGCTTGTTCACAAACTCTTCCTTTGTTCATAGATCTTGTGAAAATTGGATTTAGCTATCTCCTGATTTTAACAATGAAGATACTTAGTCTAACAAAATCAGGAGGGATTGTGAACTTTAGATTACTCTACCCTACTTAGATCTTACCTTATGTGGAAGATAAAGTTGTAATCTCCTAATTGAACAATGAAGGTACTTGGTTCTTACCTTATAGTGAAGCTAGAACTTTAAGCTATTTTAAGATCTTAATACAAAAAAGGTATTAAGTAACTCTAAAGGTTAAATTAATCACAAAAAGGTTAAGTAACTCACAAAAGGTGAACTTAACAAAGAACTATTAAGTAACACTAAAGATGTAAACTAATCAAGAAGATGAGAACTAAAGAATAGGCATTTAGAGGAGAAGACACAAAAGTAAAAGGCTCTCTGGCTCTCTCCAGAGGAAACTTTTGGCTCTTTCCCCAGAAAGGTGGCTCTGGCTGGTCACTTCCTGTGAGCAGGCCTGGGTGCCAGTTTGATCCTGGAACTCAAGATTGGAGGGCCTCCCTCAGACAGCTTCCTTGAGCCAGTCATTTGGTGAGTGATAAGATTAACTCCCTTTTCCTTTGACTCTCAGGGGAGGCCCCCTTGGTCAAGGCCTTGAACTCCTGTCTGGCTCAGTCTGAGTCAGAGCAGTTTAAATTAACTCTTTCCTCTCTCTCTCTCTCTTTCTTAATTTCTTTCCTCTATATTAATTAAAATCACCACAAACTTCCAGCTGACTTGGGTATTTTATAATGGGGTTTCCTTAGCAACCAAAATAATTTGGATTTTAAGTCACAACCCTAAAAATATCTTTAACAGTCTGACAGGTACATTTTCCCATACATCCCTAATTTTCTTATGACAGCACACTTTACATCTAAATTATTTATCTATTTTGATTTGATCTTTATATACAGTGTGAAGTATTTGACTATTCCTAGTGTTTTTTTTCAAACTACTTTCCACTTTTTTCCAGTAAGTTTATTTTTCCAAAAGATGAGTTCTTAGCCCTAAAACTTTGATCTTTAGGTTTATCAAGTATTAGATTAACAGAGTCATTTATTACCATATATTGCATGTCTAATCTATTCCACTGATCCACCTGGTTCCACTGATCTATTTCTTAGCCATAATAGATTATTTTCATGAATATGGCTTTGTAATCTATTTTTGAAATATGGAACTACTAGATTTTCTACTTTTCCATTTTTCATTAATTCTGTTGGTATTCTTGACCTTTTGTTCTTCCAGATGAGTTTTGTTAAATTTTGTTCCTAGCTTTGTAAAATCATTCTTGGGAAATATAATTGTTATGGCACTGAATAAAAAAATTAACTTAGGAAAGATTGTGATTTTTATTATATTGACTAAGCCTACCCATGAGCAATTAACATTTCTCCAGTCTTTTAAATTCATTTTTATTTGTGTGCTCTGGTATTTACTCATGCAGGGCCCCTGATCCTTTGCAACTGCAAATGGTTGCACTCCTCTTGGTCTGGAACTTTGATCAAGTTCCCTGCTTTCCTGCAGCCTCAATTTATTAGTTCCTGTTACTGTGACCAGGGATCCTCCCTTGTGACAGATCACAAGAGCTATCTGACCTGGAATTGTGACCCAGAACTGTCTATGGGAAAAAGAGTTACTAATCATTACTGCATTTGCCCAGTGCTAGCAATAGGTCCCCTGTAATCTATTCCTGAAAAGTTTTTTGCCCCCTAACTAGCTATGTGTTGAAATCCCTCAAAGATTTTTGCTGTTGCTGCTATTGCTATTACAACCACCTTCAAGTGCCACTGCTGGTGTTGATCTATAGAGGACCCTGGGCCAACTTTCACCCCAGTGTCATAGACCTCTCCCACTGATTTCCTAAGTTGTCTAGCGCAGGAAAAAATAACACCAAATCATTTTCATTCTACTAATCTAGAATTCATTATGAGGAGCTATTTTAAAGTTGCTGGAGGGGAATTTTGAAAGTTTCAACTATGTTGTTGCCTATGCTCTGTCATCTTGATATCCACTTCACTCAAAAACTTTAAATGTGGTTTTACATACAGGCAATATGAGAAATTGTTTTTCTTTACTGAGTATTTTACTTTTTTTTATAGGGGAGTGAGGAACAAGGAGAGATAGTTTTAGATATCTCTCAATTATTAAGCATCTTTTAAAGAATTAGACAGAGACAACATGCTTTAAATATTTTCTTCTCCTGCATCACTATTTCCTTTTAGAGAATAGAAAATCAATGAAGTGATATTCTTAACATGATTTATCATTCTAAAATTCATTCTAAAATAATGGAATTTGTACAAATGATTGGAAAGTTAGATATTTGATATTTCAATATTAATTTCAGAATTGAACCACAGTATTTCCATTTATGTTATTCCACCATTATTTCATCTTTTGCACCTATACAGTGCAACATCCAGAAGTATGATATTGAAAAAGTAATGCAAATTCCCAAATGTTTTTATTTTTCTATTTCTCTAAATACTCAGAAAATTTTGAAGTTTATTTATGAGCAAATGACCTCCTTTTGCACAAATAGATTAATCTCAAATTTTCTTAGATAACCTTATTAATATGAGGATGTGAACATTATCAATATATTTTAAAAATCTTTACTAAGGGTAATTGATGAAATCATTGTGTTGTATTATTCATCCATCATAAATATTTATATATATGATGCAAATGACTATTTTGAAGCCTTGACAAAACTTACTCTTATATTTTTATATAAATGGGAATATAAACCTTTCATAAATATATGGACACCATCTCAGGTTCACTTTGTGAAGTGACACAACACTTGGGCAGCATTGTGTTTGTTTTGCCAGGTGAGAATGGCTACCCTATTCTCACAATAACTGGCAACACAGATGGAAGAAAAATTAATAGGAGAATATTATTGACCTATTATAAATATAAGCAAGTCTTCAGGCTATGTAGGAAGCAAAACATAGATTGCAAATAGAATATGTCTTGAAAGTTTATTTCATTCAATTCTCAGCCTTTATAGATCTACTCTAGATTTTGAAGTCTTATGCCATGGCATGACAATGCTTCATTTACATCTAATAAGGCAATGAAATACATGACTAATAAAGACTTTAAAATCTTCTCCCCTTCTAATAGTGATTTAACACCAAATTTGTAAGTTATATTCAGATGCATGATATGAATTCATGGCAAATGCTTCTCCTGATTCTTTAAATTCCTATAATGCATTGAGTCTAAGATAAGCTTCATCCAAGAAGGAAAAAGTTATTATTAATATGGTTGTGGTGTATAAAGGATATATGTGTTTAACAAAGTAACTTTGCAAAATATGGCATTAGTTATAGGGATCAAACATTGAACAGAAAATAATTATAGTTGTTTATTATTTACACAATTGGTGGTAATAAAGCCTTTCTTGTTATTTCAGGGCCTCTGAGTTCTATAATGATCTGAACTTCTCCAATAACTGACATAATATTAGAGCTGATTGCTGTAATGTCCATATGATATAATTGGTGCTTCATTCTCCTCACTCTTGTCTCATCTTTAACCTCTTCCCAAATAATATGACTTTACCTCTATCAGTCATTCTACTCTATTTTGTATATCCCAACATTGACTCTCCTGACCCAATCCTACTAAAGAGTAAAAGGCAGAATATAATGAAGGGGTCAGTTGTTCTATAAGATACAGGTTAGGAGGCTGCTAGGTAGCTCAATGGATGAAGAGCCATGCCCAGATATGTAAGGTTCTGGGTTCAAATTTCATCTCAGACACTTCCTAGCTGTGTGACTATGAGTAAGTCATTTGACCCGCACTGCATAGCCCTTACCATTCTTTGACTTTGAATCAATATACAGTATTAATTCTAAGAATGAAAGAAAGAGCTTTTTAAAAAGGAAAAGATTAAAGAAATGAATCTTTTAAAATACTCCATATTTACAGTAAAAAGTAAATTTTACCATATTTTTATTTTTTGTATAAATTTTACCATATTTTTATTTTTTGTGTATTTAGTTTTAGTTAAGAAATGCAGAGAAGAGAGATTTTGATTTGATGAAAGCACGAACACTTGATACAAAATACATTGGTTGAAAGAATTCGAACACTTTGTTGTGGATAAAAGAACTAAGGAGGACTTGATAACTATCTTCAAATATATTGAAGAACTATTACATGGGAGAAGGTTTAGCTTTGTTCTGTTTGGCTCCAGAGGGCAGAGCATTGGAAGGATTATGTAGAAATCATAAAGCATCAAATAGAAGCTTAATAGTTAGATCTATTAGAATATAAAATAAATTATCTGAGTTGGGATATGGTAGTTTCTCTCTCCATGAGAATTCTTTGGGTATAGGTAGAGGGGCCATTTCATTTGATTTCATGGATATTGGAATGGGTTTCTTTTTTCAGATATGAGTTGAAATAGTTAACTGTGAGGTTTCTTCTATCACTGATAGTTTATGTTCCTATATGTACATTGATTTTCACCCTCTTAAAAATAAAGGAAAAAATGGAAATATTTTAGAAGAAGGGATAATAAACATTCTATATGTGAAATATTTATAGACTTTAGTGGTAGTCTCTTGGTGTCCGAGAATGACGATTGTCTTTGTGCAGTTTCATCTACGGTGTACCCTCATGTGGCTTTGGAGCCAAAGGCTGAGGCGCAGAGTGTGTGGCACATGGGGCCTGGGACGCCAGTTGTTACGGGAGGTGCGGGTGTGGCCTGGTGTCGGCGTTCACGCGCAGCGGCAAGACGTCGACGTCGCTCATCTTCAAAGGTGGCGGCGGCATGGTGAATGTGGGCTCGCCAGCTGCTTCTGTCAGAGGCAGCGAGTTCTAGTTGCTTTGGTGTGATGCCAGCCCACTTCAAGTTGGACTTTAGCGGATCCTTGAATCTTCTCTTTGGTCGGCCTTGTTTCCTGAGTCCAGCTGACAGCTCACCATAGAGTACCTGTCTTGGTATTCGCTGTGGGTCCATGCGGATGACATGTCCAGACCATCATAGCTGGGTTCTGAGGACCAGGACTTCGATGCTGGTGGAGTTGGCTCTGTCGAGGACTTCCTGGTTGGTGATTCGGTCCTGCCATCGGATCCTCATGATTGACTGGAGAGAGCGTTAGTGGAATTGCTCCAGCTGTTTCATGTGCTTCCGGTACAGTGTCCATGTCTCACACCGTACAGGAGTGAGCTGAGGACCACTGCGTTATACACTTTGAGCTTCGTCGCAGTGCTTACACCTCTGTGTTGGAGGACTTTGCAGTGCAGCCGCCCGAGTGCCTGGCTGGCCTTTTGGATCCTGGCATTGATCTCGTGGTCTAGGGACCCGTCGTTGGCGATGGTGCTGCCCAGGTACTTGAAAGTGTTGATGTTAGAAAGCTGCGTGCCGTCGATTGTAATGCACGGCTGGTTCGTTGGCCTCTCTGGTGCAGGTTGGAACAGCACCTCTGCTTTGCTGAGGCTGATAGTCAGGCCAAACAGTTTTGTTGCGGTGGAGAACCTGTCCACAATGGTTTGGAGATGATTTTCTTGGTGGACCATGAGAGCACAGTCATCTGCGAAGAGAGCTTCCAGGATGAGTCTCTCTGTTGTCTTTGTTTTTGCAGTCAGGCGGCGAAGGTCGAATAGTGAACCATCCAGTCGGTATTTGATGTAGACGCCCAGGTCTAGATCCATCACAGCATGTCATAATACTTGGGTGAAAAATGGGTTGAATAGCACCGGGGCGAGGACACAGCCTTGCTTCACGCCATTGGAGATGTTGAGGCGATCGGAAGTCTCTCCACCAGATAGGATTTCCCCTGTCATGTCAACATGAAAGAGCTGGATCAGTTTGACGAATTTTGCTGATCAACCGAGCTTGCTAAGGATCACCCACAATGCGTCCCTGTTCACTGTGTCGAACACCTTTGTCAGGTCTATAAAGACAATGTAGAGACTCAGGTTCTCCTCAAGGCATTTTTCCTGCATTTGCCTCACCGTGAAGACCATGTCAACTTTATAGACTTTATATCTTTTAATATTAGCAAAATAAGATATTGTGTAAGCTTCTATTAAAAGCCAGTTAAACAGATAGTCACTTCCCTGACAAATAACTCTCAAGTTATGTGCAAATATTTATGCAAATCATGATCTCCTTTCCACTCTGAATATGATAACATTTGTTTTAGTAGGTTTCTACAGCTTTCTTCTTTGGAAAAATATTACAACCCATGACAGTACCTGCTGTGTATGAAGCATCTCCTTAAACATGTTAATATTCTAATACCAGTGATGTTACATTTTGAAAATACAGTGAAACAGAAGGGCATTTCATGTTGAGATAATCACATTTCTCAAATTTTCTAATACTCACTTAACCATGAAGATTTGTTCTATAGTAATCAGTATTCTTTTCTTTCTTTCCTATTTTTAATCATTCAAACACTGACAAGTTTTTTCTACTGAATAAAAGCAGGGAGGATGCTACTTTATTCTTGATGGAGAGGACAGTTTACACTGATGAATCTCATGTAGCAGGTGTCTGATGGAACATTATTTAATCTCTGCTTTGGGAAAGAGCAATCAAATAGTAGCTGTTAGTATTTGTTTAATAAAAACTCCAGATGTTGACCATGTTTCCCCATGGCCATTGATGTGTAGTGATTTGCACACAGCTGACAGAAACCTCCAACCATGTCCATGATGCTCAATTGTCCTCGAGAATATTTTTTCTTTACATATCTTATGTATAGGCCTCATGGCATGATTTACATATTTTTCAAGTGCTAAAAGGAATCAGATGCTTATCACTTGTTCACCTTCATTTTATCATAATCAAATAAAGGTTATGCAATATTTAATGAAGGGCATTTTCAAATATAAATATAGTATCATTACTGCAAATGTCCAGTTAACCTATTAAAGTAGGCAGAGATCATAGATCACATGTATTGCTGCAATATTAAATTCATTTATATCAACTGAAAAATATTATTTGTAATGAAATGCAAAGGATATTTCCAATAAAGAGGTGAAATAGGAGACACATGGAGAGGGAGAAAGACAAAAATAGAGGGAAAGAGAAGGGGAGGAAGCACTTGTTGAAGGCGATCAACTTTTCTTTATTCCTGAAAGATAATGGAACCTTGTAGAAAAAGTACCCTCGTACAAGTCTATAAGTTGCACAACAGTTAGAAAGGAAATGAAGGAGAGAAAGAAGGGAGAGAAATAAAATAATTGAGGAAATTATAATCTCCTCAAAATCAAAGAGAATGTACATAATCTATTTTATAAATTCTAATACTTTTGTAGGTGATCAATTGTCATTTAAAAAAATAATTTCAGGGGCAGCTGAGTGGCTCAGGGGATTGAGAGTCAGGCCTAGAGATGGGAGGTTATAGGTTCAAATATGGCCTTAGACACTACTCAGCTGTGTGACCCTAGGCAAGTCACTTGACCCCCATTGCCTAGCCCTTACCACTCTTACCACTCTTACCACCATACTGGCCAATATACAATATTGACTCCAAAAGAGAAAGTAAGGGTTTAAAATAATAATAATAATTTCAAGTTCACCACTTAATATGGCCAATTCAAAAGACTGACTTGTAAAACAAGTTTATTCAATTTATTCATTAATATATTTGAAATGAAGAGAAGAATCTTATACACAGTACATATACTATACCTCCTATGTGAATTACTACTATATTGATACTGTAACCATTGGATGCACCTTACTTTCTATTAACCAATTCTCCAATTTAAAGAAAATCCTTCTAAGTCAATAGTCACGAACTTTCAAAACATGCTGTAAAAGAACATTTTAAATAGCTTAAATATTACTGAATTTTAAATAAAAGGACTAGGGAAAATCATATAAGAGTAAAGTATCTATTTTGGGCTAGCTAAACTATAATAATTATTTATAATTACTTGATTAAAATATCCATATTAGAATATTAATGCAAATCATTTAACATAAACTGGTTTTTAAATAAATCATATGTAATAGAGCATGAGGAATGACTGACATTTAATACTGAGTGTCTTTACAGACATGTTGATGTTTGTGTCCTGTTTGATTTGATCATATGAAAGAATTTTAAGAAAAATTCAATAATTGTTATCCTCTGAAGATTTTATAATACTAAAATTTATATCATGAAACTGACACATTATCTAGTCATAAAGATGACTTTCTTAATTTTATGTTAGTAGTGTGTGGTTACTATCCCTTCTCTTCCAATGCTGTCTTTTTAAAGGAAATAAACAAAAAATACCTCTTTATTCATTAAAAATATACTCAGGATCATACTGGTCATCAAGATCACACCTTACTTTTTATCAAGGGGAATTTGAAATCCAGTGAGTTGAAACTATTTGCCCAGAGTGGCAGAGCAAGTATTTGGAACAATGACCATTGCCTCCTCTGAATAAAAATTCAGTGAACTTTACACTAAGTCCCACTTAAGTGTGACTGAGCAATACAATGGGAAAAACTAAATGTTGGAACTGTGGCTCTATATAAACCTGACCCCTTGCCAATTCTTTGTGTACTTATTTTTAAATTTTATTTAGTTAATTAATTTAGAATATTTTTCTATGGTTACATGATTCATGTTCATTCTCTTACTTCCTCCTTCTCGCCTCCCATAAGGGTACTTATTTTTCAAGTCATATCACTTTGCCTACTGTTCCACATCAAAGCCTTCCAACATTGTAGATGATATTTTAATATCTAAGTCTAAAAAAAAATACATCACCCAGTGGCTAACCTGGTAAAAAGTCTGATAAAACTTAGGCAAGCTGATTCTCAGATAAAGAATATCACTAGGCTTTTATCAACATTATAGGCCTTGTAAGAGCTTTGGTTTTACTTCCAAAACTTAAAAAAACAACAAACAAACAAAACAAAACAAAAGAAAAAACAACTTGAATCTTCTCTATATTTTGATCAAATACCAGAATAGAATTGGTAGAGAAACCTTAACATATACAGAAAATTTCCATAGATAATTTTCACTGAACAGATGATTTGATTAAAGATAATTATCTGACCACAAGAAATTGATATCAATTATCAACAACTTTTCTTACTGAAAATAGTCATTTTGGGCACTAAAGTTACTTATATATAGCAACTTTCAGTTATAATTGTGCTTTTTAAATGAATTTTTAATAAAAATCTTCCCTTAGTGAGTGAAATGATTAAAAGAAAACTCTTTATCTTTAATCTAACAAAACTTTTATTAAATAAAAAAACGACAGTTCCACCAGCCTGAAACTGACTACTCCTGCTCAAATGCTGAATCAAGTCTGATTCAAAGGCCCCTCCTTGGCATGGGATTGGTCCTTATCATATGTCTACACAATAACCTGGGGATAAGGAAACAAAAGGAAAAAAAGGAACAAAACCAACCAGGGGGCAGTCCCCTTTTGCACCACATACAAAATAAAAGCATTTAATAAAATAAATGCAGTTAATATAAACAAATGAATTTTAACAAAACAAATTAATTAAACCTCCCAAAATTAAATTTTGCATATCTGGTTTGTTCAGTATCTCCTGGAGCAGCATGTGGTCTCTGCAGACATCTCCATAGAATCCTCTGTAAGAAGTTCACCCTCTGGATTCCAGGAGACATCAAATTTCTTACCCTTAAAACTACTTTAAAATAACTTAAACTGGGGCAGCTAGGTAGCTCAGTGGATTGAGAGTCAGGACTAGAGATGCGAGGTCCTAGGTTCAAATCTGGCCTCAGACACTTCCAAGCTGTGTGACCCTGGGCAAGTCATTTAACTCACATTGCCTAGCCATTACCACTCTTCTACCTTGGAGCCAATAGACAGTATTGACTCCAAGACGAAAGGTAAGGGTTTTTAAAAATAATAAACAAACAAACTAATTAATTAATTAAACATCTTAAACTTTTAATTACAAAATAATAACACATTCCCCCCTGAGGAGGATATAAAGAAACTTTGAAATGATGCAGGGATAGATGGCCAAGGTATGAGACATATTGCCAAATAAAAATACCAAAAACATAACAAAAATTCCAAATGGTATATTAAAAAAATCCTAAATAAGGAAAAATAAAATCACAACATATCAACAATGAATCATAGCCTGACTAAAGCAATCCATGTCCAACATTATGTACTTACCCATTCAGTAGCCAGGACCACAGTCAACCACCACGCCATGAAAGATGAAAAAGGGACTAGAATTTTATTCCTTAGTCTGATCTTTAATTATTTCTCAGGGATAGGGGAGCCAGAACAGCCAATTGTTAGGTACTTGATAGAAAGCATTTCACAAGGATTGTGGTACAAGGAGTTCTGCATCTTAACATATGTCAAGCTCTGCAACCTGGACTCTCACACATGGTTCAAATCCTTTCATATTGGCATTGAATCTCATCATTCTTACCTGGATTGGTCTCCCTATAATCTGTGTGCTTTTCTGGCACCACCGAGGCCAGGTCCTTACTTCCTTGGTACTGTTCAGGTGAAGTCAATGCTCCTCCCTGATCACATTTCCTAGAATCAGACAAAGTCCTAAAGCAAAGTGAAGGAATATAGTTAGGGATAAGATTCTTTTTCTAGAGTTAGTGGAAAAAAGGGAATTTTGAGATAAGCCCTGGGAAAGGATTCTGGGTATGAAGGAATTATGGGAGTCTGAAACTGAAAATAACTGAACTTCACTTCCTTCTTGGATTTCATCTGAAATGGGAGTGGGTTTTGTTTCTGTGCCTACAATTTCAAGATGAATGAGGAGTTTTGCTCTATGAGATTTTACCTGGAAAGTCAGGATTTCAAAGAGAAATCTTTGGAATCCAGGTGCAGGATTTACTTGAAGGAAATTAATTTCTCTAAGTCCTGTCTTCATCTGGCAGTGGTCCATCTACCAGAATTCCTACTGGCTAAGGTAATTTAAAGCTTTCCAACTATAACTTTGAGTTTCTTAGTACAACAGCCAAACGCAGAGTATTTCGCTTTTTTTTTTCTTTATTAATTACTGGTGGTAAGATTAGCATCAGTCAGATAACTTGGGAAAGGGTTTTAGACAGCATAAGGAGGTGTAGATAGAGCCAGAAGAAGAACAGAAGGCTCTCCTTTCACAGGGGACTTAGGAGTCAGGTGGAGGTAGTTTGAAGAATGTCAGGGTCATACCTACAAGATCCCTTATTCCTTTTGTTAAAATAAATTTTGTTCCCATAATTAAAGGGTATGGTGCTCAATTGGCCCTGAGAAATTCCTAGCTGGGTTATAAAATCTTACATTTCTCTAGGACCCTTTCCCATTACAAAAGTCCCATAATAGTTAGAGTCAGTGGTAGTTTCAACAGTCTAAGACTGTTGGGCAGGCAGTTACATTTAGGGCTAATGGACATCCTAAACCAACACTATTGGAAAATCAAAAAATCTTTAAATATTGATGGCATGCTTCAGAAAACTCAAATTGCACATGCAATTATAAAAAAAAAATGTTCTAAAATTAAAAATATGTATCTTACAATCTGTGTCCCTCAAGGAGAGGTAAAATATAAAAGTTTCTTACCCCAAAATTAAGATCCATTCCTTTTTAACTTAACCATGATCCACAGTGTGAGTGCAAATGATTTTCACAAAATAAAGTAACAGGTGTCTAAAACAATAGGAAATGGGTAAGACAAGTTCAAAGAAAGTACAAAATTTTCAAATTTCACAATACTTCAACTTATCTAAAGGCTACAAGTTTTGTCCAACTATGTCATACTCTTTCAGGTTCAAATATAGGATGGTACAAATATATATGATATAATTTTAAAAAGTAATAAAATCTCAAAAAGAACAATTACTCATCATCTGTAGAAGGTGCTTTCTTGACATGGGATCAATGGATCTGAGAATCTTTTTTTCCAATTCACTGGATGTTAGAATAGTTAATAGGACTTCAAATGGACAATCATAGGGAGGTTGAGTTGCCCAAGTACATTTTGATCAAATATCCTTAGGGATGTCATCACGTATTGGATAAACTGAACCTGATTCACCATTTGTCCTCACTGAATCTAAGAAAAGTAATAGAAAGGTTTTCAAAGATTCTTCTGGAAGCTATAGTGAAATTTCTCTAGTAGGAGTTGTAATAGATGATGGAATTGGGGAAGATTTGTAATAAGGGGAAAGGGTGAAAAAGGAAAGGATAATCTTTTCCCTTCTAAACCTGCCTTCAGCTTTGCTCTGCTGGGTTCTGAGAAGGATATATATTAAGGGATTATGGTGGTAATCTCTCTTTGGGAATATAAAGTCACCTCTCTTTCTGCCCCTCACTCCATCCCACCTCACTCTTGTTTCCCTCTAAAAATACTTTAATCAGTTATTGAATACTTTATTAACTATAATTTATTGACAGGAAACAAAAGGGTACAGGGCAGATTGAGGATAAGGATTTAGTGTTCAGGAAAGAAGGAGGAAGAAGGTGTCCCTATCTAGTCAATATCCTTCCCCTCAAAGTCAAGCAGATCAGGTTTGGTTCACTTGACCCATTTGGGGTCGAGATGATGAGAAATATGATTCTTGTCAACATAATAAGTGTCTCAAATTCATATTTAAGGAGGTAGATGGAAACTCTTCTTGTTTGGACAGCTTAATTACCAAAGTCTTTTCCAATAAGTTTATCTTCTGGTGGGACAGTCAGGAAATTCACAAAGAGAAGATCACTGGATCAAGAAGCCCAGTTAGATCTACCTGTCTGGTCTATGGTGCCAGGCAGAAGTGCACTCCCAACTGAAATTGGGTCAGCTCAGTTCTGCCTTCCAAAGTTCTGAATTCCTTTTCCTGCCCATCCCCCACTGCTCTAACCCTAAATTTTCTTACAGAGTATAGTGGATTGTTGCCCTCTATTTACACAAAAAAAATCCCTTCCTAAGAGATTCATTGGGCAACCTGGCATACACAAAATATATGTTCTACACTTAATGGATCTAAAGAAACCATCTTTGGTTGCAATTTGGCTACTCTCTATGGTCTTTCTGCAGATCCCACTACTTCCATTATACCAACAGCTCTACAATTTTCAGGAGGATTTTGTAACACCAACTTACTTGCACCACTATCAACCAGATCATAGATCTGGTCTCCAATAGTAACAGACACATGTGCTTCTGTGCTATTTGGTGGTTTGAATGTCTCCAATACCAGAGCTAACACAGTGGCATCAGTGGAAAACTCAGTGTTTTCTCCTGTCCATCCAAACACACATCTGCTTAAATTGCATGATTTTTCCAGGATTTTACCTCTTTATCACATTCCTTTGATTCAACACCACTCTCATTGGTCTCCTTAATTTCTACATCACTTACATTGTTCACATTTATAATCACATTTTCTTTATCCATTTTACATTCTCCATTATTTTCTATTATTACACAATCTTTAGAATTTTCAACTATTATTACATCAAAATTTTCTTTTTCTCCACATTCATTAACACTAATTATACCCTTTTGTTTCAATTACATTATTTACAGTTTCATTAACATTATCCTCATTACCTCCAATACCATTAACTTTAAATCAAATTTTCATTGATTCATCCAACACTTGAGAACTGTGGGTACATCTTCATAATGGACATGCACCTTTGTTCTGGTTGCCCTTCTGGACTACTTGAATATACTTTGGTCTAGCTCCAGACTTTACCCATCCCTACAGAGTATTCAGATCAGGTGCTTGAACCTCTTGGCAACAAGCGTTAGGGCACTCATTTGCATTCACTTGTCCTTGATATCTATTCATATTATTAAATTATTATTATTATTGTTCCACTCATTTGAAGTTTTTCTTTATCTCTAATTATATGCATTATTAAAAATATTTCCTTTATTTAATTTTCTTGAATATTTTCCTCTGTAGCAATAATCCCTTACAAAGTGTTACAATTAAAGTAGTGTTTGCCTTAAACTGTGGTAGTTAAAAGAGTGGAGATCTTAAACTTTGACTGCAGAAATATGGTTTCAAGACATTATCTTGAGTTAAATCAAATATAAAGTGGTCACCAGGGAAAAATTCCCAAATATGAAATATACCCAAGTCAGCTGGGTTTTTATGGAGATTTTAATTAATACAAATTAAGGAATTAATGAAGATGAGAGAGAGAGAGAGTAAGAGGAAATAATGAGAAAGGGACTAGGCCAGCCCAGAACAGCCTAGGCCCAAGCCCTAAGAGAGAGATCAGTCAGTCTTTAATCCACTCACCACAAGATTTGTCCTAAGCAAGATTGTAGTGTTCAGAGAGACCCACCAATTCAACTCCTGAGCTCCACTTCACCTTCCAAGGCTGAATCCTTCCTGAACTCCCCTGAACTAGCTCAGACAGCTCCTTTTAAAGAGAATTTTCTCCTATGTCACCTCCCCTAAGTTCTCACATCTACCAATCACAGTAGAAGTTTTCCAAAGGACAGACCATTCTTAATTCACACCTGAGTAGACTAAACTTTTGAGTAATTCATACCTGAGTAGACTAAAACCTCCCACCTCTTTTGTTAAGGCTTGTCCCTTACAAGTTTGCAAGTTGCCTGACCTTCATAGGTACTTATCACCTTCCTAAAAATAGACTTAGCTTAAGGCTTTCGCTTCACTATAAGTATGAGTTAAGTACTTTTTTCATTGTTCAGTAAAGAGTTTACAACTTTATCTTCCCTTAAAGTATGCTTAAGTATGGGTGGAGTAATGTTCCCACATTGTTGACTAAGTTCCTTCATTGTTTAAAATGGTGAATGTTCTTAACCAAGTGTTCTGAAGTAGGGTCTGAAAATTTTTAAGATTCACAAGTCTGAGAAATTTTAAAATTCACAAAAGTGGCCTGCATGATTACACAAAACATTTTGAGGAGCTTCACACTTTCTTTCTCTATGACTATATTGATACTTAGGCTAAACTGATTTCAGTGATGATATAGCTTTAATTTCTCTGATATCACTGTCTTTCACCTTTTTATTTGCTTCTTGTAATTGTTTTTTTTTCAGATCTTCTATAACACTATCCTTTTCATCTGAATTTTTATCTTTGTAAGCTGAAATAACATACAAGTTTTTCTCTTTAATTCCTCCAGACTCATTGTCTCCAAATCTGGGCAGTTGTTTCTTAAAAAAATTCTCACTACAGTACAGGCATTTTTAACAAACAGCTTCTTGATGTGAGAAATCATCTCTTCTGATAGAATATTGAGACTCAATTGCAATTCAGCAACTTCCATATGTGTGTCTAAGAATTCTACAGGTGACTCCCCAATTTCTTGCTTACTGTGTTCAAATTTTGACCAGCTATCAGGTCTCTTAGACTTTCTCTTCATTACTTCAATTACAGACTCCCTTGCTTTTTTCAATACTTGATAACAGTATTCTGAATTCAAGTTGATTTCCTCATAATTCTCTCGCCATGGTGTTAGATCAGGATTTTTCTGGGTTTGTTCTATGAACTGTTCCCTCTCTCTTCTAGTTAGAAGTTCTTCCAACAACAAAATACCTAAGGGTTCTCCTTTTAATGGCATCTAATTCAGCTGAAGAGAATTTCTAATGAGATTTCAGATGAATAATCCTCCTGTATGAAGTAACAAAAGGCAGGTCTCTTAAATGGTAAAAGAAATCTGGTGTATTCAATGCTTCAGTTTCCCTTTCTAGCCTAGAGGGAATCTTTGTTTTTATATCACTTCCCTCTGTAAATTGCCCAATACCATTCACACCAGCATTTTAAAATTCAAAACCAATACTTTTCACTGAATATCCAAGTAAAAACACCCTGGATTTTATATAAAGTAACAATAAAAATCCAACGAAATTTGTATGCACAAACAAAAGCCAACAAAATTATATGTAAGTAGGAACAGACTCTCTGAAGTGTTAATCTCATCACAGGTCTTATTACATTCCAAGCTAAAAATTGGTTAAAAAAATTTTGGGGATCACAATCAACAACTCACAAGGTATCAACATCAAATCAGCATTAAGAACTTCCATTATTCCCTATAACATAGTAACAGTCATACAAGAATAATGTGGGAATAACACTTGATAAAAAAAAAATTGGTGTTGTAAAATTAGAAGCCACTATGAAAAAGTAAGCCTCTTCCAAAGATGAGATTTGACTTCAGCACTGGACAGCAGCTGGTTGGATGTTCAGCCCTCTATCTATTTGACTGGTGTGCTGAAAGGTCTGGACAGCTCCTAGCTCCTCACTTGACTGACAGCTCCAGGACAAATTTTATAACCTGTCAGTTCTCTTAATTACCTTTAAGAACCACTGAAAATCAGGCCTGAAAAAATCCTTCAGGCCAAAATGTAACCCAGGTTCAAATCCTCTGCCACAGCCAAACTGTAATAGAGGGTGGTTTGGGGATGGGTTTAGATGTTTAATTGTAGGTCACTATCAGAAGGATAACTGCTTTGGAAAGGTCAACTTTAGACTGACAGGCTAACAGGTCCAGTCCAGGCAGAGCCTATCCTGAGGTAACAAATACAGATCACTATATAACAGAGGTAGGTTTTTGGATTCATTAAACAAGGCAAGGTGAAAAGAGGATTTGGGATAATCCTAAACTAATGTCAACTACCTAACTGCCCCCCCCCAGGTCTAAATGTCCTGTAATCAGGAGTCTTCCCAGATTTAAACTACACTGATTCTTCCCTATCTGTCTAAAGACCCCAGACCCTAATATAAATAAACCTACACTAACCCCAAACCCCTTTTTATGGTAATAAATGTAGTGGGTTTTGGCAGTTAGGCAGGACAGGGCCCAGGAGAGGTCCTGGATCCAGATGGACCTCAGACCTAATCTTACAGACACATGGTTCAAGATCACACAAGGAAGCTCTATAGATATCACCAGCCAACAGGAAAGCAGGTAGGATAGAAAAGATAAGATAGAAACAGCCAAGGTCAAATAGACAATCCCTCCAGGTCAAAACCAGAGAAAAAGAGAGAGCTCAAACCCAACTATCTCTCAGTAACAGCTTAACTCTCACCTGCAGAGTTTCAGAATCTTTTACTCTGCTGCCTCATGCCTCTGCCTTCTGCAAATTTACACACTTTTTTTCCTTAACCTTTCCTTATAGCAACAGGTAGAGCAGGCTGTGCACACTTTAGAGGCTATTGTATGTATGCCAGGGGATATCCATACTCCTTTAACAAAGTCCACAATTACCTGGATCCCTAAATGACAATTTTTATGTATAGATTGGCAAATTTGGTGATAAAAAATTCTAGCGAGTGGGGTTTGCCATCAGATGATACCTATATTCCATTTATCAATTTGGCCTTAAATTTTTGCCTCCATTTGTCCACTTCCTTGTCATTATAAGAAAGAGATAGATTTAAATCATCAGTAGTTGTCAATGGTAAAATTAATTCAGGTCCTTCCAAGGCTGCTAATTTTGCAATGCCTGATCATTCCCCTTGAAGACAGGATCAGTGACATGTGTATGGGCAGAGAAATGAAGTACAGTTAGGGCTTCAGGGAGCCAGAGGAAAAAAAGATATTCATTAATAATTTCTGCATTAGCTATGCATTTTCCAGCTTATGTTAAAAATCCCCTTTGAAGCCAAAGCATACCTACTGTATGAATATGCTGAATGAATATCTAGGATCTGTGTAAATTGTTGCCTTCTTATTGGTAGCAATAAAGCAGTCATATTTTAGAGCTATGACTTCTGCACCTTGAGCATTTAAATTTGAGGGCAGTGATGCTGACCATAGAGTGGCAAATTCTGTGACTACATTACCTCCTGTATAGTGTATGCCATCTTTTGTAGAAGAAGACCCATCTGTAAATAATATAAGGTCTAGATTGGTTAAAGGTGTGTCCAGTAAATCATTTTAAGGTTTTTCAGTCATGGACATTAAAGATTCACAATTGGACCAAGGTTCTCCTAAAACTGGTAAATAAGGAAGCAAGGTAACAGGTTCTTAAGTACTGGATGACTCTATAGACAGATTTTTCCTTTGGGGCCTAATTTTAACTTTTTCACTGGTAGGATGGGTGTATTATATGCAGATTTGAAGGGAACTATTATGCCTTGTTCTATTAACAAAATTTTCACTGGGGTAATTCCCTCAACTGATTCCTTCGAGAGAGGGTACTGAGGAATAGAAGGAGGTGGGTCAGATTTTGTCCGAATTTGAACAGGAACAGCTGATTTCAATAGGTTAATATCAGAAGAAAATGTTTCCCTGAGAGATTCAGGAATATCAGTGATTTTGAAAATGAGTTCCTTCATTCCCTGAATGTTTGATAGAAGGAAAGGGAGCAAATTCAAAGAATTCTCAGGAAGTTCCAGTGATATAGAGCCATATGGAAAACAAATTATTGTGGCTCTAATTTTGCACAAAAAATATCACCCCAGGAAATTTATAGGAAAACCTAGGCATTAGAAGGGAAGAACATTCCTCCAATAATGTCTTACAGAAACCATCTGAGGGGAAAGCTTTGGATCCTTTAGAGGTGGCCTGATACCACCTTTACATTTATTGAGACAATGGAACTACATTAAGAATAAGGTATAGTCATAACTAAAGATCTAGAGGCCCCAGTATCCAGGGTACAATTATAATAAGTATTTCCTACTTTTAGGGTTGCATGAGGTTCATCACTATGGGGAAGAGAATGGATAGGGATAACAGACATTAAGACATCAGGGTCTAGGAAATCAAAGGTTGTTGTACTCTCTAATTTCAATAACCTATTCCTCCCTGACACTTTCATAAAGATCTTTGGGGAGTACCTTGGGCTCCCCGAAGCTGAGGAGCAGTCTCACTTTGAATACAGCGTGGATGACTCTTCTTTGGATATATTGTTATGGGGTATTTTGGTGTGAGTTTCCATTTTCCTGATTTGAATTTGGATGTGGAATATTATTGTCATAATTGTTAGTATTTCTATAATTGTTAGTATTTCTAAAGCTATTATTATTCCTGAAGTTATTATTTCTAAAGTTATTATTTCTGAAGTTGTTATTCTGAATTGCTTGTTTCCAAGTCCACAAATTGCCTCCTTATTTGCCATACATCTCTATCTTTAGTGAGATCAAGGTCTATGTACATTCCTCCCAGCTAAATAAACCTATCCATAATTTAGGAGGATGACTCATCTCCCAATTGTTTAAGACTTTCAAACTTTATCTATGTATCTGGACTGTCGAGGCATTTTTGCATTGCCTTTATCAATGCCTCCCTGTCACAGAATAGGTGCAAATTTTCCTCTTCATAACTTATATTCCACTCTGGGTCATGTTCTAGCCAGTGAACTGCATTGCTTCCTCAGGCTCTATTAACAGTACCATAACATTTTTGCATATATTTTCATTAAGGAGATTGGTCTGTAGTTTTCTTTCTCTGGTTATAGTCTGCCTGGCTTTGGAATCAGTACCATATTTGTATCATAAAAGAAATTTGGTAAAACTCCTTTCCTTATTTTGTCAAATAATTTGTATATATTGGGATTTGTTGTTCTTTAAATGTTTGATAGAATTCACTTCTGAATCCATCAGGTCCTGGGGATTTTTTTCTTAAGGAGTTCCTTGATGGCTTGTTAAATTTCTTTTTCTGAGATGGAATTGTTTAATTATTCCATTTCCTATTTTGTTAATCTAGGCAATTTTTATTTCTGTAAATTCACACTTTTGCCTAGATTTTCATATTGATTGCCATATAATTGAGCAAAATAGTTCTTAATAATTACCTTAATTTCCTCTTCATTAGAGGTGAGGTCTCTCTTTTCATCTTTAACACTGTTAATTTGATTTTCTTCTTTCTTTTTCTTATTAGATTAACCAGTAATTTATCTATTTTATTTGTGTGTGTGTGTGTGTGTGTGTGTGTATGTGTTTTTAAGTACTGGCTCCTATTCTCATTTATTAATTAAACAGTTCTTTGATTTTTAGGACTTCCCATTTAGTTTTTATCTGGGGATCTTTAATTTGTTCTCTTTCTATTTTTTAGGTTGCATGTCCAAGTCATTGACCTCTTCCCTCTCTGATTTGTTGACATACACATTCAAAAATAAAATTTTTCCCCTGAGTATTGCTTTGGCTGCATCCTATAGATTCTGTATGTTGTTTCTTCATTGTCATACTCTTCAATAAATTAGTAATTGCTCCTTTGATTTGTTCTTTGACCCACCACTTTTAAAGAAATTGATTATTTTACTTTCCAATTAATTTTAAATCTGCCTTTCCTTAAGCCCTTATTGATTACATTTTTATTGCATTATGCTATGAAAAAATGTATTCATTATTTATGCTTTCCTACATTTGTTCATAATATTTTATGACCTAGTACATAATCAATCTTTGTATATGTGCCATGTACTGCTGAAAAGAAAGTATATTCCTTTTTATCATCGTTTATTTTCCTCCAGATATCTATTAGCTCTATTTTTCTCTAAAATTTCATTCCTTTCCCTTACTTCTTTTTTATTTATTTTTTGGTTTGATTTATCTAGTTCTAATAGGGGAAGGTTGAGGTCTTCCACCAGCATGATTTTTACTATTTCCTCCTTAAGCTTCTTTGATTTCTCCTTTAGAAATCTGAATACCGTACCATTTGGTGAATATATATTGACTATTGATATTTCTTCATTTTTTATCCTGCCTTTCATCAAGATATAATTATTTTCCTTATCTCTTTTAATGAAATCTATTTTTGATTTATCATTTTCTGAGATCATAATTGCTACTTCTGCCTTCTTTGTCTCATTTGCACCCCAGTATATTATGCTCCACCCTCTTACCTTTATCCTGTGTATGCCTACCTGCCTCAAGTGTGTTTCCTGCAGACAACATATGGTAGGATTCTGGTTTTTAATCCAATCTGGTAACTGCTTCCTTTTTTATTTGTGAGTTTATCCCATTCACATTCATAGCTATGATTATTGTCTGCATATGCCCTTCCATTTTGACTTTCTCTATTGATTCTGCCTTTTCTCTTATCCTTGTTAATCTCCTCTTCAATTTTTGACTTTTAGGCTGTCTCTACCTTCCCCCCCCCCACCAATGTTTTTCCCTTACCACTCCCTTCCCTTTTATTATTCTCCTCTTACCATAGTGCCTTTAAAATTATCTCCCAACCTCTCCCTCCCTTGTATTTCTCCCCTCCCCAACAGCCTATTTATTTCTCTTCTGTTTCTCTATAGGGCAGGATACAATTCTTGGCCACAATGGATCTGATTGTTCTTATATCTCTGAGTCAATTCTATTGAGTGTAAGATTTAAGTATTACCTGTCACCAATCTCTTCAACCCTTCCATTGTTATTGTCTTCCCTGCCTCATCTGCTTCTTTATGAAATATTTATTCATCCCATTTTTTCTCTTTTCCCATTTCTCGTAGTATTATTCTCTTTTTTAGCACTAGGTTTTTTTATATTTTTTATATATCATCCTATACAGTTTGTCATTGTACCCTCTAAGTATACTTCTTCTAGATATCCTGATGATAATAACAATTTTTGAGTTACCAATATCATCTTTTCATATAGGAATAAAATTATTTGAATTTATTGTGTTCCATATTTTTTTTTCCTTTCTCAATTACCTTTTGGTTATCGAGGTCTGTATTTGGGCATTAAATATTCTGTTTAAATCTGGTCGTTTCTTCAGGAATGTTTGGAAATCTATTTTATTAAATGGCCATACTTTCCCTGCAAGAATATATTACTGGGTAGTTGATTCTCAGTTATAGATACAGTTCCCCTGCTTTTTGAAATATCATGTCCTATGCTTTCTAGTCCTTCACTGTGAGTATAGCCAGATCCTGTATAATCCTGAGTGTGGCTCCCTGATATCTGAATACTTTGTTTTTAGCATCTTATATTATCTTTTCTTTGGTCTGCAAGTTCTTGAACTTATCTATAACATTCTTGAGCATTGTCAATTGGGCATTTAATGTAGGAGGTGATATGTGGATTATTTCAATCTCTACTTTACTGTATCATTTAACAATATCATGGTAGTTTTCTTGGATAATTCCCTGTAGAATGATGTCCAGACTGTTTCTTTTGTCATGATTTTATGGTAGTCCAGTAATTCTTAAATTGTCTTTCCTGGATATATTTTTTTCAAGTGTATTGTTTTATCTATAAGGTATTTTATATTTTCCTCATTTGTTTCATTCTTTTGATTTTGTTTTATAGATGCTTGCTGCCTTGGGAAGTCATTTGCTTCTAGTTGTTGGATTCTAATTTTTAAAGACTGAATTTAATCCCTGGCTTTTTGGACATTCTTCTCCTTCTGGTTGGTTTTTCTTTGTAGGTCATCTTTCACTTTCTTTGTTTCATTTTCAAGTTGGTCGGCTCTAGCTTTTTTTTTTTATATTTGTTTTTCTGTTCCCCTCAAAGCAGTTTTTAATTGGTGTGGAAGGGTATTCACAGGGCAATTGATTTTTGCTGCTTCAAAATCACCATCTTGACACCAGTCTGGCTCTCTGTTTCCAATGAGTTTCTTATTGACAGTATATGGTGAGATTCTGGTTTTAATCCAGTCTGCTATCCTCTTCCATTTGATGTGTAAGTTATCCCATTACATTGAGAGTCGTCGTTATTAATTGTGTATTTCCCTCCATCCTATTTCCCCCCTATTTTTTTCTCTTTCTCTTCTTTGAGGCTATGTTCATTTTTTTTTTGGTTCTCCAAATGTGTCCTCTCTTTTATTGCCCTGCTTTTTTCCTCCCCTTCCCCTTCTATCTTCTTTATTAGGTAAGGTGAAATTCTATATCTCAGTGGGGATGTTATTCTCACTTTGTGCCATTTTGAATGAGAGTAATGTTCAAGCATTTTCAACAATGCCCCCATCTTCCTTCCATTGTATTCATTCTTATATAACTCCTCTTGTGAGATAATTTATCCCCAACTTTCTCCTTCTCTTTTCCCCTTGTATTACTCTTACTTATCCCCAGATTCTTTTTTAAATTTTATCCCATCACATTCATCTTATTTTATGCTCTGTCTTTATATGCTCCTATTCATCCTCCCAATAAATAAGTTCTTAAATATCTTCAATATCTAAAATATTCTATATACTTTAGGTACCTTAGGTTCTTTGAGTACTATAGATATCTTAAACATCTTAGTTATCACCTAACTAGTAATGGAATCAGTTGAATCCCATTGTTTTCCTTGATTACCTTAAAGAATCATTAACCTTTTATAAGTATCTTAAGTATTCTAGTTATTACTTTCCCATAAAAGAAAGGATGTGATTTGTTTATTCCCACTGATTCCCTTAGGTTGCTATTTTTGTTTACCTTATTATGCTTATTTGAGTGACAAATTTGTTTATTGAATTTTCCTTTTAGCTTTGTACCTTGTATTGGGAATGCCTGGAATTTCCCTATTTCATTAAACATCTACTTCTTCCCCAGGAATATTATGCTCAGTTTCTCTGGGTAGGTGATTTTTAGTCATAGGTCTAGTTCTTTTGCCTTGCAGAATATCCTATCCCATGTTTTTTGGTCCTCCAATGCAGAGCATTCTAGGTACTGTGTAATATTGGTTGTAGTTCACCAATATTTTATTTTTTCCTGGCTGCTTAAGGTACTTTCTTCTAGACCAGAGAGTTCTGGAATTTGGTTATTAAAGTCCAAATATGTTTAAATTTAGGAATTCTTTCAGGAGATTATTTGTGGTTTCTTTCAATATCTATTTTCCCCTCTTGTTCAAAAACAACAAGGCAGCTTGCTCGAATAATTTCTTTCAACATGGCATTCAGGTTCTTCTGATCATGGCATTCAAAAATCCAATGATTTGTTAGTGTTTGTTCTTAGTTGTTTTTCTAGGGAGAAATTTCAAATTTTCTTCTATTTTTTCTTCTTTTGAATTTGCTTAATTTTTTTCCTGTTGTCTCTTAAAGTCATTAGTTTGCATTAGTCCAATTCTAATTTTTAAGAAGTCATTTTCTTCTTTGACATTTTGTGGTTCCTTTCTTTGGGACTTATTTTACTATTTGATGTGTTGTGTTTCCTTTTTTAGGGAAACTTTAAGTTTCTTAATATTTTTCCTTATCTTTTCAGGAGCTCTTCCAGAGTTTGATTTTGAGATTGACTTCCTTTTACATTTCCTTTTGAAGTTTCACTGACTTTCATTTCTGCATTGCTGTCCTTCTGAGCTTGTATTTTGGTCATCTCTTTTTGTGGAGATATTTTTTATAGCATGTCTTTTTATCTGTTTTTTTTTTACTAATTTGGGGGATACTTTTTCCTATATTTTGTCTATATGCTGAATCTTAATTAACTCTATTCTTGGGGTTAAAGGAGTAATGATCCATGCTTGAACTGTGTCTGGGATCAACTTGGTTACCTCAGTCTCTGATTAAACACTCTGCAGAGGTAGCCTGGTTGGCTTGCTGCATGGAGGATTTGAGTTGGTTTCTTTCAAATCCCAATGAAGCTGGATCCTATTGGTATGAGTTTCTTCCACTGCTGCCTGCTGTGGATTAGGGCAGGCCTCTGTTCCAACTGGACTACGCAGTGCTTCTTCTTCCCTCCCACTGTTCCTCAATCTCTACTGTTCTGGTTTCCATTCTTATCCCACTGAGGCTTGATTGAGCTGACTGTGCTCTTTCTCCTTCCAATTCTACTATATCCCATCCAGAGTCTGATGAGGTTGGACAACAGATTTGCCCTTTCCCCAAATGCTTGAGCTGTATTGTGTCTCAGTTCTGCTGAGGATTCCTCAGTGATCTCTCCTATTACCTCATTGATAAGAAACCTCCTTGCTCTCTATCTGCATTGTTCTAGACTAGAGTATTGCTTCATCTGTTCTTCTGTTGGTTATGCCACTTTAAGGCATTTGAAGTGTTTTTGTTCTTCTGTGGTTGTTTGGAGGGTCATTGGGAGGCTTTAAGTTTATCTACTTTACCATTTTGGCCTGATCTCATCATTATTCTTCATCTAAGTTACCCTGGAGGTCCAAAGGTTCTGCAATTAAAGCCACTTTGCAAGTCTTTTTTTGCTACATCTTTCAAATACAAAATCTTACACTCCAATTTGAATGTGGTATCTTTTTAGTCACATGTCTAATGAATGTTGTTACAACCCAAAGAAAATTAGAACCTTGGTTGTGAAAAATGCATGCTATTCAAATGGTATAAATGTCTCATTTTGAGTTTTAAAGAAAAAAAAACTTATGAAAATGAATAACTTCAGGAAGCCATGCATGATACTGGATATTTCCAGTTTCTCCTACTAGAATTTCCATCTATCAGTAGTCTGTCTTTTTAATAATTATCATGGGATCTAATAATTATTCACATGATATATTTTCCCTTAAATTGATGTTTTGTTCTGACAATCAGAGAAAGAGAGGATTAGTAATTATTTTGCTTTCAAAGTAACATGCCTGTACAGAAAATATAATAATATACACACAAATATGTATCACTCTTTCTTTCTATATCAGTCTCTCTTTCTGTCTCTCTCTCTTTATATATCTCTCTCTCCATCACACACACAAACATATCCACACACCTAGAGATTCTGAATTTTTTATTTATTTTTATTTTATGAGCCTTTTTTTGTATGTGAGCCTAATAATAGAGACAACAATTATCAGCCATCAAGGCCAGTACAATGTATGAAATTTGTCCATCACTGTTTACTAAAAAAATAATTAGACAATTGTCTTCAAAAATGCATACTTGTATATGCAAATTAAAGACAAGTACCAAAAATCATCATAATATCAAAAACAATGTCGACAAAAATCCATAAAACCACTTAAAATAAGTATATGATATACTGTTACAAATACTGTGAATATTCGATTAATGGTGCCTGATAGTAATTGAGACATTTTAGTCTTTTTTTTTTCATTTTCATGATTAAAGTTTTAATCAATATTATAAGCATAGACTTTTAATTTACTTTTTTGGTTTGTTTTAGGTCAAAAGAAAGGGCACAGAACATTTGGACCATTAAAAATAATCAAGTATCAGACAATGTTTCATCTAGGAATAGCCATCATCTGTAGAACTGGTGTGTCAATAGAGAGCAGCTGTTTGCCTATGACTTTCTGCCACACAGAGGATTTATAAATATTATATTTTTAAACCTTGATTCTAGGAATCAGTTTAACATTAGAGCTTACATATTGGTAAATATGTTCATCATGACAATTGTTCCAAATATTGTTTAGCATTTAAGAAAAGTTTTCTTGAGATTTTCAGTAGTTGCTGATCACTACTAGTCTATGCTGTTGTGCAATTATACCACTAGATCCTTGACAATCACTATGTAGAAAGCAGCTACTGATATTTTATTCTTTATCTTTGAAAAATATTGTGGAAGGTGGAACCAAGATGGAAGAGTAGAGGTACAAAAACTTGAACATTTCTCATAGTTGTCTTTAAAAAACCTTAAAATAAAGTTCCAAAATTAATATGAACCAAAAAGGGGACCAAGTGAAGCAATATTCCTACAGGAAACAATTTGGAAGGTAGACAGGGAGGGTCTGTTTTACTGGGGTGAGAGGGGAATGTACCAACATGTACAAAAATATAGCATCTCTTTTTGGGTGGCAAAGAATTGGAAGTTGAGGGGATTAACATTACTAATACAAGGCAGTGCTATCTCTGCAACTTCTAGGTTTATGAAATTACCTAGATCACTATTAAATTAAGTGTCTTGACAGAGGTCACAGGTAGTAAATGTTAAAACCAGAATAAAATTAGGTCTTTCTGGTTTGGAGGCTCCCTTCCTGCTATATAGTTTGTAAACTCCTAAAGGACAATGCCTATCTTTGGTCTTTCTTTTTATTCCCAGCACTTAAGACAGTGCCTGGCATATAATAAGTATTTAATAAAGGTTTATTGATTAAAAACAACATAAAAGAGAAAGTTTGTTATTTTATTAATGTGTTATATTAATATATATCTATAGTTGATAGTAATATATCTAGAGCTATCAACTACCAAGTGGCTATTCTCCAAAATGTGTTTTCCATATATTGTCTGTCATGATTAGAAGGACAGTCTGAAGTCCATTTAGGGAAGAAGAAAACTCTCTACACATCAGTGATTAGTTTGAAGCCTTTCATTGAAATACCCATCACACTTTGTGTTTGGGGATGCCTTGATTAACTCGTGCTATAAATGAAAGGCTTCAAAAAGACATTAACATATTATAGAAAAAAATGAAGTAGAGTAAAATAAGAAGCAAATTTATTATCTATAAGAGAAATATAAATATGCAGGATCCCTTTTTACCATTCAAATGAAAGAATGTAGTATACAGAGTTATTTAAAACTTAAAATCATATATAAATGTAATTTCAGATAATGAAGAGGATAATGATATCTAAGATTTAGTTGTCTGTATAGGAATTCTCTCTAGACTAATACCCATATTACTCTATCCTTTATAAGAGAACAAACATCTATGTGGCAGGATGGATACTATAAAATTAGCAGGAAAAAGTAGTTGCATACTACTCCAGGATCTTTGCTATGAAAACACAGAATGGTTCATGAAGAGACAAACATGACTAAAATAAGTGAACAACAAACAACATTATAAGGGAACATTATAAAATGAACCTACATAAATCATCTGCTTTTCTTTATACTACAAAGAAAATCTACCAGCAGGCAATAGAAAGAAAAATACCAATTAAAACGACTGTAGACAGCATAGAATACCTGGGGGTCTATCTGCCAAGACAAACTAAAGTACTATATAAACATAACTACAAAACACTATCCACATAAATTCAAATACAAGCAATTAGATACAACATTAATTGCTGATGGAAGGGCTGAAGAAATAAAATAAAAAAGACAATTCTACCTAAATTTATTTAGCTATATAGTGCCAAACCAATCAAACAACTAAAAATATTTCATAAAACTAGAAACAATAATTATAAAATTCATCTAGAAGAATGTAAGGCCAAGTATATCAAGAGAATTAATAGAGGGAAAAAGATATGAAGAAAATGGCCCACCTTTACCTGATCTCAGACTGTATTATAAAATGGTAACAGTTAAATAAGCTGATACTAGCTAAAATATAGAGTAGAGTATCAATGGAATAGATTAGGTATGATAACACATAATAGTAAATGACCATTTTTGAGAGACATAAGAATCCAAGCTTTTGGAAGAAATCACAATTTACAATTTGAACAAAAGTGCTAGGAAAACTATAAAATAATATGGCATGAACTAGGCTTTGACCAACAGCTCCTGTCATATACCAAGGTAACAAAAATTGATACCTGATTTAGAAATAAAAGATAATTACAAATTAGAGGCTTAATGAATAGTTTATATGTCTGATCTATAGATGAAGAATGAATGTCTGAACAAGACACTGAAAACACTATGAGATGTAAAATATATAACTTTTACTACATTAAATAAAAAGGTATTGCACAAACAAAACCAATGCAATAAAGACAAGAGGAGAATTGTAAAAGAAACATTTTATATCAAAGTAACCCTGACAAAGGCCTCATTTCTCAACTATATATAGAACTGAGTTAAATTTCTAGGAATTTAAAGCTTTCCCCAATTGACATATAGCCAAAGGATATGAACAGGCAATTCTAAGCTAAAGAAATAAAAATTCACTTTAGTACTAAAAAATGTTCAAAATCATCATTAATTAGAGAAATGTAAATTAAAACAACTCTGAGATACCATCTCACATCTATCAGACTAGCTAATATGACAAAAAAAAAAGAAAATGATAAATGTTGGATAACATGGAGAAAAATTGGGACAATAATACATTGTTGGTGGAACTGTGAACTGATACAAATGATTTGGAGAACAATTCAAATCATTCCCAAATGATCATCAACTATGCTTACCCTTTAACCTAGCAATACCACTACTAAGTTTGTATACCAATAAGATCAAGATAGGAGAAAATGACCTACTTCAACAGAACTATTTATAACAGCTTTAATTGCCGTGGCAAGGAAATCAAAACAAGGTTTGAACCAGAAACTTAAGGAATGGCCTTCAATTTCAGAATGGCTAAACAAATTATGGTATATGATTGTAATGGAATAGTAATGTGATTTTAAGAAAGAATGAACAGTACATACATGAACATACACAAACGCACATTCTGGACTTTTATGAAGTGATGAAAAGTGAAGTGAGGAACATCAGGAAGCTCTTGTGCACAGTAATAGTAATAATATCATTATCAACTATGAATGATATAACTACTATCTGCAACACAAAGACTAGAGACAACTCCAAAGGACAAAAAAAAGAGCTATTCATCATGATAATACAAACTGATAAAATCTGAATGAAGATTAAAGCATGCCTTTCTTTGCTTTATTTCTTTCAGGATTTTTTCCTCTAGTTTAAGCAATATGTAACTTTTCCACAATATTATGAATTTGGACAAAACATATTTCATAACACATACAACCAATATCATATTCCCTATATCCTGGGAAGAAGTTAGGGGAAAGGAGAAAACATTAATTACAAAATGTCAGAAAACAATTGTTGCAGATTATATCTATATGTAATCTGGAAAAATATATTTATACGTTTATGTATATATACATACACATATATTCCAATGTGGAGATATGTAATATATTATACATATATGTATATATAATATATGTCAACATTAAAGGAAAAGATAAGCTCCTTGAGGGATTGCTATTAACTTCCTTTGTGTTCTCTTCCTCTGTCTTTCATTGGCAACAATTGGTCAACACTTTCAAGTACCTGGGCAGCACCATCGCCAACGACGGGTCCCTAGACTGGGAGATTAATGCCAGGATCCAAAAGGCCAGCCAGGCACTGGGGCGGCTGCGCTGCAAAGTCCTCCAACACAGCAGTGTAAGCACTGCGACGAAGCTCAAAGTGTACAACGCAGTGGTCCTCAGCTCGCTCCTGTACAGGTGTGAGACACGGACACTGTACCGGAAGCACATGAAACAGCTGGAGCAATTCCACCAACGCTCCCTCCGGTCAATCATGAGGATCCGATGGCAGGACCGAATCACCAACCAGGAAGTCCTCGACAGAGCCAACTCCACCAGCATCGAAGTCCTGGTCCTCAAAACCCAGCTACGATGGTCTGGACACGTCATCCGCATGGACCCACAGCGAATACCAAGACAGGTATTCTACGGTGAACTGTCAGCTGGACTCAGGAAACAAGGCCGACCAAAGAAAAAAATTCAAGGATCAGCTAAAGTCCAACTTGAAGTGGGCTGGCATTACACCAAAGCAACTAGAACTCGCTGCCTCTGACAGAAGCAGCTGGTGAATCCACATTCACCAGGCTGCCACCACCTTTGAAGATGAGCGACGTCGACGTCTTGCCGCTGCGCGTGAACACCGACACCAGGCCACGACTGCACCTCCTGTAACAACTGGCGTCCCTGCCCCATGTGCCACACACTCTGCGCCTCAGCCTTTGGACTCCAAAGCCACATGAGGGTACACAAAGACAATTGTCATTCTCGGACACCGAGAGACTACCACTATTCTCTTCCTCTATGCCTAGAGCTAAATGGATAATTAGTACTTGTAGTAAATGTTTTTTGGATTGTACCAGATATTATATCCCACACACCATAATACTGAATGTTACAATGAGCTGAAATGCTTTGTATATGGTATAGAAATTGAGAAATAAGTTGTTTAACTACTGTGCCCCTTAGAATCCTAAAAATAAATTATGTTAATTTTATACTATCTTACTCCCATTTATAAAATTATCATAACTTTACATAATAATTTTTCATTATTCAGATATCTGCTTTGCCATCTAAAATAAAGTTTTCATGACTCTAATACTTGATATTTTGCATCAATTTTCTCTCTTGTAAATGGAAAACAGATTCACCTTAGCTATCTGTAATTTTTAAGTTGTTTCCAGATGTCTACACTGATTTCAGCTGTTTTGTTAGATAGTGTAGATTCCTTTAGAAGTGGACTATTATTGGGATCCTTCCAGAGATAAAGTGTTGTAAAACAATTTGTCCTCCCTTATCTTTTAGTTCACAGTCTTGGTAACTTTTTAAATAAATAAATTAACAATGATTTCTTTAATAATAAAATATATTTTTAAATTTCAGCATGTTTACCTTGTCATCATATTTCTTGTTCTAGAGCATTATCATCTTCAAAATTAAATTTTTGTGCACTTTAAATTTAACAGGTTTTAACAGAAAAAAAATGGACCTTTTTATTTATACATAGAACAAAAGCAGATGAACTGTGTATATTTCTTCACATCGATAGAAAATACTAGGTCAAAAATCAAAATTCCCAAGGGATCTTTCTTTACAAAGAACTTTGAATCATTTCTTTTAAAATATTGTTATTGGAAGACAAGAAGAAACTGTATAATAATCCAAGAAGCAACCCATTCTGTCAGACACTGTTCTCTATGAGGTGCCTACAAATACAATACAATACATATATATATATATATATATATATATATATATATGTATGTATGTATATATATATATGTTTCTAAAAAAGAAATCTAAGAACTGCTTTAAAAATTGGGGTAAATGTTCAGATCCATCCCCCACAACATACTAAATCAATAATCATTTCATGCTTAATAGAGCTACATAGGAAATCACTATCTTGATCAAAGCAGAAACACCAAACCAGATGTGGAATGAAGGTAGTGTTTTATAATTATCTTTCTGAATTTTTTATATTACTTTCCTTTGCTCCTTTAAGTAACTGCAGCACACTTGATTTTATGTTCTGAATGATTTGTCTTTATTTTCTAGCTCTTTTTTAGCTTTTTTTTAGCTCCTTCTGCCTTAAAGCCTGCCCACATTATAATGCAAAATTACTCTAATCATGGGTGTTTTAACATTAGAAATTTTTATGTCTCAGTATTGGTTCTCCCCACTCTTAGCCTCACCCTCTTACCCTTTGTTTTTCAAAGAACCTTGTGAGGTGAATTTTTTTTCATATATTTTATATTTCCTTAAAATTGGAATTATTCAGTGATATCCTATTTTTAGGAAGTTCATTTCCTTATATCATTTTGATGTTCAATTTGTAACTTTCATTAGCCTTGAAATCAGATTCTATATTGTGATTTTGAATGTGCTTTCATTATCTTAATCCAATTTATTTACCCTCTTTTAACTATAAGTTGACTCCCACTGCCATAGAAAGAACAGATAGAGTCTGGATGCCGATTGAAACATACCATTCTCCATTCTATTTCCTCCATGAATTTTTCCTCTACTGTATGGAATATATATCCTATTTTACAATATGACAACAGTGGAATATGTATTATACAAGAATACATGGATAGCGTACCTCAGATTACTTGCCTTCTTAGGAAGGGGGAAGGTTAGAGGGAGAGAGAGAACATGGATTGCAAAATTTCAGAAAGTGAATATTAAAAATTATACTGACATGCATTATGGAAAAAATAAACATTAATATTAAAAAATCAACTGACCATTTAAATCTCTATAGATATTGCAAGACATTTTATAATGTACCATCTAATGTGAGTTTCTTTGATATACCCAACTAGGTACTGTTGCCATTATTCTCCTCATCTTATGGAAAAGGAAACTGAGACAGAACACTTACTTATTCAGCATAGTCAGAGTCAGAATCAGAATCTATATTGAAAGACAGATCTCTTGATTTTTAAGTCCAGCTCTGTTATGGACACTTCTTAAGCAAGGCTAGGCTGCCAATTACTAATAAAGATGATTCTCATCTATTATACTAATTATAAATGGACACTCAGTTAATATCTTTTAAGCCCCATTGATCCTTATTTCAAGTGAGTAGGTAATAGAATTATGACTGACATTTATCTCTCAATTTACAACAAAATTTCATTTGGTAGAGCAATTGGATTTATCTTTTAACCTGAAGGACTTCTGAATGATACTTAGGAGACTCTAGAACTCATTATAACCATTTCCAAAGTTTCCTTACCAGATTTCCTTCAATTAAAAAAAACTCTATTCAGTATTTGAAAAAACATCTTAAATGCTAAGTGAAAGAGAACTTAATTTTTATTTGTCTGAATTGATTACTATATTAAATCTCATTTGTTCAAAGCTTATTGAAAATTTTTTTGATTTCCTCTGTTTCCTACATCTTTAGAGTCCCCAGAAACATCTCTCTCTTCCCCTGAGAATAAGCCCTTCAGTAAAAAAGAGTTGTCTCTTTGTATCTAAGTTGTCTTGGAAGTTCAGAGAAGGAAAGAAATCTGCATGAGTAATTAACACACCAAAAAAGTCAAAATTGTGAGCCATATAAATATCCAAATACTTCCCATCTTGAAGAAGGAGTGGGTCATGAGTTTTCTTTCCATATTTTGTATCTCCCCTCATTTATGTATTAAGACTATTTTTATCTTACAAGATAATTTTAAGAGAATATTTTCTATTTCCATTTTTGAGAATTATTTAATTTGATTACATCAAATTAAAAAGTTTTTGTACAAACAAAACTAATGCATTCAAAATTAGAAGGGAAGCAACAAATTGGGAAACAATCTTCATTACAAAAACTTCTGAGAAAGGTCTAATTATTCAAATTGATGAAGAGCTAAACCAGTTGTACAAAAAATCAAGTCATTCTCCAATTGATAAATGGGCAAGGGACATGAATAGGCGTTTTTCATTTAAAGAAATCAAAACTATTAATAAGCACATGAAAAAAATCTTCTAATTCTCTTATAATCAGAGAGATACAAATCAAAACAACTCTGAGGTATCACCTCACACCTAGCAGTTTGACTAATATGACAGCAAAGGAAAGTAATGAATGCTGGAGGGGATGTGGCAAAGTGGGGACATTAATGCATTGCTGGTGGAGTTCTGAATTGATCCAACCATTCTAGAGGGCAATTTCGAACTATGCCCACAGGGTGCTAAAAGACTCTCTGCCCTTTGATCCAGCCATAGCACTGCTGGGTTTGTACCTCAAAGAGATAATATTTAAAAATACATGTACAAGAATATTCATAGCTGCACTCTTTGTGGTGGCAAAAAATTGGAAATGAGGGGATATCCTTCAACTGGGGAATGGCTGAACAAATTGTGGTATATGTTGGTGATGGAATACTATTGTGCTCAAAGGAATAATAAAGTGGAAGAATTCCATGGGAACTGGAACAACCTCCAAGAAGTGATGCAGAGCAAAGGAAGCAGAACGAGGAGAACATTATACATAGGGACTAATACACTGTCGTACAATGGAATGTAATGGACTTCTCCATTAGTGGCAATGCAGTGATCATGAACAACTTGGAAGAACCTGCAAGGAAAACCACTATCTACATCCAGAGGAAACACAGTGGGAGTAAAAACACTAAAGAAAAACAACAGCTTGAATATATGTGTCGAAGGAATATGGTTGGGGATGGAGACTCTAAATGAACCTCCTAGTGTAAACAACAATATGGAAATAGGTTCTGATCAAGAACACAAATGATACCCAATGAAATTGTGTGTTGTTTGTGGGAAGAGTGGGTAGAGGGGATGGAGGGAAATAATGTGATTATTGTAACCAAAGAATAATGTTCTAATTTGACTAAATAAATTAATTCAAATGGAAAATATAATTTAAAAAAAGAAAATATTTTTTACTGTTACTGGGTTTCTTTTGCTTCTTTTCTTCTAGATTGCCTTTTGCTTCCATATATTTGCATTCCAAATTTATTTTTTTTTAATCTTTGGATCGATTATCCAGCAGCAATTTCAGATTTTTTAAAAATTCTGCACATTATTTTTTTCCAAATCAAGGCAAAAATTCTTCTCTTTAGAGTAGTTCAAGAATAGAGTTCTGTGTTTTCTGTGGACAGGTTTTTTTTTCCATGTTCTATAGGGTTCGCTCTGTGTTCAAGTGTTGAAATATTTTCCTTTGATTTGATGTAGTAATCCGTATATACTGAAATTGTTTATTAGATCTGGAGATTATGTTTTATTCTGTTGCTCATATTTTCCCTATTGAATCATCCACTTAATTAGGTCTTTGAATTTTTTCTTCCTAAAACCTTTCCTAGTTAAAAAAAAAAGATTCCTTGCCACCTCTGTTTATCCCTTGTTTATTTTTTGAGTCTGTTTCTGATTCCTCTGATGATAGTTTCCTTATAATATTGATCTCAAAAGTGTCTCAGCCTCCTCTCTTATTTGGCAATACATGGTTCACCAGGATAGGTTTCTGCAAAAAGTAACTTTTGGGTTAAAGAACCAAAACTGATTTCAGCTGCAAGCTGGATGCTATAATCTGTCCCTTAGACTTGGTGGAGTAATATAAACTATTGCACCCTCAGTGTCAGTACACACACATACACACACACACACATGGAATTCTGTAGTGCTCCTTCTATTCATTATAATTAACATCTATGCTATAATGATGCAATAGATTTGTGGACCACAGAAGGTTGTACATGAAGAAGTACTCCATGCCATGCTGGTTTTCCATTATTCCATGGAAATATTTTTAAACTTTTTTATAGCCTAGAAAGAGAAAGAATTAGAAAGAGAAAGGGGTGGCAGAATTTGGGATTAGGTTTTGTTGTAAGTACTAAGCCTTGTGTCAGTTCCTTGGGACTGCCAATATAACCTGCTTGTTTTAAGTGTGGAAAGTGAAAGGAAGAAGTTCAGTGAGCTCAGGATGAATGATGTCAGTTCATGCATATTGAAGGACTTTTTAGCCTTCTTTTGGACTCTTGGTGTCTTGGGGCAAGGAAACAGCTGAAGTGAGATTATCTTGTGGTTTATAATTTCTGTTCTAGAGAGATTTGAAAAGTAACTAGAATCAAAAAAAAAAGTCTAGTCCTCTAACCTTTTGCTGAAGTGACCTAGGAGTTCCTTAATATCTTTAGAAATATTTAACATGATGAAAAAGAAGAAAACCACTTGAAATTCCTCAGAATTGCCTGTTTTTGTATGGATCCTCATGGAATATGAAGCAAGGTGTTCATCAGGGATATCTTCTGTGATCACTTGGAAAAGATCATAAACTTACAGCTGTTTGTTCATTAGGCTGGAATTGAACTTGAAGATTGAATTGCTTAACTGCTAAGCCTTCTTTAGTAAGAGACAATGAAGCACCTTAATGGATAAGATAACATTTTGAATTTGATCAGAGAGTAGTAGTCTCCTAGGAAATATTATGTGTAGTTACATATTCATATAAGAGGGAAGGGTTGGGTTGGTTACAGGCCTGTAGCTCTGTACTTAAAGGCTAGAGAAGTGTCCATTAGCATATGATTCATTAATTAAAAAAAATTAAAAATGAAAGTGAGGCTAGAACTAGACAAGTACTATCTGATGCATATTGCACAGGTTAGAGAACTTTACAAATCAAAACAGAAAGGCCAGCCAGGCACTCGGGAGGCTGCGCTACAAAGTCCTCCAACACAGCGGTGTAAGCACTGCGACGAAGCTCAAAGTGTACAACGCAGCGGTCCTCAGCTCGCTCCTGTACGGCTGTGAGACATGGACACTGTACCAGAAGCACATGAAACAGCTGGAGCAATTCCACCAACGCTCCCTCCGGTCAATCATGAGGATCCGGTGGCAGGACAGAATCACCAATCAGGAAGTCCTCGACAGAGCCAACTCCACCAGCATCGAAGTCCTGGTCCTCAACACCCAGCTACGATGGTCTGGACACGTCATCTGCATGGACCCACAGCGAATACCAAGACAGCTATTCTAGGGTGAACTCAGGAAACAAGGCTGACCAAAGAAAAGATTCAAGGATCAGCTAAAGTCCAACTTGAAGTGGGCTGGCATGACACCAAAGCGACTAGAACTCGCTGCCTCTGACAGAAGCAGCTGGAGAACCCACATTCACCATGCCGCCACCACCTTGTCGTCGTCTTGCCGCTGCGTGTGAACGCCGACACCAGGCCACAACCGCACCTCCTGTAACAACTGGCGTCCCATGCCCCATGTGCCACAAACTCTGCGCCTCAGTCTTTGGACTTCAAAGCTACATGAGGGTACATCAATAGATGATAATGCACAAAGACAATTGTCATTCTCGGTCACCGAGAGACTACCACTAAAGTCTATAAATATTTCACATATACAATGTTTATTATCCCTTCTTCTAAAATATTTCCATTTTAGAAACAATTATTTTTTTCTTAAATACTATTATTGAAATCAGTCAGATCTGTTTTTATTTAACAGATACTTTCAGATTCTCTCCTGACTCTGTGTCTATCTCTTTGCCTCTCTACCTTTGTTTGGTACAATTGCCTGCTGGACTTCTCTTTCCTAGACACAGATATAACCCAGGTTTCTTTTGTTCATTTTTTATTTTTTTTTGGCCCCTTGCAAGTATTTTTTTCCTTAAAGAGAATTCTCCATAAAGAGAGGCTATAAGAGAGATTAGCTTTTCTCTTAGAAGTAGAACTCTCTTCTCTCAAACTTACATAGGAACATTTTATTGAATGATTATTTTCCCCATTTTTTTGTGAAGAGCATTACAAAATGCCCAGGCTTGAACTACAACTTGAATTCCAATCATAGAACCATACAATTGGAAGTTAGGGCCTAAAGAAACCATATAATACAACTCACTACCTAAAGTATGATTGTAACATTAGTCATCCAGCCACAGTTCAAACATCTCCAGAGAGAGATAGAAAAAGCATCACCCATGGGGGGAAAAAAGACCATTTTATTCTTTTATACTGTTAGTAAACATGACAACAGTCTAAACTGAAGACTTGTCCTCTCCTCAGCACCCACCAATATAGACTACCTCAAAAGAAAAAAAAATTCATAAGAAGGAAAGAACCCTACAGTAGGGCACAGCATTAAAGTTACATGGGATGTAGGCATTTCCACACTATAAGGGGGTGAAAAGGTTCCCATCAAAATGCGAGCTAATCTACCCTCACCCATGCCACCTACAGAGAAAGAGGCAGAGCCAAGACGCACCAGAAATAGTGAGTGAGTAAGGGACACCTCAAGAGTGAGTAAGGGACACTTCTAGGTCCTTGGGAGCTGACTAAGACCACCAAAGACCTACCCCTGAGAGCAGCTACACCTGCAACCCCAGCAGGCTGAAGAGTGCAGACTGTGGGAGCTCCTGGGAAGATATCACAGAGAAGGGCAGCAAATAGCAGAAGCTGCGGAGATTTGAGAGCTTGCCTCAGGCAATATCCTTGCACCTTTACTCCATACACAGAGAGCCTGCCCATCTCACTCAGATTTCTGACTAAAAAGGGAAGGGAAAACCTCCACCGTGATGGCAAATTGTGCCCAGGAGCAACAACCTCCCTCCACCAAAAAAGAAAGAAAGAAAGAAAGAAAGAAAGAAAGAAAGAAAGAAAGAAAGAAAGAAAGAAAGAAAGAAAGAAAGAAAGAAAGAAAGAAAGAAAGAAAGAAAGAAAGAAAGAAAGAAAGGAAGGAAGGAAGGAAGGAAGGAAGGAAGGAAGGAAGGAAGGAAGGAAGGAAGGAAGGAAGGAAGGAAGGAAGGAAGGAAGGAAGGAAGGAAGGAAGGAAGAAGAGGGGGTTGACCCTGGAAAATTTACAGAGGAAAAACCCAGGCTACAGAGAAAATAGAGGAGGAAATTCAAATAAACCCAAAACCTTCCAAAAAAAAAAGCTCTTGAAGAATGTAAATTGGAACCTATCAAAAAGATGGAAGCTTTCTGGCAAGAAAATTGGAAAATAGTTCAAAGAGAAAATAGCAATTTAAATTACAAGAACTCCCAATTGGAGAAACAGGTGTAAGCAACGAAAAGCAGGATAGACCAAACTGAAAAGGAAAATCAGTCTTTAAAGACCAGAATTAGGCAACTGGAAGACAATGATCTTGCAAAACAGCAAGAATTAATACAGCAAAGTCAAAAGACTGACAAATAGAAGAAAACATAAAATATCCCTTTGAGAAGATGACAGATCGGGAAAACAGAGCAAGGAGAGTCAATTTGAGAATCCTTGGTCTACCTGAAAATGCAGAAATAAACAGAAATCTTGACATCATACTACAAGAAATCATCCAAGAAAACTGCCCGGGTGTTCTTGAACAAGGAGACAAACATCCTCTACACTAAATCCTCTAAAGTCAACTTCCAAGAATGTAATTGCCAAATTCAAGAGCTTTCAAGCTAAGGAGAAAAATCTACAAGAAGCCAAAAACAGAAAATTCAGATACAAAGGAGCACCAATCAGGATCACACAAGACCCGGCAATATTCACACTAAAAGACCACAAGGCTTGGAACACAATATTCAGAAAGGCAAGAGAATTGGGTCTTCAACCAAGGATCACCTATCCATCAAAACTGATTATATACCTCCAGGGGAAAGTATGGGCAGCCAACAAAATAGAAGATATCCAAGTATTTGTAAAGAAAAGAACAGAATTAAGTGGAAAGTTTGATATCCAAACACAAAGATCAAGAGAAACATGAAAAGGTAAATAAGAAAGAGAGGGAAAAAGTAGACTATTGAAAACTTTTATGGTGGAAGTACCCAAGGAAAAGAAGAGAATGAGGAGAAAATAAAAAAAAAAATCAGAACACGCTCCCAAAATGGAAACTATCAACAAGTTCTGGAAGATCTCAAACTGGAACTTATCCAAAAGATGGAAACCTGGAAGCATCCAATAGAAGGGCAGACAAAGCTGAAAAGGAAAACCAGTCCCTAACGACCAGAATTAAGCAACTCGAAGAAAGTAAGATCATAAAACAGCAAGAATCAATAAAGCAAACCCAAAAAATTAATGAATTAGAAGAAAACATAAAATATCTCACTGAGAAGGTCACAAACTTGGAAAACAGAGGGAGAAGAGACAACCTCCGAATTATCGGTCTCCCAGAAAAACCAGAGATGAACAATAAACTCGATATTATTCTACAGGAGATTATAAAAGAAAATTGCCCACACGTTCTGGAGCAAGGGGGTAAAATAGAAATAGAAAGTGTTCATAGAACACCCTCTATACTAAATCCCTAAAAGGCAACCCCTAAGAATGTAATTGCCAAATTCAAGAGCTTCCAAGAAAAGGAGAAAATCCAACAAGAAGCCAAGAAGAGGAGCTTCAGATATAAGGGGGCTCCCAAAAGGATCACACACAACTTAGCGGCTAACACACTAAGAGATCACAAAGCATGGAATACGATATTTAGAAAGGCAAGAGAACTGGGTCTCCAACCAAGAATCAACTACCCAGCAAAACTGACTATATACTTCCAGGGGAAAGTATGGGCATTCAACAAAATAGAAGATTTCCAAGCATTTGCTAAGAAAAGACCAGAACTTAGTAGAAAATTTGATATCCAAGCACAGAAAGCAAGAGAAACATGAAAAGGTAAATATGAAAGAAAGGGAAAAGGAGATAAATCTTATCTTTGTCTTTAAGTCAAACTCTCTTCTATAAGGACTACATTTACATCAAATTATATATATTAATATGTGGGGAAAATGTTTTGTGTAATGGAATAGTGTGAGAGAGCAAACATGATTTGCCCACATTAAATCCACAACAGGAAAAAAAAGGAAAATAAATTAAGCATGAAGTTGTCAAATGTATGATTAATAATAGTGTTTTTAGTCAGATCTTCACAAATCTCTACCTTGTTTTTCATTACTTGCCTGCCTAGTGGCAATAAAAGCCTAAATGTCACTTTGTGTTCCACTACTCTTCCTACCAACACAAAATGACTTCTAGTCATAGCAGTTTCTATATGTAGCTAGATTGGTCTTCAGAAAGCATAGATAATCTTTCTTGGAAATTTTCCAGCTTAGCCAAACTTATTAGACCATATAATCAACTGAAATAGAAATGAAATTTTCTATGGATAAAATATTAAGAAAGGAGGAGGAGATAGATGAATAATGAATATTGGCAGGATGTTGACTTGGGTGATCTTTTCTTATAACTCATGCATTTTATCTCAGATTCTCAATACCATTAAAAATGTTGAAGATTCTTACCCAGAATTTTTGAAGTTCCTTCTAGTTTCCATCACACTATAATCTTGATATTACCTGCATAATTACTTCAATTATTTCTGTTTACAAGACACTTCCCTCTATCCACCTCTGAAATTCCAAAGGACTTTCAATTGTATCATCATTTTCTCTATCTTAAAAAAACAAAATCATTCTTGATTTATTCACTTTCCTTCTTTCCCCAACTATCTATAACCAATCAATATGTTATATTAAAAGTAATTTACCATAGCAGAATGGATTAGAATCCAAAACCCTACCATATGTTGTCTTCAAGAAACACACATGAGGCAGGTTGACACCCACAAGTTCAGAATTAAAGGATGGAGTAAGACCTTCTGGGCCTCAACTGACAGAAAGAAGGCAGGAATGGTAATCATGATATCTGATAAAGCCAAAGCAAAAATAGACCTGATCAAAAGGGATAGGGAAGGTAATTATATTTTGTTAAAAGGGACCTTAGATAATGAGGAAATATCACTAATCAACATATATGCACCAAATAACATAGCACCCAAATTTCTAATGGAGAAACTAGGAGAATTGAAGGAAGAAATAGACAGTAAAACCATATTAGTGGGAGACTTGAACCAACCACTATCAAATATAGATAAATCAAACCAAAAAATAAATAAGAAAGAGGTAAAAGAAGTGAATGAAATCTTAGAAAAATTAGAATTAATAGACATATGGAGAAAAATAAATAGAGATAAAAAGGAATACACCTTCTTCTGAGCACCACATAGCACATTCACAAAGATTGACCATACATTAGGTCACAGAAATATGGCACACAAATGAAGAAAAGCAGAAATAATAAATGCAGCCTTTTCAGATCACAAGGCAATAAAAATAATATTCAGTAATGGTACATGGAAAACCAAATCAAAAACTAATTGGAAATTAAACAATAAGATACTCCAAAATTATTTAGTTAGAGAAGAAATCATAGAAACAATTAACAATTTCAGCGAGGAAAATGACAATGGCGAGACATCCTTTCAAACCTTTTGGGATGCAGACAAAGCAGTAATCAGAGGTAAATTCATATTCCTGAGTGCATATATCAACAAACTAGGGAGAGCAGAGATGAATCAATTGGGAATATAAATAAAAAAAACTCAAAAACGATCAAATTAAAAACCCCCAGCAGAAAACCAAACTAGAAATCCTATTAAGGGAGAAATTAATAAAATTGAAAGTGATAGAACTATTGATTTAATAAATAAGACAAGAAACTGGTACTTTGAAAAAACAAACAAAATAGACAAAGTACTGGTCAATCTAATTAAAAAAAGGAAGGAAGAAAAGCAAATTAACAGCATCAAAGATGAAGACATCACTTCCGATGAAGAGGAAATTAAGGCAATCATTAGAAATTTGCCCAATTATATGGAAATAAATACACCAATTTAGATGATATGGATGAATATATAAAAAAATACAAACTGCCTGGACTAACAGAAGAAGAAATAGAATTCTTAAATAATCCCATATCAGAAAATGAAATCCAACAAGCCATCAAAGAACTTCCTAAGAAAAATTCCCCAGGGCCTGATGGATTCAACAGTGAATTCTATCAAACATTCAGAGAATAGTTAATCCCAATACTATACAAACTATTTGACATAATAAGCAAAGAGGGAGTTCTACCAAACTCCTTTTATGACACAAACATGGTACTAATTCCAAAACCAGGCAGGTCAAAAACAGAGAAAGAAAACTATAGACCAATCTCCCTAATGAATATAGATGCAAAAATCTTAAATAGGATACTAGCAAAAAGATTCCAGCAAATGATCAGAAGGGTCATCCACCATGATCAAGTAGGATTTATACCAGGGATGCAGGGCTGGTTCAATATTAGGAAAACCATCCACATAATTGACCACATCAACAAGCAAACCAACAAGAACCATATGAATATCTCAATAGACACAGAAAAAGCCTTTGATAAAATACAACACCCATTCTTATTAAAAACACTAGAAAGCATAGGAATAGAAGGGTCGTTCCTAAAAATAATAAACAGTATATATCTAAAACCATCAGCTAATATCATCTGCAATGGGGATAAACTAGATGCATTCCCAATAAGATCAGGAGTGAAACAAGGATGCCCATTATCACCTCTATTATTTGACATTGTACTAGAAACACTAGCAGTAGCAATTAGAGAAGAAAAAGAAATTGAAGGCATCAAAGTAGGCAAGGAGGAGACCAAGTTATCACTCTTTGCAGATGACATGATGGTCTACTTAAAGAATCCTAGAGATTCAACCAAAAAGCTAATTGAAATAATCAACAACTTTAGCAAAGTTGCAGGATACAAAATAAACCCACATAAGTCATCAGCTTTTCTATATATCTCCAACACAGCTCAGCACCAAAAGCTAGAAAAGGAAATCCCATTCAAAATCACCTTAGACAAAATAAAATACCTAGGAATCTATCTCCTGAGACACACACAGGAACTATATGAACACAACTACAAAACACTTTCCACACAACTAAAACTAGACTTGAGCAATTGGAAAAACATTAACTGCTCATGGATAGGATGAGCCAATATAATAAAAATGACCATCCTACCCAAACTTATTTATCTATTTAGTGCCATACCCATTGAACTCCCAAAATATTTCTTTACTGATTTAGAAAAAACCATAACAAAATTCATCTGGAATAACAAAAGATCAAGGATATCCAGGGAAATAATGAAGAAAAAAAAAACACATGATGGGGGCCTTGCAGTCCCAGACCTTAAACTATATTACAAAGCAGCAGTCATCAAAACAATTTGGTACTGGCTAAGAGACAGAAAAGAAAATCAGTGGAATAGACTGGGGGAAAGCGACCTCAGCAAGACAGTATACGATAAACCCAAAGATCCCAGCTTTTGGGACAAAAATCCACTATTCGATAAAAACTGCTGGGAAAACTGGAAGACAGTGTGGCAGAGATTAGGTTTGGATCAACACCTCACAAACTACACCAAGATAAATTCAAAATGGGTGAATGACTTAAACATAAAGAAGGAAACCATAAGTAAATTGGGTAAACACAGAATAGTATACATGTCAGACTTTTGGGAAGGCAAAGACTTTAAAACTGAACAAGACATAGGAAGAATCACAAAATGTAAAATAAATAATTTTGACTACATCAAATTTAAAAGCTTTTGTAGAAACAAAACCAATGTAACTAAAATCAGAAGGAAAACAACAAATTGGGAAAAAATCTTCACAGAAACCCCTGACAAAGGTTTAATTACTCAAATTTATAAAGAGCTAAATCAATTGTACAAAAAATCAAGCCATTCTCCAATTGATAAATGGGCAAGGGACATGTATAGGCAGTTCTCATATAAAGAAATCAAAACTATTAATAAGCACATGAAGAAGTGTTCTAAATCTCTTATAATCAGAGAGATGTAAATCAAAACAACTCTGAGGTTTCACCTCACACCTAGCAGATTGGCTAACATGATAGCAAAGGAAAGTAGTGAATGCTGGAGGGGATGTGGCAAAGTAGGGACATTAATTCATTGCTGGTGGAGTTGTGAACTGATCCAACCATTCTGGCAGGCAATTTGGAACTATGCCCAAAGGGCGCTAAAAGACTGTCTGCCCTTTGATCCAGCCATAGCACTGCTGGGTCTGTACCCCAAAGAGATAATGGACAAAAAGACTTGTACAAAAATATTCATAGCTGAGCTCTTTGTGGTGGCCAAAAACTGGAAAACGAGGGGATGCCCATCAATTGGGGAATGGCTGAGCAAATTTTGGTATATGTTGGTGATGGAATACTATTGTGCTAAAAGGAATAATAAAGTGGAGGAATTCCATGGAGACTGGAATGACCTCCAGGAAGTGATGCAGAGCGAGAGGAGCAGAACCATGAGAACATTGTACACAGAGACTAATACACTGTGGTATAATCGAACGTAATGGACTTCTCCATTAGTGGCGGTGTAATGTCCCTGAACAATTTGCAGGGATCTAGGAGAAAAAACACTATTATTTTTAATAATTGATTTATGTCTTTGGCCTTTGTTTATGTTAACTCCTTCAAACTGCCCTACACATGATAAAGATCTTATGTGAATTTCAAGACTACTCCACCCTATTCATACCATTCTTTAGAAGATCTGATTTAGCTATTTCCTGATCAATAACAATAGAGATACTTGGAATAATAGAATCAGATTTTGGTAACTACATTCTCCACCTTACTCGGTATAACAAGATTAGGAAGGGCTGCAGCAAACTCAAGATTTAATTATTTGAGAATATGGCCTTCAATAGACATGTACAATAAAGGACAGACCTCTGGGAGTTCCTAGGTCAAGCTTGAGCCACCATAGGCACATGTGAGATGCAGGAAGTAAGATAGAGAACAGACTCTGGAATTGTTGGGACTTCCTGTGAGGAGGGCAAGAGTTAGTTCGAGGCTGGTGCTTGAGGTTGGAAGAGCCCTGCAGACTGCTTTCCTTCAGATTGGTCACATGAGTGATAAGGACTGATCCCTTTCCATACCTTGACTATCCAAAGCCTTAATGCCCACTTTGGCTCATGATTCTTTTTCCTTCACTTCTTTTCCTTTTACTATAGCCTTTGAATATTTTCCTTCTGATTAGTAGGTTAACACGAGGATAGAGGAAGCAACATCCACAACATCAAAAAAAAAAGGTTGCTGCTGTTAGTTCATATAAAAATATTGTATGAAGAGGTAAAAAACAATTACTGGAGGGGCAGAAGAGGCAGAGCATATTCTTTAACTTGAACAATAGCTACAATGCTTTGATACTCCTAGACACACTAAGGTGAACTGAGATTGTTGCTTGAAATGGAGATAATATGATTTATTGAGAGCATTCTGTTCCTTATTTAAAACTAGCAATGTGCACTTTGTTTCATTTAATTTTTTTCTCCTCTATTTATAGAAGAGTATATTTAACAAAAAAGAAAACAAAAGATTATGTTCTCTGATCTATCCATTAAGTTTTATTCTTCATACTTTCCAATCTGCCATAAGAATTATTCTATGGATTATTATTTTTGCATTCTCAGAAATTTCTGTGTAATCTCACTCTTGACAAGAAAAACTGAAAGAGTTTCTACATGAAGAAAAAAACACATGAAAGTGTATATCTTTTTTCTCCCTTCTTCCACTAGAATAAATTGACTTATTAGGCAGAGATAATATTTTTTAAATGTTGAGATGAATAATTGCTTCCAGAAATACACATGATACAATTGTTCTGGTATGGAATAACAATAAAAAACAGTAGGAACAACAGCACAATAGCACCACAAACACCCTAGAATGGTTTAATATTTGTGAGGTACTTAAAATATTATCTTAATTTATCATCAAAACAACCATGCAAAGTAAGAGTACTATTATTCCCATTTTACACATGAGAACACTGAGACAGATAGAGGTTAAGTGACTTGTCCATTGCCACATAGCTAGTAGATAGTTGTCAGATATGAGAATGGGACTCAAATTTTCCTGACTCCATGTCTTTCACTCTAGCCAGAGCATCATCTAGCATGAAACATAAAAATAGAAGATTCTTCCCTCCTCATATATAGACCCAGAATATAAAGTCACAAACAACTACAGGACTATACAGCCCACCTCTCCCCATTAAAAGATTTGTCTAGGACAGGGAAATAAAAAAGTGATCAACATGTCTCTGAGGATGAATGATATTATATGTGAATGTAAGGTAATAAAATAAAAAGTGAAATACTGGGTATACTTTATTTTTATGAGAATAGAAATTTTCTGACTATTTTAGAAAAATGTATTAGAAAAAATTGCACACAATATATAATATAATGAGGACCTTTATTAGGCATTATACATCTGGGAAAATTTGGGGTAAAATGAAATTGAAATAAAAAGAGAATTGCCTGTTATTTGGGAAATGAAAAGAACAAAATCACTATTTTGCTCAATGGTATCCTTTTCAAAATTATCATATAATGGAAAACAATATGCTTTTGCTTAAAGAGAAATAATGAAGGGAAACAATAAAGAAATTCACAATGGTTTTTAGGAATTATTCTATTTTATTGTATGAGGTAGATTTTAAATATTACTATTTCTGATAAATAGCTTCAAGGATTTTGGTAATAGATGCAATCCAGCATAATGAATGGAAAATATTTTTGATTGTCAGGGTTGAGAAGGTAAGTGAGCATTTTTCAGATACATCCTCAGTTAATTGTAGCAATAAGAGATTTCTTAGGAAAATTACAGAGACAGATTGATCATCTCATCAAGTCTGATGGTTGATAAGAGGTTCATTCATAACAGATGTCTACATTTAGACGCAGAGAGGAAAGCAAGCAGCATAAGGTAGCCTCCTGATATTTTGAGGCATACATTATGAAAAAGACCTAAAAAATTCAGTATAGAGCAAAAGTGACAAGAAAGAATACATATGATGCACTTGAGGATAGGGGCAGAGAGGATAAAGTAATAATGGTAACTAGACCAATAGGCTTACTTAAATTTATGTAATTTGGTGATAATAAAATTGTAATTCCAAAGCTATAAAGATCTGGTGGGGAAAATCCATTTGCCAAAGCAGATTAGCTACAATTTACCATTACAAACTTTTGCTGAATGCAGAAGGAGGTTAGGGTAAGGGTGACAAGAGAACATAAGTCAGAGATATGCATTAGAAGCTATGTCATCCTGACCTTCAGGCTACTATTCAATAACAACATCCACCAACAATAGCCAAAAAGAACAAATACCGACCATTTATATAGTCATTTAAGGTTTGCAAAGTTATTTATTAACACTATAATATTCTATTCTTATGACAACCATAGGAGATAGGGGATGGATATTATCATCCTCATTTTACATGTAAGAAAAACTGAGGTAGAAAGATGTTTAGTAATTTACTCAGGCTAACATGTAATAAATGCCTGAAGCAAAATTTGAACTCTCATCTTCCTGAGTCCAGCTCCAGTACCTCATCCATTGTGCTACCTTCATTGATATTTTTCTTCCTTGTACACTGCTTCTACATTCAGTATTCTTGACCTACATATTTATTCTCAGGAAGTTTGGGGAAATAATTAGTAAAATGTCATCTACATCTCAATATTCCAATATTACATTGTCAACAGAAATAAAGAATTAGAGGGAGTCATCTTATTGAAAATTTTGCATGCCTCTTCTTCCATTCCCATCTTACAATGACATTTTTTGTCATTTAATTAGAAGTTTACTGACTCCTGGAATGATAATGGACACTCTTCATTCATTGTGAGTGCCTCATGCTTGGAAGTCAAAGTCTAAGTAGAGAGCTATAGTTTCTTCAAGGGCCCTTAGAAATCTCAGCAGGTCTTCCAGGTAATATACCTTACCATACATGAAATAGATTAATTAGTTCTGATCTGTTGAAAATATCATGAAAAAATCATCTGACCCTAGATTAATAGTAAAAATGATAGTATGTTTAAACTGGAGATGAAAATAATTTAAGGAACTTAAAAATTCTTGGATGATGATAAACAATCTTTTAAAAAAGCAAAACAATTAAAAAACTAAAACTAAAGTGAGCAAACAGAAAAAACAAACAAACCCACAAACTTAAATGTGATTGAATCAAGAACAGAATTCTACTTTCTTTTCCAATGTGTTAAGTAGAAAATATGAAGTATAAGTTCCTAATTTATGGTTTATGAATTATCTATCTGCAACTCTAATATTTAATGAAATAGATCAAAGTATATATTACAAGTAAGTATCTATTACAAGTAAAATTGGGGATGGGAGAAGCAGGAAAGAGACAATTTTACAATATTTCAAAGGAGAATATAATGGAAAAAAATAATTGAGTACAGACACAAGTAGGCTAAAGGGTATACAACTTTACTCAAAAACCTTAAAGGATTCATCAAAGACAATATTGTTCTCAAGAATAAATGGCTTATTGGACTGGGAATGGAATACAGACCTTTTCACCTCCTGGTTGTCTATCTAAATTTGACCCAGGTTAGTACAAACCAAAAAGAGCTGTTTGGTGTTACTGAGGTTAGGTCACTTTGAAACAGTCAGTTTTCTTCACTGTTAGAAAACACCATCACAAATTACCACTTTTAATGGTGGTCTGAAGGCTTACAAATGAGGACCAGAAATGGAGTTTCTCTGTGACCTTTAGAGGTGTTCAAAAATATCTGAGGGGCTAATTTTGGTCAGAGGTCAGAGGTGGTAATATCATGGGTTTTGCTGCATTTGATTTTGTAGATTTTGACTTTCAGTCTGTTCTTTTTATTTTTAGAAAGTCTCCACCAGCATGATTATCATAAAATGATACATGTTAATAAAAAAACCTTATCTCCTGTCATCTAAAATATATAGACAGTAAAATATATCTTGAAAATATTAAGAAGAAAAGAGACAAATAGGTAATAAGAATAAATGTCATGGCATTCTTGAAACCTGAATAATACTTTTGTTTATTGCCTATATAATCTAAGAACTATCATCCTCACTGAAAACCTAAAGTTGAGAGATGAATTATTTTTCTTAAGAGTATATAGCTAACTAGGATAGAAAGGTAACCCAGATGTTACTTCTTTCTATGAAGTATATTTTCCATTATTTGTTGTAGAATACACTCAGGCATGAAAGGGTGGTGGTGGGGAGGGGTGTAAATGGCCATCTGGATATGTTCTAATAGATATAAGAAATCCTAGGGGAGTTCAGAATTAATTTTCCAACATGAAACCAACTGGGAAAAGCAAGGATAGGGACATTAGGGACATTATTTTTTAAAACTTTTTTTGTCCTAAATAAGGAGTAATTATTTATATGGTATAATGGGCTTAATGTGGACTGGCCTTTAGGATGAATTCTATTGAATGGAAGCTTGCAGAATATTAGAGAGAAAGGGAGCCATTTTACTGTTTTTCAAAAATGTTGCCAGTACATTTGAAAATATTGCAATTAATTATAGGGAGAATTTGGGGGAATAGAATTTATACAATAGGAATTCTTTACATATCTATAATAACTCAAAAAAAGTAGTTTATGGTTATTAAATCATCATAGGAAAGAAAATGTAAAATTAAAGATATGTAATTAGTAGTTGAGTAGGGTATAAATTTTAATCTTCTGATTTAAGCTGGCATGGAGCTTTAATAGAGAATATAGAGAAAAATGGGGGAGAGGAAGGTAGAATTTAAAATCATTTTAAAGTCACTTTTCCAGAACTCCCTTTGATCTGAAAGACAGGATACCAGCACATTGTCAAAAGGTTCAAGGGCAACAGCTGCAGGAGGAGTTTTTGTTACTCATAGTACAATGATTAAATGAATACAATCTGACTTTCACAAAACAATGTCATGATCAAGGAATCCTTAGAAATTAATATTTCTATTCTCTCTTTTATTTTTTTATTTAGAATATTTTCCATGGTTACATGATTCATAATTTTTCCAGCCTTTCTTCTCTCCCCAGTTTTGGAGACCATAATCAATTCCAGTGAATTATACATGTACCATTGTTCAAAACCTACTTCCATGTTATTCATATTTGCAAAAAAAAGTAATCTTTTCACATCAAACTCCTAATCATATCCCCATAGAAATATATGACCGATAACATGTTTTTCTTCTGCATTTCTACTCCTACAGTTCATTCTCTGGAGGTGGATAGTATTCTTTCTCATAAGTTCCTCCCATTGCTGCTAGCAGAAGAGTCTATTACATTAGATTGTGCCACAATCTATCAGTCTCTGTGTACAATGTTCTCCTGGTTCTGCTCCTTTCACTCAGCATCAGTTCACACAAATCACACAGAAATCTACCAGTTCATGATTCCTTTCAGCACAGTTGTATTTCACCAATATTCCTCTCTCTATAGTCAGAAGATAGATTTTTACTACCTGACCACAGTTTCCTGAACACTACATTCACTGTATTCTCCGTTGAATGATTACCTCTAAACCTGTTCTTCTCCTCATCCTCACTCTTTACCTCATTATCTGAACAACCTTCACTTTCAGACCATGAACACTCCTTGATAACATCCAATAACAAGAACATAATGAAGTTAATTCTTTACTTTCACTGGATGGCAGCTAAACAAAATTGTTATCTAATTTGCATATCAATGAAATGAAACTAAATATATCAATTACATATAAGCAAAATCAAAGGCCTCAAAAAATTCAAGGTTGGGGTTGAAAGAGGCTAATAAGAAAAGCAACATTTACCCTTTATCTATACTTAAACTCTCCCAAAATTCTTTTCCAAACCAATTATTAATTGTACATAAAAGATTCATCTTTAGAACATTAAATGGCTACAAGAAGTCATTAAAGTACTGAAAAAGGCTTCCAAATTATTCCAAAATATAATTAGACATGTTTAGATATGATTTGATGTATACTCCTTTTCTAATTATTGTCCTTTTTATCTCTCAGCTAAGATTGCTATAATTAGCTTTGCAACATTTATTAATAACACTTTGGTCTTGATCACTCTTCTGAAATTGCTCTTCCCAAAGTCATTACTGACCAGTTTATTGTCAGATCTCATGACCTTAACTCAATCTACAATTTTCCTTGAGATCTCTCCAGTAATTGATGACTGATTTCTCACTCTTTCTCTCTCACACATCTTCCCAAGACATCTATTTTGATATTCAATGATCATGATTTTTTGTTCTTTCTTTTTCTTGTCTCTTTCAAAGACATCATTTTTTTCCTTGTGTTCCCTAAATGTGGATGTTCTTTTTGCCATTTGATTCTCCTCCTCCATTTTTTCCCTACTGAAGAGACCAGTTTTCTCCAGTCCTATGCTACTGAGTACACATTCTGGAGTATTCTATTCCAAATTTTATTTTATTTTTTTGTTTTTTTAATTTTTAATTAATTTATTTATTTATAGAAATGTATATGACTTTGTTAAAGTTGTTGATTATTTCGACTAGCTTTTTGGTTGATTCTCTAGCATCTGTTAAGTAGATCATCATATTATTCTTAAAGAGTGATAGCTTGGTCTCCTCATCGCCAATTTTAATAACTTTAATTTCTTTTTCTTCTATAATTGCTACAGCTAGGGTTTCTAGTACAATGTGTAAAGGGTGAAAATTATGGTTGAGACTAAAAAAATCTAAATGTAAATGGTTGCCTAGGGAAATCCCAAATAATAAAATACCCAAGTTAGCTGCCAAATTTTTATGGTGATTTAATTACAACAGGAGGAAGAAAATATTAGAGGGAGAGAGAGAGGGAGAGAAGGAAAGAGGGAGAAAAGGAAAGGATAGAAGGAAAGGAGTTTAACTTAGAACCACTCTGGTTCAGGCTGAGCCAACACAGCCATTAAGGCCTTGGAGAGCCAGGCAGTGAAAGGGGACAGTTCGTATCACTCACATGACCAATCTGAAGGAAAGCAGTCTGCAGAGCTCCAAACTCAAGCTCCAGGATCGAACTGCACTCTAGCCCTTTTCACAGGAAGTTCCAACAACACCAGAGGCAGTTCTCTACCTCAATTCCTGTATCTCACATGAGCCAATGGTGGCTCAAGCTTGATTTAGGACCGCCCAGAGGTCTGTCCTTTTTTGCATATGTCTGATGAAGGCCATTTTCTCAAATAATTAAATCTTGAGTTTGCTGCAGCCCTTCCTAATCTTGATACACTGAGTAGGATGGAGAATGTGGGTTTCCAAGACCTGATTCTATTATTCCAAGTATCTCTATTGTTATTGATAAGGAAATAGCTAAATCAGATCTTTTAAAGAATGGTCTGATTAGGGTGAAAGAGTTTTGAAATTCACAAATGTTAAATAATAGAGGTTATAATGTCCATCTTTGTTTCACTCTTGATCTTATTGAGGCTTCTAGATTGTCCCCATTGCAGATGATGTTTGCATGGTTTTAGTTATTTTCTGTTTATTATCCTTAGAAGAGACCTTTCTATTCCTATGTTTTCTAGTGTTTTCAATAGGAATGAGTATTATTTTTTGTCAAAGGCTTTTTCTGTATCTATTGAGATATTCATGTGATTCTTGTAGGTTTCCTTGTTAATATGGTCAATTATGTGGATTATTTTCCTAATATTGAAAAATCCTTGCACTCCTGGTATGAATTCTACCTGACCATAGGGAATAACCCTTGTGATGACTTGCTGGACTCTTTTTGCTAGTATCCTATTTAATATTTTTGCGTATATATTCATTAGGGAGATTGGACTACAGTTTTCTTTCTCTGTTTTTGACCTGCCTGGTTTTGGGATCAGTGCCATGTTTGTGTTGTAAAATGAATTTGGTAGAACTCCTTCTTTGCTTATTCTGTCAAATAGTTTGTATAATATTGGGATTAGTTGTTCTTTGAATGCTTGATAGAATTCATTGGTGAATCCATCTGGACCTGGGGATTTTAACTTAGGGATTTCTTTGATGGCTTGTTCAATTTCTTTTTCTGATATGGGGTTGTTCAGGTAATCTGTTTCTTCCTTTGTTAGTCTAGGCAATTTATATTTTTTAAGTATTCATCCATATCACCTAGATTGCCATATTTGTTGTCATATAATTGGGCATAATAGTTTTTAATTATTGCCTTAATTTCCTCTTCATTAGATATGAGGTTTCCCTTTTCATTTTGGATACTTTCAATTTGGTTTTCTTTTTTCCTTTTTATTAATTAGACTGACCAGTACTTTGTCTATTTTATTTGCTTTTTTTTCAAAGTACCAGCTTCTAGTCTTATTTATTAAATCAATAGTTCTTTGACTTTCAATTTTATTAATTTCTCCTTTGAGTTTTAGGATCTCTAATTTATTCTTCATCTGAGGATTTTTAATTTGTTCACTTTCTAGTTTTTTAATTTGCATGCCCAATTCATTGACCTCTGCCCTCCCTAATTTATTCATGTGTAATATTAACATATATTATATTAATATTAATTATATTATTGATTATATTTGTTATACATAATTATATATTAATAATAAAATATAATAATATATAATATTCAAGGATATAAATTTCCCCCAATTATGGCTTTGGCTGCATTCCACAGGTTTTGAAATAATGTCTCTTCTTATAATTTTCTTCACTGAAATTATTAATTATTTCTATGATTTGTTCTTTGATTAACGGGTTTTGGAGAATTGTATTTTTTAATTTCAAATTAATTTTTTATTTACCTCTCCATTTACCCTTAATAATTATTATTTTCATTGCATTGTGGAGAAGGTTGCATTTATTATTTCTACTCTTTTGCATTTGTTTGCAATGTTTTTATGAACTAGTCCATGGTCAGTTTTGTGAATGTACCATGTGCTGATGAAAAGGTGTATTCTTTTTTGTTCCTGTTTATTTTTCTCCACGTATCTACTAACTCTAATTTTTCTAAGATTTCATTCACTTCTCTTGCCTCATTTATTTTTTGGTTTGATTTATCTAGTTCAGATAGAGGAAGGTTCAGATCTCCCACTAGTATAAGTTTTCTATCTATTTCATACTTGAGATCCACTAATTTCTCCTTAAGAAATTTGGATGCTATGCCATTTGGTGCATACATGTTGAGTACTGATATTTCCTCATTGTTTATATTGCCTTTTATCAAGATGTAATTACCTTCCCTATCTCTTTTAACTAGATTTATTTTTTACTTTGGCTTTGTCAGATATCATGATTGCTATTCCTGCCTTCTTTTTATCAGTTGATGCCCAATAGATTTGGCTCCATCCTCTAACTTTCACCCTATGCATATCTACCTTCCACATGTGTGTTTCTTGCAGATGGCATATGGTAGGGTTTTGGATTCTAATCCACTCTGCTATTTGCTTGCATTTTATGGGTGAGTTCATTCTATTCACATTCAGAGTTATGATTACTAGTTGTGTATTTCCCAGCATTTTAATTTCTACTCCTGTTCCTGCCTTTTCTTCTTTCACTATTTCCTTCTACACCAATGTTTGTTTTTAATCAGTCCCCCTAGTTCCCATCCTTATTTTACTTCGCTTTCTACTCCCCTCCCTTCTTGTTCCCCACCTTATTTTCCCTGTAGTCTTTCTAAAACTACCCCCCACCCTCCCCCTCCCTTATACTGCTTCCCTCCCCACCAGTCCCTTTGTTACCCTTCTCCTCTTCTATAAGGGGCAAATCTATTGTCTTCCCCAATGGATTGGATTTTTCTTTCCTCTTTGGATCAATTTCAATGTACATAAGAGTTGAGTATTTCCTATTTCCAACCTCTTTACCCTTCCAGGGTATTGATGTTCTCCCCCCTCCCACCATGAGCTTCTTTGTGACATATCAATTTTCCCCCATTTGTTTCTTTTCCCATTTCTTTTAATATTAATTGCTTTTTTAGCTCTAGTTGTATGTGTATATTATATATATACATACATATGTATATGTATTTATGTATGAATATATCTATATACCTATTTATGTCTTGACATTTCATCCTATACAATTTGTCACTCTTCCTTCTAAGTGTAATTCTTCTAGCTGCCCAGGTGACAACAACAATTTTTAAGAGTTACCAATGACCTCTTTTCTTATAAGGGTAAATAACAGTGTAACTTATTGAGTCTCTTAAGAGAAAAGGGAGGGTTTTTTGTTTTGTTTTGTTTTGTTTTCCCTCTTTTTTAATTACCTTTTGATGATTCTCTTGAGTTCGGTTTTTGGACATCAAAATTTCTGTTCAGGTCTGGTCTTTTCTTTACAAATTCTTGGAATCTTTCTCTTTTGTTGAATGACCATACTTTCCACTGTAAGAATATAGTCAGTTTTTATGGGTAGTTGACTCTTGGTTGTAGACCTATTTCCCTTGCTTTCCAGAATATCATATTTGATGCCTCTCGGTCCTTCAGCATACATGCAGCCAGATCCTGCATTATCCTCACTGTGGTTCCATGGTATCTGAATAACTTCTTCTTGGCAGCTTATAGTATCTTTTCTTTTGCCTGATAGTTCTTGAATTTGGCTATAACATTCCTGGATTTCGTCAGTTGGTGATTAAGTACAGGAGGTGATCTCTGGATTCTTTCAATCTCCACTTTTCCCTCTTATTCTGGAATATCAGGGCAGTTTTTTTTGTATAATTTCCTGTAGTATTATGTCCAGGCTTTTTCTTTTGTCATGGTCTTCTGGTAGACCAATGATTCTTAAATTTTCTCTCCTTGAATGATTTTCTAACCCCCCTGTTTTATGAATGAAATGCTTCATATTTTCCTCAATTTTTTCATTCTTTTGGTTTTGTTTTATAGTGTCCTGCTGCCTTGTGAGGTCACTTAATTCTAGTTGTTGTATTCTGGTTCTTAAAGAATGGATTTCATCGATGGCTTTTTGGTCATCCTTCTCTTTCTGGTCTGATTTTCTTTGGAGATCATCTTTCATTCTCTTTACCTCAACTCTCATCTCTTTTGCCACATTTTTCATCTTCTTTGGGTCTTCTTTCATCTTTTTTGCTTCATTATCAAGCTGATTGATTTTGGCTTTCAAGACACTATTTTCTGTGTCTAGATGACTATGTAAGTTTTTAAGTTCTTCTCCCACTTGTCTTCAGCCTCTCTTAATTGTGTTTTGAATTGCATTTTGAGTTCTTCCAAACCATGTATCCAATTCTCTGGGATTTCTGATTTATCATTTGGTTATCCCTCCTCCTCTGTTCCATTTGTTCTTTGTTCATTGCCTGTATAGAAGTTGTCTATTGTAATTTCTTTCTTCTTTTTCTGTTGATTGCTCATATTTACCCCTTCTTTACTCCCTGTATTTGTCTGTGCTCTTACTCCACTCATTTTTTTGGTTTTGAGGTTTTCTGTCAGTCTCCCTTCTTGGAGCTTTGACAGAAGATCTCTCTGTGCAGTCTATGGGGGAGGGCTGTTTGAGTTTGAGCTTCCCTGGTCTCTCGGATTAATGTTCAGCAGTCTGTGGGGGAGGGGTGTTGGAGCTTGGGCTTCCCTGACCTCTGAAGACTTTTGATGGGATTAAGTTCAGCTGGGTTTGGCAGGATGTGCTCTGAGGCCAAAACCTACTGGAAGGCTGGAGTAATATGGAGGGTCTCTGCCTCTGTGACCAGGATGCCCACCCTGTGCTCTCTCTCCTTCCCCACCACTTGTCTTCAATGTTCTGAGCCTGGCACAGCCCTTCCCACAAGCCACACCCTCCAGAGAAGGGATTTTGCCTGCCCAGTGGTTCCTGCTGTCACTGGAGGCTTAGCACTCTAGGTGGGGGGAGGATGGGTCCTGGGACCTTCCTTCTGCCTTCCCCTTAATCCTGAGTATTCTTAAATTCTGACTTGGGTGGGGGGCATACCTTTTGGATTGAGTCCAGCAGGATGGTTCCTTGGCTCTGTCTTGTTGTTAGGTTTGATTTTCAGTCCCCTAGGAGCATTTAGTTAGTAATTGGTAAGGAAGGGTATTCAGAAGTCTGAACTTTTGCTGCTTCTTCAACACCATCTTGAATCTGCCTCTGTTCTCTATTCCAAATCTTAAAAAAAAAAAAGAGTGGAATTTTTAAAAAAAATTCTTCCATTGACCCTGGAAATTAAACTACTTTGCTATATGTTCTTTTCCTTTTTACTAGGGATTGTCATATGGCCAGATTACCTAAATGAGTTAATCTAGATAAGGAATATTTCAGAAACTTAGATCTTTGAGGAACTGGCATATGCATAGATGTTGTGAATTGGCTACCAATTCATGGAGAGAAGTCCATTTAACCCTGAAAATTGGATTAAAGTTCTTTTTTATAGTTTTCACTTCTCTGTACATGGTCTCAAATGTTCAGCCAGAGAGATCAAATCATTGGGACTTTTGAGTCCATTATTCCAAGACAGTTGTTGCATCTAGTGATGAAAGTATGACCCAAGAAGTCAAGGCTCTAGGGTTAGAAGCACAGACTTTGCTTTGGAATTGATGGGTGTTTGGAATATAATACTATGTAGGAATTGAGTTAAGCTGTGAATCTAAACCCCTTTTCCCTTCTTTCCTATAATTTTTTATTCTGTTTAATTTTTCTCCTGTATTAGTAACTACTAACAAATTCATTCTCTTGCATTTTTTCTCTCTCCTCTTTCATGACACTTTTGTTTCTTTATGATTCTCTTACTTGTTTTATTAATAGTTTTCCTTGTTCTCTTCCTAGGTTGTAAATGTTAGTTGAGTCCAAGATTTTGAACAGGCTTTTATATCTCCTCTATACATCTTTTTAAAAAATTCATGCTATTTATTTCCATAGGATCATGTCTTCACTGTAGAAATAATCCTGACATGTATATGCAGAGAAATTGGTCTTGCAATTTCATTTATATAGAGGACTTCTACGTTTTAAAAAAATGTTCTACCGAATTTGTACTTTTTCTAAAGTTTTTAATTTTTGAAAATTTCCTCAAGGTAAGGAGAGGTAAAAGTATGCATCCATGGCCATTAACTCATTACTTGTCAGTATTAGGACTTCAACACTTTGAGGGAATAAAAATCAACTTCAATTTTGTAAATTCAGTATTTGTTCTCTTGTCACTATATTTCATAGCTACTTTCCCGTTAAATGTAGTCACCACTTCAAATGTTTCTTGGATATGTCCTTCCTGCTCCTAAAATTCAAAATGATCAGAATTGATCCTATCATCTTCCCCTAAAAAGTTATTTTCAAATTTCCCATTTCTGTTACTATATCACTCCCCTCTAGGTTGTGAAATCTTAGATTATACACACTTTTTTTTCCTTTCACCATCATCCCTGATAACCAATCATTCCCCAAATAGTGTTTATTCAAGTTCTTTAACATAGCAAATTCATTCTCCTTTCTTAACTCATTTATGCCCTCATCATCTCTCATTTGGATTATTCAGTCTTCTATCTAATCTCACTTCTTTCAGTTTTTCATCTCATCAAATCCATTTATTACAGAGTTCCCCAACTAAGCACAGGTTTTACCAATATAATTCTTAACTTAAAAATATTTATTGCTTACTATTACTTCATGTACAAGATATTAATTTTATAGCATATTGTATAATATCCTTCATAAAATGATTCAAATGATCATTTTGAATGTATTCCTTATTTAAACTTTATTTTTTCTTTAAAAAACATTTTTTTTATTTTAATATTTTCTTCTTTATAAATTGTGAGCTCCAGATTTTCACTCTCCCTGCCATTTTTTCCCTACTCACTAAGAAGGCAAACAGAGGAATATCAATTAGAAATGTGAAATTTTTGAAAGCATATTTCCATATTGTCCATATCGTAGAAGAGTAAGAAAATAAAATTAAAATTATACTTCAATTAACATTCAAACTTAATTAGTTCTATCATTAGAGGTAGATCAATTTCATTTTTTATCATGACTTAAAATTGTTTCAAATTATTGTATGGATCAGAGCACCTGAGTCTTTCTCAGTTGATCATCATTAAATAATGCTATTATTATGGCTGATGATTCCTTGTGTAATGGATGGGAGAATGGGGTCACCCACTACATTTACTTTGAAACTCAGGAGTGAAAAACGTGGGATGGAGCCAGAAGAGGGAGAAGACGGTTAGATTGGTCCTCCACTCTCTTCCCCCAGTGAAGACAGCACTAGTTATCTTTTAGTGGGACAGAATATGTCCCTTCAGTGCCTGAGTTGAGTGTAGAGTCAAGTATTGAAGCTGACTCTCCCTCCCTGAAGAGAAAGTATAGCTTTCCTCCCCAAGCTTCAAATATCTTCCTGGGTATTATGAGGCAGGCAACTTGATCTAAAAAGAATAATTCTTTTATTCCAAAGGGACACACAAAGACAAGGAGAGTAGGGTAGTTGAGTAAAGGAAGCAGGAAGTAGGAAATAGGATATCCCTAAGAATTAACAATTGACCTTCCTCCCCAAATCCTGAGGTTCAGGCTGTTTGACTGATGCTCCATGGTCATTTGTGATCTCTATCCTGACTTCTATCTACCTTTGTTGTAGCATGAAGTTCACAGGACAACTTTAGGGGATAGAGAGAGAAGTCTTCTTTGGGTGGATGGCTTTATAATAAAGTCTTAGCCACTTCTTTTATCTTCATCTGGATCAAAGGGGTTTAGGTTTATTGAGAAATGGTTGATGCTCTGGAGGTCTTCTGTCTCAGAGATTTCTCTTGGACCACTCACTCTTGTGGAGCTCTCAAAGAGAAGTGAAATGACTGCTTTGAATCTTCTCAGTTCCTTCCTGGAATTCTCTGTCTTCCTTACTCCTCTCCCACTTGGGTTGCTCTTTTGCATGCTGAATCTGAATTTCCTCTCTTACCCTTGGTTGTCCTCATTTCACTTTTAATCAGTTCATAGAGTTCTTTCAGTTTCTTTAGAAACCATTTCCTTGTCATTATTAACATAATAGTATTCCATCATTATCATATAACACATCTTATTCACCCCTTCCCCAATTAAAGAGAATCTCCTCAATTTACAATTCTTTGAAACCACAAATAGAGGTGTTATAATTTTGTGTGTGTACATATAGATCATTTTGAAAAAAAATCATTTTTGGAATATAGACCCAATAGGAGTATTGCTAAAAAAAGGATGTGCAAAGTTTTATAGCACTTTGAGCTTATTTCCAGATTTTTCTCCAGAATGGTTGTATCAGTTCACTACTCCACTAACAGTTCACTAGTGTGTTTATTTTCCTTGATTACCCCTAGCATTTGTCATTTCTGATAGGTGTGAAGTAATACCTATGAATCATTTAAATTTGTATTTTCCTAATAAATATATATATGTGCATATATATAATATATATAATATATATGATACAGAACTTTTTATGTGACTATAGATAGTTTTGTTTTGTTTTTCTTCTAAAAACTGCAAAATCATATCCTTTGACCATTTATCAGTTGGGGAATGGCTCTTCTTTTCATTTCAGAGAAATTTGCTATGAATTGGTTTTCACACTATTTTATTCCCTGATACATTTTAGCAAAATATAATTTCCCTGATTATCTATTAATTAAATTGGCTTTTGCTTTTGCCTTTTCTCAGAGAATGATTGCTATCCCTTCCTTTTTAGCTTTAGCTCAAGCTTAATTGATTTTACTCCAGAACTTTATTTTAAATGTGTCTTCCTGTTTCAAGAATATAACTTATACACAGTATAGTGGGATTAGGATTTCTCATATAATACAATTTTCACTTCTGTTTGGCAGTTAACTCATCCCATTCAAATTCAGATATGATTACTCACTGTGTATTCACCTCCATTCTATTCTCTTTCCTGTATTCTCTCTGTTTCTCTGTTTCTATTCCTATCTCTACAGTCTCTCCTGTACCTCTTTAAAGTCTATTTTGTATCTGATTACATAATTTTCTCTCCCATTTATCATACCCCTCCCAAAATTACTTATATTGTTTTCCTTCTATTTCACTATTAGCTAAGATCTATTTCTATATACAACTGACTATGGATATGTATATATTCTTCCGTCTTTGAACTAATATTCCAGTGAGAGTGAAGTTCAAGAATTGATTATATTATCATTTACCATACCACTCTAAAAGCTCTTCCTTGTGTGCCTTTTATATGTGAGAATTTCCCTCATTCTTCCTTTTCCTCCCCTTTCTCAGTGTATCATGCTTCCTTATCCTTTTTTTTTAAGATTGTTGCAACATAACTGACTTACACCTGCACCTTCCATATATATGGAGATTTCCTCTAACTGCTGTAATAAAGATAAAATTCTTGAGAAATATGTGTGCAATCTTCTCATGTAGGAATGTAAATAATTTAGTTTTCAGAATCCCATGATAATTCTTTTGTTTATCTTTTTATGATTCTCTTAAGTCTTGTATTTTAATATCATATTTGCTATTCTGCTCTGGTCTTTTCACAGGAATGTTTGGAAGGTCTATTTTTCATTAAATATCCTTTTATTACCTACAAGTATTATACTCGGATTTTTCTGGGGTATTTATTTTTGGCTGAAATCCTAGCTTTTCTGCCTTTTGGTATATCATATCTCAAGAACTCACATACTTGAACATGAAACTTGCTAAATTGTGTGATCCTGATAGTAGTTTCCTGATATTTTAATTGTTTCTGGATGTTTGCAATATTTTCTCCTTGATATGAGAGGTCTAGAATTATACTATTTTGGGGAGTTTTTGAGATCTCTCTCAGAAGTTGATTGATGGTTTCTTTCAGTTTCTATTTTATTCTCTCTTTCTAATGTATTATGGTAGATTTCCTTAATAATTCCTTGAAGTGTGATGTGTAGACTCTTTACTTTCTAGTAAATTTCAGGTAATACAATCATTCTTTTTTTTTTTAAACCCTTACCTTCTGTCTTGGAGCCAATATTGGCTCCAAGGCAGAAGAGTGGTAAGGGCTAGGCAATGGGGGTCAAGTGACTTGCCCAGGGTCACACAGGAAGTGTCTGAGATCAGATTTGAACCTAGGACCTCCAGTCTCTAGGCCTGGCTCTCAATCCACTGAGCTACCCAGCTGCCCCCCACAATCATTCTTAAATTAAGTCTCCTTAAGCTATTTTATAGGTCATTCATTTTTTCAATATATTTAACACTTTCCTCTATTACTTTTTTCTTTTTTTGACTGTTTTATTGTTTTTTTCAAGGTCTAATGAAAGCATTAGCTTCTATTTGACTAATTCTAATTTTTAAGAAATTGTTGTCTTCAGTGAGATTTTGTGCCTTTTTTACAATTAAGTCAATTCAGTTTTTTAGGTGTTTATTTCCTCAATATGTTTTATACATCTATTACAAAACAGTCGTTTTCTTTTCATAATCCTCTTACAACACTCCCTTTTCCTCCAATTTTTTCTACTATCTTCACATCTTTATTTTTTTCCAGATTTCTTTTTTGTATTTTATCCAATTATTATTTTTCTTTCAGGCTTTCCTTTTAGCTATTTTCACATTGTTGCTTTCTTTTAAGTTTATGTGTTGGTCTTTCCTGTCATTGTACTAACATTTTATGGTCAAATTATTATTTTTTTTAATGTTGCTCATTTTTCCAGTCTATTTGATTACTTTGAATTATATGTTAAAAGTGATTCATGCACATGGAGGTGAGTGGGCACTGTCCCAAGCTTTGGCCCTTTTTATGTTCTTTTTCAGATCTAGTTCTGGGAATTTGTAAGGTTTCAGTGCTTCCAAGGTGGTATTATCTTGGAAAAGATGTGGCTGTTGTTCTTATGGTCTGTGAAGAATGGTATGTATCAATATACATTTAGAATCCTTCAGTTCCTTTTGTGGTGGTGGGTCATATTTTTTGTCTTGAGTCCCTTATAGTTGTCCTGAATCCTTGCATTGCTGGTAATAGTTAATTTATTCACATTTTATCATAGTACATTAATGCTGCTGCTATTTAAAATGTTCTCCTGGTTCTGCTCACTTCCCTTTGCATTGTTTCATATAAATCTTTCCATTTTTTAAATTCATCTTATTTGTCATTTCTTATGGCACAATAGCATTCCATTGCAATTATATACCATCATTTGTTCAACCATCTCTCCAAGTGATGGACATTTCTTCAGTTTCAAATTCTTTGCTCCACAAAAAGAACTATAATAAATATTTTTGTACAAGTAGGTCCTTTGCCCCTATCTTTGATATCTGTTGGATACAGTTCTATTAATTGTATTGCCAGTTCAAGTGGTATACACAGTTTTGAGCCAATTAGGTATGATTCTAGATTGATTTCCAAAATGGCTTCATCAATTCACTTTCAGCAACAATGCATTAGTGTCTCAATTGTACCACATCTTCTCCAACATTTATCATTTTCCTTTTTCATCATATTAATCAGTCTGGTGGTTGTGAGATGGTACCTCTGAGTTGTTTTAATTTGCATTTATCCAATTAATAGTAACTGGGAGCATTTTTTCAAATGATTAAAGATAGTTTCAATTTCTTTATCTGGAATTTTTCTGTTCTTATCCTCTGACAATTTCTCAGTAGGAGATGTCTTTGTAATCTTTTAAATTTGACTCATCTCTCTGTATAGCTGAGAAATTAGGTCTTTGTCTGAGAAAACTTTGTTTTCCCAGTTTGTTCTTAGATGTCTAATATTGCTTCCCAAATCTTATTTGTGAAATTTTTAAAATTTAATGTAATCAAAGGTTGTTTTTTTTTTTTTTAATTTTATATCTTAGAAGGTTCTCTTTGTCTTTTTTTGGACATGTATCCTTCCCTTATACAAAGATCTCACAGGTAAACTATTCCATTTTATTCTATTCAATATGTTTTTGGTACCTCTATTTCTAAATCCTATATTCATTTTGACTTTACCTTGGTACATAGTATAAGGTGTTGGTCTGTTCCTTATTTTTGGCCATACTATTTTTTAGCTTTTTAGCAGTTTTTGGCATATTGTGAGTTCTTTCAGGAGATTGGATCTTTGTGTTTGTCAAACATTGGGTTATTATAGTCATTTGCCATTAAATGTTGAGTGCCTAATTTATTGAATTGCTCTAATTGTTTTGATAGGTTTCTATTTTATAATACAATTTGAGAACCATGGTGCCTTGCACATAAATATTTTCTGATTAATTCAATGTGTGAAGGGATGAGAGCTGAGTCAGAGGGAGCAGTGGAGTTACAGGACTAACCAAGTTGTACCAGGTGAAAAAGTGTCCTTAATTTAAAAAAATATATTTTTATTGTCTTTCTTCCACTTATGTTGGGGTAAGAACCAATCTGAAAATTTTTTCCTACCTTGTTTTGCAGCAATTCTGCCTAGATTTTTATTTATTAAATCCTTTACCAAAAAATGTTAGATTCATTTTGGGGGGAAGAAAGTAGGTATCTATAGAACAAAGGCAGGGTTGAAGCAAAAAGGTCAAGATGGAAGGAAGGGAGGAAGGGAATGGGAGGAGGTGTTGAGTCACTTGGTTTTCAGGCTCTATTAAATTGCATCTGTTTTCTCTTTGAGAGGGTCTACAATCTTTCCAAATGAAAAGAAATGACTAGAGTTCCATGGTGGGAGTTCTGATATGTAATATACTTGAGTAACTACAATAGAGAGTTCAGTTCTAAACTATAATTTGACTATACCCAACATTTTCAAGAACATAATATTCAGGCTTGATACTGGATAAGTCATTTGAGTAAAATATTTTCCGATAATTTAATATGATGTATTCTATGAATGCTATAACAATTTCAAAGTTAAAACATTTGTTCTTCAAGATTGTATTTTTTAGTCCAAAGAGTAACTGTATTTGACTTTATATTATGTATACATGTATATACATATGTATATATGCATTTTATGGCAAGGAGAAGATAGTATAAGAAAACAATTTAATATTGTAGATTCATATATAGTTAGTGATTGGCTAACTTGACAGCAATATAAAAGAAAAAAATAGAATCTAGCACACTTGCATATATGGAGGTCATAAACATTCTGAGATATAGACATATTTTGTTCTGATTTTCTTACTTTTAACATTATAATTTATCATGTTTATATGATAATATAAATATAAATATTCTGCTGTTTTGCTCATCTCCAAATTACTCTCAAGGCTGTTTCTAACAGTATAATCTTTTTGATACTTGTTTTTTTGACATTTCATTTTTATTTTTTCTTAACCCACTATTTCTTATGTGATTTTGAATGTGTGTGTTGTGCAAATAAGAAATATGAAAGATTGAAAACATAAGAATCATTGTGTCTTAAAACTTTGAATAAGCCAATGATTAATTGGATAATGATAGTATCTCAAGGTAGATGTTAACTAGACAAACTTTTAAAATAATTGTTCTAGGAATTGGAAGAACTTGCAATTTTTTTATATCTCTCTGTTCTATAATAAAGGTCTATTTAATAACAAAGGAGCCTTCACTAAATTTAACTTTCTCGCATATATTTCACATGCCAGTTAAAGGAATCTGCTTTCCTCCTGCAGAATCCTTGTGGCTTATCACAATGAAACTATTTCAGCAAAACCACTTTTTGGAAAAGCATTATCACTGACATTCAGAGACTTTATTGGATAGGGAACATAAGTAGGGTTTCCACATGAGTATTGATAAACCAAATCATGCAAAGCCAGTTGATTTGATTAAGAGGACATATGAAAAATGCCTCTGCCTCCATTTGAAGCTAATGGGGATTTGGCAAACCTCTGGATTTTCTCAGGACCTGGAAGGCAAAGCTGATTGATCTTTGTTGCATACTGAACTTCACCCAGAGAGTATTTTCTGAATATACAACATTGTTCCCATTTTCCCAAGACAACTATTAGAGATAGAGAATTTGCATAGAATACTCACCTGAAAATGACTTTTCTCTTGTCATGCTCCCTTTTGAGCCCTTGTGCTGTGAGAAATTATTACTCCAAAATTTGTATAACTCTAACCTATATAAAGGAACCAGAATGTTAATGTAGATTTGTTATTGTTTAGTTGTTTTGGTCATGTCCAGCTCTTTGTGACTCCATATAAAATTTCCTTGACAAAGATACTAGTATGGTTTGTCATTTTCTATTTATAGATAGAGTATTAGACTTCATGCAAGGCAAATTTACATTTATATCTTACTTTAGTGACTGAATACATAAATGACCTTAGGCAAGGCACTTAAATTTTTTGTGTCCCAGTCTCTTCATCTGCACAATTCAGATAATCATAGGCTTGTTGTAAGGATCAAATTAGTTAATGCAAAAAGCATTGTATATTTAGAATATAATATTAAAGTCTGTTATTGAAATGTGTTGTTATTCCAGCTTTCTGTGATCTTCCACTGTTGCCATGGAATGAGCTAAAGTAATTTTGGCATCCAAATAGGACCATATAGGAGAGAACAAAATAAATCCAAAGAAGTATGAGAACCTATTTTTACCAACTTCTTTTGCAATAATAAAGAACATAGTTGATATACATATATATACACTTGTGTATGAGTATATATACATATTTGTATATATGTAAATACTAAATGTATACTTTTTTCCCAAAGAATGCATTTATAGCTAACTATCAAGATTATTAAAACAGACTGTTGGTGATGGAGTACTATTGTGCTCAAAGGAATAATGAACTGGAGGAATTCCATGTGAACTGAAATGACCTCCAGGAAGTAATGCAGAGTGAGAGGAGCAGAACCAGGAGAACATTGTACACAGAGACTGATACACTGTGGTACAATCAATTATAATAGACTTCTCTATTAGTAGTAATGCAACGATCCAGAACAATTTGGAGGGACTTATGAAAAAGAACACATCCAGAGAAAGAACTGTGGGAGCAGAAACACAGAAGAAAAGCACTTGCTTGATCACATGGTGTCATGGGGATATGACTGGGGACATAAACTCGAAATGATCACTCTACTGAAAATATTAATAATATGGAAATAGGTCTTGATCAATGACACATGTAAAACCAAATGGAATTGCTCATTGACTACGGGAGGGAGATTGGAACAGGGAAGGGAAAGAACATCATTTGTGTAACCATGGAAAAATATTCTAAATTAATTAATTAAAGAAATAAACTTAAAAGTTAAGGGGGAAAATATTATTAAAGTGTTTGTGTTACACAGTGGTTAGAGCACTTGACAAAGAGTTAAACAGACCTGAGTTCATGTCTGACATCATACTGTGTGACCCTAGACAAGTCACTTAAACTCTACCTTAGTTTCCTTTTTGGTAAGATATGTAGAACAGTGGTTTTTATCTCCAAGGCTTTGGTAAGAATGTAAATGAGATGATACTTGTAAATAAATTTGTGAACTTTTTAGAATTATTTTAATGCTAGTCATTATTATTGTGATGGATTAATCAAAAGAAGGAAAATAATTCAAAGGTATAATTTAAACAGGCAGCTATACAAACAGTTTGCCACATAGCCTCACCTCTTAAATTCTACCCTTTCTTATGAAACAAACAGAAAATACTTGAATAAAAAGCTGGATGACTTCATTGCTATGCTATTATTTCAAAATTGTAATCATTCTCAAGAGAGAGAAAAGTAGAAGTCATATAAATTACAATATATAAATGTCAGTCCAGGACACCTGTGAAGAATTCAGGACTGCTTTCTGCCTAGCAGTTTGAAGTAGGTAGTATATGGTTAATAATAATGAGATTGATCTTATATTTGAAGTGAAGAACAATTAAATAATAATTACTTCCTTGATCAATATCATTATATGCTAATTAGGCTAATTACTTGAAAATGAATTTAATGTTATTGAGAAAAATCACTGATTTCTATTTGGAAGAGCCTTTAAATTTCATTCAAAGTTACTTCCCATTCTACAAATGAGGAAACCAAAGTTCAAAGAATAACATGCCCAAGGTCACAAATATGGTAAACTGAATAGTCATAGGTCCTCTGACTTTAAATCATTCTTTCTACTTTCATGCTCCCTTCCATTTTAAACAGAATAAAAACTCACACTATATCTATATCTATATCTATATCTATATCTATATCTATATCTATATCTATATCTATATCTATATCTATATTCTCTATCTCCATAAGATACAAGGATCATAGGCTTTAGGTATGGAAGAGAACCTTAGTCATTTTTCAATCCTTCATGTTCCTCCTCCCAACTCTAATGTTACTACTGAAAAACACAGACAGGATGTCCTGTATATTTTCTTTATTTTTTTCCTGGATACTTCAGGCTATTAAACCTTGTATTTAGGCTGGTTCATTAAATATGTATGTCTTTAGAAATCCGACTCCTAATATATATTACAAACAATGTGCACTCACAGCAATTATATTCTCTCTAATGGGCTCTGTAATAGTAATACCACCATGGAGAAGCATATAAAGAAGCGTAAAATGCTAAAAATATCAGCATACCAGATTCTTTTAAGTGATAGCCCAATAATTTATATGTGGGAAAGCTACTCACAGTCTGGAATGTGACACTAGATTATATAAGAAAGTGAAATATTGAAATTCATCTTTGTTCAATTTTTTTTAAGACAGAAGAAAATGAGAATATAAGCACAACAAAGCAGAAGATTAGGTCATCACAATGTCACTTTGTCACTGAGGTAGTCCTTCTGCTCTAGATATAAACTCTTTCAAAATTCTAACAGACATATATGGGTGTGTGCACATAGCACACATGCAGATACATATGCATGTATATGTAAACATGCATATATACATATGTAAACATATACATGTTGACATATCTTTTTAACATATGCCTGCTCTGTTCTTATTGGAAATGAACCTAAAAAGGAATCCTGAGTGAAAGCGCTTGCATTGACAAAAAAGTAAGTCTCTGTTGCTCTAAATCAGTCTGCCCTGAATTTGATGAGTCTATGATGACAAGGATAATAACATGTTCTGTACTTTTGTTGAAACCACAACGTGTGAATCTGGAATGACTACAAGTTTGGGTTTTTTCTCTGTGTGTGTGTTATGTGTGTGTGTTTAATTTTGAGCAGTCTTTCCCCCCCCTTGCATCACTAAACTTTCCCAGTGTGTCATGAGTTGTCAGCAGATGCCTGACATGCCAGGATTGATTGTGACAAGGTGTCTGGGTCCTCACTAGAGATATTTTACGTAAGTGGGTAGGTGCACAAAGAGCCTTCAGATCCTAAGGAAAGAAGCTCAAGTTTGCATTAAATATATCTTTGATTTGTTAAAAAGCATTCTGAATGAATAGATATTAACTGCATATTTTAGATGCATCATTTTATTGTTGTTGTTAAGAGGAGGTCATATCAACTTTAATAAAACAATGCAGGTTTTTTTTTCAGAACACATCAAAAACTTGTTGACATTTTTCATTTCAATAAATCCCTAAGCACACTATAGGACAAAGATGGAGGAGTTTATTTAAACAATTACTTGGATGTAGGCAATTCACTTCTTGCAAACATTATTACATATATATATATGTATATATGCACACACATATGTTGGAAAAATCAAATTCAGAGGACATATAAAGATGATTAAATTCAAATCAATGAACATTGTGTTAAGTACCTAATGAGTGCCATGTGCTGGGCAATGAGGATATAAGGATAAAAGCAAAAAGAATATCTCTTTTCCACCAAAAAACAAATATACAGAATAGCAAATACTAGATACAAAGTAAATATAAGATAACCAAATGCTGATTTATCAGGAAAGGGTTTGTAGAAAAAAAGAGTGTGAGCTGAGTCTAAAAGTAGCTAGGGATACCAAGACATAGAGGTGCTGAAGGAAAGCGTTTTAAGTATTGGGGAACAGCCTGTACAATATCCCATAGGCAGGAAATAGAATGTTGTATATAGAGGAAAAGTAATTATTCCTTTGTGACCAGAATATGCGGTACATGCACAGATTCATGGATTGTACTCCTTTGTTCAACCTAAAATCAGTGCTCTCTTGGAGAAAATTGCTCAATGAAATATGGATCAAAGTCCACACTAGAGCTATGCTTAGAAACAGAAATATGGACCTCATGGACAGCCCTGAGGAAGACCATTGGGGCTGTGCTGGAAGCAGCAGTAGTTCCCGTTGTGTGGTTTCTGTTTCTGCTACCAGGGTATAGCGGGCAGCAAAATGGTGAATAGATTTGGTGGCAATGAAAAGTCTATCAACTAACAACTAGTTTGCTGCTATTGTCTCACATCAGAGTGATAATGCAGAGCACCTCAAAATCAATCAGGAGAAGCTAGTGCTCAGATCCAAGGCCATAGACTAAAGATTTAACCTCAGAACAAGGAGTATGGCCATGTTCACAACTTTTGACTTGTCTTTATTAACTGCTTTGTAGTGGTATGAATTATCAAAACTTCAGATATACCCATATTCAAATGAAAGGAATTTTTTCCTCAAAATCTAGCCACTTATTCCTATAAACTATAATATATTTATTGGGGGAAAATGGGTAGGATATGAACAGGGGATACAGAAGGATTTGTAGCAGGGAATGGAGGAGTTGAAGGGAGAGAGGGAATATGGCTGCCAGGGAAGTAAAAGGAGAGAGATGCCCCCTGCTGAGAGCCTATTTTTTTAAAAATGGGGTTCCTGAGAAATTGGCCACCTATGGCAGCCTTTGGAGACGTCTTCTCTATAGGATGATGTTGCAGATACCTCAGAGCAGGTAAGCACTGACCCTCCTGAGGTTCAAGCCTCCCCCCAGACCAAGGTCTCTCAGCAAGGGTCGAATAAGGACCTTTTATAGTTGACTGGCTATCCTGAGGTTCAGCTCCCTCTATGTCCCCTGAAATGTTAGTCCTCTTATCTGACTGAGATATTCAAATAAGGATAAATTTTAATAACAAGATTGGGTTGGGGAGGTATTGGGGAAGAGGGAAGAGGGATCTCCTAGATGAGGTTTGAGCCTCTCTCAGCTTTTGAACTTAGGCCAGGCCTCACAGGCTGGTGGAAGGTTTCTTTTATTACTGTCTATGCTAATGCTAGCTTTCTTAAATTCAAAGTCTTTAGCAGTAAAGAGGAAGAGGAAAAAACTTCTGACATTTAGAGCTGATTGGGCCTGCCTCTGTGGGCTGATGCCCTAAAGACCAGCCTTACAGTCCAAACTGCTTCCCTTAAGTCCTTTTGTCCAATTAACATGATCCCAGGAATCCAGGGAGAGCACACAGTTGGGAAATGCTGGAATAGAGGCACTTCTATCTAGAGACAGGGAAAGAGCCCTCCTACCAGTTCCAGGGCTAGGAAGGAAGTGCTAGTCACAAGACCAACTGACACTCCCAGTTGCCCTTTTCCCCACCAACTGTCAGTCTTGTCAATATCTTCTCTCTAATACTCCAACTGCTGTTTGTTCCAACTCAGTGGCAGAAAGTCCAGAACTTGCTTTCATTTTTCTTTCCACAAAACACAATAATGCAAAAGAGTTTCTTAAGAATATATTCATGTATAGTGATTTATGAAATATTGGAAAAGAGTTCAAAAGTTTTCAATTTTCTTGCCAATATATTACCAAAGGAAATTTTATCCAGTAAATACTCAAAAATGCTTAAAAAAGAGAAGGATTAAGGAGGAGAGGAAGATGATGGTGGTGATGATGACTACTAGAAGATGAGAAGATAGATGTTGATGACAGTGCAGATAAAATTGATTCTTAAGATCTAAAAACACACTTTATAAATAACATGAATATTCCTACAAAATAGGCATCTGAACTCAGTTCTTTTTCTCATAAATTAAAGAGATAATAACTTTTATCCCCATAATTTCTCTGATTCCTAATAGATTATACTATTTGGTGTATAAATGACATAGTGGAGAAAGTGCTGATACTGGAGTCAGGAAGACTCATCTTTGTGAAATCAAATGTGGCCTCAGGTACTTATTAGCTGAGTCATTGTGGACAAGTCACTGAACTCTGTTTGACTCAGTTTCCTCATTTGTAAAGTGAGTTAGAGAAGAAAGTATCAAACTACTCTAGTGCCTTTGCCAAGAAAACTACAAATAGGGCAATGAAGAATCAGAGGCAAATGGGAACAAAAGAATTTTATATCCAATCCATCTATTTACTTTAGTTTCTTAAGTGAGTAAAACAAAGAACTCTAATTTATTTGGTGTCTCTTACATTAAAAACAACCTACAAACACTTTATTTTCTGTATTATCAATTCTTAAATAGAAGAGAGGTAAATTATAGGCAATTTGGGTTAAGTGAATTTCCCAGGGTCCCTCCTCTAGAAAGTCTCTGAAGTCAAATTTGAAACCAGTTCCTTGAATCCTAACCCTGGTTCTGTATCCACTGTACTACCTAGTTGCTTTCTATATTATATTTGAATTCATCACTCAGATATATAGTTATTCTAATACCTATTATTTAACATTATTTAACATTAAATTGCCACATCCTTAAGGGAGATAAACATGAAATGCTTATTTTTCAATTAATATAGACAAACTCTAGTGAAAGTAAATGTAAATTATCATATTTTTGTTATGAAATTATTTTACTTGTAGACCATATTCATTTTCAGTTCAATATATAGATTATGTTTAGTTAGATATATAAGTCACATTATCTACTAATTACTGTATAATAATACATTTTACTATTTGATTAAGTGCATTTTTATGTTAAATATTTTCCCATTTAATACTTAAAATGCACATGGATTTTTCTCAATGAAAGGTAACATTTTTAAAATATGGATACACACTTAACTTTTTTGGATACTATTAATATCCTATTCTCAGAAAGTGGGGTAGGTCAGGGCATGAATCAGAGGTAGGGATAAGAAAGATGATATATATTATTCTTCCCTCATTTCAAACAGTTAAAAGATAACAAACTGCCAAAATTGTCACTGGGAGTAGACTGTGTAATTAGAAATCTTGTGCTTTTAAACCACATTACCCAGGAGTCCACTCACTTCCTGTCATTACAGGTTGATGTAAACAGAAGACAAATTGGGTAGAGTTCCGTGTTTAGCTCTTTCCTTACTGGGTCATTGTTTTGGTGGACCTGGCTGTTTGAACAGGTATTTTAGACATGGGCACATGATTTTATTTTGTTACTTATAGTAATAATTAATAAATCTTGTAAAATATAATATTTGAAGTTATTATATTTTAATTTTTGCACTGATGAATAAAGCAAGGGCTTCTGTCACAAAGCCTCCCTCAAGAGGGGAAGCCTCTCCTAAGGCTAGTCCCTTCAGAAAATCTAAAAAAGGAGTCAGCCTTTTTCACTCACCCACATTCAAAGGGAGGGATTTAAGAACAGACTCACCAAGTCCAAGGTTCCAGTAAGAAGATTCTTCACCAGCCTCCAACTTGAACTCAGAACTCTGAAAAACAAAGAAGTCCCTCACAGGAAGTTGTAAGTCCTTTTAAAGAGGCTTCTTTGCATCACTTGCTGTGACTTCCTCTACTTTTTCTGTGGACAAAATATAGTCTATAGTCTTGCTTAGGACTGACCACTTTCACACACATGGGTCACAGACCTCCCACACTCAAGTGTAAGTGGGGTATATAGGCTTCTGGTGATGAAATCTAAAATGGACAGGGGAGAATTAATACCATCTTCACAAGACAACCTGTTTGAATGGAGTTAAATGAAGTCTAATGATTTTTTGAATGAGTATAATAGAAAAGTTTATATAGTCCTAGGCTCCTTTTTATCTCTTCCTTTTATATCTTCATTCATAATTCATAATCCATCTTCTAATCTCTAAATATTACAGGTTTCTTCAACTGGTCTTGAGAAAACATAGTTTAGAGCAGAGGTGTCAAACACATGGTCAACACTCCCACAACCCTCCAGAGTATGACCAGAAACAAATTAAAAGTAATTAGTGAATACTGAACTAATTAAACAAAAATTTCCATAAACTAAACATATTGTTAATATGCTGTTTTCTATGTTAATATATGGCCTACAGGAATCTCCTTATAAAATGTAGTAATCTTCCATTTTATTTGAGTTTCACATCATTAGTTTATAGTAAGAGTTTTTTACTTAATGCACAAATTTAAGGAGGAATTTTTAAAAGAATTACATGGGGAAATTGTTATCTTTTTTTTTTTACTAAATTCTAACTAATAATTAGAACTTCCTTTGATAATTTATAACATTATTTTGAAGAATCCATAGGCTTAATCAGAATTCCACAGGACTCAAAAAAGGATAAGAACTCCTTATTTTGTGTTCTTACTATTATAGATGTCCTCCTCTGTTTACATTCCAATTTGCTCATGTCCTGTTAAAATAGGTTTCTTAGAACTGAATATATTACTACACACATGGTAAAACCAGTTTCAAGGACCACGGTTCTTTTCATCTCTTGTTCTCAAGACTTCTATTCAGGCAGTCTAAAAATTAGGAGTTTTGAGTGGAAGTGTGGGCTGATACATATGAAAAAATCATTTAATAGTTTTGATTTGTTTGCAAAATGAAAGATGATTTAGAGGTGAACTGAATTAGAGGGAAGGATACCAATTGTTGGTCCATTAATGTAAGTCCAGACATAGTGTGATAAAGGACTAAAACCAAGAGAGAAACAGAAGGATATAAAAATAAGTATTAAATATGAGATGTTTGAAAAAAAAATGACATGAGGTTTACTGATTAATTGCAATGGTGGGTTTTTAGGAAAAATATCAAAGATGATATAATGGTATAAGCATAGAAGGCAAAATGAGAAATGTAATAAAAACTGAATATAGGACAATTAGCTTATATGCATATCTTGTTTAAAATATTAAATTTAAATGGGAATGAAAATGTGTGTAAACTTTTGAAAGCTGGATAAAGATCTAAGCAAAGTGAAAAATCCTTTCCTAGTGGAGAAATGCTATGTGACTATATACTTCGGATTTTCTTCATTCAACTAAAATAGACATAAATCTAAAACTAAATAGGCCAATCTATTATCTCTTAAGATTCAGCAGATAATATTGAGTTAAGCTTAAAGCAAGTTTTCTGGTTTAGTAGAAGATATAGGTAGATTGGAAATTCTCTACCTTGAAATATGTAGAGAGAGAATAAATAATCAAAAATAATTTAGGAAGAATTAGGAGTGGTATTCTTGGAAGTCAGGAGCAGAGATAAAATAACCTTAGACATTATTTCCTGGATTTTCTGAATCAACAAAATAAGGAAGTATGATTTAATTAATAAATTACACCAAAAATATACAGTTATATACACTTACACCATTTATATGTGTTTGTATATATATACATATATAATTTATATAATCTCACCTGTAACATAATGGAGGTTGAAGTTACTTGGTCAAATATCCTTTCCCCCTGATTTTTAATCCAGTAGCAATGTTTATTCTATAATGACTTTGATTCTAAGGTAATATGCTTTTGTTGCTAATAGAGAGAATGATTTTAATAATATACACACGCACATACATATACACATCTTTATCAAGTTAATTTCATACCAATAGATGAATAGGTAAATGCCATTTTGGAAGGGTAATTTAGAGGCCTTTATACCTTACAGATTAATGAATGGCTCTTACTTTCAGAAAATTTGTGGTAGAAAATATTATTTTGCTTATTCCTTTCTACCCACCTCCCATGCAAACCCAATTAGATGCATATAATTACAAATAAAACAAAACTATTTCACTCGAGTAATCATCTTCAAATGGAAGAAATAAATGAGAAATTCATATAATATACATACAGCTAAGTAAGTATAAAAATATTAAGTATAACCATTCTGGACAGTAATAAGAAGCCATACCCAAAAAAAGTCATCAAACTGTCTATAATCCCTGATCCAGCAAAAGCAATAGGTCTTTATCCCAAAGAGATTATGGATAAAGGTAAAGAAAAATACATTTAGCAGGTCTTTTGTGGTCACAAAAAACCTAGAAACTAAATGAATTTCCATCAGCTAGAGAAAATAATGTTTTACAGAAATGTTGACTTTGCAGAACATATGATAGGACACTTTTGCTATGAGAAAAGAAGTGAATTAGGATAATTAATATAAAATAAGTCTATATTCATGCTCTTAAATTAAAAAGTATTAATGGAAAATTTGAGGAAAGAAATGAGATAATATAAAAAAGTATGAATAGACAAATGAAATGGAATTTTTTTTAAAATAGAAGAATGCCAATTATCTCACCAGATAAACAACTGACATGAAGAACAATTAAAAAATGATTATTTAAGAATTTGGCCAAAAGGGAAAAGAGATACCAAATTTCACTGATGAAAATAATTCCTTAAAAATTAGAATTGAACAAGTAGAATTATTCTCATAAGTGATATTTGGTATCTCTTTCTACTTTTGGTCAAAATTTTTAAGCTATTATTTTTATCAGTTTTGTTGTTCATCTTTTACTTTATTGTTATTTGTCTTTTTCTTGTTGAACTTGTATCCAATTCAGAATCCAACAATATTTATTTATAAGAAATAAACTTATAAAGAGACAGATACACAAAGTTGCTATAGAAGGCTAGATCAGAATATATTGTGCTCAAGCTGAAGTAAAAAAAAAAACAGAAAACAACAATAGTCACAAAATTTGTTGAATGTAGTCAAAGTATTATTTAGAGAAAAATGTACAATCTCTATATGTAAACATCAATAAGAGAGAGAAAGTATTAATGAATTAGATATACAACTAAAACTTAAAACAATCAAAAAGACTAAAGAAAAAATCCCCAATTTTACATTAAATTGGAAATCTTTAATATCAAAGGAGAGAATAACGAAATTGAAAGTTAAAAAAATGAATTAAAGCAAACAAGAGTTGGTTTATGAAAAAAATAATAAACTACCCATTAACTTGAATTTTTAAAAAAATAGAGTATTCAAAATTATAAAGGTAGATGTATCACCAGTGAAGATATGGGCCCTTGTGTAGGAAAATATTTACATTAGCTCTTTTTATGATGGCAAAATAATTGGAAATTGAAGGGATCTCTACAACCGGTAAACGACTGAAAAATAGTAGTATATGATTGCAATGGACTAGTATTATGCTATATGAAATAAATAGCAGTATAGTTTCAAAAAATCTTGTTATTTTTGAACTAATGTCAAGTAAAGTGTGCAGGACCAGGAGAATATTGTATGAAGTAATAGCTATATTAAGCAAAATTCACTTTGAAAAACTTAGTTTCTCTGATAAATGAAGTGACATAAGGTAATTCTAAAAAAAATCATTATGAAAAATGCTATCCACTTCTATAATGAGATCTGATGAGATATAATTGCACATTTAAACTTACTTTTTGCTCTTTTCTATGTTTCTTACATTGTTCTTCTTTCCCCCCCCCCCCCCAATATTGCTAATATGGAATGTTTTGTAGGATTATTCTTATATAATTCATATAATATTATTTATCTTCTTGACTTGGAGCTCATTTAAAAACATTGTTAAAGGTAAATAATAATTTTAGGAAATTACCTGGAAAAAGGGATATCTGAATTCAAATAAAATATTAGACACTAGTTAAATGCCCAAGGGCAAGTCCCTTAAATTTTTTTCTGCTTTAGTTTTATCAACTATATGAAATAACATTTGTAAAGCACATAAGTTAGTGCCTGGCATTAGCTTTAGTAGTAGTGGTTGTAGTAGTAATAGTAGCAATTGTAATAATAGTTGTTGAAGTCATAGCAATAGTCATATTCATAATTGTAGTCATGTTCATCATTGTTGTCACTTTGTTATTTTTGTTGGTTCTTTATTTTCAGAAAAGGAGCAGTGACACTCTGAGATTATGTTTTGATTTGTCCATGAGTTAGATTTAAGTGGGGAGTTGCACAAAATCATCAGGCTTACTTTCTTTTCTAGGGTCATCAAAATCCAATGGAAAGACAAAATTCAGGACAAACAGTGATGGGCTGGAATGCAGTGGATGACACTGATATCTTCAATGTCCAACCAAGCTCTAAGTATCCTCAGCATTTGTTTTAGCTGCCTTTGGAAGCATGATGGGGGCTAAGATGGCAGAGTTGGGAACACTCAGCTCACCCAATTACTCAAAACCCAGAAATAGAAAATAGAGAACAAAAGACATCAAAACAAAGGAAAGCAGGAGGGATGTATATTTCACTAGGCTGACAGGGGAAAATACCCCAATGAGTGTGATAGTGGGAGAAGTTTGTAGAGCCAACAATAGGATGAGTTTTCAGATTGAAACCAGCACCACCCTACTCACTGAGACAAGCACCATTAGTGTAAAAAACAACAGGAACAGTTCAAGGCAAGCCCAGCAGATATCTGAGGTAAAGATACCTCAGAGCTGAGAGCAGCCTACATGTAGCCTGAGTCAATAGAACCAGCAGAATAGAGGAGCAGCTCAATGCTAGCCCTACTTAATTTTAAGTGGCCTGGAGTAATGAGCATCCGTTCCCCCCATAGTGAAGAACAGCCTATCAATGGAGAAAAAAAAGGGAAACCTAAATCAGGAAGAATGGAATCCAGTTGGAATAAACTGCTATAAGCCTTCCCACAAGAAGTCAGCTAGTCTATCCCCTGGAAATGGACAATGAGGGAATCAAAGAAATCTAGACCTGCCCCAAGCATCAGAGAAGGCTACACTACAAGTTTGGAACAGTACTACCTCCACCCTAGAAATAGAATAGAATCCCAACAGATAGATAAGGTAATGGGTTGGGGGAATTAAAACTAGAAAAATGTGCAAAAGACAAACAATAAGTCTAGCTTTGGAAAGTTACTTTACTGACAGGGAATAGAAAAATATAAACTCAGAAGAGAACAGCAGTGGTAAAAAGAAAATGTGAAGTCTCAAAGAAAAGTAAGAAAAGAGTTCAAGCTGCAAATGACCTCTTGAAAGAATTTTAAAAGAATTTTTAAAAATCAAATAATAAAAGAAATCATAGAAAAATCCAACAACATGGAAATTAAAATGGGTCAAATGGAAAAAGGAAAGACAAAAACTCAAGGAAGAAAATAATTTCGTAAAACTTGGTATTGAGTAAATGGAAACTAATGGCTCCATAAGGCATCAGAAAACAATAATACAGAAACAAAAGAAAGAAAATGACAAAAGAAAATCTGAACTATGTCACTGAAAAAATAACTGAGCTCGGAAATAGATCCAGGATAGACAATTTAAGATTAGTTGGAATACCTAAACTCAATTATTAGAAAAAGAGCTTGGACACAATATTACAAGAAATCATCAAAGAAAACTCCCTTGATATCCTCAAATAAAAGGAGAAAATGGACATTGAAAGAATCTACCAAACACCTCCTGAAAGAGATCCTAATATAAAATCATTATTGCAAAATTAAAAATTTCCAGGGCAAGGAAAAATACTGTAGGTGGCCTAAAGCAACCATTCAATTAATGTAGAGCCACAGTCAGGATTATACAAGACATGGAAGCTTCTATATTAAAGAATCAGGAGTCATAGAATATGTTATTTTGAAAGACAAAGGATCGAGTCCCAGAACCAAGAATCAGATACTCAGAAAAACTGAACCAGATTCTCCAGGAGAAAAATTATTTTTAATGAAGCATAGGACTTCCAGGTATTTCTGCCAAGAAAAAAACACACTTAGAAAGGAACTTCACTGACCAAATTTGACACTCAAGAGAAGCATAAAACAGTAAACAGAAAATTGAAAATATAAGAATTTCAGTAATGTTTAACTGAGTACTTTCATAATTGGGAAGGTGATAATTAATATATTTAAGATATATATGATACTTGAGTCATATAGTAACTTAAAGTATTTAAGATACTTAAAGTTATTAACATACTTAACTTTATCTCTATTAGGATAATAAGAAGGAATATACACAGAAAGAAGAAGCACAATAGGATTTTAAAAATCAAGGGAAAAGAAAGAGGAACATGCAGAGAGAAAAGATAGAAGGAGTTAAATTAACTTATATAAAGTTAGTACAGTAGAGGAGAAGATGGTGGAAAATGCTTGAACTTAATTCTCAGCAGAATTAGCTCAAAGTAGGAGTAACATCTACACTTAGTCAGTTATAGAAACCTACCTTACCATATAAAGTAAGGGGGAAAGAGTAGTAAAAGAAGGAAAGGGATTGAAAAAATGCAAACTGAAGGAAGTAGTGATTATGAACAAAACTTTTGTGAACAGAGAAAGGTTGAAAGGGAAAAGAGAAAAGGGCAAGAGGGGAAATAAGGTAGAGGGGAAATAAATATTTACTTATTTAAATATTTACTTATCATAATATTGAATATGAATGAAATTAACTCACCCATAAAATAGAAAAGCAAAGCAGAATGGTTTGAAAACTAAATCCCACAATATATTGTCTGTAAGAAGCATATTTAAAGCAAAGAGGCACACAAAGAATAAAAGTAAAGGGCTGAAGCAGAATATATTATGTTTCAGGCAAAGTTTAAAAAAAGCAGGTGTAGCAATCATGACCTCAGATAAAACAAAAGTATGAATTATCTAATCAAAAGAAATAAAGAAGGAAATCTTGATAAAAGGCAGTTAATGAAACAATATCAATGCTAAACATATATGTACCAAATTACATAACAGAAATTTCTTAAGGAAAAGTTACATAAGTTAGATGAATAAATAAACAATAAAATGCCTTTGCTTCCTTTGTAGCTATTAGAAACATATTGAAGAAGCTTAATAAATGCTTATTTTATTTTCTCCATCTTATTTTCCACTGTTTTTATTATAACATAAATTGTTTGCTACATTGTGCTTAATTCACTCTAATTCAATTTGTAAAAATTCAATTTCAAAATTACATTTTACAACACAAATATTCATAACAATTTCTATATCAGTATTCAATTGATTCAAAGATAACACTAAAGTTTAGTGTCTCAGTGGGGAAATGTGGGGAAAGAGCCTAGTTGTATATTGTAACATTGCAGCTATTCCTTTCATGATTTATAAATAAATCATTACTAGGATCATAGAATTAACAAAGTTAAAACTAGAAGAGAATTTCTGTATTAACAGTCCAATCCCTTTATTTTTCCCAGATGTTCCCAAATCTCAGTAACATTTTAAACTTAAAAAGTTTAAATTAAATTTAAGCTTTAAGAGCTTAAAACTATAGTTAAACTTGGAGAATACTATGTAAGTTGATAAGACTTATTTCCAGAAATACAAAGCAAATTGATTAACTGAGCTCTTATGAATCAAGCAAGGATGTGTACTATGGTGCACTAAACCCAGAAGGAGTGTTCTTTCCATTATCTTATGTTATGTTTCCATCATAATTAAGTAAAATAATCTGAGTAGTCTATGCCAGAGATGTCTTTTCTATTTTCTGACATGGGTCTTCTTAGTGATCCCTTCATTAAAAAAATTCCTGAGATGTTGCATTAAAACAGAATTGCTCACATAAGTGAGATACTCTCTGTATGTAATATGCTCAAGAAAGTATAAATAATATACATGTCAGACAACGGAATCAAGAATAGTGTGTCTTGTGCCATCTGTTTAGCTACATAAATTGTGAAAATATTAACACCAGAAGGTCATTTCTATGAACATAGCTCAGCAAGAAACAGAACAGATCCCATTGAGAATTCTTGAAAATACATTTGAGTCCTCACCCTTGCAATCTAACCCATCATTACAAGCAGAGGGTATTTTCAATTGTGATAATTCCCTCATGAGATGTGAAATACATGGATGAATGCCAATGTCTTTTCACAGCTACCCAAGAAAAGGGTGGAGAAGATACAGGGCCACAGGGAGCAGGTGGTAAGTGTCTCCCTCAAGCACACATAAGCACATCCTGAGGTTACACAGGAAGAAAAGCTTTGCCTTTCCCCAGAGTTTCTAATATAACAGATGGAGAAAATGAACTAATTACTCTGGCACAAAGGAAACACCTATTCTCTCCAAGGGGCAGCATAACAACTCAAGCCGGTGATGTTTCTACTGACATAATTTGTAAACCATTCGTAATAAACTTAAATTCTATCATAGTATAAGAAAAATATTTTAAATTCCATTTCCTTTTTTTCTGATTTTTGATAACCCATTTTCATTTCTAAAGACAAGATTGATATTTTTGGTTATTGATTTTAACCTCCAAATGCCTATCTGATATCATAGATATGTTCCTTTAATCAGTAAAACATATCTCAAAGGGTAATTTAAATTAATTTAATTTATTATAATAATTAATATAATAATAAATTAAATTAATTAGTTAATTTAATTAATAATAATTAAATAATTAAATAATCTAAATTATACTCTTTGTTTTAATGTAATATTTTCCAGTTTAATTTATCTAACACAAGAATATAGATGCTTGGGGAAAATATACATTGTTAAATTAAGTATTCCCATTTATTATCTCTTCATTCATTTTACTTCCATCCTCTTATAATTTCACTTAGTGAACTTAGAGAGTATAAATGAAAAGTGAAATAGGGAAATATTGAAAGAATTATTTTAAATGATATCTTTTTTAAAAAATATCATTTTCTTTGTTTTTATTTTTACTTAACTATTTTGGCACCAAAAATTTATTATATAGTCTAGTAAGAACTTTGAATACTCAATTCCAAAGACCTGGGCCCAATATTCCCTTTAATTTCTTAATATTTGTATTACATTTTGCTAGTAACTCAACATCCGTGAGTCTTTTCTGCAAGATGAGAAAATTTGTAGCCATAAGATTGCCAAAGTTAATATGAAAAGAAAATGACAAATGTTTGAGGTGTAACAGCAAAAGACGACACTCTATGCAATCTTTGTAGACTGGTTAATTTTTAATACATTCTGGAAAGCACTTAGATACCATGATACCAATACATATACATGTGCCTATTCTTTCTCCCAGAGATTCTACTACTACTTTGCTTATAACTCAGAGATCAAAGAGCATATCTCATACATAAAATACATATCCATATATATTTATTGTAACTGCATTATAAAGAATAGGTTACTAATGGAATGTCCATCAATTGTGCAATGACTGAACAAATTATAGTATATTAATATAATGAAATATTTTGAAGTAAGAAATAATAAAAGAAATGACAGAGACAGTTGAAAAGATTTGAGTAGAGGAAAGCAGAGTAAAGTGAGAAGTAGGAAATTATTTATATCAAAATCATTGCAGAGAAAAATAATTTTTAAAAACTTAAGAACTTTGACCAACATAAAAATTTTTTCTAGAAAACATGATAAAGAATCCTACCAACCCTCTGTTAGGGAGCTGATGTACTTAGGTAATATTGCATGTAAATAATATCAATCCCTCTTAACTCTAATACCTTTCCTTTGTTGATAATTTCCTATCAATTCTTTATACCTCATTTGCACTCTTTTTTTTCCCTTTTGGCTCTCCAATTAGATTATGAGCTTAAAGCAGGAACCATTTTTAGTTTATTTTTGTATTTGAGGGGATGGCACATTAATAAGTACTTAATAAATATTCACTCTTTGATTTTTTACTGAAAAGTTGCTTGAACTAGTAGAAAATTCTTTCTAGACCCATATCCTACCTATATTGAACATCCTTTGGAATTTTAGACTTTGTCTTATATTGGCTAGCTTGGTTTCTTTTTTTAGTAATGTTATTGCATTCTCATGATATAGCTATGAACTAACAATGTTGTGAGTTCATAGGTTTAAAAAATAGTTTGTAAAATCCAAATCTCTTACTTTACCAAATAGCATGAATAATATCTTTTAATGTTGATTTTTAAAAGTCTTTTTTAAAAATATGAACTTAATAACTATCAATAAAAATAAGCATTTAATTATACAAAAGCAGTGGAGGTAGTGTCATGGATAGGACACTGGAACTGAAATCAAGAAGAGATGAGTTCACATGTGACTTCATATGTACACTATGTTTTTGCACATAGAAAACTCATTTAACTCCTATTTGTCTTAATTTCTCAAATGCAAAATGGGTACTATAATAATAGTACCTATGTCCCAGGGTCATTGAAGCTTCTAATGAAACAAAAATTTAAAGGCCTTTCCAAGATTTCTGGCATAACAGAGGCACTTAATAAATGTTTTCTTCCTTCATTCCTTCTTTCCTTCCTTCCTTCTTAAGCACTATTAACTGAAGGTGAATTTTATTTTTTTTAATTTTTTTTTTAAATTTTATTTAATTGATTAATTTAGAGCCTTTTCCCAGGATTACAAAAACCATGTTCTTTCCCTCCCCTCCCGGCAAACCTTTTCCATAGCTGATGCACAATTCCATTGGGGTTTACATGTGTCTTTGGTCAAAGACCTATTTCCATATTATTGATATTTGCACTAGAGTGATCACTTAGGGTTTATAACCACAATCATATCCCCATTGACACATGTGATCAAGCAGTTGTTTTTCTTCTGAGTTTCTACTCCCACAGATTTCCCTCTGAATGTGGATAGTATTCTTTCTCATAAGTTTGAAGGTGAATTTTATATACACATACACACAGACATATACACATATATACATATGTATAAGGTTTTCAGAGAAGACTAGTGAGTGATACTTCTCGTGTGAGGACTTGCTGAGCCATTTTCAGGCTCTTTTTCAGGCTGCTTTCTCTTTTCAGTGTCCACATGCCACCCCTCTGCTACTTGTGAAGCCAAGAAGTTGTGGCACACATTAGTACACCATCTAAGCAGGCAGGATAAATTAGGTTGAGGGTAAACTGATGGCCTCAAAACCATGGTGAGTTGTGGGCGATTGTCTGTACCAGTCATGTGAACATTTCCTAGTTTGGAAGGATGAGAACAATTTCCTCCAAAAGCCAAAACAGTTGTTGTAGCAGGGTTTGTGTAGTGCTTAAAGCTTGATAAGACACAGAGAACGCCAAGGTCACCATTGCTTCTTGAGCCATTTCCAGTTATTTTGACTTTTGTCTTAACACTGCACTTTGATAAGACTGACAGAGTGAGTGAGACTACTGATTTTGTATAACTTTGTTTGACTTAAGTTCAATTTATATGTGAATTAAAAGATATCACCTGAACATAGTGCTGTCATTTTGGTTGTTCAGTTGGAAATATAGATAAATTCAATAAGGTAATAACAAAATACTTGTTTGTGTCCCTTTTTGCAGTATTTTTTCCTTCTGAATATTTTTAAATGTTTCATTTATAATGAGGGAGGTGTATAAATTATATCACCATTCCTAACACTAATTTTCCCCATGATAAAAGTCCTCCCTTGCTACAATATATAGAATAAAACAAAACAAATCAACACATTGGACATCTTTGAACCTCCATATCATCTTTAGATTCTCTAATAAATCTGGCTTGTAATATTTTTGTGCCTGCTAGGTTAAGAATGGATTTTACTTTATTAATAGAAAAACGTTTATTTAAAATAAAAAAAAATACTTAGTGGCCATAGTAAATGAGGTGTTAGGCAGGATTTGGCATGGTAAATTTTTTTTAATTCATCATCTTTGTGGAAAGAGTGGGGTAACAAGTTTCAGCATAAGGTCTTGAATTTAATTATTAGTTACTTGTTTGAGTAGAGTTCTTAAATCTTTCAAAGTTAATTTATTTTACATTATTGTAGTCCTGACAATTTGTTCTTCCTTTTTTTCTGAATTTACTTCATAAAAAGCTTCCCACATATCTCTGAATTTATCATATTTATCAATCCCTTTGATATATCCCAATTCAATTAAATCCATATGACCACAAATCACTACGTACACTTGTTTTTATCTTAGTTTCCTAGCTACTATACTATTATATATAATATTGTTTTATTTTTGATATTTCTAGACTCCTTTCATTGCTATTTTTATTACTCTCCTCAAAATTCTTGACTTGTCATTCCTTTGAATAAAATAATACTCTTATTAGAAGATCATTGTTTTCATTGTTATTGTTGGGATCTGGTGGAGAGGATGGGAAGAGTCAAGGAAAAATGGTAATCAGTCCAGAGGAGTGATTTCATTGTTACAAAGGGAATATCAGATGAAAACTCCCTCAACAAAAGCAGATTAGCAGCTAGTCTACAACTTATAGTCTTAGAGAGCTTCCCATAGTTCTAAAATTTAAATGACTGCTGAGAGTAATATAGTTGGTATGTTTCACATTGAAGACTTGAACCCAGATCATTCTAACTTTAAGCCCAAGATTGAATCCATTATACTATGCTATCTCTTAGGTAATCTGTTATGATTTGTTATATACTTAATTATTCATACTATGATACTCATAGATGCAATGGTATATCAACTTTAAGATAAATCCCCAATGTATTAATTTTTCTATGTGGATAAAGAGACTGAATAACAATTCCCTATTTTAATGATTGCCGAGTCTGTCACTAAATGATGTTTGACTTTGATTAAATGATGAGTGGGAATGTGAGTAAAAACCTAGTCTGCAAATATTTGAACATCATTTGTAAACATTCAACTGAAAAAGGAATTGCTTGAGTTTGTACAAAGGTTCTTGACTAGGACTAGGACTAATGGATATAATTAGGAAAATAAATCTGTAGACAAAAATTGTAAAGTTTACAACTGGACAAATAATGAAAGTCATATTATATATAGATAGGTATGTGTATGTATATACACATATATTTAAATACAAGATACAATATGGATTGATATTGGATTAAGAATGAGAAACTAAATTGCCAAATAGAAATACCAAACTAGAAAACAAAATTAGACACTGTCCTTCCCACTCCAGGCTCTAGAATTAATTGGTTGTATGACTTTGTGGTCAAATCATGTCCTCTTTCTGGGCCTCCTTTTCCTCATTTGTAAAATTAGAGTTTGAACTAAATTATCTATACGGTTCCTCCTAACTCCAAATGTCTATGAATAAATAAACCACTGAGATAATGTGTATTTTTTTATATAAATATGGCTAGAGAATGTGTTATTCTATGTAAATAGAGTAGCTTCTCAAATCTGAATGATTTTGCAAAGGATATAAAAATTCTAAGAATAAAATTTTCATACTTGTTAGTGGATTCGGATGTTTTTTCTTTCCTCAAATATTATATATCTCTTTAGATTTATTTTGATTCCTTTTCTACAAAATGATATGATTTTAGCATATTCATTATCTTTAATTTTAATATTTATTTTGATTCATTCTTTTTTGACTCTTCATACTAGTTAAATATATATAATACTACTAAAATGAATTCAATATTCTTCATATACTTTTAAAAAAATTATAGTATCACAAATGTGATCAGAAATAAGGGATAAAATTAAGTTATAGGTATAACAAAATTTAGAGAGTAGAAAAGTACTACTAAAATAGTTATAGCTAAATAAAAAATTTAGAAATTATATTTTCCCCTTAGCATTCATTAATAGTTCTAGAATTCTTATTTTCTGAATGACAGGTAATATGCCCTAAAGGAAAGGTCACTGGTTATAGAGTTAGAGTTCTTTAAGTTCTTTTTTTTTTTTAACCCTTACCTTCCATCTTGGAGTCAATAGTGTGTATTGGCTCCAAGGCAGAAGAGTGGTAAGGGATAGGCAATGGGGGTCAAGTGACTTGCCCAGGGTCACACAGCTGGGAAGTGTCTGAGGCCAGATTTGAACCTAGGACCTCCCATCTCTAGGGCTAGCTCTCAATCCACTGAGCTACCCAGCTACCCTCATCTCATGGCTCTTACAACATGTGTGACCTTCGTTATGTCTCTGGATTGAAAATAAAAATGAGGAGACTGAACTTTTAGTTCCTTTCAACATCTATATCTCATGATCTTCAGTAGACTGTGGGAGTCTTACAATTAAGTTACTTAATTCTACTTATAGACACACACACATATAATCTGAAAGCAAACATTAAACAGAGACCCTTTAAAGCATTCTTTAAAAATTAGGATTACAAGGGGAATATAGGTCGCATAAGACCTGTTAGCTAAAAGCAACAGGACTGGAGTTGGGTGGACTAGAGTTCAGTTTGGTCACAGACACTAACTAGATGTGTGACCCTGATCATATCACTTAACCTTAATTGCCTAACCCTTACCAAATCTTCTGTCTTAGAATTGATAAGACAGAAGGCAAGGGTTTAAATAATTAAAAAGAAAGAATACAAGATGAACAATATAATTTTTCAACTTGTGTCTGAGTTCAAATCTGTTCTCAGATAAGTACTACCTACGTGACCCTGAGCAAGTCACTTAACCCTGTTTGCCTCTGTTTAAAAAACGTGAGAGAAGGAAATGACAAACTACTTTAGTATATTTGCTAAGAAATCTCCAAATGGGTCACAAAGATTTGGACTTGACTAAGGTGACTAAATATCAATAATAATCCATATTTATAATTTCACATATGAATTTTATTAAAATGACACACATTGAACATACACATAGCCTTGGACATATTCTACATAGTTTGATTCCAGGTCAGGTGATTAATCTCTCCAATGTAATTTGTTGCTATTTTCATCAACCTCCTCCTTCACAACAAAAAGTATAATTACTTTGCCAGTTCAATATGGCATGAAGCCATTTCAACTATTCATACCTTAATATAAACTTATTTTAGATTCCTTCAATAAAAGATTATGAGTGTACTGGAGAAGAATCAACCAAAGAAGAAGAGGGCTGCATGGAAAGGGAGAAGATTGTTGAAAAGGGAAGTTTAGATCATATATTTTATCAAAGTCACATTTTTCTCCCTAAAGTTGGCTTGGGAATGAATGTCTTATGGAGAGAGGATCCTAAATGAATATCTTCTGAAATGACATAATTTTACATTTCTAAAATTTAAATGATAAAATAAATTATAAATGATTAGATATAACAATTAAACAACCCTTTAATATTATTCTATATGAATGATTTCAATAAAAAGCATATTAGAAAATCACTATAATTACACAGATGGAAAAATTTTTACTTTAGTTTTGTTTCTCAACCTATTTTTCATCTTTGAATGAATTCATTGAAGAGATATATGTGTCCCAGTAGGCATTTGAGTTACTGACACTTACTCATAGTTGCCATCTCTACTTTTAGGGTCCTATAGAAGAGTTAGACATTGATCCTTAATCTTTATCATCACAATCAGAACCAAAAAATATATATATAATCCTCATGCCTGGAAGTAGCTATATTGCAATAGTAACAAAATGTAATGTAGGAATAAATTTTGTGATGGTTGTCTAACCAATCATATGGTCATCTTCACTGGAATGTTAATTACTAGATTATACTTTATACTAGATCGTATTTTAAACTTCAATGCCCAGACTGGGAAGCACTAAGTCTGGAAGATTTAAGAAAAACTGCAACTTACATATTCACAGGTCATGAAGTAATCCTAAATGAAAAGGATGAAATAATAAAAGAGCTTAAAACCAAGCTCAAGGAGGCAAATAGCACAATTAAACAAAAAGAAATTGAGGAAATAAAAAATCTAGCCACTCTGCAGTCATACATACCCACAAGAAATTATTACTTGCCATGAGTTATCTAGCCTTGATAGGACATTTCGTTTATATGGTTTACAGCTTATTTTTTTCCACAATTCCAGATTACATTTATTTTCTGCTTAACATCTATGAAAGTTTTCAATGGCTGAAGGTTAGTGTAGATCATTTGATTTCATTCATTCCCACATATGCTGGAACATTATTCTCTTTAATCCAATTATACTATGCCCTGAAAAAAAAAGGTGTGCATCTAATTTAGGGGGAAAAAGCAAAAGATAATGAAATGGTTGTGATGATTTGAGCAATTTGAGAAATTGAGGAAGGAGAGTGGGGAACATTCATCAAAGTTCTTCAATAGAGTGATCAAAGTAGAAGAGGACATGCTTGGCTTTGAAAATTTAAATTAACAAAATCTCCAACATATTAGGAGACAATTTGTGAAAGACAGTAACATACCTAAAATGGACAGACATTCTACAATTAGTTCTGTGCTATCTTAGAACAAGGCCAAGTGGGTATCTGGATATTTGAGATGCTATATGGATATGCAATTTGGCAAGGAAGGACTTGTCAACCAGCTTACATTTCAATGATAGGAGGGGATTGTCAATTAACAAAATATATACAATCTTTACAAACAAGAATAGCAGAGTTCAGGGGCAGCTGGGTAGCTCAGTGAATTGAGACCAGGCCTAGATATGGGAGGTCCTAGGTTCAAATCTGGCCTCAGTCACTTCCTAGCTGTGCGACCCTGGCCAAGTCACATAACCCCCATTGTGTAGCCATTACCACTCTTCTACCTTGGAACCAATGCATGGCATTGATTCCAAGACAGAAGGTAAGGGTTTTTTTTTTAAAGAATAGCAGAATTGCATGAAATGGATTTGATACAACAAACAGTAACCCTGGATTATAATTTGAACAACATCAAGCCAGGAGACAAAGTATACATAAAAATAATTCAATAGAAAATTGGCTATGGACATAAAATGGACTGGACCACATGAAGTATTGCCTACTACCCCAACAGCTATAAAAATTGCAGGTAAAGACTCATGATTCCACTGTTCCCACATAAAACCAGAAAAATCCAATACCACTGTAACAGACATAGAAGATAATTAGACAAAAGATAGTGCTGAGAAATGAAAACAAAACTGATTAGTATCAAAAAGTACACAACAAAGAAAAAATAGTGCCACATAATGTTTGAGACAATGAGATCCCAGCAGTCAAGCATGCCACAGTGAGAAAAATTTTAGAGTATCCCAGAGGGAAAGTATCAAGAAAAGCTGCTAGAGAGAAGAAATAAAGATGAAAATATTAAATGGATAGCTAAAAGTTTGAACTCTGTAAATTTCTTTATACAAGAAGAGGACAGACAGAAAACAGGATTTATATGTAAGACTGAGTGTGGTGAAAGAATAAACAAAATTAATTTCACATATTAGGAAAATAGCACAAAATACTACATAACATGGCTGAAAGAAAAGAGCCATCAGTCAACTCGAGAAGTGTAAATCTGAAGAAACTTGATAAGTATGCAGTCAATACAACAATATTAGACAGAAAACACAAAATCACAAACTGACATATATTAGGAAACCTCATGTAAATAAATGAGTGTCTAAAATTGCATTTATGCAAAATTTAAATATGTATATAATTAGTTCCATAAGGTCTTAGGCAAATAGAAAGATTAATAGAAATTTCTATTTGACTAACATCAGGATGTGGAAACAATGTATATTATGGTACTATATGCAAATAATGTATATACTATAATTAGGTTAGTAACAGTGATAGTCTCTCTCTATATATATATATATAACAAAACATGTATATATATATATACATATATATATAGTACATAAGATTAGGTTAAAGATTAGACTAGGGATTTAGAGCATAATTATAATAACTGGGGAATAGATTTGGAGTCAAATTTAGACATAGGAAAAATTGTTTTACTTAGGGATAGACATAAGCTGAATCTGAATATAGGTAGTAAACTTTTAATTGTTTATTGTAAAGCTAATGCTGAAATTGTGTTTAATGGAAATATATATATAGATAAAATAGTTTGCAAATAATTATAGATAAATAAAATAGGAAAAATGTTTGTATTAGTTTAGCTTAGCAAGAGTAAATAGAATTAGCATTAAGATTCAAATTTCTTTGTAATGACTTTGTTCAAACATTTATTGTGCTGAATTTATTGTAAAATTTCAAAACTACCCTTACCCAAAACTTTCCTTCAAAGAATTCCTTAGACTAGATAAGAATAGCATAGAAAAGAGATAGAGTAATTGAGGGATTTATTATTTTCGGGGGAGTAGTTAGGAGGGAGTGAAGATATTGACAGCAAAGGCAGTTGGAGGCGGGAGTGGCAACTGGGAGAGTGACAGTTGCTCCTGAGGGTTATTCTTTCCTGGCCCTCAGGAGCACTCTCTCCCTGTATCAGGATAGAAGTAACTCTCTTCCTGGATTTTTCCCAACTCTGTGCTCTACCTGGTTTCCTGTGGATTGTGTCATTGAACAAAGGGATTTAAGGGGAGCAACTTGAACTTAAGGCCAGCCTTTAGGGGCGCTAGCTTGAAGAGACAGGTCCAAACAGCTCTGAAGATCAGAACCTTTGCTTCTTGCTGTCTACTGCTAAAAATTTTGTTCTTAAGAAAGCATAGATTAGCAAGGACAAGAATAAAAGAAACCCTCCACCAGCCTGTGTGGCCTGGCCTCAGTTCAAAAGCTGAGAGTGACTCAAACCCAATCTGTGGCAAAGTATAGGAAAATCCCTATTCCCTCTACCCTGATACCTGCACAATCCAAACTTGTGATTAAAATCATCTTTAGTTAAATAACATATTTATATCATCTTTGTAAAGATGAGGGGACCCTTAAGGAGAAGGGATTTTTAGGGGAGAAGGCTCTCTTTAACCTCAAATACCCAAATCTTGAAGTGCCCATCCATGCCTCTCCCCCCTTTCACCCTGGTATAATATCTGTCCTCAGAGTATTCTTTTATAGTAAGAATCAATTTTGTGATGGTTATCTAACCAATCATATTCTCATCTTCATTGGAATGTTAGTTACTAGATTATACTTCTTAGTGAGATAGCACCAGGACAGTCATTTTAGAAATTTTCTATTGCTGAACTATAATAATATAATCTTGTATTGCCCCATGAGGACACCCCCCCAATTACCCTGCATTTTGTGTTCATGCTGACTTCGGCCTGTTATCATAAATACTTGACTATCTAGGAGGGCTTCAACTTATCTCTTATTAGGAATTCCTAATGTCTGTAGGTGAAGGGATGTGGAAACCATAATTTGTGAAATTAACAATTAACTGTAACCACACATTCAATATTCATTGCTATAGCCTTTAGATTCTGATAATGATTATATTTCTTATCAATAAAAATACTCTGTATTGACTCCAAGGCAGAAGAGAAGTAAGGGCTAGGCAATGGGAGTTATGTGACTTGCCCAGGGTCACACAGCTGAAAAGTACCTGAGGCCAGATTTGAACTTAGGACCTCCCATCTCTAGGCCTGACTCTCAATCCACTGTGCTACCTAGATGCCTCTGAGAGCTATTTTTTTCTGAAAGCATTTTGCTTCAAAAATTTTCTGATATTATTTGTTTTGTTTCATTCAAAAGTTTCTTTTGAAAAGCTGTTTTTGTTTTTTTTAAACATATTATTCTACTGAGTAACCGAGATAACCTATTGCCAGAGGAACAATAGTAAATATGAAGAAATGATCTACAAATAAAAGTCACTAAGAAGGATAGGAATAATGGCAAATTATATTGTCTTAACATGTACCATTAACAAAAATTAAAATAAAAATATATTTATAACAGTCAAATTTATTTTCATAAATCATGCAAGTCTCAGGAACTTGGGCTACAAAAGAAACAGACCATATTACTTAGCGGACAATCTGTATTAATGAATTGGTAATTATCCTTCAATAAAATATTATATAATATATTCAAGTACAGTCTTAGATAAATGAATGTCATAATGATTTCAAATACATCCGATAATATTATTCCAAAATTGATTATTCAATTCACAAATGACATTGGTCACTCACTTGATCCCAAATTTCATTCAGATGTTCATAGTAGTGACAAAGTTTGTGGCTTATCAACACCCTCATCAGTAGCAAGCAAGAAAAAAATTGAATCGAACAATACTTCTAATTAATGACATTTCTAATATTTTCTGAAGGGATGTGAAATTCAGGGTCAATATTGTGTTATCACTGATCACTAGGAAAACAAGTTTAAATTTGAAACCAGTGTTGAATAGGCTATAAATTTAATAACCAATTATTAGAGAGGAGCAATACAAAATATACCGACAATTGTAAATATATATGTATATATATATATAGTGAGGTATACATATATATCTCTCATTTAATATAAAAAGGAAATTCAAAAGAATTTTGTGTACTTCACTGTAATATAGATATGTCAAAAATTATCTTTAAAATATCATCTAGACAGAGTAGAAGTGAATATTTAAGGATTTAATAAATAAATATATATTTACATATATATACATAAATATTTCCATTTAGAGTATGAGCAGTTAAATAAATTTTTCTATAAGTAGTCAAAATTATTTTACTGTTACTATCTTTATAAGAACACACATGCTTAATTCATAGAAGAAATAACAAAGATAATTTTGACAATTTTGTTATTATATCTTAATGAGAGAAATGAAACTAGGCAACACACATTTTACAAAGATTTTCACCAACATAATGCAGGGATATTTACCAGTTAACTTACTAGCAACATTATACTCTATAGATGGTAAAGTGCTCCAGATGTGCTTGTTTGTAAAAAAATATTGGGGTTGATCACAATACCAAATGAAAGAGTAGAGAGAAGAGGATCTGGAGTAGAGTTTGGCCTGTACCCACAGTTATTGGGCCTGACATTACTAGAGAACCCCCAAAGTAGACTAAAGTGGTGGGATCAGACAGTTATTATAAAAAGATTTTTTTAATTAGATGGTACCCAGGAAAAGACAATGACTAATGTGTCAAACACTGAAAAGAGGTAGGAGGAAATAGGATTTTTAAAAGATTATTTTCTTTGGAAATTTAAGAATCATTTATAACTTTGGAAAAGGCAGTTTTATTTGAATGAAGAAGTTGGTATGTAAAATAAAAAAAAAAAACTTTAGAGGGGAGTGAGAACAGATGAAATGGAAGCGCTCAGTATTGATGACTATCCCAAAGAATCTAAGTCACAAATATGAAATATATAAGGTAATAGCTAGTAGGTGGATATGTTTTTTTAAGAAAGGGAAGATACATTTGTAGGCAGCATAGAAAGACAATACCTAGGAAAAAAACTGAAGAGATGTGGAATAACAGAGGAGCTAATTTTCTGTAGAAGATATATATGGAAAGGATCATGTTTGCATGAAGAGGGATTTGTCTTAAAAAATAAAGAGAGAAAACTCTAGATCCAGAGCTAGAATGATGGAGGAGATTGTGGTGGAATATTTCTGAATGATGTGAGATAAGACTAGGAATAGGAGCTCTTTGTTAATGGTCTCAATTTCATAGTTAGAAATAAACTAATTCTAATATTGATTTTTATGCAATAAAGCATTCAAAATGACATCAGAGCAATCTGTGTCTGAAGAACGTACAGTCATCATTAGCGAGAGCAGATTAGACATAGCCTGAATGTCACAGATAAATCCATTTAGTATTACACAATCTAGATGATATTCAGTATATTGAGTTGACCTGCTCTTAAGAGGAAAAACATAAAGATCTTCTGTTGTTTAGAACCTAAATAAGAATCTCATGTAATGGCTGGGTTTTGATATGTGCCACTGGAGTAAATTGTCTAGGATGTTGAATAGAACAATTGCAGTAAAAGCATCAGTTATTAGCATTTTAAATTCCACTAAAGAAAAATAAAAATAAAATTTGATAAAACTTTTAAAATATTTAGATAAAGAAGTTGAAAAGTATGTAAATTTACAAACAGTTCAAAATTTTTTCCCTAAAGTCAACTATATTTATATACCAAAATTGACTGACTAGTTTTTCAAAACATGAGATTAGGTTTTATAAATATGATAAATTCATGAGGGAAAAATGTATACTTACTTGAAAATGAATTGGTTGAACTACTACATCATTTCATTTTGCATCTGAATAGCTAAGTTTTGTTTACTCACAAGAAATATATGTTATTATGCATGATATAATCATATTAAGTACACATTACTAATAATATTTCCTACCTACATTTTTAAATTTTATTTTTGTTAATAATATACTAGGTCTTTATGAGGATATTTAAAACCAAAACAAGAATTCAATAGCTCTTTTTAATTCCTTAGAAGGAACAAACATTTATCTGAGAAAATTTATTTTTTCAAATGTCCTAAACTTGGCAACCTAATGTTAACATCCCAAAATACATATAGTGAAAAAAACTGGGTATGTGAGTAAAAATAAGTTGATGTTTTCAGGTGTATGTGTGCGTGTGTGCATCTGTTGTGAGTTAGAGAGAGGTGGGGGAAGGAAGGCAGAGAGGTAGAGAGAGATGGAGGAAGGGAGGGAGCAAGATCATTGCAAATTCAATAAATAGACTGTTTATTTTAAATACTCCACTTATTACCATAAAGTAAATTAAAAAACATTGAAATAACCTGGCTGTTCTAACATTCTGCTTACCTTTATGCATTGTCTCACTATCACATTCAAATAAAGATGTTTGAAATAGTGTCTGTAATCTACATTTTTGATCTGCTTAAATAGCTGCTGGCTTCAGCAGAACATTAATGCAAATCTAATGTACCTGCTGGTATGATTAGCTGAATCAAATGATGGCATTTAAGTAACACCTAAATAATCTTAATTAGGATCTTCAACTCATCTTAGCACTTAAAACTGTACAGATGGATAGTCTTAATTATCAGCCTTTTGATTAGGATAACAGCTCTAATCAAGATGATGTGGGCCTGATAGACAGGGTATCAGTAAATTAATGACTGCTGTTAAATAGGAGCATAAGCAAAAAAGAAGATGAAGAAAGAAATATCTACTATGAGAAACATGGTAAAGATTACGAAAAGGAATTAGTCTTTTATAGGAAGACTGGGGTCAATATTAGTATCAATGAATAAATACTCCTGTCATAGAATTCTGGAACACTAATAATAGCTAACATTTATATATATATATATATGTATATATATATATATAATCAAAATGTGCTTTCCACATATTATTTCATTTGATGTTAACAACTTCTCTATGAAGTACCTACTAAAGAGTTACTGTTATAAACCCCATTTTACAAATGTCAAAACTGAGGGTTAGAGACATGAATTGATTTTCTCATGGTAACATACTTATAACTGTGTTTTCTTTATTTCCAGATCACCTAAGATGGAGGTATCCATGGGGATAAAACAAAAGGAGACAAACTGTGTTTCCCTACCATATAGGTGGAAGTAGCCCCTTTAAATGTTTTCTATTGCTACTAGTCTTTAAAAACTTCTCTCTCTCTCTCTCTCTCTCTCTCTCTCTCTCTCTCTCTCTCTCTCTCTCTCTCTCTCTCTCTCTCTCTCTCTCTCTCTTTGTCTCTTTGCCTTTGTCTCTTTGTCTATGTGCCTGTCTATCTCTGGCTCTCTCTCAAAACTGAGATGAAGGTCCTGTTCATCTTATACATAGGCATCATGCAAAGCTATAGACATAAAAGCACCTTCTCATTTCTTAGTCCTTTCTCTCCAAGAAATGGGCTGAAGATTTCAGGCACTTGTGTATGTCTGATTCAATTATAGGCACAAGTAATGGACTCCTTAGATTTGGGAGTTTTAATCAAAGTGATTTCAATAAAGGGTCCCAGGCTGGATGTGATTTCAAACCCAACAGTGTTCTCAGAAGCCAGGATTCTGGCTCACAATCCTCAAAGGACTTTAGATTTCAAGCTTGATGGCAGTAATACTATCAAAAAGTTATGCTAACATATAAACCTAAAGTCACTAAACTCCATAGAGGCTGAGGAAGTTAATGGAAATGGGGGAAGGGGATAAAGCCTCAGGTCCTGGCACATTTTATGTATATTTCTTCTTCCTACACACTTGAAAGCCTTATTTTGTGAAACCCCTAAATTTACATTTTGCACTTGGGTACTTGCCTTCAAGGAATTCCCAAACTGACCCTTGTCCCAAACTGAATATTAATCCATTAAGCACCTTTTGTCTCAGAAGTCTCTTGCACTATATCTAGATGGCTCCCAGGAAGTCTAGCACAGTGATGGCTAACCTTTTAGATGGATAATGCCGGCACCACTCCCATCCTGCCCTTCAAGATCAAGTGCTATGCTCACCTCTCAAAGACCACATGCTGTGCCCCTACTCCCCACCTAGTCCTGGTTCTGTCCTGACACCTCCCCTTATCCCACACAAGGGAGAGAGAAAGCATTCCCATTGGGTTCCTGGGCAGAGGTATGGGTGATGTGAAAAAATGTCACATGGCATGGTGGAGATGGGGAGGGGAGTAGCTCCCCAAAGTTCCTCTGCTTTTCAAGTAATGAACACTGGCAGGCAGCAAGGGGGTGGCCCCTTTCCTATATAGAGCACTCTATGTGCCATCTTTGGCAGCCATACTATATAGGTTTGCCATCACCAGTCTAGTCCTTAGCTGGAATGCTTCTACCGAAGCTTCTATGTAAACCAATCAATTGTCCTTCTTTCCTTTATCCCCCAAAGTTATATAAGCCCCAAAATTCTTCAGTTCTCTGGAAATTCCAATGATGGACATTCCCATTTGTAAAGCATTTTCCTGGATACATTGTTTCCAGAGTCCCAGAGCTTGTGTGGTATATGTTTAATACTCTGTGTGGTGACCATAAGACCTCTGTCTTCCTTTTCCTAATTAAAGACTCATTCTTTGTTCTTGCCTTAGTGTTTAGGTGTTTCTCAAAGTTGACAGCTTTGAAGTAAATGTTCTTTTGTAAGAAGCTATTCTGACTTTTAAATATTTAAATATCAGTGAGATGTTTGGGGAACACTTAAACTCAAGGAACAGTGCTGATGTACAAATGATGGGAGATGGAGCCATTGGGAGAAACTATAGACACTCCCTAACAGTTAGGGCTTAACTCCTTTAACATTTCCTGAGAATTATGCAGGAGGGGTAGAATGCAACATTCCTGGCCTTCAGGCTATAGGAACCAGGGTAATCATTGTCATAGAAAATTAGCTCCAGAGGCAGGACCTGAACTGAAGTATCTTTAGACTTCAAGTTAAGTATTTTTCTCCAATTTTTTCTTATTTCATTGTTTAAAATAAAATTAAACAAAACAGTCTATTGTATTTTTTTATTTTGTTCAAAAAAATGACTCGTCTTGTTTATTAGGTCAGTAGTTCTCTTTCAATTTTATTAAATTCTCCTTTAATTTTTAGGAATTCCAATTTAGTCCTTGAGAATTTTTAATTTATTCTTTTTTTTAGTTGCATACTCAAATAACATCTATATTTTCTCTGTTTTATTTATATAAGTATTTAGAGATAGAAATTTTTCCATAAGTACTACTTTGCCTTTATCCTATAAATTTTGATATGTTGTCTCCTCATTGTTGTTCTCATTACTAAAATAATTGAATGTTTCTATAATTTGTTCTTTGACACAACCCACTTTTAGCAGTAGTTTATTTAGTTTCCAATTAATTTTATTCATCTTTACATGGAGCTTTATTGATTATATTTTTATTGCATTCTGATCTGAAAAGGATACATTTATACTTTCTGCTTTTCTGCATTTTGTTGTGATGGTTTCATATCCTAATACATTGTCAATTTTTGGGCAGGAGTCACTTACTGCTGAAAAGCAAGTATATAGTATGTTCCTTTCAATTCTCATTCAACACTTTCCAGAGAACTATTCTAATTTTTCTAAAATGTTATTCTCTTTCTTTACTTCTCTGTTGTTTGTTTTTTGGTTTGATATATCTAGATCTAAAAGGGGAAGTTGAGGTCCCCTACTGGGATAGTTTTACTGACTATTTCTTCTTGAATTTTATTTAATTTCTCCTTTAAAAATGTAGAAGCTATACCATTTGGTACATATGTGTTTACTATGGTGAATTTTAAAACTACTCCACCCTAATCAGATTGTACTTTAGAAGATTTGATTTAGCTATTTCCTGGTTAGTAACAATGAAGATACTTGGTTTTACAGATTCAAGTCTTGGGAACTCTACATTTCTCCAACCTACTTAGTTTAACTAGGTCGGGAATGTCTGTACCATCCTCAAGGATTACGTATTTGAGAAAATGGCCTTCAACAGACATGTCAGAAACAGCAGACAGACCTCTGGGCTGTCCTAATTCAAACTAAGCAAACATTGGTACAGATGAGAAGCAGGAAAGTGATGTAAAATCATCTATATAGGGCAAGTCACTTGTTCTCTTTGGCATCTTTTTCCCAAAGAGGTGGCTCTGGCTGGCAGTGTGCTAAGTGTTCCAAGATCTTGGAGTGGTGTCAGTTATTTGTCTGGGTTTTGGCAGTGAGTTTGTCCTTGAACTAATTCAGGTTCAAGCATCTTGGTTGATCCCTCTTGGAGTTCAGGCTGATTCCTTCCTCCTTCACACTCCAAACTCTTTCTTTCTAGATCCCCTAATCTTTCAGCCTGGCACAAACCAGGCAGGAGAAATCCTACACCCTTTTCTTCTCCCTTCTTAATTTCTTTCCACTAAATTAATTAAATCACCATAAAATTTCAGACTGACTTGGGTATTTTTATTTTATTATTTGGGATATCCATGGTAACCAATAATTAATTTAGGTCATAAGGCTAAAATTTATCCTTTACACTATTGATTTTACTTCATTGTTTATGGAAACTTTTAGTGAGATATAATTTCCTCCTTTATCTCTTCTTAACACGTCTATTTTTGCTTTAGCTTTGTCTGAAATCATGATTGCTACTGCTTTTTTAAATTCAGATGATGCATAACGAAATCTGCTCCAGTCTCTTACCTTTACTCTACATGTGCCTCAAATTTCTTTCTTGTAAACAACATATAGTAGTGCCCTGGTTTTTAATCCACTGTGCTTTCTGCATCAGTTTTATGGGTTAGTTCATTACATTCACATTCACATTTATGATTACCAACTGTTTATTCCCCTCCATTTTATTTTTCCCTTTTGATCCTGTTCTTTTTTCCCTCTTTTTTTTCCCTTCACACTCTTCCTCTGCACAACTGTTTTCCTTTTTTATAGCACCCCCTTTCTCTTCCCTTCTATTATATCTCCACCCTCCTCTTCTGTATAGGGTAAGATAAGATTCTATACCCAATGACTATGGTTGTTTTTCCTTCTCTGAGTCAGTTACAATGAGAGATTTAAGCACTGCCAATCAAAACCCTTATCCTCCTTTCTACTGTAATAGTTTTTCACACCTCTTTAGGTTAGATAATCTACCCAATTCCATCTTTCCCTTAACTTTTCTTTCTCTCAGTGCAATCCTCTTTTTCATTCCTTAATTTTTGTCTTCCTAATCAGTTCACTTCCACATCCTCTATGTTTACTCTTTCTAACTGCTCCCTAAAAGGATACATTTTTTTTAAGAATTACAAATCTCTTTCGATGTACGAATACATGCAGTTTGATCTTTCCATTTTCAATTTTTTTCTTTCTTATTTACCTATTTTTTACTTCTCTCAGGACTTGTGTTTGGACATAAGAATTTCTGTTTTGGTGTGACCTTTTCATCAGGAATGCTTAGAAAAATTATGTTTTATTGAATAATCATTTTTCCCTGAAAGACTATGCTGATTTTTATAGGTGATTCTGGGTTGTAAACTAGATCTTTTGTCTTCTGGAATATCATATTCCATGCCTTCCAACTCTTTAAGGTGGAGACTTCTAAATCCTGTGCAATCCTGACTGTGGATCCATGATATTTGAATTGTTTCTTTCTATGTCAATATTTTCTCCTTAGCTTGGGGGCCCTTAAATTTGGCTATTATATTTCACAGAGTTGTCATTTGAGGATTTCCTTCTGGAGGTGATCTATGGATTCTTTCAATTTCTATTTTACTCTCTTTTTCAAGCACATCAGGAAAGTTTACTTTGATAATTTCTTGTATTATTATTTTTAGGGTTCTTTTTTATCATGACTTTCTAGTAGTCCAATAATCCTTAAATTATATCTCCTAGATTTATTTTCCAGATCGTTTTTAATGAGACAGTTAATATTTTTTAACTTTTTAAATTTTTGTTTTATTGTTTCTTTAATGTCTCATGTAGTCATTAACTTTTAGTTGCCTAATTCTAATTTTTAAGAAATGATTTTCTTCCTTAAGCTTTTGAGTTTCCTTTTTATTTATCTCATTTCTTTTTGTATTGCTTTGATTTCTCTTCCCCATTTTTCCTCTGCCTTTCTTAATTGATTTTTTGAAATAGTTCTTTAGCTCTTCCAAAACCTTATTTCATTTTCTTTGAAGCTTCATATGTGTTTGTTTTGCTTTCCTGTTCCTTTTTGTGTCTATGAATTTTCCTTAGTTTGATTTTTTGTTTTGTTTTTTATCTTGATTGCCTTTCTCTTGTTTATGAAAAAAAATTTAAATTATTATAGTCAGAGTGATCTGTTTTATATTTCATACTCTTTTCTGTCTTGTTTTGACCTAAAATTTTCCCTTATCTGTCAAGTAAATTATTTTGTTCTTCCCTTATTATTTTTGGGTATCTTCCTTTATTTTAGAATCATGTATATATTTTGACTTTATCTTTGTATACAACATAAGATGTTGGTCTATGCCAAATTTCTTCCATGCCATTTTCCCAGCTGTTTTTGTTAAATAGTGAGTTCTTTTTCCCATAAAAGCGGATCTTTGAATTTGGCAATCACTAGTTATTATACAGTTATTTACCATTGTGTGTTTAGTGCCTAATCTATGCCATTGGGTTCCCCATTCTATTTCTTAGAAGTATCAGATTATTTCAATAGTTATCATTTTATGAGATCCAGTACAGGTAAACCACCTTCCTTAAAAAATTTTCCCATTAATTTCCTTGATATTCTAGGTAGTTTGTTCTTCCATATGAATTGTGGTTAACATATTTTTTCTGGATCTAATAGGTAATTTTGGGTAGTTTCTTTTGTGTGGCACTGAATAAGTAAGTTTATTTAGGAAGAATTCTTTAAATATGTAGAATATATATACATACATATGTATGTGTGTGTGTATATATATATATATATATATATATATATATAGAGAGAGAGAGAGAGAGAGAGAGAGAGTAAGGGGGAAATTAGGTTAATTTTAAAAGGGTTGGACTTGATTATTTAAGAGTGTGGTCAACAGGAATTTAATTAATTTCAGAAATTTTATTTACAATTTATTTACAAAATATAGAAACAATGAAGTAAGAAATCAGAGAGGATAAGGTAAGATATGTAGCCTAAACACTAAAAAATTTTCTCTCAGACCCTAGGCAGGGAGAGTTAGTTCTTAACCAGAGTGGCCTTGGCTCTTTCAGCTGAGGCCCTGAGGATGCAGGGAATCTCTCTCAAGAGGATAGGTCTTTCCTGAAGTTAGTCTCTTCTGAATATCCAGCAGTTAAAAATCAGCTTTTCACTCACCATTTGTCAGTCTAAAGGAACAGGGTTTCAAGTCCAGTCATCAAATCCTTTTGCCCCACCCTCTTCACTAGCCTCAACTCGAAAGCATGAAGAATTGAACTTCTTCAGGAAATTGTCACTCCCTTTTAAAGACATTTTCTCTTGTGTCACTTCCTGTGTCTTCCCCTAATTTTAGATCTATCAATCAGAGTTGACACTCTGCTCTAGGACTGCCTAGAAGGCAGTCATTTGATCCTGATTCATCACCCACTATTGCACATATGGGTCACAGACCTCCCCCACTCATGTATAAATGGGGTGTTTCCACCTTTGGTGATTAAACCTAAAAATGGGCACATCTCCATATTCATCTTTAAGTAAGGTGTTCTAAAAATAGTTAGGGGTTACAATTTAATCTTCACAATCAGGGGAGAATTAATTAATTTCATTGTTATAATCAGGGGAGAGTTAAATTTAATCTTCACTATATATTATTGGACCACCCTTAAGCATTTAATGTTTTTTTCAGTCACTTTGACCTTCCTTTATTTGTGAGAAAAGTGTTTTATAGTTTTGACCATATAGTTCTTGGGTGTGTCTTTGTAAGCTAATTCCCAGTAATTTTACATGATCTGCTATTATTTTAAATGAATTTTCTCTTTCTAAAGTTATTAATTGTTTCATTTAGTTTTTTGGTTGATTCTCTATGATTTTCCAGGTTTATCATCATATCATCTTCAAAGAGTAAGAGCTTTATTTCATCATTTCCTATTCTAATTTCTTCAATTTTTCCTTCTTCTATAATTGCTATAAATAGAATTTCTAGTACAATATTGAACATTAGTGGTTATCATGGGAATTCTTGTTTCACACCTGATCTTATTAGGAAGGCTCCTGGTTTAGCTTCATCACATATGTTTTCTGATGATTTGGGATAAATTCTATATATTATTTTGAAGAATATTCACATTATCCCAATATTATCTAGTGTTTTAAATAGGAATGGGTGTTATATTTTCTTAAAAGCTTTTATGATTCAATTGAAGTAATCACATAGTTAATTATGGCTTTATTATTGATATGGTCAATTATATTGATGGTTTTCATAAAATTGAACCATCACTACATTTCTGTTTTAAAACCTCCCTGATCATAGTGTATAAACCTTGTGATATGTTGTTATAATCTTCTTGCCAGGATTCTGTTTAAAATTTTTGCATTAATATTCATGTATGGTCATTGGTCTATAACTTTCTTTTTTTTTCTTATTGGTTTAGAGAACAACACTTTATTTGTGTCAAAAAAAATCCCCACCAAATTTAATAGAATATTTTCTTCAGCCATTTTTTGAATATTTTATATAGTATTGGAATTAATTCTTCTTTAAATGCTTGGTGGAATTTGCTTGTGAATCCATCAGACCTTGAGGCTTCTTTCTTAGGGAGTTCATTGATGATTTCTTCAATTTCTTTTTCTGAGATGAAATAGTTCAAGTATTCTATTTCCTCTCCTATTAATCTGGACAATTTTCATTTCTTTAAATATGCATCTTTTTTGGTTATTAAATATTTTTAAATTATTATTTGTTATGCATTAATATATATTTTTAATTGTTGAAAATTTAATTAAATATTCTAAGTATTATTTAATGTTTCATTATCAGATTTATTTATACTTGGGTTAAAGAACTAATGATTACTCTAATTTCTAATCATTAATTTTAATCACATTCTTTCATTTTTAATACTAACAATTTTTTCTTTCTTTTTTTCTTAAACAAATTAATTAATGATCTATTTTATTAATTTTTTATAAGACTGACTCCTTGCCTTACATCTTAGAACAATGATTTTCTTACTTTCAATTTTGTTAGTCTCTCATGTGATTTTCAGGATTTCTAATTAAGTTTTCAATTGGCAATTTTTAATGTATTCTTTTTCTAGTAATTTTTTTTCTTTGAGTCCCCAATTAAGTGATCTGCTTTTTCTTTGCCTTACTGATATAGGCATTTAGATATATAAATGTTTTCACTATGTAAGGCTTTGGCTACATCCCCCAAATTTTGTAATGTTCTCTCCATGTTGTCATTCTATTTAATGAAATTTTTTCTAATTGTTCTTTGGTCTACACACTTTAATTTATGTTTATTTGGTTCTAAATTAATTTTTAGTCTTTTTTTCAGATTTTTTGTTTTGTTGTTGTTGTTGTTTTTGGTATAATTTTGATGGCATTATGGACTGGAAAGAATTCAGTTAATATTTCTGATTTTCATTTGGTTGTGAAGCCTTTATGTTCTATTATATATGATCAATTTTGTGATAATTTAGTGTTGAAAAAAGAAACATATGCCCAGTTAGTTCTCCAGAGGTCTATTGTTGAACTTTTGTAAGATTTTATTGATCCCCTTAAGAGGGAAAGGCTGATATCTGCTACCAATATGGTTTAATTTTTTTGGTTGTTTATCTAATTTCTCTTGTAACTCATCACTTTCTCTAGGAACTTAGAAGCTATGCCATTTCATTCATATATTTCTAATAATGATACTACTTCATGATTTTTGAGTTTTTTATCAATATATAACTTCCTATCTTATCTTTTTAAATAGATCAGTTTTCACTTTCACTTTTTCTGAAATCATTGTTGCTACTCCTGCTTCTTTAAGTAGAATTTGCCCTAGCTCCCTTTTCAACTGTATGTACACCTGCTTCAAATGAGTTTCTTTTAGACAGCATATTGTGGGATTCTGGGTTTTTTATCCTTTCTGCTATCTTCTTACATTTTATGGGCGAATTAATCTCAAACACTTTCAGAATCATGATTACTTTTTTTTCCTTCTGTATTATTTTCCCCTGTTTACACTTCTTTGTCTCCTTTCAGTCTTTTCCTATTGAAAAAATATGTTTGTTTCTATTTCTTGAGTGGATGAGTTCTGCTCCCCAGAGCTTTTAAAGCTGCAAATTTGTGACTTAGTGACCATTTTGAAACTTTCTTGACATTTTTCACCTTAGAGAAAAAAATTCTCAAGAGATATGCCTTTCAGGCCTGATATGTTCTGTAACAGTTAAAAATTTAGGGAACTGAGGCAGGTAGAAATTAGTTTCTCTCTGCAAGGAGTATTATATTTTTTAGAGGTTTATTAAAGGTTAAGGATAAAAGAAAATACAGAATAAGAAAAACACGTGCCTAGACCAGAGGCCTAGACAAGATAACATCACACCATGAAAGAGACTTGTCTGCCCCCAAAAGGAAGTCCAAAAAGAGATACAAAAGCCTTTGCAATCAGGTTAAATACCTTCTCCATCTAGGCCCCCATGAGAATTCAGTGAGATTACAAAGCATTTTGGGTAAGTGGAGCAAGGAACTGTGGGGATTGAAGTCCTGGATTTGAGTCTATTTTTACAGTTTCTTACCCATTGCTCATCCCACTGAAAGGATGATCTTATTTAAGCAAATACTTATTTTCCTGTTTATTTCCTTTACACTGGCTCTGTACATCTAAGTGCATTTTTTTCTATTCTGCGATAGAACTCACTAAAGTTTTTTATTGACTTTTTGGATGATTACACTATTGGGCATAAATTTCAGGGTTTTTTCAGTATAGATGGGTGGAAATTTGAGTGATCTACCCTCATTCAGCATCCATTTTAATTGGAACTCCAATGATCATCCCAATATAGTTCATTCCTAAATCTAAAAAATACATCAGCATATGTCAAGGAAGTTCATTCCCTCCCCATCCTGAGTAGCTTGATCTGTCCATCAAACATTCCTGATGTAACACAGTTTCACCAGGCTTGTGTCCACTGTGAAGATTGGATTTCACTACCTCTTGATTGTAACAATGAAGGTACTTAGCTCTTCCGGTTATTGTGCAGATTAAATTGTAATCCCCTAATTGTAACAATGAAGGGATTTAGCTCTTCCTTTATTGGGAAGATTGAATTGTAATCCACAATCTGTTTTTAGATTTTAATCCCCAAAAGGGTGGTAACTCAGTATTTGAAGTATATCTACCCATTTTAACCTATTAAAAAGTATTAATTAACCCAAAAAGGTATAATTTAGCCAAAGGAGGTATGAATTAAAGAGTGGGCAGCCCTGAAGAGGAGCGTCTGCTGTGATTGGTAGATGTGAAATTTAGGGGAGATGACAAGAGAAAAAAGATCTTTAAAAAGAGGATCACAGAGGCCAGAAGGATCATTCAAAGAGATTTGAGATTCATTCAATGAAACGAGCATTCAAGATTCGTGATAGAGTGAAGAAGAGGCACTCGGAGGAGAAACTGGAAGATGGACTATCAGATTTGGCTGTGGAACTGGACCCCTGGAGGAGTTCGTTCAGGATACCTCAGACTGTTTTCCTTTTAGATGGTCACCATGGTGAGTGAAAGACTGATTTAGTGACCCTGTATTTCTGGAAGTGTAAACCTCCAAGAAAGGCCCATCTTCTGAGACAGTTTTCCCTGATTAGGGCCTTAGAATTTCTACCTGGCTCAGAGGAAACTGGAGTTCTTTCTCCCTTTATCTCATTCCTTAAATCTCCATCTATTGTAAATAAACTATCATAAATTTCATTTAATTTAGTAATTCATTTTGGGATTTAGAAATTAAATCCCTGGTGACCACCAATTAAATAATATTCAAGTTCAAACACACAAAAATATGTAATACCCTGTATGTCAATAAAAGTAAAGGCTTTGGACTTGAGAAGGAGGGAGAAGCGAGAAGAAAATGAAAAAGGAAGACGTTGGGAACAGAGCAGTCAAGTAAGAGGGAAGGAGGAAGAGACTTGCAGGCTAGGGCCACATAGCCAGGTTACTTAGAGGAATGATTATCTACCCTTTCTAATAAACTTTATAAAATATATATCTGGGTAGAAATATTATTTCAATTCTTACATGCATTATAACATAAACTCCTTGAGGACAGGGATTGTTTTCACTTTGTTTTTTGTATCTTAAGTGCTTAGCCAAATATTAAGTATAAAGTCAGCAACTTTATTTTTTTAGCTAATTTATTTTATTTTATATTATTTTCAGTTCCTCATTCTCTCCTGTATAATTGAAAAGCTGTTACCCTAAAAAGAACTACATTTCCCAGGAGCCACTGACTTCCTGACAGTACATACTTCCAGTAGATAGGGGATATTGAGCAGTGACATGGAATATCCCACCTCTTTACTTCCTGTCCCAAGCTTGGTGGTGGTAAGGCAGGTGTTTGAACTGGCTGATCAGCCATGGGTATGTGGTCTTTATTTTGTATCTTATTTATTTCTTGATTTCTAATTATCTTTAAAGAACCTCTAAAAATATATTTTTATTATTAAGATCTAATTTAAAATTTTCCAATTGGAGACCATGAAAAGATGAGAAACTCTCTCATTTTTTTAAAGATAGCCTAGATAATTGTTTAAGCCATGTTTCTCCTACTAAGGTTTTTTGACCACCCCACGCACCCTCACAAACTCCAACTCTTTTTGGAGCTGTTGCATTTTTCTTTTCCTACATTTTGCCCAGTTGCTTGTTCTCCCTATTGGCCAGGCAATTTTTAGCTGAGGGCCTCTTGGCAAAGAAGAGATAAACCATTTCTCTTGTCCAACTGCTTGAGTCCTTCATTCCTCATTCCTCCTTCATTCCTTGTTCCTTGCTGCTGACTCTGGCATTGCTGATAGTGCTTCCTCTTGACCTTCCCCACCCAGTTCCCTCACCAGGCCCTGGCCCCAGCAACTCTATTCCTAAAATTGGCCTCCAACCAGATCCTGATCTCTAATGCTATTGCTGATTTCTGCCACCAAGAAACTAGGAGTCAGGGCAGATGAAAAAAAAAAAAACACCTGGGGTGTTCTTTCCTTAGGCAACAATTAGACTCCATGTGACAGGGTATCTCAAGGGAGTTGGGGGACAAGGAGAAGAAAGAGACTCTTCCAAACAGAAAGTTGATTACGAGTATGGCATATTCTATGAAAGAGTTGTGCATTGCCTATTTCAAACAGCTTCTACCATTCATGAGTGCACTGATCCTTTTACTTATCTTTCCTAAGATTCAGGAGAGAAATTCATCTCCCTACATTTCTTTGCCATTTGGGCCTGCCCAATTTGAGATTCCTAAAATCCATCTTCTCCCTCACTATGGGAAATACCATAGTGCTGACAATAGGGATCTGAATTTTAGAAAAAGGAACTTTAAAGGGTCGGGAGGTGAAATTTTAAGCCTTTCCAGACTCCATTTTTTAATGAAAGCCTTTATATATTGTATTTTGCTGATTGTTTTGTCTAAAATTTAATTTTGTTGTTTTAAGTTCATATATTAATGTATTCAATACTATTCTGTTACACTGAGTCAGTTTAATCTACTGTGTTTTAAATATTAGATATATTCCATTAGTGGTAGTCTCTCAGTGACCGAGAATGACAATTGTCTTTGTGCATTATCATCTATTTATGTGGCTTTGAAGTCCAAAGGCTGAGGCCCACAGTTTGTGGCACGTGGGGCGTGGGACGTCAGTTGTTACGGGAGGTGTAGTTGTGGCCTGGTGTCGGCGTTCACGCGCAGCGGCAAGACGTCGACGTCGCTCATCTTCAAAGGTGGTGGCGGCATGGTGAATGTGGGTTCGCCAGCTGCTTCTGTCAGAGGCAGCGAGTTCTAGTTGCTTTGGTGTCATGCCAGCCCACTTCAAGTTGGACTTTAGCTGATCCTTGAATCTTTTCTTTGGTCGGCCTTGTTTCCTGAGTCCAGCTGACAGTTCACCATAGAATACCTGTCTTGGTATTCGCTGTGAGTCCATGCGGATGACGTGTCCAGACCCTCGGAGCTGGGTTCTGAGGACCAGGACTTCGAGGCTGGTGGAGTTGGCTCTGTCGAGGACTTCCTGATTGGTGATTCGGTCCTGCCATCGGATCCTCATGATTGACCGGAGGGAGCGTTGGTGGAATTGCTCCGGCTGTTTCATGTGCTTCCAGTACAGTGTCCATGTCTCACACCCGTACAGGAGCGAGCTGAGGACCGCTGCGTTGTACACTTTGAGCTTCGTCGCAGTGCTTACACCTCTGTGTTGGAGGACTTTGCAGCGCAGCCGCCCGAGTGCCTGGCTGGCCTTTTGGATCCTGGCATTGATCTCGTGGTCTAGGTACCCGTCCTTGGCGATGGTGCTGCCCAGGTACTTGAAAGTGTTGACGTTAGAAAGCTGCGTGCCGTCGATTGTAATGCACGGCTGGTTCGTTGGCCTCCCTGGTGCAGGTTGGAACAGCACCTCTGTTTTGCTGAGGCTGGTAGTCAGGCCAAAGTTTTGTTGCGGTGGAGAACCTGTCCACAATGGTTTGGAGATGATTTTCTTGGTGGGCCATGAGAGCACAGTCATCTGCGAAGAGAGCTTCCAGGATGAGTCTCTCTGTTGTCTTTGTTTTTGCAGTCAGGCGGCGAAGGTCAAATAGTGAGCCATCCAGTCGGTATTTGATGTAGACGCCCAGGTCTAGATCCATCACAGCATGTTGTAATACTTGGGTGAAGTATAGACTGAATAGTACCAGAGCGAGGACACAGCCTTGTTTCACGCCATTGGAGATGTTGAAGTGATCGGAAGTCTCTCCACCAGATAGGACTTCCCGTCATGTCGACATGAAAGAGCTGGATCAGTTTGATGAATTTTGCTGGGCAACCGAGCTTGCTGAGGATCACCCACAATGTATCCCTGTTCACTGTGTCGAACGCCTTTGTCAGGTCTATGAAGACAATGTAGAGACTCAGGTTCTGCTCAAGGCATTTTTCCTGCATTTGCCTCACCGTGAAGACCGTGTCGATGGTGCTGCGATCTGGTCGGAAGGCACATTGTGATTCAGGCAGGTTCTGCTCTGAAACAGATGACAGGAGTCTGTTGAGTATAACACGGGCGAGGATCTTTCCAGCAGTGGAGAGTAGTGAGATGCCTCTGTATTTGTCACAGGCTGCTCGTGAGCCTTTGTCCTTGTATAAGGCTACGATGGAGGCATCTCTGAGTTCTGGGGGCATGTCTTCCTCTTCCCATATGCTGGTCAGCACTATGTGGAATGCCTGGAGTGCCTTTCTATTTAAGGCCTTGTACACCTCGGTTGGGATCCCATCTTTACCAGGTGCCTTGCCTGCACTCATTTGTTTAATGGCTTTTTGGATTTCCTCTATTGAAGGAGGGACGTCAAGTTGTTCAATGCTTTCCCCTATAACTATACTGAACAAAATATTATAAAGCCCATAAACAGCTTTTTCTTCCCTTTTTATTTGTTAAGTGTCACATTGATGATGGATGAACTCAACCTGGCTAACAACCTTTGGAGAATTTAATGAGCTAACAATTTAAATGGTAATTCTAAGGGGTATTCAGAAATAATTTTAAGTAACTAGTGATTTACAAATGGATGATTTTTTATATTTATTTTATAAAGAATGTTGTATTAAAGGTAGAGAAACAAAGAAATATTCTTAACAAGGTGTTTATATGATGCAGGAAACCAAAAAGCGATTCTGCAAAATTCTTCAGTTTAATTTACTTCCACCAGAACAATCTAGATTTCTCGGTCATATTCTACACCCAAATAAGTTTTACTTTGTTTAAAAATATATTTGCCAAAGTTGAAAGGTTTTCTACGTCTGTAAAAATTTTGACAAATATCCATCTGTTCTAAGGGTTTTTTTGTCATACAGCAACTTATATGAAATATGATAATGGGTTTGTTTGCTATTGTAATTAATTTGGGTATTGTGAATTTGGGAAACTTTGGTACTCTTTCAAATGCTCATTATCTACTGTAATAGTGTTTTGTTCTGAAAATTGTTTGTACTCACACAGTGGTTAAGTTAAAAAGGAAATAGATCTCATTTTTTTTAGTGAGATTTTTTTTCTTTAACTTTATTTTTTTATTTTCCACTAATATAAGTTTAAAATACATTTGCTATAATGGCAATGCATACCCAAAAAGCTTTAGACTATAAAAATGAGGCCATTGATTGTTTAAAAATATTATGGTACTTTGCTTAATGATTCTGTCTGTTTCCAGGACAAGGGAATACAAAAAGAGCCATTGCACAGTGCAAAAGAAGCACAAAGCTAAACTGCATAGTGCCACTTGAGTACAAGGTCAAAGAGACCAAAGAATCCCAATGGGATCAATGAAAATTTTGAGCCAAGACAAGAGGACTTAAATTGTTTGGGGTTCGAGGTTGTGGCTCTTTAACATTTGTTAAAGGCAGGTCTTCCTTGTCCCACATTCTACCAAATATCTCAAATTTGACTCCTACCTGGCTCCTATAATCTAGTCCCTTTCCTGTCTTTTATGGTGTCCCAAACTTTCTACAGTCCTGGCTACTGATTGGGTAAATGCATAATTGCTTAAATCATTTTAGTTGGGCCCTGATTCAACGACCTGTAATACATTTATTTTTACTTTACTTAGATATTTTACACATAATACTTTGATAGTCTATATTTCACTGAGAAATTATCTTTTTTAATTTGGATTTTTTTTTATGTTTTTGATTTCTCTTACCAATTGATTCATACACCTCATAACTCAACCATGCATTTCTAAGTGATCCCTGTGTTTTTCAACACCCTCTTCAGGAGGGAATGTATAATTATTCTAACTTACAAAGTTTAAATTATTTTTGAGAATAATTTTATGTTAAGAAACATGGTACCTCTCCAAATCCAGAAAGTGAACTATTTGGAGAAGGCACCATGAAGATGCCTCCACAGACCACAAGCAGCACCAGAAGATTCAGAGTGAACTTTGGGATGTGGTGATTTGAACTGTGTAGGGTTGAATGCATTTGTTTTCTCTGTATACTCTTATGCTGAAGGGGACTGCCTCCTAACTGGCTTCCTGTCAATGTGCCTAGCAATCATTGGTTTTGTTCTCTTTTCCTCTTATCCTCAAATTATTGTCATTTCAAAGTTAGTTATGTTTACAAGATCCATCCAAGAGACCACTCTTCCACGGATCTCAGGGGGAAAGGTATAATTGAAAATCTGTTACCCTAAAAAAGAACTACATTTCCCGGGAGCCCACTGACTTCCTAACTTTACATACTTCCTGTGGATGGGGGATATTATGCGGGGATGTGGAAGGTCCCACTTCATTACTTCCTGTCCAGAGCTTGGTTGTGGTAAGGCAGGTGTTTGAACTGGATGATCAGCCATGGGCACATGGTCTTTATTTTGTATCTTCTTTATTCCTTGATTTCTAATGATCTTTAGTAAACCTCCAAAACCATAATATTTTTATTATTAAGATATAAGTTTAAATTTTACACTCCCTTCCTTCACTATTCCTCCCTCCATTGAGATGCAAAGAAATATAATGCTCACGATAATATGAAGTCATGAAACACAAAGCTAACATTTATATAGTTTTAACCATATTCTAGTTATTGTATTAAGGAATATACAATTATTATTTCATTTAATCCTCACAACAATTGAGGGAAGTAGGCATGGCTACTATCTCTATTTTACTGAGATGGAAACTGAGGCAGACAGGTGAATTGAATAACTCAGCATTACAGAAAAAAGATTCTGGAACGTGAATTTATAGCTTGAAGGGATTTTGAATGTTGCCTACTCTAAGCAACTAATTTTACAGTTGAAAAAATTGAGCCCCAATGAGGTGGAATAATTTCCTGAAGGTCACAGCATTTTCTAGTATCCTATAATGAGAGTTTTCTGAGGGTCAAATGACTGAGTACTTTTCATATGTTTATATTACATATGTTTTTATAAAACAAAATATTTCAAAATCATATTAATCTGGCTATTTATCAATGGTCACAAAAGCATTTTTGTTATAAACAGAGTATCCTACTCAAAGGAATTATTTAAAATTTAAAATATCTTTTAATGGTTGAAGTACAGTGCAATATAGCAAGTAGGATGTTTTATCTGGAGTCATTGGATCTTAATTCAAAGGCTGGCTCTGCCAATTACTATATATGTAATCTAGGGAAAGGCATTATCTCTAAGTTCCAATTTCTTCATCTTTAAAATGAAGGGCTTACATTAGTTGACCTTAAAGTCACTTTCCATGGCTAAATCTTTTATCTCTAACAGCTTTTTCATTCTATTGTTCTATTGTTTTCTATCTATTGTTATCATTCAATTCTAAATTCTATTATTCTAACATTGCCTATATTAAAAAATAGATAATGCTGGCATCTTATTGATATAGATTTATTGAAAATTCATCAAACTTTTTCTTTAACAAGGAAGATAAGGTTAGTCACCCAGCAATCTGAAAAAAAAAATTCTCCTCTTATTCTTCTTTATTCCTCCTCCTTTTCTTCCTCTTCCTCTTCTCTCTGTCTCTGTCTCTGTGTCTTTGTCTCTCTCTCTTTGCCTCTCCTTCTCTATCTTTCACTCTATATATGTATATATACTTATATAATTGTCTCATTTCTTTGCCATTGGGTATATATACATATATATATATATATTATCTATCTAAACTATTCACATCGAAAATTTGCAAGCACATATACATTTTTCATCCACATTTTCTTGACACATTTTCTTTACTTTTTTCAATGATAATGAAAAAAAGAATTTTTGCCAAAAGTCATTTTCATATATGCTTTGTAGGAAGCCCATCACTGTTGAACTTTTTTTTTTGAAGAATGCACAGATAGATGTCAGCTATATTTATGAGAAAAGTCTCTGCAAAGAATAACATCACTTGAGGATTAATTGTAAGTCAGTGAAGTTAATTTTGTTTTTCACTGGCATCAAGAAAAGTAAATAATATCTCCTTCAATAAAATATTCTTGCCTTCATATATTATAAGTGAATATATTCACAGGCACAAATAAACATTTCAGACTATTCATCTTTGCAATAAAACAGCAAACCTGGAACATTTTTTGGTTTATAAAGGAGAGAAAAAAGTCAGAGACGTTATCATGGAAAATATTTTCTGAAAACAAGGTCATTAATAGGGTAAATTTAAAAACTGATAACTTGCAATAGTCCATTATGACTTACATACCATATCTCATATGCAAAGTTCTATTTATTTTACTGTTTATATATTTGCATATATATATAATGGATATATAATGGATGAGGTGTATGGGGTGCTCAGAGAGGGGTAGTATCTCTGGTATGGAGGGCTTGTCATGCCCTCTTAGGGCAGCTCTCCAGCCTCTGACCCTCACCTGATACCCAGCTCTCACTTGTGGCTCCTAGTAGCTGCTAGTATGCAGCAGCAGCCACACCCCAGGCAACGGTTTCGACAGGCCGGCTAAACCTTGTGAGGGTAGCCATCGGGTCATCGTAGACCCCTGGTGAACCAGGGCTTTGCTCACCCAGCATGTGAAGGCTGCTTCGGCTGAACAGACGGAAGAAACCAATAAGAAGGTTCAACGGCTGAGATGGAGACGCAGCAAAGCACTGTGGAGTGCTTAGGGCGTGTTGGAGCACAAAGGACAACAAGGCCATCCAATGCAGCTGAGGAAGTCTCCAGGTGTAATGATTTTTCATGCCATTGGACCCAGGCTTCCAACACCAAGAGAGTGACTGTCTCTGTGCATTGACTTTTCCACTTAAATCTCCTTCATGCACAAGTAGACTTGTGCACACTCATCTATCCATAGATGAAAACGCACAAAGACAATTGTCATCCTCGGTTACCCAGAGACTACTAACATATAATGGATATGTATTTTTTTTTCTCTTTCAATTTGGGATGCCTAAATATAGAGTAAAATAAGAATGATAACAATTTCAGTCTATGGACTTTATAATAGAATGGATCACCTTTCTATTCTCTTGCTAGAAGATTCAGAAGTCACTAGGTACTGGACATAAATTTTACTTTTATGCCAATCTAATGGCTATCCAAGAAACAATAGCAGAGAAATATTTTTCATATTATGTTCACCAAACAGGGTATGTGATATATGATCTACCCTCCTAACCCCAAAAGGGATATATCACAATTTTTTTTTGTCTTTGAGATGAGAGACTATTTCATTTGAGTCTATATTCCCAATGCCTAACAGATTACTTTATACACTGAAAATTCTTAATAAAGGTTTATTGAGCTTGTTGACTATTTGTATACCTGAAGAATTTCCTGTAATAATGACTCTGTTTCTCCTACATATGATAAAAATCCTTCTAAACATAGTGAATGGAAAAACTCTGACCTGGTCAGGTAGCAAATTTCAATAATGCTATAAAAATACCAATAGTCATACAAAATCTTATACTAATGCTAACTAATGATCTAGGACATCAGTGTTGAGGAAGGTTATCCACTGTTAAAGAGTAAGAGTAAAACATCAGAGAAAATAAATAGAAGATTTTAATTCTATTTTTATCTTAGAGAAAGTGTGGTTCACATGATATTTTAAGTATGATCTCATGATGTCCATAAAAGCCATTTTTGTATATCACTAGAAGACATCACAAATGGAAGTAATCATAGATTCTAAAAGACTTTGTTTACTACAAACTTTCTATGATTTTGCTATGGGCTCATGAAAAGACTTAATTTATAGTATAACAACTATGGGGATGCCATCAGAAAGTGGGCATGACTATTTCTTTTGGCCAATGGGAAAGCATGAAAAAAATACTTACATACACATATATACATGCATATACTTATATATATTCATACATATATGTATGTGTATATGTGTATCAATATCCTCAATTTGCTGGGATTCATTATAATTTCTAATTTCTAAATAATGATATCAGAGAGCCCATAAATAGGCTTAGTGCTTGTGGAGATTTAACAGATCTTTCACATCTAACTTTTAGGAAATAAATTTTATTCATATAAAATTTCTTAAAACAAATTATACCAGAAGAGAGAAACAAGTTGAAGTTAAATAGTAGGAATTAAAATAATGTTTATTTGACAGAAAGTATAAATTAAAAATGAATTGGCACGAATAGGCAATTTTCAGTTAAAGAAATAAAAACTATTAATAAGCACAAGAAAAATTGCTCTAAATCTCTAATAATCAGAGAAATGCAAATCAAAACAACTCTCAGGTATCTTCTCACACCTAGCAGATTGGTTAACATGACAGCAAAGGAAAGTAATGAATGCTGGAGGGGATGTGGCAAAGTTGGGACATTAATGCATTTCTGGTAGAGCTGTGAATTGATCCAACCATTCTGGAGGGCAAATTGGAACTATGCCCAAAGGGTGCTAAAAGGCTGTCTGCCCTTTGATCCAGCCATAGCACTGCTGGGTTTGTACCCCAAAGAGTTAATAAGGAAAAAGACATGTACAAGAATATTCATAACTGTGCTCTTTGTGGTGGCAAAAAATTGGAAAATGAGGGGATGTCCTTCAATTGGGGAATGGCTGAACAAATTGTGGTATCTGTTGGTGATGGAATGCTATTGTGTTCAAAGGAATAAGAAACTGGAGGAATTCCATGGGGAGTGGAACAACCTCTACGAATTGATGCAGAGTGAGAGGAGCAGAACCAGGAAAACATTGTACACAGAGACTGATACACTGTGGTACAATAAAATGTAATATACTTCTCCATTAGTGGAAATGCAGTGATCCTGAACAACTTGGAGGAATCTATGAGAAAAACCACTATCCACATTAAGAGGAAACACTATGGGAGTAAAATCACCGAAGAAAAACAACTGCTTGAATACATAGGTTGAAGGGATATGGTTGGGGATGTAGACTCTAAATGAACATCCTAGTGCAAACATCAACAACATGGAAATGGGTTCTGATCAAGGACACAAGTAATACCCAATGAAATTGTGGGTCAGCTGCGGGAAGGGTAAGTGGAGGGGAGGGAGAGGAGTAAAGTGAATATTGTAACCCCCCAAAATAAAATAAAATAAAATAAAATAATTGAATTGTCTAAATTTCCAAAGGCAAAAATGACCTATATCATGGAACACAGTCACAACTTACAGAATTCACAGTGAGAAAAGTAAACATACTATCACAAATATAATTACAACTACTATAATTTCTCCTCTCTGGAAAATTATGAAATAAGCAAATTGTTTGATGAACTTCAGAAGCTCCTCCATTCTATTAAAATGGCCTTTAAAGTAAATTGAATGTAAATTCAATGTACAATTTTACATAGAGGATAATGGAAAATATAAATGTTGAAACATATGGTTCAGAAAATATAAGTGAAAGAGACCATAGGCTTGTACACTGATCAGATCCATCCTATTTAACCATGATAGATATTATTTTGATTAATTTTGTGTTGCATTGTTTCATTTTTCCAAGAAGAGTTTGGGATGTGCCATATATGGTAAGCACTGAAAAACATCACAGAATAATGAAATGGGCAAATTGAAAGACCAATAAGTACTGGTTATATTGGTGACAATTATTTCAGAAATCAGTCTATGTCTAGTAAAACATTCACTTCTTTGAATAAATGTTACATTAACCATAAAATTAGAGAAAAGGACAAAAATAATAAGTTAATTTAGAGGATTATAACACATCTAACCAAACAGATTTGAATAAGATATTAGCAATAAAAATAGGAATTATGCAGAAATAACTATTAGGACTCTATCATTCTTAAATAAAACTTCATTTTATGCAAAACATTATTCAGTTACTATATTGAAAGAACATTTCAAACAGCATACACATTTTCCTGCCTAAGCAAAGGGATGTGATATAAAATGTAACATATTGGCTGACAAGTCTATAGTAATAGATTTTCCTGAATGCCAGTCTTGGTACTTCTACATTTGGCTTCTAGAATCTCTGTGTACTATGTGCTATGTGAGAAAATGTCAATGATATTTGAGATGAAGTTGGAAAAAAATTAGATATATCCAAAACCATATAGAAAAAATTGATACTTTAGATGATTTAAGTTGAAAAGTGCTCAAACAGAAATTAAAAAAAAAAAACTTGTATAATAAATCTATCAACAAGTGACCTATATATCTATTTTCTAAATTTCATTCAGTAGTATGTGTGTTTGTATATGCCCAGATATATACATATTTATGTATTCCTATATACATGCATACACACATATTATATATATATTATATTTCATGTGATATATAACTCAAGCCTATGACAGGAAAAGGCACATTTTCATAAAAAATATATGTGCAATAGGCACATATGGAAGGAAGGAAGGGAAGTAGGCAGGCAGGCAAAAAGGAAGGAAACAAGGAAAGAAAAAATTAATTCTTAGAATGGTTATTCACTGTTAACAAAATAACCAGCAGAAATAAAATTGTAATATATAATGTTTTACATATGTATAATGTATATATATATATATTTATATAAAATCATAATATGACAGAAAATACAAAAAAGTGAACAAAATCTTTAGATGGGGCAAAGTAAGACACTGTTTTTAGACAATAAAGACGCGTCAAGGCTTCATAAATGCATAAAACATTCCTTTAAATGATTAGAGAGTCTAGTGGAAAAGTCAGGAATATATAGAAGACCTGGCTTCCCTTACATTTTTCCCAAAAGTATTTTTTTCTTTTGCTCTTTTCTGTAAGTTCTGAATAAAATCTGAAAATATCCATGTCCTCCCTTGAAAATGTATCATACCAATTTCATCCCTCACGAAGTCATGAAAGGTTCATCAGTAAGCATTTTCTCTACCATGCAATTCAAAACCATAATTCCCAAGGAACATAAAACAAGGAATTGTGCAACCTCCACTCTGCTTGGGTAGAAGATGTGAAATATAGGTAAATGACCAACATGATCACTTCACAATTATAGAATGCAATGACCATACACAACTTCAATAAGATCTTAGAGATCCTACTGAACTGACTTTCCTAAAATGGAATATATTCTTAGTAGAGCAATTATATATTTATAACCTGTGAAATCATTAATTAAATAGTAACTAAAATGTACTTACTTGTTTATACACCATAACATTACAATATTTTAATATACAGTAATTAATTTATATTTAACATACACGTATTATGCTTGATTAAATGTCAATTAGATTCTTATTTGTGAGAAACTAACCATTATCAACTTGTGGAAATTTTAAGATAAAGGTTACAATTTTTACATTTTCCCCATTTCTTTTCTATTGATTTAGACTCCTTTTCCCTTTATATTAGTAATATATTAAAAATCACTTTTTTCCCAAAATAGGAGAATGATTACAACATGTCCTACTTGTGCTTGAAGATGTTTATAAAGATAACTCTGATGGACTTGGTAATTTTTTGTTATTAAAATTAAAATTAAAATAGATTCCAATTTATTTTCCTTATAGTTGGAAAAGCATTAATTTATTTCTTCTAATTTTTGTTATCTATTCCCACACTACTAACTCACATAAACTGCTTCTCTACCCAATTATCTACTCGTCAAATAATCATTTAGAGATCAACATGTTTGAATAATTTAGCATTCTTGCTTAAATATGTTTTTCAATGATATATTCTAAAAAATAAAAGTTCACAAGCATTTGTGTCATTCTGATTCTTTACTAAGTATAACTTCTGAGATCAATTAGCATTCTTTTCAGTCACTTGAATGTGAAGTAACCTGAATTGTTTAACCTGATTTAAATGACATACAAATTTCTTAATAGTGCTATTTTCATGACATTAAACATGTAAAAAAAAAGGCAGTGCAATAATGAGACTCTGGATAGCATTTGATTTTGAAATTACTTCTCATTTTCCTTGGTACTAATTGGTCTTCTGCTAATATTTCCTATTAAAAATTATATGCTTCTCTGAAGTAGGTAATAACTATCAATTAGTCATGACAATGATATTTCCCAAGAGTGAAAAACAGTAGTATTTGTGTTTGGGAAAGGTATATAAGTCAAAAAGAAGTCTGTTATGCTCAGATTCTTCAAGGTAACTTTTTTGAATGCTATTTTGTTCAGTATACCTATAAATCACTATTTACACACATATTTATTCCTACACACACATGCATAAACACATACATGCTCACACACTTACACAAACTCATGGACATATGTCAATTTATGGTCTTTCTGTTATTGTTTTACGGATACCTCTCAATGATATGGTACAAGGATATGCTTATAAATTCCAATTTCTATTATTATCTGGCATGTTATTATGTCATTACTTGCTGATGAAATGAAGTGCCTTTGAAGTAAAATGGTGTATTACATTAGCTCTCTAAAGATTTTTCTAGATTGATGACTATTCATTTACATATCCATTTGAGTTGTCAGACTTCAGTGATGGGAGGAGGTGCGGGATAGAACCCTGGGTATCAGCAAATAATTAGCATCTATTTGTGTCATTGAGAAATAGGTGAGTCAAATTAACTGGTTTGGTAAATATTCTTTTGAGCCTATTTGTCAACCAAATGAAAATAACTACTGTGTCCAGGCACCATAGAAAAATCAGTCTTCATCAGGGATTTTCCATAGTATTAAGATGGTTTTTCCATTTTCAAAATTGTTATAGTATTACATAGATGCAGCCTTTGGATTTTATCTACTTATGCCCATTATGTAAAATGATTCCAATATCTTAATGAATGCTAGAAACCATATTCTTTTTTCTTTCTCTTTAGAGAAAGAAATCCACTCAACTTCTAAGCTCTATCCCTAAGTCAGGGTTCTCTTGGTTGGCAAGTAAGTGAAAATTTACCCACTCCATTATATCAAGTCAGGCCCAGATTAGACCATTTGCAACATCCCATTTAGATATCTGCCCTCGCTATCTTGTCAGCTATTCTGCTCCTTCCCATGAACATGATTTCCCATTACCCAATACAAAACATTTTCTGCCTTTTGGCATATAAAATTAGTTCTACCATCATTTCTTAAAGTGGCGGCAAGTCTCCTATGCTTTGCATAATCTATTCTCCTATTTATCAATTCCTTTCTCCTAGAGAAATCTCATTATCAGGCCACACTCTACTCTGAATTTCTTCTATTTTTTAATCAGTCAGTAAACATTTATTTAGTACCTATTATGTGACAGGTATTGTGCTAGGTGACAGAATGCAGTTTCTAGAAGGCAAGGAATATATTTTTTTACTTATATCTGTGTCCTTGTAACTAAGCACAATAGCTAAAACATTGAATAAGTTTCTTTTTATTCATTCACATTCATTTAATCAAGGGCAATTAGATAGAATTTCTTTTTGGTTAGGCTACATTTTCCTCTGAGTAGATTTAATCTAATAAGGAACTATACACATCCTCTCTTGAAGGACCACACCAATTTCACTCCTCATGAAGTCATTCAGATTCTCATCAAAAAGCATTTTCTCTACTATTCAATACAAAATCATAGTTCCCAAGAAGTATAAAGCAAGAAAATGTCCATTCTCAATCCAGCTTGGATGGAAGTTTGGATATATGTAAAATAAAAATCCAAATATAAATTATGGTACTAAATTACTCAAATGACTTGTGAAACTACATGATATTGGTGTCAGCAGAAATACATCTACTACTAAATTAGCATTTTGAAAAGACTTGAAAGTTTGCAAGGTGTTGGTGTGGTGAAACATTTATTAGCTCTGGAACCAGCAAATTTCAGTTCTAGGGTATAGACAACCTTTTTTTTTTCCTCACCTGTAAAATGAAAGGAATTAGATTATGTATCCTTTAACATCATTTTTGTCTTGAAATAAGTGATTCTCTATGAACAATTCAATGAGATCTGTCCTATTGGTATTTTTTTTTTACATTTTAGAGAATACCAAACATATTGGTAATTAAACATCCTGCCCAAGATTTTAAACCAGGCCACACTAAGTTCTGTGAGTTCCTTTAGAGATAACTATTTTACCTGTCTATCCCCAGGCTTAGCAGATAGTGCCTGGAACATAGTAGGAATTTAATAAAATGCTTATATACCTGACTTGATAGAAATCTATCTATTGTATCTTGTTGCCTCTCTCACAAAAAGTCATAGTGTCAGATAACTCTTATACCTTGCTTGAACCTTCTACTCTATGCATGAAAGTTTATTTTCAGAAAACATAAGTATAATGATGAAAAGATGACCCTTCTCACCATAGCCAATTCCTATGTATGTTGCCTTGAGCTTTTTCTGCATGTCTTCTCCAACAGTTTGCCCTGTTCTCTTCCCACCCACCCCAAATCTCTTTCTAATCTTGAGTGTTCCTTCTTTCTGGATACCCCTCTTTTACTTAATAAATATAGTCATCTTTTTATCCTCCTTAAAATTGGGATAAAATAAATATCTCACTAGTTTCTAACCTTCTAATTGAATATATGGCATATTCAGTCGCTTCTATTCTTAGGAAAATTCCTTGGAAAAGTCATGTAATCTTTTCATTTCCTCTCAATCACTATCTTCCTAACTTCTTGCATTTCACTTCTGGTCTATCATTCAAATAAAAATGCTTTTCCCCTAAGTTTACTAATGACTTATGATAACATATGATTCCCTTCCATATACATCGTAGGGAAGTTTTAAGGTTCCATATTTATTTCATGCATAATTAGCAATGACTAATTTATATCCCCTGTTAGAATATGAACATTTTGAGAATGAATACTGTTTCAGCTTTATCTCTCTATCACTATCAATTAGGTCAATGACTGGGAAATAATAAGTAAGAACTTAATAAATGCTTGCAGATTGATATACCATTTAAACTCATTACCTCTTTGTAGATGTGTATATATATATGTATTTATACACATGAATATGTATATATAATATATGTATGCACAGTTGCATTCATATGTGTCTGTGTGTAATACACTTAAAAAAGCACCTTCCTATAGAGAAATTTATTTCAAATTCTCCAAGCTATTCAATTTAATAGCTTTCTTATTCATTACCTTATTTATTGATTTCATATTAATTTAGAATTTATTTGAAATATGGTCATTCTTACCTCTAGTACTGAAGTTGCATTTTACAGTACTAACTTTTGCAAAAGTAAACTAGCAAGGAGAGCATCTATTCCCCCCAAAGTACATTTTTTGCCAAAAATATAAATGTAAATGGGTCTGAAATAGAGCATTTTTATTTCTCCCTGAATACACATAAAATGAATAATGTTGGCCACATAGTCTAAGTAAGATAATTATTTCTGTGGGGAGATTTTAATATCAAAGAGTCATATTCAAGCCCTAATGACCAGTGATTTTAAGAAAAGTCCTATTATCAGAATCATTCTTTTAGAAATAATTGAGCTTAGAAATACCGACTTGCCAAACATTTTTGTGCACTTTCTTTTCTTGTAATATTAATTCATTTGTTTGTATGCATTTATATTATAATTAACAAATCAATTAAAATTCATAACAGAAATATTATGAATTTTTATTAAATTTCTACCTTTTGTATCATCTCAAAATTTAAAAAACAAACAGTATGAATGCAATACTCAAAAATGAGAGAAAAAGGCCATTTGAAGTTATCTTCAGTTTCACTTTCTTCATTAAGGCATAGGCTTTCATTAAGGCTTTCAGGATATTTTATAAATTGAAAAGATTTTAAAGTTTCTTTTTTCATATTGCTTAAATTTCAAAAATATACATAAATTGATTTGTCTTCCGAATAGTAGTGACATTTTTCCTCATGTATTCTACCTATAGCAATCCACCTTGCTATCTACTGGACAACTCATGTTCAGTCATGGATAATGTTAAAAGAATAATGTTTAAAATGGATAAACAGATTTATTCTCCTCTATACCATCAGGAGTTAACAACAGTGCATGGTAGAAGGCACACTGAGTCTGGAGACACAGAACTTGGGTTTAAATCCCTTTGGTGACTGAATACCAATCTAGCCCCAAGCAAGTCACTTAACATAAATAGATCTCTGTTTTCTTTTCTGTTAAAGGAGGTTATTGAACTATAAGTATCCATCCAGCTACAAATCTATGATTATTTAAGTGACAGGTTGGGGAGCTCTGCCTTTTGTAGTTATTAATATGGGATCCCTATCTTTTTAAGCCCTTTCTAAGGAAAAATATGACTGTATAAAATAGAACATTCAGGAAATGATGAGAAGGTAGGGTTTGTATTTATTGTTTTGATTTTAAAAAGCAGAAAAGTATTTTGATTTACTTTTGTTTGCTTTTTACTAGACCTGTGATTTCACAGGAGAATAGAACAACTGATAAATAAATTATTTCAATTGTGGAAAGGAAAACTAAAGCAAGTTTTGGACTTTCTGACAATGAGTTGGAACCTACAGCAGTTGGAGTGTTAAGAGTCAAAAAAAGCTGCTAGAGAGAAGAAACAAAGAAAAAAAGCTGAAATGGACAGCTAAGATTTTGTATATTTGTATATTTTGTATATTTGTATATTTGTGTATAAATACATATATATACACATCTACAAAGAGGTAATGAGTTTATAAATTTGTTTATATAAGAAGAGGACAGATGGGAAACAAGACTTATATGTAAGACTGTGTTGAAATGATAAAACAAAAGCAATTTCACATGTTAGGGGAAATAGCATGCATCCTAGAAAAAGTATCCCAGAGGAAAAGCATCCCAAATGAAAAGATTTTGAACCAGCCCAGAGGAAAAGATTTAAAACCAGCCCAGAGGAAAAGCATCATTCTATAGAGAAGACATCCCCTCAGGCTATCATAAGTGGCCCATTTCTCAGAAAACCCATTTTTTTAAAGAACCTCTCAGCAGGGGGCATCTCTCTCATTTTACCTCACCAGCAGCCATATTCCCTCTCTCCCTTCTACTCCTCCATTCCCTGCTACAAAACCTTCTGTATCCCCTGTTCTTTAATCCCACTCATATTTCACAATAAATATTACACAATAAAGATCAGATTCTTTAAAGAAACATATTCTTAAAGAGTAAATTGAATGTCTTCTAAAAGTAATATTATACACAAAATTGACCATATTAACAAGCAAACTGAAAAAATTACATGATTATGTCAATAGATGCAGAAAAAGCCTTTGACAAAATACAACACCCATACCTATTGAAAACACTAGAAAGTATAGGAATAGAAGGGCCTTTTTCTAAAAATGATAAACAGTATATATCTAAAACCATCAGCAAATATAATCTGCAATGGGGATAAACTCGAAGCCTTACCACTAAGATCAGGAGAAAAACAAGGATGCCCATTAAAACAAGGATGCCCATTATCACCTCTATTATTTAACATTGTACTGGAAACACTAGCAGTAGCAATTAGAGAAGAAAAAGAAATTGAAGGTATTAAAATTGGCAATGATGAGACCGAGATATCACTCTTTGCAGATGATATGATGGTTTACTTAAAGAATCCTAGAGAATCAACCAAAAAGTTACTCGAAATAATCAACAACTTTAGCAAACATGCAGGATACAAAATAAACCCACATAAGTCATCAGCATTTCTATATATTTCTAACCCATTTCAGCAGCAAGAATCAGAAAGAGAAATATGATTTAAAATCACCCTAGACAATATAAAATACTTAGGAATCTATTTGCCGAGACAAACACAGGAAGTATATGAACACAACTACAAAACACTCTCCACACAGTTAAAACTAGATCTAAACAATTGGAAAAACATTGATTGTTCATGTGTAGGATGAGCTAACATAATAAATATGACCATCCTACCCAAATTAATTTACTTATGTAATGCCATACCCATTGAAATACCAAAAAAACTACTGTATTGAATTAGAGATAAACCATAACTAAGTTCATTTGGAAGAACAAAAGATCAAGGATATCCAGGGATATGAGAAAAAAAAAAATTGCGAAAGAAGGCCTTGCAGTCCCAGATCTCAAACTATATTATAAAGCAGTGTCATCTGCTTTATAAAGTCTATAAAGTCATCAAAATAATTTGGTCCTGGCTAAGAGACAGAAAGGAGGATCAGTGGAATGGACTTGGGGTAAATGACCTCAGCAGGACAATCTATGACAAGCTCAAAAATACCAGCTTTGGGGACCAAAATCCACTATTTGATAAAAACTGTTGGGAAAATTGGAAGGCAGTATGGGAGAGATTAGGTTTGGATCAATATCTCATACTCTGCACCAAGATAAACTCAGAATGGGTGAATGACTTGAACATAAAGAAGGAAAACTATGAGTAAATTAGGTGAACACAGAATAGTATACATGTCAGATCTTTGGAAAGGAAAGACTTTACGACCAAGCAAGAGTTAGAAAAAAATCACAACATGTAAAATCAATAATTTTGACTACATCAAATTAAAAAGGTTCTGTACACACAAAACCAATGCAACCAAAATTAGAAGGGAAGTAACAAATTGGATAATAATCTTCATAACAAAAACCTCTGATAAAGGTCTACTTACTCAGATTTATAAAGAGCTAAATCAATTGTACAAAAAAAAATCAAGCCATTATCCAATTGATAAATGGACAAGGGACATGTATAGGCAATTTTCAATTAAAGAAATCAAAACTATTAATAAGCACATGAAAAAGTGTCCTTAATCTCTTATAATCAGGGAGATGCAAATCAAAAGACATCAGAGATATCACCTCACACCTAGCAGATTAACATGGCAGCAAAAGAAAGTAATGAATGCTGGAGGGGATGTGTCAAAGTTGGGACATTAATGCACTGCTGGTGAAGTTGTGAATTGATCCAACCATTTGTAGGGTCAATTTGGAACTATTCTCAAAATGAGTTAAAAGACTGTCTGCCGTTTGATCCAGCCATAGCACTGCTGGGTTTGTACTCCAAAGAGATA